>NC_140484.1:87652994-88252994 GCF_964271855.1 Acomys minous
TGACTTTCAGTATAATGTTGGACCCCTCACTTTCCTTATAATTCCACGAAAATTAGTACATTGATTCCATAGGCCCCATCATGCATTAATCACCGAGTGGCAGGAGTTAAGAAAACTCTTCTTGTTACACTGTCCATTGCTGGCAACGGACATCCCCAGACCACAGAGGAAGTCACTGCTACTACACAATGTACAAGGACCTGGAAGTTCAGTGGAATTATATTTGACATTTCCTGACACCTGCGTTAATTAACACTGTGTGACTAATGTCAGTTGCCCGTTCCGAACCAGCGATCAACATGTGCTCAGAATGCACGCCAGGGAAATGCAGTAAAAAGAAGTGATCTGCATTGTTTGTAGGTCACTTCCAGCCAAAGGTTAAAGTTCAAAGACTTCATGGTCAAAGTGCTCACTTTCTTAATAGGACTGTATCCTCTGCTACGAGGAGGAGAACGGTAGCATCAACAAGTAGTGCCATAACACCACCATTTTGTTCTCTTTGGATTCTTGTTACGTGTTCGCACAAAAAGGAGTTATCTGGTTGTCATCTCTTTTCCTTGCAGCTAGAAAGTATGCTAAAGATGTTAAGACAGACTGACCAGACCGAGAGCGCCGGGGACCAGTCTTCTGTTAGGATGGACAAGCAGATATGACCGCTGCTACACGCATGAAGATGAACGGGGAAAATTTCAACAGTAAACATGACTCGGGGAGAGCCAAAAGGGTCTAGATTCCTAATATTAAGCAGAAGCTGAAAAGTTTCCCCTTCATCTAAGGTCCCTGGTGCACCCTCCATGTCTATGTGCCACTGTGGAACTGAATTTTGAACGCTCTTTTCGTTTGAAGTCATCCCAGAAGGCGAGTCGTTTTACAAAGCAAAATGTTCTTTTTGTGGCTGTTTCTGCACCAACCCCATGATCAAACAAACCGTCCTCCCATGGCCAGCGAGGCCTAAGACCCATGCGCCCCCTCTTTTAAAAAAGAAGCCAAGAAGTTCATTCGGCACTTACACAGACCATAAGACCACAGCAGGTTATAAGAAGTGAAAGACTGATAGCGGATTGGAAGAGAGGAAGTAATTTACCTTTTGAAAAAAAATCTTCATTGTTACAAATGCATCCTAAAATTCATAAAATCAGGTCTAGCCAACTTTATTTTTAGTATTTCCCCCCTGTGAATTAAAAGTGAAATCTAATGTCTAACTAATATAACAGCTTGAAAGTGATATATACACGCATAAATACAGCATTAAGATGTGCTTTTTATAAACTTTTTATTGGTTCTTTGTGAATTTGACATCATGCGCCCCAATACCACTCTTCTTCCCATTCCTCCATATCTGCCCTTGCAATCTCCCTCCCAAAAAGAAAAAAAACAAACAAAAAACAAAAAACAAACAAAAAACAAAAAAGAAAAAAAAACCTCACCATGGAAGCTGCAGCGTGTCGTGGTGTGTGCCAGTAGTATGTCCTTCTGGCCAAATGGCTTTACTTGCAAGTGTCCATCGCAGTGAGTCATTGGTCTGGCTTCTGTTGTACTATTCATACTGGATCCTTGCCAGGACTCCTCTCAGATACCCTGTTGTTGCCCTATGTCATGGAAACCACAGCATTGGATCCTCAGGACCAGCCCCTTCACATGCTCAAGGATATCATAGATGTTGGAGTGGGCCAACTCAGGGCCCTGGGTCTGGGCCTGGGTGATAGCTGAATGGGTCAGCTGGCCAGTTCTCTGTCTCTCACACCCTCGGGGCAAGCTCTCCTAAGCCCATGCCACCAAGGGCAGCTCTACTGTGCTGCCCAGGTGAGGAGTTGGGCCAATTCTCCCACCTGCCACAGGAGTGGGGTTGGAGGTGGCAGCATTTCTCCCTTGACCAGGACACTGCACAGCAGTCAAGGGGCAGGGCCAGCTCTCCCACAGTCACATCTTCAGGATGGCTTTCCCTTGCCCTCTGCCACGAGGGCCAGCTCTGTCAAGGTGCCGGCTCTTCCTAGGGCTGCAGCCAGCAGCAAGGACACAGCGCCCTGACATCAAATTGGCTCTGGGCAGCAATCCATAACAAGGACATCCGCATGGCTTTTGGTAGTAATGTGGGCCATGGACATTGACACAGAACCTTGCTTCTGCAGGGGTACAGACCCAAACATGGCTCTATATGGCAGCATGGGCCAGGACCTCACCATGGCCTCAGGTGGCAGCGCAGGCCACTCCCATTATGTTACTCCTCACTATGCTTGCATCTCCAGTTCCATCTCTCTCCATTGTGCCACACTGTTCTGCCTTTCTTTCTCTCCCATTTGTCCACCACTTACCTGTTCATCTTAGTGGTGTCTGGGCCTCTGGGTATCTTCTGACCTGTCCTGTGCTGCATGGTGGTGGGTAGGGGTTTGTAAAAGATAAGAGTTTTAAATCAAAGAACGTTAAAGACTTTTGGTGACCTTATTTTTATTGTATGTGTATGAGTGTTTGAATGGGTGTCTGTGCACTGTGTGTGTGTGTGTGTGTGTGTGTGTGTGTGTGTTTGTTTGTGTGTGTATGTGTGTAGTCCCTGTGGAGGCCAGAAGAAGGTGTCAGATCTCATGGGACTGGAGTTGTATAAGGTTGTGAGCTATTATGAAGTGTTGAGAACCAAGCCAGGGTCCTCTGGAAGAGCAACCAGGGCTGGTAACTTAACAAATGCTGAACCATCTCTGTAGCCCTGTAGGATAAGAATATTAACTAGAGTAAATGGAAAAGATACAACCAAATCAGTTGATTGTCACATCATCTCAGAACAGTGCCAAACTGATAAAAGTAGGGCATGTGCACTGACACACACAGCCGTTGTTGGCTAAAGTAGTAATTGCCGTAAATTTAGTCCAGGACCTGAAGGTCTTCTCCAATAAACTTCTTGTTTCATAACTATCTTAACGTAGGTGGGGTTTTGAACACTGTTATCCAGTGTCTCCTTTTTCCTATGCTAAAAACCCTCTGGGTTATGAAGAAAAACACCATCTCAGTCTTCAAACATCATAGTGAATACTGTGTCACCCTTTGGTTTCTCTTGGTCTTCTTGAGTGACTTTCATGACTATTGACACTGAAAAGTTAATGACACCCCCGTCCAGATGAGAAACAAAGAAGATGTTGTAAATCCATGTCTCACGCTCATTTGAGATCTTTGTCCTTGGGAAACATGATTGGACCAAATGACTCTACGTCTGTGTTTAGGAGAATCTACAGTGCGGAATGAGTGTGTCCTGTTTTACCCTTTGCCCATAGAGAGAATCTGACAGAGAAGCAAAGACTGAACAGAGGCATCCTGTGTGTGTGGCTGTGGTCCTCATCCAAGCACGGAACAACTATTTTCATCCTCACATATCATCTTCTGTGATGAGAATATCAGATTATATAGAAACTGGGGCCGAGAGAATGCATCTACGGGCACACAAGAAGAGAATGCGTCTACTGGCACACAAGAAGCTGTGTGAATGGTAGTAAAATTAGCACTGAGCTTTCATGTTCAATTGCTGGGTGCTGCGGTGGCTTTTCCTTCTGGTCCTAAGCTCCTGGAATAATGATTCATGAGACTCAAAATATGTTTACAAGTCCCTGGGCCATATAGATAGGCCTTTCTACAACTAGCTCATAACTTAAAATATCCCACTTATTGTGGAGAGCCACAGATAGCAGCGCCCCCTGCTGCTTCCCCGGCACAGTGCGCCCCTTTTTTGCGCATGCGCAGTGAGCAAGCCCCTTATGCGTATGCCTGAAGGCATGGCGTGAGGTGGCGTGATCTGAACAAGGCATAGCGTGAGGTGGCGTGATCCGAACGCACCAACCAGGAGCGACAACGTGGCAGTCTCTGATAGGACCAGGCACACTATAAAGGTTCTGTGGGAGCTTTTCCCCGGGGTCACTCCGGTAGCCCAGGATCCTGAATAAAACTGCGGCAAGAAGAGTTCCCGGTGTTGGTGTCTTTCCTGCTGGACGGGGGGCGGCATTGACAACTTATACCAACCTACATTCTGCCATGTGGCTGGTTACCTCTGCTCAGGTACCAGCAGTCTGTCCGCCCACATCTTCCTGGGCTAATTTCCCATGCTTGGTTCTATTGCAGACTTCTTTCTGCATGTCAGGTGTCCCACACCTATTTCCTTCCCCAGCTATAGGCCATTATCTTTTTAAATTGACAAGGCAACACACCCATACACAACACAAGATGTTCTCTCCGTAGCTGGACATACAGAAACAGGTTCCATAGTTCGGGATATCACAACTGAGTGGAGATGGCTCACTTATACACCCTTGTCAAGCAGCGGCCACATGTCTAACCAACTTTGTAGAGCCTGACACTTAACAGCGTGGCTTTTTAACTGACCTTTCCACCCTTCTGAATTATTCCTACCTATCTCCAACCTCGTGGCGCCACCCTCCAAAACTCTAACTTTGGTACGCATGGTTAATGGATCCCAGAATCTCATCACACTGAGGCTGGATAGTGCTTGAAAACTCTTCTGGAGAAAGCACTCCATAGCCTCTACTCAATGAACTGTCAGATGAGAGGAAACACTAAATTATACCCTCTCCCCAGAAGTTTTGAGTTGAAAACTAGAGAGAAGCAGATACGAGAAAGCCCCCATCCCTCGCACCACTTGCATTAACTAGGCCACGAGGCCTCCATCTGTTTGCTTTCACATGTTCATTTAATGTCAACGGTTGTGTGTCGTGTGGGATCAGGATCAAGATCTTCCTTTTACCTGTATTGCTATTCTGATTCTTCATAAAACAAATAGTTCGTATTTGAATCACTTTGTACTTCGCTGCTGATCAGCTTAGAGCAAGGTGTAGGCTTTATTCTGAGTTGCATTTTGTTCCATATCTCTATTCTTAGAACTGGCTTTGTAGTTTTGGACTTACTCTTGAAATAATTCCCTCTCCCCCCAAAATTTCCATGTAAATTATAGTTTCCCTATGGTTTGTACGAAAGCATGAATTGGGGTTGGTGTTTCTTATTTCATTGACTCTTTAGATAGGGTGGGGGACCATGAATTCTTTAAAGATAATGAATCTCTGAATCCAGGAACAAGGACATCTCCTCAGCCATGAGGGTTTCCTTTATCTCATTAATGTTGTGCAGACATTAGGCATATTTTGTTAAATTTATCCAGATTTCAGGATTTTGAAGCTACTGTGTATGGTATCAAAACTCTTTTAGTGCTATGTAGTTGTAAGTTAATAGGAAGCTGTCAGGCATTTAAAAATGACCCATGAATTCTTCCTCCAGTTGTTTACCACAATGACATTTTACACATATGCTGTACAAGATCTGCAAAGCAGGAATCGGAATTAATACCACCTAGCCTTCTTCAGTGTTTCCAGTTTTATACACACTTGTGTGTGTTGTGAACAAATCTCTATGCATTTTGATCTCATGCAAAGATTTGTGTGGCCCCCCACTCAACGCAGATGTAGTTCCATCTCGGTAATCTGGGGGCAATGAATCATCTCAGATTTCGCTTGGTGACAGTTAATCATAATCTTTGAGTTCTATTCTCAGAGTGTAGACCTGAGTTGGGCCTTTCCCCCCCTTCCTTTAAAACATACCCCATTTCTATGACCTCTATAGCTTATAAGAAATCTACAAGATTAATTTTGCTTTTGTTTCTCTCCGCACAATTGTTGTGGATTCTCCGGCAGCCTTTAAGAGTTTCTCTTTCTCTGTGATTTTCAGTATACTCTATGCAGAGGAGTGATGCTAACACCCTCTAAAAGTACACATGGAAAATGTAGTTGGAAATAAGGCTTTTAGGTGGCTCTTCAGGTTAAATGGTGTCACCATGGTAGGACGGGTGGCAAGACAGGACCGTGTGAGGGTGCTAACTCCCTTTTTGTCTTGTGTACAAGGAAAGATAGGCCACCCCAGGCCTTGCTGTCTACAAGCTGACACTTTGCTATTGGAGTTCCCCGCCTTCAGAAGTATGAGAAAGAAATTCCTCTTGTCAAAGCTGCTCAATCTGTGACATTTTGTTTGGCAGAGTCACTGACTAAGACTGTATGAAAACTGTAGGTGTTTAAAAAATATATTTATCCCGATTGGGGGGGGGTGGAGTTGATGTTCTTAGATATTTTCTTTGACACCTCTAATTATTTTTGGAACATTCCCAAGCATCATTTATTTTGTTTATTCTTCTTGCTTTCATATGGGACTCTAGGTGCATGTAGATTATCTCTCTCAGCTCTTACCCACCTCTCCCCACTTTTACATCTCTCAGTGTTATTTTTGAGTAAATTTTATTGATCTATCTTAAAACTGACTGCTTCTTTCTTGTAGTGTGTCATGTCCACTGATGCTCCTGTCATAAAAATTCTTTATGTTTGATGTCTGTGTTTTGTTTTGAGTAATTCCATTTGCTTTTTTTCTTTCATGTGTGTGTGTGTGTGTGTGTGTGTGTGTGTGTGTGTGTGTGTGTGTGTGAATGGCATGTATACATGTGTGGAGGCCAGGGGTCAACTTTGGATTTAGGACACTACACACAGGGAAATTCCTTACAAGGCCTTATTCATAAAAGAGGAGCTACAGATAACTAGTTGCTGCTGAAGAAAAGAGAGTCAGTTTTCTCTAGGAATGATCAGCCCAAAACAGGACACTAAATGATCTCAGAAGGCTATATTTTTATTGATTGTTGTTTTTAAATTTTTATGTGTGGATGTTTTGCCTGCATGTATATCTATGCACTATGCACCGCATGGGTGTAGTGTTCAAAGAGGCCAAATGAAGGCATAAGATCCCCCGGGACTGAAGTTCAATATGGCTGTGAGCTTTGGGCTTTGGGAATTAAGCCCTGATCCTCTGCCAGGGCAGCCAGTGATCTTATCCTCTGAGCCGTCTCTCCAGCCCTCAGATGTGTAGAGTTTTATTTTAAGACTGGGAGATCAGAGTTATACTGAATAAGATCTCTGAAGGGAGGAAAAGGAGACAGTGTCCACTCAGGACATCCTAATGAGTGATATTTGCAGGTTCACTGAGCCATAGGTATCATCAAAGACTCCTTTGTAATTGCATCTTTAAAAAAGATTTGTTTATTTTACACACACACACACACACACACACACACACACACACACACACACACACGCTTACCACATGAGTGCCTGGCGCTTGCAGAGGTCAGAAGAAGGTGCTAGATTCCCTGGATCAAGAGTTATAGATTGTTATGAGCCACCATGTGGATGCTGGGAACCGAACTTGGATTCTGGGCAGGAGCCATAAAACCTCTTAACTGCAGTGCTATCTCTCAGCCTTAGAAGTGCATCCTTTGGAGTAAGGTGAGCTTTAGGGACACTGGATCCTATGTTACCAACCAGGAGTGGGAAAGCAAAGACTGGAAACCACACCATGGCCTTAAGGCATTGGGTATTGATGTGGAAGATCTTAAGAGAAGACAAAGGCTTAAGTAAATGGAAAAATTGTTGAAAAACCTGCGTAGCCTGAGATGTTTTCTTAGTAACAGGAAGCAAACAACCCAGTGTAGCCTTAAAAAAAGTTTGAATCACCTTTTTTTTTTGCTTTTCTTCTTCCTCCTCCTCCTCCTTTTTAAAAAATGAGTGTGAGGTTTTGGTCCTTGCATTTTCTCCTGGTTTTGGTATTGTGGCAGTACTGACTCTGTACAATGGATTTGGAAATGCTCCCACTTCCTACTTTACCTGAAATACATGTGAGGAAGTGGCGTTCTCTGCTCCTTAACCGCTGATGGGCTTCTCCGGTGATGTCATCCTGGCCCGTGATCTTCCTCTGTAGAAAGGTTTCTCACCGTGAGTTCAACACTTTTTGCTTGGGGCAGGAACATTCAATGTTTTTATTTAAATTTATTCTTAGTCAGTTTTTGACAGTTTTAACCCTGTAATGAGTTTGTTGACCTCGTTTTCTGTTTATTGGCCTCAGTCTGCTCACCGTATTTTCCACCGTTGTTTATGTTTTGGAGGTTGGCCATCCCACTGACCCGTGTTCTGTTCTTTTTTTACCCCCCTCCGTTCTTCCTATTGTCATCTGCATCTTCTTTCCACCACGCGCGATCATTTAGTCACGTTTATCAGTTTTAATGATGTTTAAAAATTGGTTGGCTTGGTTGCCTTTCTGTGTATCTGTTCTTAGACTTATTGGCTTATGAAGTTGTCTCAATAATTGTGTTCCTTTCATGCAGAGTAGCTTTAAAATGGCCTCAGTTTTCTTGCTTCTTCTTGTTAAAGTTGTCTCACTGCTTCCTCCACTCCCTCCCCCGCACACTTTGAGAAACGTCACTATGTAGCCCACGCTGGGCTTAAACTTATGTTCTCCAGCGTCTACCTGCCAAGTGCTGGGATTGTAGGTATGGCGCGGTGCCTGGCTTTTTATTTCTTTATTTACTGTTTTTATTTATTTCTTTTTTAAAAAAATATTTTATTAATTTATTCATATTACATCTGAATTGTTATCCCATCCCTTGTATCCTCCCATTCTTCCCTCCCTCCCATTTTTCCCTTACTCCCCTCCCCTATGACTGTGACTGAGGGAGACCTCCTCCCCCTGTATATGCTCATAGGGTATCAAGTCTCTTCTTGGTGACCTGTTATCCTTCCTCTGAGTGCCACCAGGCCTCCCGATCCAGGGGACGTGGTCAAAAATGGGGCGCCAGAGTGTGTATGAAAGTCAGACCTCACTCTCCACTCAACGGTGGAGAATGTCCTGTCCATCGGCTAGGTCTGGGTAGGGGTTTGAAGTTTACTGCCTATATTTTCCTTGGCTGGTGCCATAGTTTGAGCAGGTTTATTTATTTCTTTGCTCTTTTTAATTATTTAAAGCTCTAGTTTTCCTTGCAAGATTATGAATACACTCCTCTGACTCCCACTCTTCTGGGTTCCTTCTTCTGCTCCATTTGGATTTCAGCACACACACCATAGAATTCTATTCACTTGTAAAGAAGAAAGAGATCATGAGATTCTCAGGAAAACAGATGGAGCTGGGAATCATTATGTTAAGCAAAGTAAAGCCCGACACAGAAAGACAGTATCACAGTACATGTCTGTGGGGGAGGGTAGAGGCTCTTCTCTGCTCCAATCTGCCTCTTGACAGTTCCTTGACTCCCTGATGATGACTTTCTCCACATTTATTCACCTCAGGAATGTCCTGGTGAGCCTTCTGGGAAGCCGCCTGGAGGGTTGGCCACCATTGTTGCTGCCGCCTAAAAGGAGGCAATGAGGAAGGAAGTGATGCTGGGGTTGGGGCAGCTGTTAACTGCACAGAGTGTATAACTGGATGGAGCTGCTAGAAAGATGCTGAAGCTAGTGCGGTAGCAACCAGCAAATGCCAAAAGCAAGCCACAGATGAGGGAGGCTGGCACCACAGGTAGTGGAGTCGGCCGGGATCCACAGAGGATCCTGGCCAGCAGGCTGGCCTGCTCTGTTGTGGGAACCTTCTGGAATAAGCACACCAATGAGGTGAAAGAGAGGAGCTGTCAGAGTGGACCGAAGTGACAGTGAAATCTCTAAATGAATCAATAAATCAATATTTAGTAATTGGTCTTTTATACTGTATTCTACTCCATTCCCTCCTTTTTACCTTCTTCTTCTTCTTCTTCTTCTTCTTCTTCTTCTTCTTCTTCTTCTTCTTCTTCTTCTTCTTCTTCTTAAAAGATTTATTTATTTATTATATGCACAGTGGGGTTTTTTTCCCTCCATGTATGTTTGTGCACCAGAAGAGGGCACCAGATCTCACTATAGATGGTTGTAAGCCACCATGTGGTTGCTGGGAATTGAACTCAGGACCTCTGGAAGAACAGACAGTGCTCTTAACCTCTGAGCCATCTCTCCAGCCCCCCTCTTCACCTTGTTAACGCCTTATGGATCCGTCGTGAAGAAATGGGCTCATGCCTCTGGTGCACCCTCTGCATTGCACTTCATTGGCTCCCTTGTTCACCAGTAGCCTTAATCCTTTTAATAACTTCTTGGCATTCTTCTCATAGCATTGTGGACCGATTAGAATATAAACAGCGATTCTCACTCAGAACTGTGACTACGTCACCCTTTTCAGCAGTAATTGGCTAATCCTCTAGGGTTTTGGAGCACCATTGCTGTCAATGAATCTATTTCGTTCTGAAGAGTGACTGTGTTTTCCTGAACAATAGTTAAGATGACCTTGTTGGGTGCCTACTGCAGCAGCATCAGTGGCCATGGACCCTGTCGGGGTCATTCCTAGCAAGACTGGTGAAAGTGCAGGAGTTTTCTTTCTTTCTCTCTTCTCTCTTCTCTCTCTATGTGCTTTTATTTTTATTTAATTTAATTTTATTAATTTATTCTTACCTAAAGTTTTATTTATTATTATGTATACAGTGCTCTGTCTGCACGTACACCTACAAGCCAGAAGAGGACATCAGATTACATTATAGATAGTTGTGAGCCACCATGTGGTTGCTAGCAACTGAACTCAGATCCTTTGGAAGTGCAGATGGTGCTCTTATCCTCTGAGCCATCTCTCCAGCCCCCAAGTTCTCTTATCTATTGAATCCAAGGGCTGTAAGTATTGCTTGACCTCACTTCTTGGGAACACATCAGAGTCAGGGGTCCAAGAACATGAGTCCACAACTCACTCTTGGGCAGCAGGTGTAAATACCCTTGGGGAGGGAGGCGAAGTGTGGACCACTAGGAGCTACTGTTGCTTTAACAGTAACCATTCTTAGTCTTTTTATTTCACACACACTGGGTTTTTCCCTATGACCTGACCAGGTGGCCAGATAAACATGTCCCTTTGTGTTATGGCTTGGCTTGCTTTGGTTAGTCATTCCTACTCCAGTGTAAGTAGCCTACTTGCACATAGGCAGATCCAGAAACCCTGATCTGGGTAAAGGAGCTCAGGGCTGGTATTTACTAAGGCCAGCATTTTGAGCTATGTCTTTCCAAGATGAAGGGCCTTTGAAAATGGACAGTTTCCATATTATTTCTCTTTGGGTTCCCCAACCCTGCCCTACAAGCCAAAAGGCCCATTATAGCCTTAACTCCTTATCCCACTGTGGGAGCTCCCTTGCAGCTTCCTTTCATGGTGAAGTCCAAGACCAGTAGGTGGCCCCACAATCCATAATCGCTCTTTTGTCCCATGGCTACATCTGGGGCTGTCTCCATTCTGAGGTAATTCTGAGCCGGTCAGTTTCAGAGGCTGGTCTGGGTCAGCTGTCACAACCCTTTCCTGGCTTGGGTCTGCAGCAGCCTTGGCGTGGGTGTGGCGTGTCCACTGATTGAGACCTGCAACGTTAAGAACTGAGGGACTAGGCATTTTTTGTGCAGTGTGAGTTCCATCTGTCAAGAATCATTGGAAGCAGGTGTGTCCACACTCTGGGACACATCTTTGAGTCCTCTGGGAGCAGTAGAGGTGGGTGGCCAAACACAATCTCAAAAGGACAGGGCATGCAACTCACACTCAACAGTACAAGTGGCAGAGTTTCTGGCTAACAGTACAAGGGAGGTCTGCTTCTTGGCAATGTTTGTCCAGTGCTGTTTTGAAGTCCTGTTCATTCTCTCAGCTGGTCTGTTGGTTGAGGGTGGAGCCATGTGCAAACGTTCTTAGTAAAATGTATGGACAGGAAAAGCTCCTATCTAGCCTGAGAAAGTGACATCATAACCAGGAAACATTGGTACTTTCTGCTGGGGTTGACGTTCACTACACATCACTTCCAGATGTTCAAATGAGTAGGACACTTGTTTTTGTGTCAAACTGGGGTCTCAGAGTTCTTTTTGAGATTGTTCCAAGCACAGTGAAGATGGGCTTTGTTTGCTCATTGTGTCAGTGTTGGCAACCTCAGGATCACCACAAATCTTTGCAACAATTCCTGTAGGGCAGTTTTTTCAGATGGGTAGTTTCATGAGCTTGTCGCACTAGGCTGGGGGATGTCATCTCAAGAATTAATGTTTTCCTATCTGTGGGAACCAGAAAGCCTTCTTGATCTTTAGCAGCCCTTTCATCAGTTATTAGGACAGACTTTCTGGGGGGAGGTAATGAGAGGAGACTGCTGGACTACGTCTTCATGGATTAGACCTGGGCTCCTTGTGTGAGCTTGGCAGTGTGCCACTGCCACAGCAGGGGTGCCCAGATCCCTTCTAGGAACTGTAGGGTTTGGTTTCTGTTTTTAATTTCTTTGTCCCCTGAGGCAAGCAGTTTCCTTTCTTGATATATTGTTGCTTTGAGTCTTTTGATGTAATGGACTATCCTGGCATTGTAGGCTTAATTTCCGTCTGTAAGAGGTTCCATATCTGGATTGGAGACTGGCTTGTCCTTTAAGCCCGTCTGTGAGGAGAAATTCTGTGAGAATAGAGGGGCTCTCCATTCTCTTTAGGCAAGTATATGGCTTGGATAACACAGCTTCCGTGTTCTCGGATGAGCAGAGGGCCTAGCACTTCCCTCAGTGGAGTTCCCACTGGGATAGGCTCATCACAGAAACACAGCAAATAAGAGTCTGGCAGAACTGGCTGGCCTGATGATGTCAGTGAGCACAGTGTTGGGGTGGATGCCATTAGAGGGACAGGGTCAGGTGGTGCTGCCACCGCCTCAGAGCTGTGTGGCACTGGCAGTTGGAGCTGGTACACAGGAGACATCGTGGAGAAATTTCACGCTCTGGGGATGCTAATGGGGTGCTTCCTTGGTGTTTTCAGGCTTAACAGTCTTTGCAGCGAATATGGTTTGGAGCTGGGAAGATTCTGGTAGTGAATCCAACCCAGGGGGTCTTGGGCCATCAGACACCATGAATACATACACAGGAACTGGTCTGGGTGACCACATGGTCCCATAAAGACCTCTCAGAGTCTGTTAATCAGAGTCAAATTTGGGGTGCCTTTAGATAGCCAGGCGACAAGATATCAAAGGAAGTCCAACCAATTTCATGGGGAGTCTTTAATGTGGAGGGCTTCACCTGTATGCCATAGTCTGCAGCAAATCCTCTTTTTTCTTTTGAATTATTATTATTATTATTATTTTTTGGTTTTTTGAGACAGGGTTTCACTGTGTAGCTTTGGCTGCTCTGGGACTCACTTTGTAGACCAGGCTGGCTTTGAACTCACAACAACCCACCTGCCTCTGCCTTCTGAGTGCTGGGATTAAAGGTGTGCGTCACCACGCCCAGCCTGGCAAATCCTCTTTAAACGTTGTTGAACCTGGTTTGTAGGACTGTTTGGGTCTCACACTGGGACTGTGCAGACCCCATGATAAAAAGAGTTCCTAACCAGGAGCTGGGGGAGGTTAGATGTGCCTAGCTCTGTGTAATGCACAGGGTGGGGTAAAGACGACCAGCTTTGCCTTCAAGTAAGTGCCTGCCTGCCTGGCCACCTCACAGTGACTTAAGAGGTGGCACCATAGGGCCACATGTATGTCCCTGTGCTCGGCCACCTCCTATTATGGGAGGTAAGTGCAGGCTCAGATGAACTGACAACAGAGGCACCAGAGGTGAGAGCCCAGGCGGATCCTGTAGCTACAGAACCATGGGACCATTACAGGCATTCCCACATCCATTCACCCTTCATTCAGAAAGATGTACCTTCCTATTTAAAATTCCTGGACTGTCTGTTTTCCTGGAGACAGACCAGGGCCGCATAAGTAGCCCATCAAGGCTTCAGATGCGGTCTCCTGTGGGAGGATGAAACCTGCCCTGCCTCTTCCAGCCTCCTCTCCAATTGTCCTTACCTGGTCTGAAGGAGCAACCTAGTCTTGTCTTCGTTTACTGAAGACTCTGGTCCTGGGTCTTACAATCCCCCGGGCAACTATAAGGGGACCCCAGAATCCCATCAGAGCTCTATGCTTCTGAACTCTAAGGACCTGCAATGGGCTGAGAGGCCCTGGAGCAGCATCTTCCCTGGGCCGACTGGAGACTTGGGAAGGAGCACTCACTGGGAGGCCTCCATAAGTGTTGCGGGAATTCTTCTGGAGTAAGCAGCCTGACACCAGTGAGAGCGGAAGAGAGGAGATGCCGTGGTGGACTGAAGCCAGGCCAGCTCCTGAAGGCTTCCATGGCACGTTGGCTTTATGGTCTCATTTCATTCTCTAAAGCCACAAGGTGGGCAGGCAAGCAAGCAAGCAAGCAAGCTTTTACCGAGCATATGTGGCAGTCGGCAGCTTGGTAAGGGCCATGCCCCATCGTTTCAGCTCTTTCTCCAGGTCATTCTGTTCCAAACAGCCCGTATAAGCAGTGCTTTAAATAAATCACTAAGCAAATCAATAAGCCAGTGTCTGCTAATTGGTCGTTTCTACCTTATTCTACCTCAGTCCTTGGGTGAATCACAGATAAAACAACCAGCCACACAGTTATGATACAGTCAAAAAAAAAAAAGCCAACCATTTTCACCCGCTCCATTTAAGCACATAACAGTCGCATCCAGGAGGGTCAGTACCACTGACAGGGCCCAGAGAGCAGGGCACGTGACAGCTGACGTGTGTGCCTCAGGCAGTGACAACGATAGCAGACGGGCCACAGGACAAAGAGGCGATGTTTAGTGTAAATGACACTGGATTGGGTTGTGGGGAATAACTACCCTATTCTTTAAGATATCGTGGTCTTTGGGATGCAGAAGGAAGCTGATGACGTGGCAGCAGCAGAAGGGTTAGGCTACAGAAGGGCGTAGGAGATAGACTATGGTGGCATTCTGCCCACGGAGAAGACAAAGAGCCAGAGAACAGAGACAGGCCCTGCCAGCCCACGCAGGCCAGTGCCGAGGACCAGCCCGTCTAGGATCAACCCAATCCTTTGTGTCAAAAGTGGGAGGAAAGGGCAGGTAACCTTCATTCGAGGATGTGACTTCTGTTCTTCTCCTTAGTGGTTGGATCTGCACTCAGCAACCCACTACTTACTCCCCTAGGAACCTAAATAAGACCTGAGCATCTGCTGTAGAAGATCCGGTTTTCGGTATGGATGCCTTTGTCTCCAGTTTTAAGAGGACTGTAGAGACTATGTAGCTTATCAAGGGTGAGGACTCTTGCAATGTTCATTGGGAGCCAAGTGATCCCAACAGCCTGAGCTTCCTGGTCTAAGCTTCAGGTCCTTTGAATGACAAGGAAATGCACTGAGATTTAAAGACCTACACTTAATGGGATAGAGCCAGGGGGCATTCAGGCCTGGTATCAAGACAGATACAGAGGCAACCTCGACACCGCTCTAATTAACACATCTCCATCCAAGATGAAAGGTCGTGCTTGAAGGCTGTGAAGAGATTGGGACATCTTACTAGGACAAAAGAGGCGTGGGCTGGGTCTGGAAAGCTCCCCACAAGGGAGGGAAGAGAGAACACTTTATATCTCTAGTGCTCAGTTTGATGTGTGGCCCCGTTGGTTTCAGTCTTTGTTCAGTGAATAAATAAACTGATGGAGGAGGGACAGCACAGTGCTAAGATGATTTAGGTTAAAGGGGAAATGAAAATACAATAAAAGGCATTACTATGTAGACACAAACGATATTAAACCTCCAGCTTCCTTTCTTTGTGTGAGACAGCTCTGCCCATATTTAGAATTATTTATGGGCGCCCACATAACTGATGTTGATCAGGAAAATGGCTTTGAAGTGAGGATTCTCTGTGACTTTGTCCGCACTTAGAAGCATTTGGGAGCGCAGTGCGTAAGATTTGTGTCTGAGTGAAACGCTTGGTGCAGTGGGGAGGATGAGGTCTGAGTGCCGCTGCAGAGACATATTCAAAGTTCAGAAATGCTCTGAGGAGTCCTAAGCTGTGCGCTGTGGAGACATGTGAGGCCGCTCCTCTCCCAGGAGAGCCCTCATGGTGCCTTCTTCGTTGATGGAAGCTCACTCTGTGAGGAGGGTCTGCATGAAAAATGGACAGCAAAGAGAGGCTTACTGATGCATGTCCCGACAGAAGAAAGAGGATCAGCGCACAGCCTAGTGACTGCGCGTTGTTTATCACGTGTGTTCTCCTCGGATCCCCTCAGGATCCTATGGGGTCAGATTTAGGACATTCTCCACTCTGCAGAGCCTGAGATGCGGGATTAGCTTCTGCTTTCCCGCGGCGTGGCATTTGAAACCGCCATGCTCCCTTCTTTGTCCCTCCTCTCCACTGTGTATCGATTAGAGGTGGATGAGGGGGGAAAAAGACTGATAATTCCCAAGTTATTTCTAAGAGGACAATAAAAAACTGTGGATTAAATATAATGTAGCATAGACAGATTTCAGAAATAATGGAAGGGAAGCAAAACCAATCACATCAGGAACAAGAGAGGGGGGCGGAAGTTAGACACAGATGGTGATGCCCCCTCCCCCCACCCCCGCTAAAGCACCCCCCCCCCCCCAGCACGAAGAGGAGAGGCTCTCAGTGACTGCACCCACCAGGAGCCCACTCAGAGCTCTCACGGCTTTGGTTGGCTCAAACAGGGAACTTGGAGAAAAAAAACATTCGTGTGTTGTCTCTGCTCAAAGCACTTCCCAGTTTGGACATGATTTTTAGGGTGTGATATATTTGAGGAGGGTAACTTCTTCCTCAGACACAGAGCTGTAATGACTAAGGCATTTTTTTCATCATCCTGCGGCTCCCCAATATTTAGTATGTCCCTTAGAGAATGTCTCTGACAATGCCCTCACCTAGCTCAGGAGGACTTTGACACCAAAGGAGACAAAGGGACTATCCTGGGGTTATTTTCAGGGGCCGTCTCAGTGCAGTTTCTGGATTTGCTGGAGCCCTCACTCACATTTCCTCCTACCCCTTTTTGGGAACTTAAAATAATACTATGTAAACGTAGAATTGAAGAGATCGTCTTTGAAGACTGCAAGTGCACCCAGGTATTCCTCCCCTTCCTCTTTTGGTTGTGAGTACACACGCCATAGTGCTTGTGTGGGGGTCAAAGGACAACTTGTGGGAGTCACTGGTTCCCTCACTCCATCGTGGAGCTCGTAAGGGTCAAACTTAGGTTGCCAGGCTTGGTAGCAAGAGCATTTACCACATCGCGTGGCCCACTCTCTTCTTCTCTGTGATATTTTGAGTTTTAAGTTAGAAACAGATCCTTCTATAGCTGTGGATAACCCAGAGTACTGGTCCTCCTGCCTCCACCTCCCGCCCAGTGCTGGGATCACAGGCATGTGTCACCATACCCAGTCCCCAGTTTTTCCCCCTTGATGTTACAATGTGATCAAACACTGAGCATCTGCATAGTGATGTAACTAATGGGAGATGCGTTAAAGCGACACAGCCAATTCCTAGGGCATGGGATTAAGAAAGGAAACAAAGCTCCCCTCCCCATCCCACATACTTTCCTTTAAGTCTCTGACAGGGCTGAAAGTCATGGAGAACCACAAAGTTGTGGACTCCCCTCTAGGATGGGGGAGCAGCAGTTTTGAGAAAGTCCTTGGGTCTGATGCTTTGGAGTTTCTTACAGAAGTCTAGTAAGGTCCCACTTAAGCTTATTATTAAAATGAATATGTTTTTACCTTTTAAAATTCTATGTGCATGGCATTAAAAACTCTAGGGAACAAGAGTAAAAGACAGGAGATGCGAGGGATAGTCTCACGTGCCATGAGGATTCTCTCATTGGCATCCTTTTCTGCCATTTGGCATCCAAAGAGAGTGGGCACCATGGTCCCCATCCTTTGGATCCCTTTTCTCTGTTTTGATTTTGATTGAGCCAGTGAGGACACCGTGGGGCTCCGGAAGGTAGGAGGAGCAGGGTCTGGGTTTCTTATCCCCCAACCTCTTTTCTATGAGGCTGCTGCCCTGGCGGTGCCTCCCCACTCGCCTGATTTTACCTCCTCTGCTACCGCAGCCACAGTTAGGTAGGTCGCTGTTTCTCTGGAGACAGCTCTATCGTCAGCCAGGCGGTAGACATGCTGCCTGGCTTCCGGCTTTGAGGGTGGTTTTGTGGGCATGGATATTACTCCTGTAATTGCTCTCTAAACCTGTCTGCTCTTGTGAATAGTCCCCTCCTGAGGTATTCCTGTCTGTTTCTCCCTGGAGCCTTGAGGAATACATGGTGGAAAGTGTTTAAAGAGGCAGCAGAACCAGGAAACCCACCTAGTAGCTCCAGGAAGCAAGAGATGCACATTGCCTTGCTTCTTAGACCATGCAAGAGGCAGCCATTTTTTTTTTATCGTGGCAGATCTGAATGGTGGGAATGAAGAGGAAGACGGAGGAACTTGAATGGGAGGGTTTGGGCAAGCCCACTTAGGACGCCCACAGAAGGTTCTGGTAACACCCAGTGCTTCCCCTGGAGGAAGCACTGTGCCTCTCTGTTCCTCTCACCCTGTTGGGGAGACACAGGACACAGGGAGCAAACATCACAAGTGGGACACTTGAAAGTTTTGGAACATACCTTTCCCTTTTTCCAGCCTCCTGTCAAGGGCAGGGAGCTGATCCTTGCTGAAAGGGAAGATCGTTTCTCAGCCTGAGTGACAACAGAAGAGTGCACAAGTCTGTAAATTTTGAGATGCCTGCAGAGCCTGCAGTAAGGGATGGAGACCAGCTGGAGCACATCAGTGCTCTGGACAGCTCATGCGATTTCCAGTGCAAGGAGTGGGAGCAAATCAGAGGCCAGAGTCAGCGGAGGCAGGACCTATCGCAGAGATGATTCTTAGCATCTAATTCCTGATTCCACTCACAGACAAACCTCTCCTCGTTTCTCTATTTCTCCAAAGAAGTGTGGCTCTTCTCTTTAATGCTAACCCACCTCAGCACCTAGCAAGGAGAGAATGTGCTTGGAGTTTCATCGGTGATGCACAGATAATTGAGCCATCCAAAGTTTCCCAAATAAAGATTTACTGCATCTTGCCAGCAATGAATTCACTTTTGTTCTAAATGATAGATTGAAAATCCCCCAACTCTAACACTCAGAGACCACAACTTGCTATTGTTTGCCACTGTCAGCATTCTTTTTAATTACAATTTTTTGTAAAATTTTCTGACAGGGGTCTCATTATTTATTCTTAGCTGGCCTGGAATTTGCTAAGTAGAGCAGGCTGGCCTTGAACTCAAACATCCACCTGTCTTTGCCTCCCAAGTGCTGGGATTAAAGACGTGCAGCACTACGGACAACCCTCATCTGCTCTTATTGCTCCTACCATTATTAGTTTGGAATAGCAAGCTTATCTTATTAATTATTTATTTCTATGGTTCTGGGGATGGAACCTAGGGCCTAACACATGTGAAACAAGCATCTAACTAGCCCATTTTATTTATTTATTTATTTTTTAATTATACAAAATAATGGGTTTATTATGACAATTCAGTAGAAGTATGTAACGAATGTTGATTACAGTCAATGCTCATTTCCTTGCTCTGTCTTGTTAGTCCTTCTGCCTCCATATATTTCTAAACAGTGTCTTTTCTACCCCAATGTATTTCTTTTTTTTTTTACTTTATTAATTTATTCTTGTTACATCTCAATGGTTATCCCATCCCTTGTATCCTCCCATTCTTCCCTCCCTCCCATTTTCCCCTTATTCCCCTCCCCTATGACTGTGACTGAGGGGGATTACCTCCCCCTGTATATGTTCATAGGGTATCAAGTCTCTTCTTGGTAACCTGCTGTCCTTCTTCTGAGTGCCACCAGGTCTCCCCCTCCAGGGGACATGGTCAAAGGTGAGGCACCAGAGTATGTGAGAAAGTCATGTCCCACTCTCCACTCTACTGTGGAGAGTATTCTGTCCATTGACTAGATCTGGGTAGGGGTTTAAGGTTTACCGCCTGTATTGTCCTTGGCTGGTGCCTTAGTTTGAGCGGGACCCCTGCGCCCAAATCTGCCTATCATAATGTTCTACTTGTAGGCTTCTAGGACCCTCTGGATCCTTCTACTTTGCCATTCTCCCATGATTCTCTCATCTAGAGTCCCACTAGAATGTCCTCCCTTCTGTCTCAGTTTCCTGGTAAGTACAGGCTTTCGTGGGACATGCCCCTTGGGCTAATATGCAGATATAAGTGAGTATATACCATTTGAGTCTTTCTGCTTCTGGGTTAACTCACTCATTATGATCATTTCTAGCTCAATCCATTTATCCACAAATTTCGGGAATTCCTTGTTTTTAATAGCTGAATAGTATTCCATAGTGTATATGTACCACAGTTTCTTTATCCATTCTTCTATTGAGGGACACTTAGGCTGTTTCCATGTTCTGGCTATTATGAATAAGGCTGCTATGAACATGGTTGAGCAAATTTCTTGTTGTGTGCTGGAGCATCTTCTGGGTATATACCTTCTCCATTTTATTTTTTAAAAAATTTATAACTATGAATAAAAGTTCATTTTGCTTCCTTTATGAAACATAATGGTTTCAGCACACACAGCATATTCTTATTTCTCCTCATTCCACTTGGAGGAAATTTGCAATCAATGCATTTTCATGTAGTGTAGATACATAACGTTTTAAATCTTTGACTCACCTTTCTGTTCGTCTGCTACAGTATCTTGGTGTCATTGCTAAGTTTTGAATATTGTTTAATTGTCTCCCCTTACCCCTCGG
Source organism: Acomys minous (assembly GCF_964271855.1). Taxonomy (NCBI): domain Eukaryota; kingdom Metazoa; phylum Chordata; class Mammalia; order Rodentia; family Muridae; genus Acomys; species Acomys minous. The sequence continues at coordinate 87,673,432 of NC_140484.1, forward strand.
AGCGCTCATATGATTGGCCCTTGGTTACCCTGGTGATAGGCTCTGTGGACCTTTACGAAACGCAGCCTAGTGGGACACTCTTAAGTGATCTGGGAATTCTATTCTCAGGCAACCCCTGGAGTTTGTGAGGCACGGTCGTTATAGAAGCATCAGGCCTGGCCCTCCCCATGGGTTGGTGGTTTCTGGCTGGATAAGGAGTCCTACCTTTACGTACACTCCATCATCCAGCATAAGGCTCATCCCAGAGCCTGGATGATGTTTGAAGTTTTAGCTTCCAAAATTGTGATCAAAATTAAGGCCTCTATTTCATTAAGGAGGCTGTGCCAAGCAACAAAAATATGACAATCAGAACATTTTTTAGCATATTAATTCATCAAATACACATTAAAGGCCTTGCTGTGGACTTACCTGTGTCCCTCAAGTAGCTGTATATGGAAATCTCAGTGCCCTTATCTCAGAGTGTGACTATTTTTATTTTTTTCTGTCCTTTTAATTTTAACTTGGGAGTATTTTTTTATTAGAATAAGAGATTAGATTTGATAAACATCTGGATTGAAATGGCTAGAAGGGCTTTCGTACAATTTGTAGGCACTGGACACGTTTACAATAGCGTTGGTGCTTGGCTTGGAGGAAAGACAGAACTCTGGCACATACTGATGCCTTCATCCGTTTGTGACATTAAAAATAAGCTCCAATTTAGAAACACTAATCCAAACCTAAGAGGCATACACCACTAAGTACCCAACACTGAATATTTAAAAATAAATATATAAATACAACCAGAACTTAAAAATCACCACAGTAGACAGACTGTAGCTCCAGCTATCATGACAGTGATGGGCTCTGGTTAGATTTTTTTAAAAAAATGGGTATTTCTGAGTTCTATACCAAAAGCAAAAAATAAACATGCCGTGATGCACACATTCTGGTGCTCATTTCAGCAGCAGTGAAGCATGCTTCCCATGCGCTGCCTCTGTGTGTGTGTGTGTGTGTGTGTGTGTGTGTGTGTGTGTGTCTCACAAGGCTCCCTCTCCTCAGACTGAGAGGTCACCCGCAAGAGTGCAGTGCCAAGGGTCGGAGAATCCCGACAATTCAGGCAGCCAGTTAGTAGCAGTGCGAACATCAGTAAGAACGACCACCCAGGTCACCAGGGTTTTACTGTAGTTCAGCTTGGCATGTGTTTGATCAACATACAAGTAGCCCCAAGCACAAAGCCAATCCACTCAGGGGAGTAACCGTAGTGATAAGATGGTAACATTAAAAATGACACAAGTACAACTTGGCACATGCTCTGTTCTTCATCCTTTGTCACAGATGGGATGTCCATCTGAGCAGAGACAAGCATGGGAGGGGCTTGAAAGCATCGTGGCACCACCGGGCAGAAGATTCCTTAAGGAGGGAATGGCCTAGTGAATCCGATCAGTTTCAGGAACTTCCTGAAGCTATTTTAAAGGTATTGTTTACTTTCTGTCTTAGTTAGGGTTTCAATTGCTGTGATGAAACACCACGAGCAAAAGCAAGTTGGCGAGGAAAGGGTTTATTCGGCTTACAGGTCCACATCTCTGTTTATCACTAAGGGAAGTCAACAGGAGCTCAAGCTGGGCAGGAGCCTGGAAGCAGGAATTGATGCAGAGGCCATGGAGGGTGCGGCTTATTGGATCGCTTCCTATGGTTTGCCCAGCCTGCCTTCTTAGAGAATCCAGGACCACCAGCATAGGGATGGCACCGCCCACCGTGGCCTGAGCCCTCCCCCGTTGGTCACCAGTTGAGAAAATGTCTTACAGCTGGATCTCATGAGGCATTTTATTAATGAGGGCCCTTCCTTTCTGATGACTCTAACTTAATCAAGTTGACATAAAACTAGTCATTCACTTCACTTTAAAAAATTTTTTTTGGGAGGCCGAGGAAGATGGAGTGAAATTTGAGACAGGGATTTGAGACCTCTCTGTGTAGTCCTGGCTGTCCTAGAATGTGTAATATAGACCAAGCTATCCTTGAACTCACAGAAATCCATCTACCTTTGTTTCCCAAGTGCTGGGATTAACGGCTTGTGCCACCACCTGGGCGAAGAGTGTTTCGGTTTCCAGGGAAATGCTATTCAACAATTGTGGAAGAATAAAATACGAAACACAATAAAGAGAAGAAGACATTAGGGCACAGAGATGCAGAGGTTGGCCCATGTGAAAAAGGTCCTGTTTCCAAGCCATTGAGAGAAGCCTCCTAAGAAACTAGTATGAGCTTTCTGTACTCTTAGAACGGCTAAAATACTCTTAGGTCCCAATGTTGGCAAGGACTTGGAGAAATCCGAGTTTTCATACATCGCCAGTGGGGAAGTAACATAATTTAGCACCACGGAAAGTACTTTTGCATTTTCTGGAAAGTTAAATATGTACTTCTTATCATCTGTAACATCCCACAGTGGCACATATCCCAGGAAATGGAAAATGACGTTCACTTCAGAATCTGTACAAGCACATTGAACCCATCTTTGCTTATAATCGCTGGTTTGGAAATAATCCAAACACCCTCTCACTTGTGACATGTGGAACAACGTATGCGATCTTATCATTGAATCCTGCTCTATCATGGAAAGATAATCAGCAGTGACTATTGGTACACACTACAGCCTGCATGAATCCTAAGGACGTTACACTGAGTGTGAGTCCATTCACATCCCACTGGAAAGAGTGAGATCTAAGGATGGGCCTGGGAAGAGAGCTCAGTCAGTAAGGTACTTGCTTCACAAGTGTGAAGGCCTGAGCTCAGGTCCCCAGCATCCATGTGTGATGGTCAACACTGACTGTCAGTCTGGTAGGATCTAGAATCACCTAGAAGAAAGGGGCTATTTGGATCAGGTTAGTCTCTGGGAACGTCCGTGAGAGATGAGCTAGAGTAGGTTAGGTGAAGTGGGAAGTCCCACCCTGAGTCTGGGCGCCACCATTCCGTAGCCTGGGGGTCCAGGACCAGATTAGAAAGGAGAAATCCAGGTGAGCATGGACCAGTCATCGCCCTCCCCCTCCTGACAAAGGGTGCGATGCAGGCAGCAGCCTCATGCTCTTGCTGTCATGACTGCCTGGTCAGAATAGCCCTCGCCTTGGACGACAAGCCAAAAGAGCCCCTTTCTTTCTCAAGTTGCTTTGATCAGATAGTTTCTTGCAGTAATAAGATAAGTAACTAATACACCATGTAGAAAGCAGGGTGTGGTGCTGCATGCCTGTAACCAGCGCTGCAGGCTGGGAGACAGGCTGGGAGGTAGGATGCGTGGTGGCCTGCAGGCTAGCTCTCCTGGTCTGCGTGGTTGAAGTCCCAGGCTCATGGGGTGTGTGTGTCCCCAGTCTGTTTTCATCATCTCATCTGCAGCCTGTGGAACAGCAGTGTGCGTGTGTGTGTGTGTGTGTGTGTGTGTGTGTGTGTGTGTGTCGGAGATATCCTTGGGATGCTCTGTCCGATTTGACACTGGTTTGGAGTCGACTCGAGCTGCTTTTGTAAATCAGGCCGATCCCTGTCTGTTCAGAGCCTTTAATGGACACTGCACAGAGCTCATGGCGCTCCAGCCTATTCTTGTTGCAGCTAAGATCAAGTAACTAGCAGATGCCCAGGAGAGTAAAGATGCATGTGTGTATGCACGTGTGTATGCACGCATGTGTGTGTATGTGTGTGTCTTGATAACCATTCCATGAAGAATCTGAAGATTTATTATTATTATTATTATTATTATTACTATTATTATTAACAATGTCACAACGAGTTCTCTTCTCAACCATTTTATTGTGCCCTTACTGTTTATCTTCCCACGCCTGCCACAAGCATTTTATGTGGCGGTTAAAATTGTAGAATTGCCAGTTTAGACTTCGAGCAGCCCAGGAATTCTTCTCTAATTTACCCACCTCAATTGCGCAGTTGTAACTAGAGTTTGCAAATGAGATATTCTCTTTGGACAGATCTGTGCTTTACCCTGCGTGGATTCAGAGTCAGTTCAACGTGTATGGCATATCTCTGTAAGGAGGTCTCTTTTTCTATAATGATGGGAGCTCCTGAGACTAGGGACAAAAATCACATCTATTTTTATGGCCAAAAATATTGTGGCAATATTGGTGCCTACATGCACCATCTCCACATTCAGATAGAACATGTCACAGTGGCATCTCCAAATGCCAGGCAGCTGTCAGTCCGGTACAGAGAGTGTGTGCTCATTATGATTATGCTTATGGTGAAGAGGATACATTTCTGGGTCTTTCTTAATCAGTGTGGTTCCATTTAAGCCACACTTACAGTAAAGCCTCACAGCCTTGTTCAGAAAGCAGGTCCCACAATTCTTATGGACTAAGATCAGACCAGTGACATTCTGTAACTAGTCACCCGTGCATGTTTCCATGGATGGACACGAGATCTAAGGAGGTCAAGGAATCAGCCTGAAAACATAGCCCGGCTGCTCTTCCTAATTTAGAACTCACAGCATCCATATCCCCAGGTCCTTCAAGATTTCTGGCTACTGGGGTCAGATGGCTGGAAACACAGGCTTCTTCTGATGAATCACAGGGTTGTGAGAGTGTGCAGTGTAGTGCAACGTCTGGGCACCTGTCCTTGTAAATTGTGCCTCTGGGTGACTATCAGAATGATTGTGTAGGTGTGAAATATTTTTTTTGCTGAAGGTTTCTCATGAGGATGCTTCACAGGAAACCATGGGGCTCTTTTAACTTTACCACCAGGTACACACAATCACAAACAAGAGAGTCATGGTTTTGGGCAGGGCTATTTCCATGGCAACAAAAGTTGCAAAGAAATAGCAGGAAAGCTTCAGAGAAGTTAGCATGAGGAATTTTATTAATGTCAAGAAGGATGCAGACACTATATTTTCAGATTAAATGCTTTTACCGGGGAAAAGTAGAACAGCTAAGCCAGCGCTGCTCTGTTTACGATCTTGGTGAAGCAGCCGGACGGTGGTGGCGCATGCCTTTAATCCCAGCACTCAGGAGGCAGAGGCAGGTGGATCGTTGCAAGTTCGAGACCAGCCTGGTCTACAAAGTGAGTCCAGGGCAGCCAAGATTACATAGAGAGACCTTGTCTCGAAAACCAAAATAAAACAAACAAAGAAACAAACAAAGGATCTTGGTGAACCACCGAGGCATGCCAGGTCCAGGCAGAGGCTCTTCATCACTGCTCCACTTTGCTGGTTGACATCTCCACCGTGTTTTCAGCTGTCTCAGGAGTGTCCTGCAGAGCCCTCTCGAGTACCATTTTGAGGGTCTGGTGCTTCAGATGATGCCTGAAGGAGCCCACGAAGAAGTAAATGATGGGGTTGGCACAGCTGTTAACAGCAGTCAGGACCAGTGACGCCAGATAAAGACCGTAAGCAAACACACCATACTCAATCTTAATCCAGATTAACAGGAACCAGTGAATGCCAAAGGGCAAGCCGCAGAGGAGAAAAACCAGCACGGTGAGCATGATGGTCACATACAATCTGGTGAGCTTCATCCTACCAGCGCCACAGAACAACCTGGCCAGCAGGGCGAAGCTGGAAGTGCAGAGGACCACAAACAAAAAGATTAGGCACGCGGCAATAAAGAAATTCGATGCCAGGCACCGCTTGTCATTTTCGTATTTTTTTTCCAGGAAACCACAAAAATACCTGTTCAAAATGCAGATCAACAGTGACAGGACCCAGATCGCAGCACACATGACAGTTGATGTGTGTTTTGGGCGGCGGCAGCGATACCAGATGGGGCACAGGACAGAGAGACAGCGCTCAGTGCTGATGGCACTGAGCATGCTCAGGCCTGCGATGTAGGGAACCATCATGACCGTGTTAAAGCTCGGCAGAAAAATAATGTCAGGGTAGGAAAACTTGAGGAGGAGCAGCGTGGAGTCTATGATGTGACAGAGGAGGAAGAGGAAGTCAGCTAGGGCCAGGTTCAGGATGTAGACGGAGAAGGCGTTTCTGCGTAAGCGGAAGCCCAAGAGCCAGAACACAGTGGCATTTCCTGTCAGCCCGAGTAGTCCCGTGATGATGATCATCAAATTTGGGATCAGGGTCCTGCTGTTGAAACTTCCGGGTACGGTTTTGTCCATTGGATTTGTTGTTGTGACTGCCATCCTTGAGGCTTCGGTGTTTAGGCTCAGAAACCCTGCACCAGTGCTGCTGGGAATGCAAAGAAGACATGAGGCCCGCTGTGTGATCACGCCTTTTGTTAAAAGACATATTTTATTAGCACATAGTAACAATATAAAATGATGATTTTATTATGAGATTTTCAGACATGTTTATAATGTACTTTAAAAAAATGATTATTTAGCCACTGTCAGGCCTAGCTTGCCACGTAGGAATAACATTCTTGGGTTTCCGGGGAGGTGGTACAGGCTGCTAAGGGCAGGCAACTGATTAAAGCCCCCCAAACCCTAGAACCTGCCCCCTCTCTTTTGAGCAGTTCATTAGAATCATACCCATGGTGTATTGATGTATGTGGATGGGAGAAAAGCCAGAGAAATAATGTCCAAATTAGGTTCAAGATTGCAATCAATATTGTAGATTAAGAAATCACTCAACTGAGAGTACAAAAAGAGTGAGGAAAAGAAGCTAACAAGATGAAACAAAATAGCAGTCATCTAGGAGGAAAAAATCAGAATCTGGAAGGTTCTTTTCCCCTCAGGGAAGGAGCAGCGAGTTCAGGAATTTGCAGAGGCAGGAGGCCTCTGGGCCAACAGAGGATGCACTGCTCTCTGGGGATGCAGACAGGCACCCAGGACCGAGTGCACAGCATCCTCACTGTGCTCTCTGAGAGACACCAGTCACCATGGTTCCGCTTGACTAAAAAAGGAAGCAAGTGGAAACCCAGTTAATTTTGTACTTCCAATTAAGGAGCTTAAGAAATGTGCAAAGCTAATTTTAGGGTCTGAAGTCTTCGTCTTTTGCATCAGACCAGGGGCTTCATAAGGAACAAGTTATACTTAGTTTGTTCACTAACAAACTTGGGTTTGTAGAATCCTCATTTATGACGGGTGGAAAAGCCCTAAAGGCTTTAATCAGACAAAGGACTCGTCCTCTGATGACGCCATCCAGGCAAGCCCTCTAAATACTCATTCCTGATCGCTTGCAGTCCTGCTCCTGGCTTTCCCTCCTCACATCACTACACACATCCACTAGGATGCTCTTCACCACTCTACACTTCCACATGCTGCTCTACATCACTATACAAGCCCACACTGATGCCACACGTCACTACAGAATCCCACCATGATGCTCTCCGTCACTGCACACTCCCACCATGATGCTCTCTGTCACTGCACACTTCCACCATGATGCTCTCCATCACTGCACACTCCCACCATGATGCCCTCCATCACTGCACACTCCCACCATGATGCTCTCCATCACTGCACACTCCCACCATGATGCTCTCCATCACTGCACACTCCCACCATGATGCTCTCCATCACTGCATACTCCCACCATGATGCTCTCCATCACTGCACACACCCATCTGATGCTCTCCATCACTGCATACTCCCACCATGATGCTCTCCATCACTGCACACTCCCACCATGATGCTCTCCATCACTGCACACTCCCACCATGATGCTCTCCATCACTGCATACTCCCACCATGATGCTCTCCATCACTGCACACACCCATCTGATGCTCTCCATCACTGCATACTCCCACCATGATGCTCTCCATCACTGCACACACCCATCTGATGCTCTCCATCACTGCATACTCCCACCATGATGCTCTCCATCACTGCATACTCCCACCATGATGCTCTCCATCACTGCACACACCCATCTGATGCTCTCCATCACTGCACACTCCCACCATGATGCTCTTCATCACTGCACACTCCCACCATGATGTTCCACATCACTGCACACTTCCACCATGATGCTCTCCATCACTGCATACTCCCACCATGATGCTCTCCATCACTGCACACACCCATCTGATGCTCTCCATCACTGCATACTCCCACCATGATGCTCTCCATCACTGCACACACCCATCTGATGCTCTCCATCACTGCATACTCCCACCATGATGCTCTCCATCACTGCATACTCCCACCATGATGCTCTCCATCACTGCACACACCCATCTGATGCTCTCCATCACTGCATACTCCCACCATGATGCTCTCCATCACTGCACACACCCATCTGATGCTCTCCATCACTGCATACTCCCACCATGATGCTCTCCATCACTGCACACACCCATCTGGTGCTCTCCATCACTGCATACTCCCACCATGATGCTCTCCATCACTGCACACACCCATCTGATGCTCTCCATCACTGCACACTCCCACCATGATGCTCTTCATCACTGCACACTCCCACCATGATGCTCTACATTAAGACAGTGTTTTTCTGTGTAGCCCTGGCTGTCCCGGACTCATTTTATAGACCAGGCTGGCCTCGAACTCACAGAGATCCACCTGCCTCTGCCTCTTGGAGTGCTTGGATTAGAGGTATGTGCCACCACTCCCAGCTTCTGGGTTATTTCCAGTTTTGATTTGTATGTTAGTCACTTTTATCTCAGTGGTGACAACAGCATATGATCAAAGCAGTTAAAAAAAAAAGAAAAAAAAAGGGTTTACTTTGGTTCATTGTTTGAGAGGATGCCATGGCAGGGAAGGTGTAGTGGCAGGAACATGAGGTGGCTGGCCACAGGTGTCTTAAGTCAGGAGAGAAGAGTGCTTTATTCTTTCTTCTCTTTTTGTCCAGTCTCGGAGTTCATTCAAAGAATGGGGTTATGCTAGCCACATTCAGGCTGAGTCTTTGCTCCTTAATTATACTACTCTGGAAATGTTCTCACAGTCATGGCCACAGATGCATCTCCCAGGCTCATCAAACCCAGTTAAGTTGCCAATGAAGAATAACTAGCTGCCACAGCCCACGTTACTCTAATAATCAGGTTCTATAGTCTGTGCATTTGTAAGTCTTATGCTATTAATAACAGCCATTTTTCTTTCAGTTTATCCAGCAAAGTCTTCTATTTCTGCATCACTTACGAGTGACAGATAAGCTTGGCATGCTGTTATTTCTTGTCGGTTACTTTTTTACTACAGTAATTTAAATACTTTACTCTGTGTTCTGGCCTGTGGGTTTTCTGCCAAGAAGTCTATGAATGGCTTTATTGGGATTTCTTCATTTGTAATGCATTAGAACATTCCTGATGCTCTCTGAATTTTTTGATTGTTGATGGGCTGGCTGTGATGCTTGGGGACATGCCTTCTTTGTGCTAAAATTCACGGGAGACCTTTGGACTTTCTGCACACTGATATTTCCTATTTTCCTGACAAGGGAAGCTTTTGTCCACATTTCTTTAAATATGCTTGCTGTATTTATTTTTTTATTTTGAATTTGACTCACTGTGTGGCCCAGGTTGGCCTTGAGTTCATGATCTTTCTGTCTCAGCCTCCCAAACTGTGATTATACTATGCGTCGCCACACTTTGTCTTCTTTCTTTTAAAACATTGTCTATTTTAAATTCTGTGTATGCGTGTGTGTCTGTGCAGAGTATCTGTACTTGAGTGTAGCTGCTTATGGAGGCCAGGAAAGGGTGCTGGGTCACCTGACCCCGAAGTTATAGTCATTTTTCTGCTGCCTGACTTGGGTGCTAAAAAGTGAACTTTGGTCTTTTCCAAGAAAAGCGTGCACTCTTTAACAGCGGAGCCACCTCTCACCTCTCCTGTGGTGCACTCAGGAGGTGTCTTTGTAACTCTCAGCCATTCCCTACACCCTAGTAAAGATTGCACTGAGATTTCAGACAGGCAGTAGTATGGATTTTTAGGCACGCTCCCTAACAGTGAGCTGCATCCAATCCCTGGCATGGGCATTTAAACAATGCTGAGTGTTCTAATGCAGGCTGCTTTTTTTTTTAACCTTTAAATGTCCTCTCCAATGGACTTAATCCTTCCACCTTAAAGATCTTTCACCCATAGTAGAATATGTTTCTAGGCATTTTTGTTGGATATGGCAGGGGACTCGTATTGTCTTTTCTACACAGCACAATATATAGCAATACTATCGACTGGTGTGTTGATGTTTTACTTTGCTGAGTTCGTTTATTAGTTCTAGTGGCCTTTGGTAGATTTCTTAAAGCTGTTGCTATAGGACCTTGCTCCCCGCAGAAGTCAGGACTGGCCTTTCTCACTCCGTATATGTATCTTTTACCTTGCCTGAATTCACCAGCAGGGACTTCTAGTACTATGTTGACTAAAACGGTGAAAACAAGCAGTATTGACTTTTCATTTTATTTGAGATTCTAGAGAAAAAGCTTCCAACTTCTCCTACGGTGTTAACCGGGCCTTATTGTGTATTTATTATGTCGAGATATAATAAGGTCCTTCTGTACCTACCAGTTCAGTTTCAGTTTTGGTGTTTTGAAAGGAATGCATTGTAAGAAATGGCATTTTTGCATCTCTTTGGATGACTCTATTTGTGTGTGTGTGTGTGTGTGTGTGTGTGTGTGTGTGTGTGTGCGCGCGTGCCCCCGCACTCATGTGTGCATACATGGATGGGGTCAGGGCAGAGTTTGATGTCCGTTGTTGTTTTCTTAGTTGCTTGGTATCTTAGATTTTAAGACAGAGTGTCTCACTGAACTTAGAGCTCACTGACTCGGTCAGACTAATTGGCCAGCAAGCCCCAAGGACCCTCCTGTGTCTGCTCTCTTATGAATAGCATTGCTGGTATGTGCCACACCTGGCTTTTATGTGAGACGCCAGGTATTTGAGTGCTTGTGTAGAAAGCACTTTGCCAACCAAGCAGTCTTCCCAGAACCTCTTTTCCTTTACTTTGTTCATTAGAGAGGGTCCCTTGGGAAGGCGCTGAGGACTGAGGCTGAGGTTTGTGCATGCTAAATACACACACTACCCCCAGGCCACCTTGAAACCTCTTGAGCCTGTTGGCAAGCGCACCATCCACACATTCAAGGAATAGTTATAGAGTTAGCGTTCGCAGTCTGACTTTGTGCACCCAGAGATTCTAAGCAGCTTGCTCATTTTAACTGGGCATCCCTAAACTTGAGGTTGGTGGTGATCTTGCTTTTGGGTGGGGTGGGGGGAGGGAGGCATCACTATTTCACCACTAGAGGGCGTTCCAAGCCCAGGTTTGTACTCAACGGACCTAGAGCCAGGCATAAAAGGGGGAACTTTGGTTACAGAAGTCCCAGGCTGGTTCTGTGTTAGACACAGGCACCCTTTCTGCTCACCAACATGCGCTCAGACACTGTAGCATTCTTCCTAGTTCTGTGTGTCCCCACAGAGTGACCAGCTCTCGCACAGTAGTTTGGTGTCCATTTCACTTTCCTTCCTCAGTCACTGCACTTCCTGGGATGGGAGAGGAGTGTGCAGTGGGCGTTGTCGTAGGAAACACAGGTTCCCAACCCCATGGAGACCATGTAGCACTCGGGAGGAACAAGCTCAGTCTGTTACAGGCTTCCTTTTTTTCTGGTAGATTCATGGTTAAACATAGTGTACTCAGATTCCATCTTAACACCCATCAGAATGGCTAAGGTCAAAAACTCAAGCGACACCACATGCTGGCGAGGATGTGGAGAAAGAGGAACACTCCTTCATTGCTGGTGGGAATGCAAACTAGCACAACCACTTTGGAAATCTATCTGGTACTATCTCAGAAAACTGGGAATAAGGCTTCCTCAAGACCTGGCTATTCCACTCCTTGGGATATACCCAGAAGATGCTCCAGCACACAACAAGAAAATTTGCTCAACCATGTTCATAGCAGCCTTATTCATAATAGCCAGAACATGGAAACAGCCTAAGTGTCCTTCAGTAGAACAATGGATAAAGAAACTGTGGTACATTTACACTATAGACACATTTACTACTCAGCTATTAAAAACAAGGAATTCCCAAAATTTGTGGACAAATGGATTGAGCTAGAAATGATCACACTGAGTGAGTTAACCCAGAAGCAGAAAGAGTCAAATGGTATATACTCACTTATAACTGGACACTAGCCCATGAAAATCTTCACCTACCAGGAAAGTGGAATAGATGTGAGGACATCCTATTGGGACTCTAGGTGAGAGAAGTATGGGAGAATGGGGAAATAGAAGGATCCAGAGTGTCCTAGAAACCTACAAGAAGAACATTATGACTGGCAGATCTGGGCCCAGAAGTTCTGCTCAGACTATTTCAACAATCAAGGACAATACATGCAGTAAACATTGAACCCCTACTCAGATCTTGCTAATGGACAGGACATTCTCCACAGTTAAGTGGAGAGTGGGGTCTGACTTTCACACGAACTCTGGTGCCCCATATTTGACCACGTCCCCTGGATGAGGAGGCCTGGTGGCACTCAAGGAAAGGATAGCAGGCTACTAAGAAGAGACTTGATACCCTATGAGCATATATAGGGGGAGGAGGTCCCCCTCAGGAACAGTCATAGGGGAGGGGAGTAAGGGAAAATGGGAGGGAGGGAGGAATGGGAGGATACAAGGGATGGGATAACAATTGAGATGTAATATGAATGAATTGATAAATAATTAAAAAACCCATAGTGTACTCAGATACAGGTGATGCAGGTCAGGATAGAATCCAAACAACTAGGGCCACTTTTCTTCCTATCTGGCATGGGGATAGGTCTGGACTTCACAACGATCTCTGTCCTGGGAACAGAGCCCTGTACGGCTCTGGTTGGCACCAGGGTTTTCTGGCTCACACTGACTACTAAGGCGACACCTTGAGGATCCTACTTTGTCTTATGCCCAGTGGCTAAGACTTGAGCCAGTGGTGTGCCATCCGAGGCTGGGAGTCGGATGGTGGCATATGCTGACGTCAGTTACTTCACAGCTAATGGATGAAGGATCCTGCACTATCCCAGGGGTCCACCAGAGCTCAGACTAAGACTGATGATGGTGAAAGTGAAACCCACGCCTGTTCTTTTAGGGAGACAGCCTCTGTGGCCTGCCAGGGCCAGTGTAGAGAATCAGTAAGAAAACACTAGCCAGGGGATGAGGTGTTTTAGCTCTGCCTCGTGTTGGACATCACTATAGTGCATCTGATATTATGATAAGGCACAGTCACACGTTCACTTTCCTGCCCTGAATCCCAGTGGGTAGAGTCTTTTTTCATGATGTGGCATGGCAAGGTTGGTGGAAACAGCCAGTAGCCCTGGGCTAGTGTAGTTCTAGAGGCTCAGTTCTTGGCCACCTGCTTAGGGGAAGTAGCTGTGGGGTTCTGACATGGTGCTAGGTGTCATAATAAAATGCCCGATGCAAGATTTTACATATAAGATCTGGACTCAATTTACTTTGCTATCTTGAAGCAGCAGGCATCTTTCTCCACTTTGCAGTATGTCAGGTGTGGGGGAGGTGATGCAGGCATCTTTTCCATGTTTGCTTCTAAGGTGCCTTTAAAAAACAGGTGCACTCAGAGGAAGGATAACAGGTCTCCAAGAAGAGACTTGATACCCTATGAGCATATACAGGGGGAGGAGGTCCCCCTCAGTCACAGACATAGGGGAGGGGAGTAGGGGAGAAGTGGGAGGGAGGGAGGAATGGGAGGATACAAGGGATGGGCTAACAATTGAGATGTAATAGGAATAAATTAATAAAATATTAAAAAAACCTACCAGGCACTCTAGCCTCTTGCCTGACTTTCTCCGCCCCTGTGAAGATGCTATGATAAATGGATAGGTGTTCCAGAATGCGAGCAGATGGGGGAAGACAGTGAATGATCCAGGGCCTTCTTGCATTTCCACCAGTCATGTGCTTGGCTGCCAGGAGAAGTGGGTTGTACGGAGAGGCAGGAAGGATAACATGGAACAGTCGACCAAGACAAGGAGAAACGCAGACCACGAGCTTTAGACCTACAGAAGAAACAACAGACCTGGCATAGAGTGATAAGAAGGAGTAGGGAAGTGAGACCTTCTTCTCTCAACGTGAATGGGGCTGTGGTCAAAACAGAAAAGCCTCACAAGCTGTCTCTGCAAAAATAGTGTTTAAGACTGTCTCTGCAGCCGGACATATGGGCACTCACCTCCAATCCCAGCACTCAGGAGGCAGAGGCAGGTGGATCTCTGTGAGTTCTATACCAACCTGCTCCACAGAGTGAGTCCCCAACAGCCAGGGCCACACAGAGAAACCCTGTCTCAGAATACATCTGAGATCACATCTGCATCTTGGAAGCATCATCCGGTCCTCAGCATTTTCTAAGTTGTTCACTGTTGCCTCGCAGGTGGATTATCTTAGGAGAGGTTGGAAAGTCAAACTGTTTGGCTAGGGAGACGACATCACACATTTTTATGTAGCCAGGCCCCCCAAATGTACATCGTACCCCCACAGGATGTTAATGTCCTGCCTGAGAAGCAGCGCAGACCTGGGGAGTTGGTGGTAATCATGGACCTGGTATCTACTTGGGTGGGAGGCACTGACTGATAAAGAAGTAATAAAGCTGAACACGCAGGGCAGCTCTAGCCTGCGTTCTGGAGCACAGATTCCAGGGCGCAAATTCAAGGGATATGGAAAGTAAGGCAGTCTGACATATTAAGAAACCCATAACTCCTCAATTACTGACTATAAAGATGCCAAATGGTTGAAATGTCAGACAATTCAAAAGCCCAGTGTTGAAGATTATGAACAACCTCAAGGCGTATTTGAACGAACTGATGAAGTGATGGTGTCAGGTGAAAACCTAAATGAGGCTGGGACGGGCGGTGCACACCTTCAGTTTCAGCTCTCAGCTGGCAGAGGCAGGAGGATCGCTGTGAGTCCAAGTCCAGCTTGGTGAACAAAGTAAGTTCCAGGTCAGCTAGGGTTACACAGTGAGGCCCTGTCTTGACACAAACAAAACTAAAACAACAACAACAACACTTGGTGAGAAAATCAGAAGTTCAACAAGAAAAATTGAGATTAAAAACAAAAACAAAAACAACAACAACAAACCCGCTTCCTCATCAAACCTAAACCCAAATGGAAGTGTTGAAAGTGAAAAAAAAACTCGGTAGATTAAATAAAAGCCAAGTGGAAAGGATGACCAGCAGGCTACAGCAAGCAGAAGGAAAGTAGAAACTCAAGGCAAGGTCAAGGATATATGACATCCATGAAGCAACGAGAAGCTGCTGCCACCAGGACGGCAGCTGAGAGTCTGCAGCCTCAGGCCAGCCCGCTCTTTAGCTACATCAGCACTTTGCTTCCTCCTCCTGACATCCCCCTCCAGTCCACAAAGCCATCTAAGCACCAGCAACCTCCTGGTGTCACCATGGCAACATACAACTACTCTTAAATTGTTAAGTCTATTATTATTGGCATACAGGAGTAGGAAAATCTTGCTAGCTTCATCAATTGACAGAAAAACATTATGGCTGATTGTCCTAGCATAATTGGTGTTGAATTTGGTGCAGGTTAGTGGCAAAAAAAAAAAAAATCAAACTGCAGATTTGGGGTACAGTAGGACAGGGGTGGTTCTGTCTATAGAGCTGTTATGAGGAGCTACTATACAGGAGCTGTGGGCACACTCATGGTATCTGACATCACTAGAAGAAGTTTATGTAACCACTTAAGCTTAACCTCACCAACCCAAACACTGTGCCAGTTCTCCTAGGAAACAGCAGGTTTGGAAGCACAGATAGAGGTACCAGTGAAGAAACCAACCAGTTTGCCAAAGAAAATGGCTTATTGTTCCTTGAAGCAAGTGCAAAAACGGGAGAGAACGTTGAAGATGCTTTTCTTGAGGCTGTCAGGAAAATCTAGCAGAACACTCAGGACAGAAGCCTGGATCTGAATGCTGCCGAGTCTGGTGTCAACAGAAAACCCCCAGCCCCGCAGGGGGGCTGCTGGAGACCTCTTGGCTCTGATCCCTCATTTGACCTTTCATCTTGGTCTGTTGGAAGCAGTACTTTTTTTTGTATTTTATTAATTTATTGATATTACATCTAAATTGTTATCCCATCCCTTGTATCCTCCCATTCCTCCCTCCCTCCCATTTCCCCTTATTTTCCTCCCTTATGACTGTGACTGAGGGGGACCTCCTCCCCCTGTATATGCTCATAGGGTATCAAGTCTCTTCTTGGTAGCCTGCTATCCTTATTCTGAGTGCCACTGGGCCTCCCCATCCAGGGGACGTGGTCAAATATGGGGCACATGAGTTTGTGTGAAAGTCAGACACCACTCTCTACTCAACTGTGGAGAATGTCTTGTCCATTGGCTAGACCTGGGTAGGGGTTAGAAGTTTACTGCACGTATTGTCCTTGGCTGGTGCCATAGTTTGAGTAGGACCCCTGGGCCCAGATCTGCCCATCATAATGTTCTTCTTGTAGGTTTCTAGGACCCTCTGGATTCTCCCATGCTTCTCTCACCTAGAGTCCCAATAGGATGTCCTCCCCTCTGTCCCACTTTCCTGGTAAGTGAAGACTTTCATGGGACATGCCCCTTGGGCTAGTGTCCAGATATAAGTGAGTATATACCATTTGAGTCTTTCGGAAGCAGTAGCTTTTACTGCTTCCTTGTATTTTGTACATCTTACCGGGTTTAATGTAAAAACAAAACGAAACAAAACAAAACAAAACACAGCACAACTCTTGTGAAAGGCAGTTCAGCAGTACTTATCTGCTAAACAACTAGATGTAATCAGGTTATCAGAGGCAAGCAGAGTAAGAAATCTCTCTGTCATCTTTTCCCCCTTTGATTGTCCTGTGATAGGTTTGTCACCAGTATATGATGTAAACTGAGCACTGATTTTGGACTCAGATTTTCACCTTCCCCTTTGTCAAGGCTTTGTCTCACTCTATAGTTTAAAATTGATCTCTTCAGCTTTTCTCCCATCTTCCAACTGCTGGGCTGTGTCTGTTGTAGCCAGTATTTCATTGCTGGGAAGTGAGTTCTGATGGTAGAGAAAGGGGGTCTGCAACTGCTTTTGTTTTTGTTGGGTGCATTCCCTGTTGTAGGGTGGCATTTTTCTTGATGAGGTTTGCGTCTGTCTTAACCTTGCACAGGGGGAAAAATACCCATTTATCGTCCCTTGTGCTTAATCAATAGCCTTATCTTTTTTCTTTATTTTTACACCATGTTGTCTTTGTCTTTTTCTTTTTGGTTTTTTGAGACAGGGTTTCTCTGTGTAGCTTTGACTGTCCTGACTCTCTTCGTAGACCAGGCTGGCCTTGAATTCACAGTGATCCTCCTGCCTCTGCCTCCCAAGTGCTGGGATTAAAGGCGTGCGCCACCACCACCTGGCTTGTCCTTTTCTTTTTTTAACAGAAAGTAAATATGGATAAAATTTGAAGGAACTAGCTAACATTACTCTCTATGTATATTATTTTAATGAAGAAAATAAGTTGATTGCTGGCATTGGAAGAGTATAAAAAAGACTGGCTGGCTTCAATATCCCACTCTTACTAATAGGTATGTTGTGCAGATAAAGCCCTAACAAATACATGTTAAACTATACAATAGATCAGAGAGACTTCACACCTAGAGAATAGTCCTTGTCATAGCTGTGGAATACATTTGCTTCCCAACAGGCAATGGAAGTTTCTCTAAGAGATATCACATGTTAGCTGACCCATAAACTCTCAGAAGTATGATTGCTTAAGCAAGATGTCATAATGACAATATCAGTTGACATGCCATGTGGATGGGGGAAATTTCACAAGACCCTACCCTAGCGGAGGAGCAACAGTCAATCAATGGCTCTTAAAAGAGAGGAGAATCAGTTTTCTTCAGGGATAAGTCTCCCATAGATTATCCAATCCCAAGTCATCATCCCTAAATACCTATCCACACAAGCAACACTAAATGATCTCACTATGTTGTATGTGTGTGTATGTGTATGCATGTAGTTGTATGTGCACATACATACATACACACACATACATGTATATAGTAATTAGAGAAGAGGTTATGGATTTATGGAAGAGCACATGGGAGGAGACACAGGAGCAGTTGGAATGGAGATAGGAAGAGGTAGAAATGATATAAATACAGTACTCATAAGTTCTCAAAAACATAAATAACTCAATTATTTATAAATAGAAATAATTTCTTTTACAAGATAATAGTAGAGTAAATCAAGAAATCAATAGCAAAGAAACTATAAAAACTTAAAATATATGGAGATAGAAACTTTTCTTGGATGAAGAAACCAGGGAGTAAATAGAAAATAACAGTGCCAAATGGTCATATACATACATACATACATACATACATACATACATACATACATTACATATATATGCATGATATAATTAGTGAAAAAAGAGGGGAGTGGAAACGGATATATGGGAGGGTTTGGAGAGAGAAAAGGAAGGGGGAAATGTAATTAAATTATAATTGGAAATATAAAAATAATATTGAAAAAATTAAATGACAAAAATTTATGTTTTGAAAAAAATCCAAGAATCATTTGAAAATCGAAAAAGAACTTAACATACATTTCACTCACAGTGAAGGCATTGGTGCTAAGTGGTGGTTTATAGCTATGAGTGCTTTTGCTGAAAAATCAGAATAAACTAAAGCAACTTAATGATGTACTTCCAAAGTCTTAGAAAACCAAGAGCAAGACAAGCCTTAGTTGGTAGACAGAAGCAACGGAGATCAGGGCAAAGGGAGCCAAGGAAATGACCTGGTTCTCTGAAAAGCTAAGCTAACATTAGTAAACCACCAGTCAAACTAAGCCCAAGTGACAGAGAGAAGACCAAAATAAAATTAGAGCTAAAAAGGTCCATTATGTCAGAGGATTACTAGGGGATATTTTGAAAAGTTATTTTCTGATAAGTTGGAAAAATCTAGAAGAAATGGATGCGTTTCTAGGCAAATGTGACTCGTTAAGCACAAATCCAATATTTAAAATGTAGTAGTTTTCTTCTATACCAATAAGAGATATACTGAAGAAGAAATCAGGAGAAGAGTCATAGTCAAGGACCTAAGAAATTCCTAGGAGTAAATATAACCAAGGCAGAAAAGAATGCAACAGTGAGAATAATAAAGCTGGCAAGAAAGAAGTAAAGAAGCCAGTTAAAGAGTTGGAGAGACTCATATCTGTTTGTTGTCCATATCAGGAATGTGAAAATGAGAAACAAACAAAAAGAAATGTGAAAATGGCTATATCGCTCAAAGTCATCCATGCATTCAGTGGAGTCTCCACAAAATTCCAATTATGTTCTCACAGAAATAGAAAGAAAACCCCTAAAAATCATACAGAAGCACAAAAGACCACAAGTGAGCATGGCAGTCCTGAGCAAGAGCAATGCTGGAAAGACCGCAGCATCTGATTTCAAATGGTAATACTGGCCCGTTTCCAACATTAAAAAAAAAAGTGATACTGGCACAAGAAACAGATAACGGAGACCAGTGTAATGGGTTGGAGGACCCAGACCTGGAACCACACAGCTACCTCCATCTGCTCCTCAACAACAACAACAACAACAACAACAACAACAACAACAACAACAACAACAAAGAAACTTGATACCTTAGCATCAAATTCAATGGGAGGAGGTCCTCTTCAGTCACAGTCATAGGGAAGGGGAATGGGGTGAAAGCAGAAGGGAGGGAGGAATGGGAGGATGCACAAGATGGGATGGCAATTGAGATGTAATATGAATGATTTTATTTTTCAATAAAAATAATTAAAAAATATAAAAAATACGATAACCTCTTATCAAAACGGGAAATCCATAGGCAGAAGATTGAAACCACCCCCATCTCTCATGCTGTACAAAGTCAATTCCAATGATCACCCCAGTCAGAATGAACAGCACCGAGGCAATAAACAGTCATGGATGCTGGCGAGGACACAGTGACCATGCATCCCTTGACGTGTAAGTTATGGCAGCCAGGAAGGAAGTCAGCATTGCTATCATTCAAAAACTAGAGCTAAAATAGCCATAGGCTCTACCTAGGCTGCCTTAGGGTGTATGCCGGAGAAATCTAAGTAAGTATACAATGGAGATAATTATATGACTATATACATCGTGGTCTTATTCACAATAGTCAAGTTATGGAGTTAATGTGTGTACATGAAAGAATGTATGGGTAAAGAAACTATATCCCCTCCTCACAGAAACACACGATGGTTTTATTCAGCTATAGAGAAAAAAAATGAGGGTCTGGGGATATGGCTCAGTGGGTCAAGTGTTTGGGTTCAGATCTTCATTACCCTTGTAAAAAAAAACCATGCATGATTGTGAGTGTCTGTAATCTCAGAGCTGGGAGGTGAAGACAGGTGATTTCTCATGGGCTTGCCTGTGAGCCAGTCTATCTGATCCGTGAGTTCCACCTTCACCGAGAGATGCTGTCTCAGAACATGTGAGGGAGGCTGGAGAGATGGTTCAGTGGATAATGCGCTTGCTGTGCAAACACAAGGATTGGAGCTCACATCTCCAGAGTCTACTTCAAAGCTGGCTAGGTGTGGCAGCCACCTGTAATCCAAGCACTTGGGAGGCAGAAACAGGCTATGCTGGAGAATTGTGTGTCAACTTGATACAGAGTAGAGTCATGTGAAAGGATGGAACCTCAAAAAAAAAGCCTCCATAAGATCTAGTTGTAAGGTTTCTTAATTAATTATTGATGGAGGAGGCCCAGCTCTTTGAGGTGGTCCCATCCCTGGGCTGGTGGTCCTGGGTTCTGTAAGAAAGCAGGTTGAGCAGTCTGTGAGGAGTGAGGCAGTAAGCAGCACCCCTCCATGGCTTCTGCATCAGCTCCTGCCTCCAGGTTCCTGCCTTGTGTGAGTTTGTACCCTACTTGAGTTTCCTGCCCTCACTATATTTGATGACGAACTGTTGTATGGAACTGTTATTGAAATAAACCCTTTCCTATCCAAGTTGCTTTTGGTCATGGTGCTCCATCACAGCAATAGTAACCCTAACTAAGACACAAGGGATCCTCAGAGCAAGATGGCAAGCCAGACTCGCTGGAGTTGGCTAGCTCTGGGTTTAGTGAGAGACCTTGACTCAGTAGATAAAGTGTGTGTGTGTGTGTGTGTGTGTGAGATCAAGGAAGACACCTTATTTCTACTTCTGAGGTACACACACACACACACACACACACACACACACACACACACACGTGGACACACACACGTGCACACACACACACACACACACACCCCTGTGTGAGCAATGAAATTATTTTAGATTGAGGGAATTGGAGAACTAAAAAAAACCTACATGAAAGTAGAATGGGGATGAAGTCGGGGTGGTGGAGACCAGCAAGAGGAGGAGGGAAAGAGGGGGTGATGAAGGTAGGAATACCATCCAGGTAGTCTGTTTACATATGAAATGTCATCAACAGAACCCATTATTTCGTATGGTTAGTATACGCTGATGAAAAAGAATAGCTGCTCAAATCGGTGTCTCAGTGAGGATATGGTTGCTTATTTCGGTGCTATGTTGCTCCCATACCTTAATTAATTTCTTGTCTTCATATCCTTGAATCTCACTGACAGTTTTAAGGAAGACTGGGATGGTCTGTATTTCCTGTCATTTCTTTTTTTTTAATAGTATTTTTTTATTAATTTATTCTTGTTACATCTCAATGGTTACCCCATCCCTTGTATCCTCCCATTCCTCCCTCCCTCCCATTTTCCCTTACTCCCCTCCCCTATGACTTCCTCCCCCTGTATATGCTCATAGGATATCAAGTCCTGTCATTTCTTTCCTTGTTTAATAACTGCTGGTGGAGGTTTGTTAGTGTTTTCAGAGGACTCACAGCTTCTTGGGATTTATAAAGCTGTATCTTTTCTCCCCCAGATAGTTGAGCATTTGTGGAGACAGTCATTTCTTTTTCGCTTTTCGTGGTGTCCTTTGGCAGCGGACAGACATAGACACCCTTTCCCCACATCTTGGTGTCTAGTCTGTGATGCTGAATAGGCAGCTGCTGCAGGTCCTGAGCGCTGAGCGCTGAGTGCTGAGTGCATGCTTTCAGTTTCTTTAGATAGCTGGGCAGTCCTCTTTGCTCTGGATTGGGTTGGGGCAGCCGACTGGGCTCTGGTGTTTGGCAAGACCACTGGCTGATATCTGCAACTAGGCTGAGAGAGAGGATGTGTACTAAAGTTGCCTCAGGTTTGGTGGAGCACTGAGTGTATTCTCTGGTCACAAGGCTCTGTGATTTGAGCTTAATTGTTGAGCAGGTTAGCGACAAAAGCTTTAGTGGCAAGGAGATCAGGATGGAGCCTAATGAATATATTGGTAGTTTCTAAGCACTCACTGTCCAGCCTTCCTGCACCAAAATCACCAAAAGAAAGTTGCATGGTCCTCATCTCTTCCTCTCCTGGCCCCCATGGCTACTTGAATATTTTGCCACAGAATGGATTTATATGGATATAAACACAGAAAAGAGAACACAAAAGATCTGGAAATAAGTTGTAGATAGAATCTTACCTTTCCCCCATTCTTCTTGCTGGATGTAGCAAGCTGGCTTGTATAGAAGGGAAGATAAAGTCACTACAGAACACTTCTCTGCTCTGGAGAAGTGGATTTAAAAGCTGGAAGGAAGTAAAGTTTATCAATCCACCAGACGGCCCTGTGGTTTCCTGCTTAGAGTCCTATTGACAAATGGGAGTGTAGGGTCTGTTACGTCATGTTCCTCCCTAGATGTTTCTCAATCTCTGGGTTTGCTATGTTTCTATCTCTCAACTTCTACTCGTCACAACCCCACTGTGTCTTCCTTCCTCTAAGTGATGGTTGTTTTGGAGTTTCCTGCCACCTGGGCAATGATACCAAGCAAGGTGAGCTGTGCTGGCAAGCGCTCAGTAAGGATGGAGTGGAGTCTTTCTAATTGTTACTCCACACTCCCCATGACCTGGCTTCTCCTTTTCTCTGTTAAAGCAATGATGTTGGCCCCTTTTCAGTTTCTTCCAAATGGCTGAGAAATGCATCAAACAAAAGGCGAATGTCTTACAAAACATTGTGCTTTGAAATGAATTGTTAAAGTGTTTATTCCCAGATATCTTATTAGCTGAGCTTATAGTTTTGATCAGCAAACATCCATTTTAGTCTTTAGAATTTGTCTGTGTTAACAGTTACATAATCCAACTCCACAAGAGTGGGGGGGGCGGGAAGACAGAGGGCCTGCAGAGAGTCGAGAACCCTTGGGCGGGGGCTTCTTTGTGAAAAGCTGGTAGGCTCTAGGAAAGATATGAGGGTGACTCTAGCTGAGACTTCTAGTAGCAGGGCTTCTGGAGACGGAAGGGGACACCCTCTAACTAGACACAAGGAGGGGAACACCAACTCGCCCACAAAACCTTTGACCCAAATCTTACTCTGTGTACAAGATGTGCAGGGACAAAAAATAAAGCAGAGATTGAGGAAATGTCCAACCAATGCCTGCCCCAACCCACCCCATGGAAGACAGGCAACCCCTGACACTATTAACGATACTTTGCTATACTTGCAGATGGGAACCTAGCATAGCTGTCCTCTGAGTGGCTCCACCCAGTAGGTGATGGAAACAAATGGAGAGACTTATAGCCAAACACTGGGGGGGGGGGAGGGAGCACAGGGAGTGTCGTGGAAGAGTGGGAAGAAGGATAGAAGGACTCAGACGGGGCAGGACCTACCTCCACAGGAAGACCAACAGAGTCAACTAACCAGGTCCCAGGGCGGGCCTGTGGAGACTGAAGCTCCAACCAAGGACCATGCATGGACTAGACCTATATCCCCTACACAGATATAGTTGACGGCAGCTGGGTCTCCATGTGGGTCCCCTAGTAAGGGGAACAGGGGCTATCTCCAACATGGACTCTGTTGCCTGCCTTTCAATCACTTCTCCCTGATGGGGCTACCTTGCCTGGTCACAGGGGAAGAGGATGAGCTTGGTCCTGATGCTACTTGACATCTGGGGTGGATGGGGGGGTTTCCCTTCTCTGAGGAGTAGGGGAGGGGGGATAGGGGAATCAGGGAGAGAGGGTGGGTCCAGAAGGAAAGGAGGGAGGGGGCTATGACTGAGATGTAAAGTGAATAATTAATAAAAAAGAAACTTAATAAAATCTTGTTACATATACTAGATATTCTGAGGAGTGACTAAGAGACTATGTATGTATGTATGTATGTATGTATGTATGTATGTATGTATGTATCTATCTATCTATCCATCTATCTATCTACCTACCTACCTATGACTGAATCTCATGTACTCCAAAATGGCTTTGAACTTACTATATACCCGAGAATGACACGGAACTTCTGGTTTTCTTGTCTTTTTTCTTCCAATGCAGGGATTATAGGCATGTGCCACCATAACTAATTTTATGTGATGATGAGGTTGGAACCTAGGGATTCTTCCATGCCAGGGAAGCACGGTACAGGCTGAGACACATCCCCATCCCCAACCCAGGAGTGAGAGATTTAAACAGCTAGTCAGTGTCTGGTAAGGAAGCGGTGGTGGATGCAGCAAAGGGCACCAAGGGTGTGTGTGCAGGGTCTTGACTACAACAGCACGTTGTGGCATCTGAATGCAGCAAACGTGGAAGTGTGACATCCAGGCAAGAGGCCGGAGTGGATGTGGGAAGGGTCATTGGAGCAGAGGCTCAAGGGAAAACAGCTATAGAGAGGAGGAGAGGATCAGGCAGATGACGTGGAAATGGTGATGTTGGAAGCCCTACTGTTGTGGAGGGTGGCTAGATACAGAACTGATGACTGAGTGGAGTGAGTGACAAGGTTAAAGAAGGTTTGAATATAGAGAAATGAGGATTGATCATCTACGTGGATGTGGTGGTGACTATACATGAGGACAGGGCTGGTGCTCAAAAAGCCTGTAAACCAGACAGGCCACAAGGTAACATAGCAGACACTTACACGCCCAATAGTGACCTTAAGAATGTAATATTGGGGCCTGGAGAGATGGCTCAGAGGTTAAGAGCACTGTGTGTTCTTCCAAAGGTCCTGAGTTCAAATCCCAGCAATCACATGGTGGCTCACAACCACCTATGATGAGATTTGGTACCCTCTTCTGGCCTACAGCATACATGTGGGTAGAATACTGTATAAATAATAAATAAATATAAAAAAAGAAGAAGAAAAAAAGAATGTAATATTTTTCTTATTTTCTACAAATTTCTCTTTAAAAATAGAAAAGACCACATATCTAACTAATGGCCCAACCCTGCATCGGATGTTGAAATTTGTGTGCCTCATTCATGGCATGTTAGAAAAAACAAGTTTTATCAAAAAAGCAAGATACTATAAAAACACACTGCCAATGGGTTTCATCACAACTTACAGAATTTAACAACAACGTTGTTGATGGCTGATTACAGTTTTAAGACACCTTCAGCATTCAAATATGAAAAGATTCGGTGTGTTATTTTGTGTGATTCAGCTTAAAGATGAATTGCTCACCCCTTTCATTTTGGGGTTACTCAACAGGTCCCCGCATGGTAGGAAACACATTAGGAAAACCTGTGTAACTGACAAAATCACAAACACCTAAGTTTTGCAATACGCTGAGCCAGTGGCATCACAGCATGACACCCTGCCTGTGCCTGACATCACATCTCGCCTGTGCCTGAATTTACAGCGTTGTTACCACATTTCCTGTTATCCGGTGGATGTCCTAAAGGCCAAAGTCTTCTATAACATTTGGACACATGCTGGGTAGTGTTTTGTTAACACAAACCTAGACATATCTGGGAAGAGGAAATCTCAACTGAGAATTTGCCTTCATTAGCTTGTCCTGTGGGCATGTCTATGGGGAATTTTCTTAATGAGTGATAATAACATGTGAGGGCCTAGCTCATGGTAGGTAGTGCCAACATGGACACACGGGCCTGGGTTCTACAGGAGAATGAGCTGAGGAAACCGTGGAGAACAAGCCAGTACGTAGTGTTCCTCCATGGTCTTCGCTTCAGTTCCTGACACCAGGTTCCTGCCTTGGCTTCCCCTAAGATGGATTGCAACTTGTAAGCCATATAAACCCTTGCCTTCCTGTGGAGGAATGCTAAGTGAGTGTATCAACCATCAATAAAGCGCTGTTTAGCCAATCAGCTGGGCAGAAGGACAGGAAGTGGGAGGCGGGACTTCCTGGAGGAGAGGAGAAAAGTTTGCCGGTTGGAGAAGGAGGAGAATTTTTGGATGGTTGGAGGAGGACAGTGGGAACTGGACACGAACCAGCCCAGGGGTCATAGTGACAAGTGTTTGGAATATATGTATGTTATAAGGTTTAGAGTAGTTTGTTTAGTTTATGAGTAGATTAGAATCAGTTCAGACTCTGCCCGGGGGAAGTGCTGGCAGCTTTAAAGTACGTTTTAGTCTCTCTGTGTCAGTTATTTGCTTTGTGGGCCGAACGGATACAAAACACTGTAACACCTTCCCAATTCTGTTTTGATCAGTGTTTTATCATAGCAGCAGACAAACAAACTAGGACAGAAACACACAGGATAGAGACTCAGCAGGGTTCCGGACCGGGGAGAACTTTGTGTCTGAAGCCAAGGAATCATAATTTGCAGCATTGAGTCATATAAGAGCCATCAAATGGGGAGGGTGTGTGTGTGTGTGTGTGTGTGTGTGTGTGTGTGTGTGTGTGTGTGTGTGTGTCTAGTGAGTATATAGGCTATGTGATTTTTTTATACATTATATACTATATGAAAATATATTTATGAGGCCCATTTCTATATCTAGTGAATATATACCAATAAAAAAGAGTCATGAATATATTTGGTTGGAAAAATTGAAAACCAGATGGTATAATTTCATAGGTGTTTTTAAAAGACCTTATTTTCTATTTTTTTACTAATGTGTATGTGTGTACTTGTGTCTGTGTCTGTGCACATGTGTGCAGTTACCTGTGTGTGCTTGTGTCTGTGTCTGTGCACATGTGTGCAGTTACCTGTGTGTGCTTGTGTCTGTGTCTGTGCACATGTGTGCAGTTACCTGTGTGTGCTTGTGTCTGTGTCTGTGTACATGTGTGCAGTTGCCTGTGTGTGCTTGTGTCTGTGTCTGTGTACATGTGTGCAGTTACCTGTGTGTGCTTGTGTCTGTGTCTGTGCACATGTGTGCAGTTACCTGTGTGTGCTTGTGTCTGTGTCTGTGTACATGTGTGCAGTTACCTGTGTGTGCTTGTGTCTGTGTCTGTGCACATGTGTGCAGTTACCTGTGTGTGCTTGTGTCTGTGTACATGTGTGCAGTTGCCTGTGGAGGCTAGAACATGGCACCGAGTCCCCGGAAGCTGGAGTTGTAGGCAGTTGCGAGATGCCTGATGTGGGTACTGGGAGCTAAGTTCTTTGGGTGGCACTAAGCACTCTTAACTACAGAACTATCTGTCCAGATCCTCGAGCTATGTTCTGAATATCCACACTCTACCTGCTAGCCTCCCCGAAGGTTAATATGTAAACTGGCGACCACAGAGAGCCTGTGTTGTTTTAGCATCTCACAGTGGTCCCTCTCTATATGTAGGTTCTTTGTGGATGAATAACCACTGTTACCAAATAGTCCTGAACTCTTGACACAACTTCTTCCCAATATAATTAACACAACATATCCTGGAAACCATTTATTAACAGTTCACATATTTATTATATAGTTGGAGACAATAGGCATTTCAAAATTATACCAATTTTCTATGACCTTTGCTCAGTCTAAATGGTCCTTCCTCTTATGGGGTGGATTTCAACCATCCCTTCCACATCCCTTAAACCTCATCTTTCCATTAGCTATACTGCCAAGGCAGTTCCCACCACATAGGGAACCATAGAGGCAGATGATGAGAGCTTTACACTCTGTGGTTCACATATATTAAAAGAGAGTAGGTCATCAGAAATGGCATTTCAAGTGTATTAAAAGAGAGTAGGTCAATTTGGAACCCATCAGGAACATTAGTGCAGGAAATAGGAGCAAAGTGGTTGCTTGGGGGACAGCAGAGGCAGACTCCAGAGCCCGGGATGGCTTCCTGTCTCTGAAAAGGGTCTGGTCAGTACAGACTGGCCGGGTCTTAACAGGACAGGAGGATCTGAGTGAAAGGTGGTGAGACCATCTGTGTATCGAGACTGAGCACATCCATGTGTCATGTGCTCTTCTGGTTTCTGCCCCCCCTGCTTAGCTTGCAGAGGATGTGAAGGAAAAAATCACAACCTCAGTTATTGTCCTGAAGAGAACACTGATCTTTTTCTCTGAGCTACTTTCATTAGAAACCATTCTCATTACTATTACCTGACAACAGCAACTTGTGGGTGGAAAGGTTTTTTTTTCTTTTGGTCCCCACAGTTTGAGGGAGTAGGGTCCACCTTGGCACAGAGGACGTGGCTGAGGCTCCCTAACACCTCCTCAGGGATCTCTCACACCTTAGGGTATCAGCAAGCAGGAAGGGGAAAAGGCTAGAATTCATCTGCCTTGTTCATCCCCGTCTTTTTTTTTTATTTAGTCCCAGGACTCCAATTTATGGGATGGCATCATCCACATTCAGGGTGCATTTCCCCTCCTCCACTAAGCCTATTTAGAAATGTCCTTAAGGATGTACCTTAGGTGAGTCTCATAGGTGATTCTGTGCATTGGAGTTTTGCCTGCATGCACGTCAGTGTGAGGGTGTTAGATCTTGGAGTTAGGGACAGTTGTGAACTTCCGTATGGGCCCTGAGAATTGAACCCAGGTCCTTTGGAAGAGCAGCCAGCAAGTACTATTAACCTTGGAGCCATCTCTCCAGCCCCATAGGTGATTCTAAATCCAGTCAGATTGATAATGAAGGTTACTAACCATCACCGCAACGAACACCAGCTGACGCTTGATGATGATGATGATTATATTTACTGTACACAGTACTGGGTTTCCTAAGGATATTTTTATATAAGTTTTATCATATCCCTTCATGCTCCATCTTTTGTTCTATATGTAATTTGTAACATAACATACAATATAATGTATGTATTATTAAATTTCATAACAAATAGTTTCTAGACATTCACAAGGCAAGTGACAACTGAGTTGAAGATGAAGGCTAGCACTCCTCAGAGGCCTCATTCCTTCTTATCCCACTGTTCTGTAGGCTAAGGGACCCCAGAAGTATTCTATTTCAGACATCGCCTCACTAAGTAACCCCAACTGCTCTGGAACTCTCTTTGTAGACAACGCTGACCTCGGACTCCTAGAGATCTGTCTGCCTCTGTTTTCCAAGTGCTGGGATTAAAGGAGTGCATTGCTATGCTAGCTCCAGGCCCTAAATATCTTTAATTTGCCTTCTAGTGAGACAGGCAGGAAGGATTCCCCAACTTAAGGAGCGCATGTACTTTCTGGTGGCCCATGTAAAAAGCAAAAAGATTTTTACACCATTAGCAAACACAGCATTTAGTAAACCCTGCCTCTATCTAACCCACAAGGTTGGATGGAAATAAGAACAAATGTTTTGTAAGGTAAGATACAAAGTAAGTATGGATGGGAAGGCAAATCTCTGGAGCCTGTGCTTCCCTTCTCGCAGTTGGCATTTGCTCTTCTGGCCTGTCTACCTCTCTGCCCCTTGGTTTCTGATTTGGTCATCAGCCTAGTGTCCTAGTCAACTTCTTTGCTGCTGTGATAAAGCACTGACCGAGAGCAACTTGGGGAGAAAAAGGTGTAATGCACCTTATAGGTTGAGTCCAACATCAAGGGAGCCAGGGAAGGAGCTCAAGCAGGGACCCAGAGGTAGGGATGGAAGCAGAAACCAAGAGAGGGCACTGCTCACTGGCTTGCTCCCTGTAGCTTGCTGTGCTTGCTCTCCTATATACCGCAGGACCACCTGCTCAACTTCATATGGAAAAAGAAAATCCCAGGACGGGCTCCATCTTAACTGGGTCTACTGCTCAGGACTTACAAGGATACAGACAAGGGGTTCATTGGGCCTGTGTGTCTCATTTTAATCTTAGGGTCTTTTATTAGCTTACTGACTGCCCTCAGGACCTAGTATTCTTCACAACATAGCCCCTTGTTCCTTAAAGACAACAGCTGAGTGTCTCTGGGACTTCCTGTCTTACAGCCAGATTTTCTTGAAAGGTCTTACTTGTTGGGCTCCACTGTCTTCCTGTTGTCCTTCCTCTTCCCTCTTCTCCTCCTCTTCCTCTTATTTTTCTTTCTCTTTCACTTTTTCCATTTTCCCCCTCCCTTCTTTCTCCTCCTCCTCCTCTTTGTAGACTGGGGATCAAATCTAGGCTGTGATGCTAGGCAAGCACTGAGACACACCCTCAACTGTACTTTCTATATCTTAGTGGTATGGGACATCTTTTGTGAGATAAATTACCTCAGATAGATTCTTTGATATTGAATGTCTTTCACGTGCTATTTTTTTTGAGACAGGGTTTCTCTGTGTAGTCCTGGCTGTTCTGGACTTGCTTTGTAGAACAGACTAGCCTCGAACTCACAGAGATCTGCCTGCCTCTGCCTCTCTGAGTGCAGGAGAGGCATACACCACTAGTTTTTTATGTGTATATTTTTATTGGTAAAGCATTGAAAATATATCTGTTCGTTTCAAAATGTAGTGTATCTTTATATTCTGAAACTGAGATTTGAATGGCCTTCATGTGTCTATCCAGACACAAACTGTTAGGAATGTGCCAATTTTACATGTCATTGGTTATGCTATGTTATGCTGTGCTATGTTACATTATGTTATGTTATGTTATGTTATGCAATGATGTTGGTTAAACACTTGCCTAGGTGCTGATTTTCAGAAGTGACTAACGGTTAAAGTCAGTAGACTCTGAGGAAAAACAGATTACCTTCCCAACACGGGTGAGCCTTGTTCAAGAAAATAAAGGTTTTAAGAGAGAGATTCTTTGTCTCGCTGTGTCTGCCTCTCTCTCTCACACACATATGATTAATTCTGTTTTTCTGAAGAACTCAAATGCATATGATTTTCAGTGTTTTAAATTGTAGAATATTATTAGACAACCAAGATCTTTACTAGAATATCATTGCTTTTAAGATCTTGAGTCTTAGGACTAAGGAATGTATATTTAAAAAGTCATAAATTTATACTGATAATCCTAACTTAAATTTAGCTTTATTTTTTTCTTAACCTCCTTGATTTTATATTTGTACACCTTGCTTAACAACATTGAAAATGATTGATTTATGTTATTTTGTAATACATAATATAAATATACAGTGGTGGTGCTGCTTCTGGTAAAATTCTAAATAAAGTTGTAGGTTGCTTTGGCATTTGTATATCCTTCCGAGGACACACAAAGTACCTTGTACTAAATTAATACAAAAATATTGGGAGATATTTTATCTTTTTGTGTAATTAGTTACACATGTTCCAAGTTTTCATTTTATTTTAGAGTTTTTTTTTGCTACTTTTCAATTTAATTTATTATTTGTATGTATGTGTAAGTAATTCATGTCTGTTCAGAAGTGCCAACTGTATATAAAGATATTCCCAGAAAAATTTGCTTTCCAGATTGCTCTTTTTCCAATTTTCAAAATTTTAATTAGTCTCAGATCTGATATATTTTTCTATTCCTGTACAATATAGTACTTGAATTTGTAGCTAAAGCAATAAGATAACTGAAAGAGATCAAGGGGATATAAATTGGAAAGGAATTAAAAATATCTTTATTACAGATGATAATATATATAAGTGGCCCTAAAAGTTCCACTGAGAAAATCCTACAGCTAATAAACACTTCCGGCAAAGTAGCTGTATATAAAATTAATTCACAAAAGTGAGTAGCTCTCCTGTGAACAAATGACAAACAGGCTGAGAAGGAAATAGGGGAAACAACACCCTCCACTAGAGCCTTAAATAATATAAACTATTTTGGGGGTAACTTTAACAATCAGGTGAAAGACTGTAAATGTTGCTTTTATTTCCTCAGATGCTGGGATGAGGTGAGAACTTTATGAATGCGTGGCTTGGGCGGAGACTAGAGGACTATCCCTGGGCCCAGGCCTGAAGGCGTCTAGCCTCCGTACTATCTAATCTTCTGCAAGCCTGGATGCTGAAGACTTCAGCTTCAAGCCGCCATCTGCTAATCCAGGCCTAGGATGTTTCCAGCCTCTGAGACTTGCTGCTGAATAAACTCACCCTTCCTGGTTCTTTCTGAACTCTGGATGGCTGGCTCAGCTCAGCTGTTCTGGGTCAAAACTCCTCTCCAAGCTGACTGATTCAAACTGGCTTCTGATGGATTCTCACTTGCCTCTACTTGGAAAAACTGTCTTTGAATTCCACTACTGACTGCATTGAAAGACCTTGGAACACCCAGCCCTAAGTGGGAAGTCTCCATCAAATACCCCCATCCCCCTCCTTAGGCCTCAAGGAATTCACTGAGATCAAGACAGCATGCACAGGGCCTGCCTGCATGGCCTGCATGGGTCTGCACCACATGGGGTCTTAGAGTTGGAAGGGAAAGTGGACATGAGCCACCATTCCTAACCCCCAAACTATCTCCTGCTGATAAGCACCTGCAAATGAAAATTTAGTTTTCTCCAACGGAGTCTCATTGGGGGAAACAACCTACTCCTAAGGCTAGGCTGCATGCCCAGCAGTAGAGGGCCAACAGATAACAAGCTCAATAGCATCTTTAGAGGTCTTGCCTCATAATGTCACAGTAGTGCATTACAAAAAATTGTATTTGCACTTTTATTTTATTTACATATTTCTCTCTTTTTACCTTACAGGTTCTTTGGGTATATATTAAGGTTTCCTGTTTAGTGTTTTTATGAGATTCTTGGGTGTGCAAGTGAGTGTGTCTCTGAATCTATATCTGTTTCTTGTGTTTGTTTGCTTTGTTGTTTTCCTGTGTTAGTTTTTGTTTATTTTATTTTATTATTATTATTCCTTAGGAGCCTGTTTGTTTTCTAATGAGAGACAGAAAAGGAGCGGGGGCAGGCAAAGTGGAGAGGAACTTGGAGTAGTAGAGTGAGGGGAAATCATAATAAGGATATAATATATGAGAAAAACTATTTCTTTTACCATTTCAACTCATTTTTAGATACTGTTTACCCTTTTATTTAAAGTTGAGTGTTTTTCCTCAAACAATATATTCTAATTACATTTCCCTTTCCTCTGCTTCTCACAGCTCTTCCCCATCTCCCCTCTTATCCTGATCC
This sequence comes from Acomys minous, assembly GCF_964271855.1. Lineage (NCBI taxonomy): Eukaryota > Metazoa > Chordata > Mammalia > Rodentia > Muridae > Acomys > Acomys minous. The sequence goes on from NC_140484.1 coordinate 87,706,407, forward strand.
ATTTCCTTTCTATCGCTCATTAGAAAAGGACAGAATTCTATGAGGTAACAAGAAAGTATAACAAAATAATATACTATAATAGCTAAAACAAAAACTAGCGTACTGAAGCTGGGCAAGCAAATCAACAAAAAGAAAAGACCCCAAGGGGAGGTACAAGAATCAGAGACCCATTCATTCACATACTCAGGAGTCCCATAAAATACTAAACTGAAAGCTGTAATATGTATACAGAGGACCTGGTACAGACCCGTGTCAGCCTTGTGCGTGCTACTTCAGTTTCTGTGAGTTCTGTGAGTTCAAAGGAGTTGCTGTCCTGGTGTTGCCCATCCCTTCTGGCTCTTGTACTCTTTCTGTCTCCTTTTCTGCAGAGTTCCTTGAGCTCTGAGGGTTAAGATTTGTTCTAGACATCCTATTAGAGTCGTGTGTTTCAAGGTCTCTCTCTGCATAATGTCTGGCTGTGGGTTTCTGTATTTGTTCCCATCTGCCACAGGAGGAAGGCTCTCTGATGATGGCTGAATAAGACAGTGACCTATGAGTGTAGCAGAACACAATTAGGAGTTATTTATTTATTTATATTTATTTTTTTTAGAAGATCAGTAGTCTCTGTGTCAGGTCTCTGTGCTATCTAGTCTCTGGTTCTTGGTCACCCAAGATTTGTCAGGGATGTGTTCCACCTCATAAGAGTGGGCCTTAAGTCAGATTTGGCATTGGTTGGTTACTACCACAAGCTTTGTGCCACCATTGCCCTAGAACATTTTGCAGGCAAGAGAGATTGTAGCTTGAAGGTCTTGTGGCTGTATTGCTGTCCCCAGAGTCCCATCCTGTATCAAAGAGACTAGAACATAGGGGTGAAGGCTCTGTGTAAGCACCAGCTTGACATCTTCATGTTCATTGAGGTGTGTGTGTGTGTGTGTGTGTGTGTGTGTGTGTGTGTGTGTGTTGTCCTTGGCAATGGAGCCCCACTGTTTGTCTGTGGAGAGCAACCCCTTGTCATAGCAACACCCTGAGTTGCTTTGGAGTTTTCATGGGCTCTTCCTTGGTCAACAACTCAACTGAGTGCAAATCAGTCCTGCCACTGGAAGCCTTGCCCGGTGACTAGAGATGGCCAAATAAGACTCTGTATCCCTGGGGGCTGGAGAGATGGCTCAGAGATTAAGAGCACTGGCTGCTCTTCCAGAGGTCCTGAGTTCAATTCCCAGCCACCACATGGTGGCTCACAACCATCTATAATGAGATCTGGTGCCCTCTTCTGATGCAGTTGTACATGTGAACACAACACTGTATATATAATACATAAATCTTTTAAAAAATGACTCTGTGTCCTCCATTACTAGGAGTCCTCATTAGGATCACTTTCATATATTCTAAGAAGTTTCCATTGTGTTAGGTTTCCTTACCACACCGCAAATGCCCATCAATACTAGGTGTCTCTTCCTGCATCTGGCCTTTCTACCCTATCTTCCCTTCCCTTCCCCACCTGATCCACACACCACCTACGAACATTTTCTTTGTCCATTTTTCTGTTGAATGACATCTTGGTTGTTTCCAGTTGTGGCTACTATGACTATTCTGGCTATTATGAATAAAGCAGCAATGAACATGATTGAGCAAGTGCCCTTGTGGTAGGATGGAGCATCCTTTGGGTATATACCTAAGACTGGTGTAGCTGAATCTTGAGGTAGATGGATTCCTAACTTTCTGAGGAACCACCATATTGATTTCCATAATGACTATATAAGTTTGCATCCCCCACCAACAATAGAGGGGTGTTTCCCTTGCTCCACATCCACATGAGCTGTTATTATTATTATTTTAGGGTTTTGAGACAGGGTTTCTCTGTGTTCATTCCTGGCTTTCCTGGAACTCACTTTGTAGACCAGGCTGGTGAACTCACAATGATACACCTGCCTTTGCCTCCCAAGTGCTGGGATTAAAGGTATGCGCCACCATGCCTGGCTGTTACTTGTATTATTGATCCTTACGTTATGACAGGTGTAAGTTGGAATATCCAAGTCATTTGATTTGCATTTCCATGATGGCTAAGGATGCAGAACATTTCTTTAAGTTTCTCAGCCATATGAATTTCCTCTATTGAGAATTCTGTTTAGATCTGTCCCTCATTTAAAAAATTGGGTTATTATTTTGATATCGAGTTTGAGTTCTTATATATTTTGGATATTAGTCCTTTATTGGATGTGGGGTTGGTAAAACTCTTTCCCCAACAACTGCCTTATTGTCTGAATGATGATGTCCTTTGCTGTGCAAAAGCTTTTCAGTTTTATGAGGGCCCATTTATTATTTGTTGACCTGAGAGCCTGTACTGTGTTAATGAGTTCTAGGCTGTTGTCCACTTTTTCTTCTGTCTGGTTCAGCGATCCTATTTCATGTTGTGTTCTTTGGTCTATTTGGAGTTCAATTTTGTGCAGTGAGATAAATATAGATCTATTTGCATTCCTCTACCTATAGCTATCCAGTTTGACCACCACCATTTGTTGGAGATTCTGTCTTTTTCTCAGTGTGTATTTCTGGCTTCTTTATCAAAAGTAAGATTACATAGATGTGTGGATTTATGTCTGGGTCTTCAAATTGGTTCCATTTATCAATATGTCTGTTTTTATGCCAATACCATGCTGTTTTTTATTTCTATATGTAGTTTTGTAGTATAGCTTGAAATCAGGAATGGTGATACCTCCAGCAGTTCTTTTATTGTTCAGGATTGTTTTAGCTCCCTCCCTCCCTCCCTCCCTCCCTCCCTCCCCCCCCCCCTCTCTCTCTCTCTCTCTCTCTGTTTCCATATGGACCTGAGAATTATTCTCTTAAGATGTATGAAAAATTGCCTCAGAATTTTTTTTGGGTGTACTTAATGTCTTAGGTTGAAGTTTTCCTTCTAGTACTTTCTGTAGTGCTGAATTTGTAGACAGATACTGCTTGAATTTGGTTTTATGGTAGAATGCTTTATCTTTTACATCTATTGTGATCAAAAGTTTTGCTGGGTATGGTAGTCTGCACTGGTATTCATGGTCTCTTAGAGTTTGTAGAACATTGATATTGACCCTTGTGGCTTTTAGAGTCTCCGATGAGAATTCAGGTTTTACTCTTTTCTTGTTTCTTGTTTTTTTTCTTTTTCTTTCTTTCTTTATTTTTGTTTTCCAAGACAGGGTTTCTTGTGTATGTAGCCTTAGCTGACTTGGACTTACTTTGTAAATCAGGCTGGCCTCAAACTCACAGAGATCTGCCTGCCTCTGCCTCCCCAAGTGCTGGGACTACAGGTGTACACCACTGTGCCTAGCGTGTCAGGTGTTATTCTAATACGTTTGTCTTTATATGTTACTTGACATTTTTTTCTTACAGCTTTTAATATTTGTTTTTTTTGTTCTGTAGATTTAGTATTTTGATTATTATGTGCCAAGGGGTCTTTTTTACTGATACAGTTTATTTGGTGTTCTGTATGGGTATTGTACCTTGATAGGCATAGCCTTGTTAGGTTAGGAAAGTTTTCTTCTATGATTTTGTTGAAAATACTTTCTGGGCCTTTTGACCTGTGTTTCTTTTCCATCATTTATTTCTATTTTCTTTAGATTTGGTCCTTTCATAGAGTCTCAGATTTCCTGGATATTTTGTGCCTGGAGTTTTTTTTTCCAATTTAACATTTTCTTTGACTGAGGTATCCATTTCTTCTACTGTTTCTTCAATGCCCGAGATTCTCTCATTCCTCCCTTGTATTCTGTTGTCGAGGCTTGTTTTTTGAGGTCCCTGTTCAAGTTCTTAAAATTTTCATTTCTAGGGTTTCCTCAGTTTAATTTTTCTTCTTCTTTTTAAAAACTTTTTATTGCTTCTTTGTGAGTTTCACATCATGCACCTCAGTCCTACTCACCTCTGTCCCTCATTGTCCACCCTCTGCCCTTGCAACCTTCCACAGAATAAAACACACATACACCAACAAAAAACTAAACAAGACAAAACAGAGCATAGAAATCATCTCCTTGTGGAAGCTGTAGCATGTCACAGTGTGTCCCACAGTGTACCTCTCTGCCCACACATCTTCACTTGCGAATGTTCATTGCAATGAGTCATTGATCTGGTTGGAGATCTCTGGCTTCTGTGACACCATCAGTACTGGATTCTCACTGGTACTCTGCCTGGTTATCTTTTTGTTGCCATGTATCATTCAGATACTGCATCTTCGGCTAATCAAAACTGGCCCTTTCACAAACCCCAGCAGTTCACAGGTGATGTAGATGTTGGGGTGGACCAACTAAAAGCTCTGAATCTGGGCCTGGGTGGTAGCTGAGCTGGTCAGCCCACTGGCCAAGGACGAGCTCTCCAGCTCTGCTCCTGCTAGCCTCCCAGTGCTACTATAAGCAGGAGGCAGGATCAGCTCTCTTGCTCTCATGCCCTTGGGGCTGGTTTACCAACACCTACAGGTCCATAGCCAGTTCTACTCTGCTTCCCAGTCGAGGTGCAGAGTCCACTCTTCCAAATGCTGCAGTCATCTATGGGCTGGGATAGCTCTTCTGCTCTCACACCCTTGGGCCTGACTTACCCATGCCTTCTCCATCAGGGCCAGCTTCAGGTACAGGGACTACTCTCCCAAGTGCTACAGCCAATGAGGGGCAGGGATAGTTCACCAGCTCTCATGACTTTAGGGTCATCTCTCTCAACTGTCTTGATTGGTGAGGGGCAAGGTGGGGAGGAGGCATCAGACCCATGCTTGTGCCACCCCATGGCAGACAAGTGGTAGGGCCGGCTCTTGGGGCTGGCTTACCTATGCCCCTGTCACCAGGGGCAGCTTCACTGTGTTGTCAGGGCAAGGCACAGGGTCTGTTCTCCTGAGTGCTGCCAGTGGTAAGTGGTGGGGCCAGATCTTTAGAGCACTGCAGCCAGTGAGGGGTACCATGGTTCTACACAACTCTTGGACAACTACATGGTCCCAGACAACTGCTCATTCCAGGGATGTTCCCATGGTCTCTAGCTGCAATATGAGCCATGTACATCAACACCAATCCCTGCTCCCGTATGGCCATGGACCCAGGCATGGCTCTCAGTGGCAGCATGGGCTGGGAGTTCACCATGGCCTCAGGTGGTGGGGCTGGTTACTCATCACAGGATATTCCTCTCCACCCTTGTGTCTCCAGTTCCATCTCTCTTCATGATGCTCAAACTGTTCTGCTTCTCTTTCTCTCCCATCTGCCCACCACATACTTTCTTATTGTAGTGGCTCCAGCTGTAGGCTGGGTGACCTTCTCTGTCCACATGCTGTGCCATGGCATCAGGTAGGTGGGTCTGTGGAGTCTGCAGCCCACCAACGTGTTTTGATCTTTCAGGTCATGAACTGTTTTATTCATTTTCCACATGATTTGCTTGTGTTTTCATAGATTTCTTCAAGAGACTTATCATTTCCCTTTTAAGGGCCTCTATCATATTCATAAAGGCTAGTTTAAGGTCTTTATCTTTTGCTTCAGCTATGTCACAATTCTCAGAGCCTATTGTGGTAGGATTTCTGGGCTTTCGTGGAGGCATATTGTCTTAGCTGTTACTGAGTGTGTTTTTTCACCAGTGTCTATGCATCTGAGTCTGGAATGTTTGTAACTCTCTAGGTGCTGATATCTGTGTGGTCTTGTTTTTGTTGGGTGGGTATTTCTTTCTTTGATTTCTATTTTCCTCTCTTAAGGAGGACCTTAAGGTTCTTAAGGAGGATGTGGTGGTCGTATGTTTCCTGGTAGGGAATTCTTCTGGGATCCTCCTAGGTATGGCCACCAGGGTTATGGGTAAAATGTGTTCTGGTATATTGGGAGCGGACACTTAGGAATGTGGATGGAATAGAAGGAAGGGGCTGAATAGATCCATGGGAGGGAGGATAGGAGGGTGCTGGGAATTGGCGGCAGAGACTGAGGAGACAGCACAGCAGGGCTGGGGATGTATCTAGGTAACTAGAAGGGACGGAAAGTGAAGATCTGCAGTTAGCCTACCTGCCTTCCTGGCTGGCATGGCTGGAGAATCCCTGGGTGAATGCCTTTTCTTTTATTGTATAAAAGGTGCCATATGAAAATGCTGTGCTGGAACTTCATTTATTTTATCTTATCTTTCTTCATCTAGCCTGAGTTTTAGAACGTATCAGTTTTACAGCTTTCTCCTCCTCCTCCTCCAATCTTCCCTCTCTTCATTTTCAAGTCTGACTAGTATCTTATATATTTTACTTATATATTATTTATATAATTAATTTACACGGTTCTCTTATGATAAATGATGTCACATGAGTGACACGGTTTGAGCGTTTACCATCTGGTTGTGTAGCTGTGTCTCCGGGATAGATCCTTATGTTAGATTTGTGGATTAAAAGCTCAGCATATATTAACGTCCTTTTGAGACATTGCCATTTTGCTATTTTCGGAGGCACTGGTCCTCTTTCTGCCAGTGAGTCAATCAGAATGCCTGTTTCTTCAGTTTCACCAACGGAAACCATTGTACAGCCTATGAATTTTTACCAATATGATGAGTAGTGGCATTTCAAGGCATTTATAGAACAGTTGCTACAATTAAGTTAGTCATTTTCTTTCCCAGAGGATTTTGTATGGGTATAAATTCATTGTGCTGCATCCCTTAAGGTCAGTTTATTTCAATTATATCGTGTGTGTTGACCACACTCACCATAGCCATTGCCTCCTCTTCCCTTTCCCCATTCCCTGCAATGTCTGTCCTTCCTCCAGCCTTCCTTCTGCTTTTACGCTGAGTGTTCGTGTGTGCATGCCTGTGTTTATGTGCACACGTGTGTGTGTGTGTGTGTGTGTGTGTGTGTGTGTGTGTATGACAGAATTACAGGACTTAAATGTAAAAGAAATCATGCAATATTTGTCTTTCTGTGTCTGAATCACTTTGCTTCAAATGATGATCTTCAGTTACATAATTTTCCTGCAAAGGACACAATTTCATTTTTGCTTACAAAGGAAGAAAGCTCCATTGTGTATATACATATTTTCTTTACCTGTTCATCTGTTAATGGACACTGGTCTGGCTAGTGTGCTGCAATATACAGAGATATGCAGGCATCATTGTACTGTGCTGATTTAGAGTCATTTGAATGTGTTGAAAGGAGTCGTACGGTTTTTTTTTGAAGCTGCATACTGATTTCCACAGTGGCTGATCAAATTTACATTCCTCTTGTCAGTTTATAAACATCCCCTTAACTCCACACTTTGGTCAGCATTTATTGCTTTGGCTTCTTAATTGGGCTGAGATGACAAAAATCTCAATATGGTTATAATTTGCATTACTCTGATGGCTAAGGATGTTGAACGCTTATCCAAATGCTTATTCATCATTTGAGAATGGTCTGTCCAATTTCATTAGCTTATTTATTGATCGGGTTGTTGGGTTTTTTGTTTAGTTAATTTCATCTCTTTATGTGTTCTAGATACTAACCCCCTGCCTGATGTACACCTCACAAAGAGTTTCCTCATTCTTTATAGGCTGCCTCATCACTCAGTCATTTCCTTTGATGAGCAGAGGAATTAACTTCATGTAATGTCCTTCTACTCTTCTTAGAGTGTTAGAGTTCTTTTCAGAAAGTTTGTGCCTGTGCCTACATCTTAAAATGTTTCCCCTAATATTTTGGGGGGTTTCCAGTCCCACTTTAGAATCTCAGATTAGTTTTAAGTTGATTTTTTTTTTTGGAGACAGGGCCCCTGCCATGATTCCATGTGGAGATGTCCAGTTCTCCCAATACCATTTATTGAAGATTCCATTTTTTCTTTTCTTCCTTTTTCTTTTTTATTGTTTAAATTTCCAAGCTACCTTTAATTCCTCCCAAAACACACACCAATAGTAAATGTTTTAAGACATTATGGCAAATAAACCACAGAAAATTTCTAAATTTTTCATATTTCTCAAGATATAATGGTTAAGTACAGCACATAGAAATGTGGATTCTAATGGCAGCTTTACATTTCAAACTTCTGAGTCTAAAACTCAATGGCATCAGAAAAGCCCCTTTTTTTAGGGATGCTGAGACTAAAATTTAGCACAGCCTGGCAAAATACAGAGGCTAGTTTACTTTCTAAGTGCAGGAGTGAGTGTGTACCACGATACACAGGCTTTCATAGAAAGCACCTTTACTCACTGAGACAACTTGCTGGCTCACCAAAGATTTCCTACACATCAGAGGGAAAAAATCACTCCAGGCTGGGGACACTGCTCAACAATATGCGAGGACCAGGGTCCCACCATGATCACCAAAACCAAACCGCTCTTCTAAACCTGAACTGTTCAACACGGGGTCAGGGTGCTGCCCTGTAGCCAACAACCTTCAGGGACCCAAGACTTCTCTGGTCAGCTCTGCTTATGCTCTCTAGCTTAAACCAGCATGGTAAGCAATGTTCCACAGGCCAACATAACCCAGTCAGTGTGAACACTGAACACAATCTAAATGTCTTTACAGGACAGCATTCAGCCCCCAGATGCAGCTGCCAAGACCCTGTTACCACTGTAAGAACTGACCTGGGCATGGTGGATGGCTCTGGCTTCCCACCTTTCTGAGATGGAGGTGGTGGACAAGATTTCTTCTTTAGGATCCACACTGCTCACTTGATCAGGCAGAGACTTCTTGGGGCCGATCTTATTACTTGGCTTCCAGGGCACTATGATCTTCTCTTTGATGCCCAGCACACCGTGTCTGAGGAGCACATGGTCAAGGCCAGTGTCAGCATTCTAGTTAACAGGGTCTCCACTGTGGTCCGTCAGAACATCCGCAAATTTCATGCACTTGACTGTCTGTCCTTGATGCTTCCCAGACACCACAACCTCATAGACCTTGGCTCTACTCTCCGTAATGAACTGAAGCACACCACACAGGCCTTTCACAAAGAAAGTCCTCCCCAGGAGACTGTAAAGCAGAGACTGCCTGGGCCATGACACACAGCCATCTTGTGGCCCCCTCTGCTGTGTAAAGCTCTATGCTGCCCACAGGGAAGCCTAACCTCTTTTGTACTACTGTAGTCAACTGTCTGATCTGACGACCTTTCTCACCAGGACCATTCTGTTTCGGGTTTTTTGCTCTGGTTGTGTTGGGGTCTCTTTAACTTGAGACTCTATCATGGTATGGTTTCTATCTTGTACCAGGCTAATTCCCAGGCACAGGCTAATTTCCAGAGATAGCTTCAGAATCAAATGTCCCAGATGTGTCTAAACCACGCTATCTCACCTCATGCTTGATCAGTTAGCACCTGGCTGGAACTGAAAGCTTAGATGCCGCTAAAGGGGCTCTGATTTGCTGGTCTCGTCTCAGGCCTGACTATCAAGGAAGTCGTCTGAGACAGAAACCCGCTTAAGGTGTCAGGTGTAAAATAATCTGGAACGCACAACGTGTGCACGGACCTGATCGGATGCCCTGGCCATTTGTGGGTTTTTTTTTTTTTTTTTGCTTTAAAAAGTTACCCTGCTATGACCTCAGGACACGGTTCCGGATTCCGAACCCAGACGTCTCCACGGAATGTCAGCTTCTGAATAAAGATACTTTGGCTTGTCTTGAGCTTGGTTTTTCATGGTGGATTATTCCCAAATTCTTAGCCCATAACAGTTGATCTGACTCAGACCAGAGCAGCCATCCTCAGCGCGCTTCCGAGTGAGAAAGTCACTCAGTTTAGCTTTGAAGATGCTATCAGCCACACATTCCGTCTCCTTGGAAGTCTGCACCGCCCTTTTACTGCTGAAAGGAAAGAAAGGGGCTCCAAGATGGAAGTGCGCATATCCCATCCTTACTTTCATTTATGTTTTTGGCATGTTTGTAAACATGCTGGCCTTCTCTATGTGAGCTATCCTTTAGGCCCTCTGTTTGATTCTATTGATCTACGTAACTGACTCTGTGCGACTACTACGTACCTTCCATTCAACACTGTTTTTCCGCTGCAATGACGTAAGTAGAATGATTTAAATAAGTTATTCGGATGCTTCCAACGCTGGGCATTTTGCTCAGGATTTCTCTGGGTAGCCGAAGTCTTTTATGATTCTGTGTTGAATTTTAGGGTTGGCTTTTCTACTTCTGTGAGGAAAGTCATTGGGATTTTGATGGGCCTCACATAATTTGTATATCATTTTTGGTAATATAGTCCTTTCACAATACTAATTCTGCCTCTCCTGTGGATGGTCCTTCCACCTGATAGTGTCTTCTGCAATTATTTTAAATACTTTAACATTTCCAATTTTTTTTCTCAGCATGTTTCTTTTTGGTATATGGAAAATTAGTAACATCTGTATGTTGACTCTGTATCCTGACACCTTGCTGAAAATGTCTATCAGTTCTGAGAAGTTTCCGGGGTAGTTTTTTGTGTCTCTTATACATGTGATATGTCTACAAGTAGGGATACTTTAACTTTTTCTTTCCCTATTTGTAAGCATTTTATATCTCTTGTCTTATTTCTACAGCTGATTTATCAATATAGTCATATTGAATAACACTGGAGAAAGCGGACACTTTTGTACTGTTATACTGAGATTCGCTCAGTATAACACCCAGGTCACCCAGATCGCAAGATCCCCAAAAAACTACCAGGACTTGATACCAATGCAATATACACAGGGTCCTGTATTATGGGCTCAGAGTTTCAGATCACAATTCTTCCTGACACAGCAGGATAGGAGAATGATACCAGAGCTTCAAGGGTAATAGGCTTATAAGGAAAAACTGTAATTAGGGGTTGGGGTCACAGGAATGTAGGTCCATAGGCAGGTTGAGTGGAGGCTGGATCTGGAGGGGAAGGTTTTGTGTGTGTGTGTGTGTGTGTGTGTGTGTGTGTGTGTGTGTGTGTGTGTGTGTTGTTTTTTGTTTTTAACTCAGAGGAACATTGGGAGTTATTTGTATCTAATCGCTCCTGCGGAGTCTCTGGAGCCTGCCGGCAGGTCTAGTTTTTGGCAGTGGTCTTTCCCGGACGGCAGGAAGCAGTGAAGTCACCTGGAGGACAACTTCTCACAGATCTTGGCATTAATTGTAGAATATACATTACATATAAAACATGGCATTAGTTTTGCCCTTAGAATACCATTCCTGATGTGATGGAAAGGCTTTGAGGTTTTCTTAATTTAGTATAAAAATTAGTTATGATCTTGTCATACATAGCCTTTATTGGGTTGCGATGTATTCCTTGTATTAGTAGTTTCTTCATGTACTTCTAAATGACAGAGTATTGGACATAAGCCATTTCTATATCTGTCAGGGTAATTGTGTGATTTCTAGCCTTGAGCTGCTTACTGTGATATATACATTTATTGATTTGTGTGTGTTTGATCATCCTCAAATTCCTTGAAAAACTGCCACTCTGTCGTGGCGAATGAACTTTTTGATGTTTAGTTTAATTAAGTTTGCAAATATTTTATTGAGAAATATTTGCATCTATGTTTGCCAGGGAGATTGTTCTGCAAATTTATTTGTTGTGTCTGTGTCTGGCTTTGGTGTAATACTATCTTCATAAAATAAGTTTGTCAGTCCCCCCCCCAACTTTTTGAGCAGTCTGAGGAGCATTGGTGTTAATATTTGAAGGGAATGAGAAAAATTAACCCTGGACTTTCTTTGTAGACCAGGTTGGCCTCGAACTCACAGCGAGTGCATGCGAACTTTTGAGTGCGAGTGCTAGGATTACAGGCGTGCACCACTAAGCTTGGCTGGCTTTTTCTCTTAATTGGGAAACTATTATTGCTTCAATCTTGTTGCTTGTCAAAGGGCCAATTGAGTGGGGTATGTCTTCTTGGGTTTAATCTTTGTAGGCCATATGTGTCTAGAAATATATTAATTTCTTCTAGATTTTTTCAAACTTCTTGGGATACAGGTTTTCAAAGCATTCTGTAAGAATCTAAATTTCACTGGTGTCAGCTGCAGCAGTCCCCTCTGTGGTGATTTGAATAAAAATGGCCCAACAGGCTCAAGTATTTGAATGTTTATTCACCAGAGGGCAACAGGATTTGAAAAGGATTAGGAGGTGTGGCTTGGCTTGGAGGAAGTGTGCCACTGGGGGATGGGCTTTGAGGCTTCAGAAAGCCCATGCCAGTCCCAGGCCCAGTGCGTCTCTCAGACAGTGGATTAGGATGTAGCTTTCATCCTCTTCTCCTGTGCTGTGCATGCTGCCGTGATGATAATGGACTAAGTCTCTGAAACTGCAAGCAAACCCTCAATTAAATGCTTTTTCTTACAAGAGTTGCTTTGGTCATGGTATCTCTTCACAGCAACAGAACAGTGACTAAGATACTCTACTTATTTATAATTTTACTAATTTGGGTGTTCATCACCCTACTTAAAAATACAGTGTCCCAGGCTCTTAGTACAGGAGACAGCTTCCTCAACAGAACACCAACGGCCCAGGCCTGAAGGACAACAATTAATGAATGGGACCTCATGAGGCTGAGAAGCTTCCCTAAGATAGAAGACACTGTCAATAGAACAAAGTGACAGCTTATAGACTGGGAAAAGATCTTCACCAACCCTACATCTGACAAAGGTCTAATATCCAAAATATATAAAGAACTCAAGAAAGTAAACACCACCAAACCAAATAACCCAATTGAGAAATGGGACTCAGAACTAAACAGAGAATTTTCAACAGAGGAATATCGAATGGCTGAGAAACACTTAAAGAAATGCTCAACCTCCTTAGTCATCAGGGAAATGCAAATCAAAATGACTCTGAGATTCTATTTTACACCCACCAGAATGGCTAAGATCAAAATTTCAAGTGACAGCATGTGCTGGCGAGGATGTGGAGAGAGAGAGGAACATTCCTTCATTGCTGGTGAGAATGCAAACTTGCACAACCACTTTGGAAATCTATCTGACACTTTCTCAGAAAACTGGGAATAGGGCTTCCTCAAGACCCAGCTATTCCACTCCTTGGAATATACCCAGAAAATGCTCTGCCACACAACAAGGACGTATGCTCAACCATGTTCATAGCAGCCTTATTCATAATAGCCAGAGGGTGGAAGCAGCTGAAATGTCCCTCAGTTGAAGAATGGATAAAGAAACTGTGGTACATTTACACTATGGAATACTACTCAGCTATTAAAAACAAAGAAATCCTGAAATTTGTGGGCAAATGGATGGAACTAGAAATGATCATACTGAGTGAGGTAACCCAGAAGCAGAAAGACTCACATGGTATATACTCACTTATAATAGGGCACTAGCCCAAAAGGCATGTCCTATGAAAATCTTCACTTACCAGGAGATTGGGATAGATGTGAGGGCATCCTACTGGGACTCTAGGTAAGAGAAATATAGGAAATGAGGAAATAGAAGGACCCAGAGGGTCCTAGAAACCTACAAGAAGAACATCATGATGGGTGGATCAGGGCCCAGGGGGGTCTGCTCAAACTATTGCACTAACCAAGGACAATACAAATAGGAAACATCGAAACCCTACTGTCCAATGGACAGGACATTCTCCACAGTTATGTAGAGAGCAGGGACTGACTCTGACATGAGCTCTGGTGCCCCATATTTGACCACCTCCCTTTGGTGGGGAGGCCTGATGGAACGCAAAGAAAGAATAAGCAGGGTACCAAGATGAGACTTGATAGCCTGTGACCATGTAGTGGGGGAGGAGGTCCCCCTCGGTCATAGACCAAGGGGAGGGGAATAGTGTGAAAGTGGGATGGATGGAGGAATGGGAGGATACAAGTGATGAATAACAATTGAGTTGTAATCTGAATAAATTAATTAAATAAAAAAAATAGTGTCTCTAGTACTCCAGACTGGCTTCAAACTCTTTATGTATCTGAGGCTACTATTAAACTCCTTACAGTTTTGCCTCCTGGGACCACGTATATTGGGACTAGGATTGACCTAAAATTATTACCAGAGTATCAGAGGTCATGCTATCTACTACCACAAATGCTGTGGGAAGAGAAAGAAATTAAATCTTTAAGTTGTGTTATATTAGAGAGCAGGCATTATGGAAAAGCAATGGGGTGGCATACTAGACAACAAGTTTATTACACTGTCTCACATGAAAGGCTATAGATAAAGGCACTCAATTATTGTAAAGCTCAGTCTTGCCCATCTGGTCGGGTAGTCAATTATATTTCTAAAACTTGTAAAATATATATTCACTTATTATCATATGTTGTAGTCTTCACTTATTCTCTGGATGTTTGGGCTTAGTAACTTCCTGGAATACAGAGTCTAGTTATTGTCTGTTAGTATCACCCCATGATCCTCCAGGAAATACCTAGGCTGGTTTTAACCAAGAAAATACAAGCCATTAACAGTTGATGTATGTTAAAATATTAATAATGTATACTGGCTGGTTTTGTGTCAACTTGATGCAAGCTAGAGTTATCAGAGAGGAAGGACCCTCAGTTGAGGAAGTGCCTCCATGGGATCCAACTGTGAGGCATTTTCTCAGTTAGTGCTCAGTGGTGGAGGGCCAGCCCCATGAGGGTGGGGGCATCCCTGGGCTGGTGGTCCTGGCTTCTGTAAGAAATCAGGTTCAGCAAGTCATGAGGAGCAAACCAGTAAGCAGTGCCCATCCATGGCTTCTGCATCAGCTCCTGTCCCAGGTTCCTGCCTTGTTTGAGTTCCTGTCCTGACTTCTTTGGTGATGGACAGCAATGTGGAAGTATAATCTGAATAAACCATTTCCTACCCAAATTGCTTTTCTGGCATTGGTGTTTTGTTGCAGCAATAAAAACCTAACTGAGACAGAATGTAAATGCAGATTCCTTTCTACACTAACGAACAGAAGTCTTCCTATAGCATGGAACACAAAAGTATCCTTATCAATCCTCTGTATTCCCTGTGGTTAGCAATAACTCTTCAATTATAAGATTAGTTTTACATGGAAGAAGATGGCACCTTGCTGCTATGAATCTTCTTAACTGTTAGCATAGTGTCTAACTAGTAAAGGGAAATCTATAACACATAGTTTTGCACATTGGATCACACTATATGCAAAACCAAACCATTACTGTTAAAAGGATAAAGAGTACATAACCCAGGAAGGCTTCCTTGAGACTTGTAAGGCTTAGGAAACAAGAAGCAAGAAAAGGTCAAAACTGAAGAAACACTCTCTGTTCTTTACAATAGAGGCACTTTTAAGAATTATTTTAATTTCTTTCTAGATACGGACAATTTTTAGAACATACTGTTAAAAATATAATCTTTTGCATGCCTGATATTTCTTTTCCCCAGGGGTAGCAATGCCCCCTCTTTGGTTTTGGACCTAAAATTTGGGGGAGTTGGGGGCTGATATGCTAGACTGTGTGTGAACATTCTCAGATTATGTGTGCACCTGAAGTAAATGTCGCAAATGGAATACAAATAAGAGCCAAGATTATGGAGATGTGCAGCTATTGCTCAGTACTCATACTCATAACTGTGCATAAGAAGCATTTCTCCTTCTCTGCACAGCTCTAATTGCTTTGGGGGGGCTGGCCTGAAAGATTCCATTTCTGTTTTTGGTTTTGGGTCTTGGGATATAGTTCATGCTGGCCTCAAACTCAAAGTTCCCCTGAGTTAGCCTCCCAAGTGCTAGGATTATAAGCATGCAACCACCATGCCCAGCATGAGTTCACTTTGGGTTTTATAACTTCCCTTCTAGTCTCAGAAAACTCTTTTTGAAGACATCACAGAGGAACCATCTGGAGGTTCGGTTTTGATTGTTCCTCATTTCTGGGATGGGAGCTGTTCTGGTTGATCTGATACCACATTGGTGTGTGTGTAAGTGACAGATGTCAAGGAGTTAGTGTGGGGAGGGAGGGAAGAACGGGAGGATACAAGGGAAGGGATAACCATTGAGATGTAACAAGAATAAATTAATTAAAAAAAAAAAAAAGGAGTTAGTGTGAATAAATCTATCTATGGCCAAGCTAAAGCAACTAAGAAGTACAAAAGTAGTACTTAATCCAAGTCGATGTAGAGTTCATTCTAAACTTAATTCTGTCTGTCCTATGGGTTACGCCCTAGCATCTACAAAATGACAGCTTGGGTTCTTTTGCTAGAGGCTATACTCTGAAGTACGTCAGTAGACAACATTTACAAGACTTACAAGGACCATTTACTCCTCCTTGTGAAGAACAGTGGAGCTAGCCAGTGTTTTCTCCCTCCCCTGGAGCATGGGGGAAGCAAATATTGGCTCAGAGTGGTGACTGGACAGAAGACTCACTTTTGGGATTAATGATGGCAAGCCAGTCAATTTATATCTTCATTAAAAAATCTCAACATATCTGAAGACAATAAAGACTAAGCAAAATTTCTAATGACACTTTATAACAACATATTTATTAAGTGTTAATTTATAAAGCTTATAAAATTAGCTTTAATATATAATAAATAATAATAATAAAATATAAATCAATGTGTGCATATGTGCTTGAGTTTGTGTCTCACAAGGACATTTTATATTTCAATCAGAAATTTTGAATCTAATGAGTCAATGAGCATAGAGGCCAGATTTAATAGTCTTTTTTATGAATAATACTAATTTTATTTTGGTAAGTTTACAATGTACATGATACCAAATTAGATACTAAAATATCTCATCTTATCATTTATAATAAAATTTTTTATTTATTAGCACTGGATAAATGTTGAGTGACAACTTTATCTTCCAACCTTACCAATGAAAAACGTATGTAAACTTCATATGGGGCAAATGCTAGAAACCATTGCAAAAGTGTCTCTACCTGTAAGTCAGTCATGTAGATTAAAAAATTTTATACTTTCATTTTATGTTTGCCTTGAAAAAATTAGTTCAGAAAATTTCAGAGTATTTAGCAAATGCAGAGTTTAATAATATTTAATAGAATAAACCTTTAAATGCGAGACATTATTTCTCTCTTTTTTAAACCCATAGCAAGTTTTCTTTCCCTTTTCAGTTTGTTTCCAGAATTGACATTTGTAAGCAAACTCCTTGCATGACCAATTTTTTTTCCTTTGCCCTAAACTTTACTGTTAACCTTTTAATTCCTGCATTTCAATTAAGCCTGTGTAAGATAAGGAGCCTAAGATAATATCTGATCCTATTTTTATAATATTTGGCAAAACAACTCTAGGTGTACACATATACATATGAGTATACACACACACACACACACACACACACACACACACACACACACACTTTCCTGATCCAGGCTGAGAGCTCTGTTGTACCCTGACATTGACTTCTTCCAGTGTGTACTCAGCAGTAGTACAACTGGGTCCCAAGATAGTTACTTCTATTTTAGAGTCTGAGGAAGCGTTTTACTGATTTACATAGTGCCGGCACTAAATTTAAATTTTTAACCAACAGTCTATAAAGGTTCCTATTTCTTTACATCTTTGCCAACACTGGTGAGTTCTGGTTGTCTTGATGGTGACCACTCTTGATGGAAAATCAATGTAGTGGTAATATGCGTTTCCCCAATGGCTGTGGATACTGAACACTTTTTCACAACCGTTCTTCTCTTGCTAATGGATATATTCATTTGCCCGTTGTCCTAAGTCACTTTTCTGTTGCTGTGACAAAACATGGTAACTATGGGCCATTTACACAAAACATTTAATTGGGGTTGCAGTTTCGGAGGGTTAAAGTCCCTGGTGGCAGAGCAGAGGCATAGTGGCAGGAATCACTGAGAGGTCACATCTTGATCCACAAGGAGGAGACAGAGAGAACTCAAAATGGTGCCTTTTGAAACCTCAGAGGCCACACTCGGTGACATACTTCCTCCGGCAAAGCTGCACCAGTTAATCCTCCCCAAGAGGCCACTAACTGGGGACCAACTATTCAAACATACGAGCTTATGGGGATATCCTCATTCAAACCATACTAATGCTGATTGCGTTAATTTTTTTTCTGTTGGTGTTTAATTTTTTAGTTCTTTGTACATTCTGGTTACGAATCCCCAGTGTGACGAACATCTGGCTAAGCCTTTCTTCCATTATGTAGGGTGTCTCATCAGTTTCATGTTCCTTTTGCTATGGGGGAACTTTTTTAGTTTGATGCTATGCCATTTGTCAACTTCAGCACTGGAGTGGTACAGGCAAGGAAGACTGCAAGCCTGAGGTCTGCTTGGGTCCCTGTGATGAGAAGGGGTCTTACAAAGGAAAACAGGAAAGAAGAAAAGAAGACATAGAAATTAGGTGCTAGTGGGCTGGAGAGATGGCTCAGAGGTTAAGAGCACTGATTGCCCTTCCAGGGGTACTGAGTTCAATTCCCAGCAACCACATGGTGGCTCACAATTAGGTGTTAAAATGGGGCTGGAGAGATGGCCCAGAGGTTAAGAGCACCCACATGGCAGTTCATGACTGTCTCTAACCCCGGTTCCAGGGGACCTGAGACCCTCACACAGACAAACATGCAGGCAAAACACCAATACACATGAAATAAAAATAAGTAATATTTTTAAAAAAGGAGATAAAACAAGAGGGGAGTGTAAAAGACAAAAACGTTGCATAAGGGTTTATATCTAAATATTTTTGTGTGTTGGTCTGATTAAAAGTTATATAGAAAATATAAGTTTTCCAAAATGAGACACAAAAGAGAAAAATAAAAACAAAATATTGAAAAGAAGACTGGTTTGTGATCTTTTAAGGTCAGTCATATGAGCAGCTGTGGAAGATTTTGACCTGCCTATGTCTTCCTTTCATGACCACTTAACTGTGTTTTACTTCGTAGAAAACAAATTTGTTTAATATTTGGCTTCCTCTCTCTTTTTTAGTGGTATTTCCCTAGCAACCGCAAGGTGTGGTTTGTGTGCAGAGACAGCTGCAGTTAGCTCTTCGTTACCAGCTATGGTAGACACATTTTCACTGGCTGCTCCTGGCCTCTCGTACCATTCGATGTCTGTTTATGGGTGGGAGTCTCAGTGCTTTGCACCACAGCAGACTGCTCGGTGTCTCTGATTTTCCATGCTGCAGCTCCGACATGCAACTACTGCTTCCCCTCACCCGCTAGCTCTCCTTGGTAACTTCTGTAATTGATGGCCGCAAGCAGGAACCGTTGTTATATCTCTCACGACTCTACCTGACTTCCCACCACGTTCGGGTTTCTGTGTCTGACTCAAAATCTTTCCTTTGTAGTTAGCTTCAGACAGGCACTCAGTGGATTAAAGCAAAACCTTTCCTGAGAATCCTCAGAGATGTGACAGTGTAGGGAACTTGGATTTCTCAAGCTGGAGGCCCAGGAACCTTTCCAAAGGGATTACCACTGCTACACAGCAACAAAATGGAGGGAACAGCAGAGAACTTTCCTAGTGCTGTTACACTATAAAAACCACACAGGACCCTCTTTTGATCGTAACGCAGTTTTGCTTGGCACCTAGAACAAAGCTTCTCTCTTTTTCTTTCTGGTCATTTCTTCTGTTGCAGCACTTCCATGGTTTCCATGTGCTAGAGCAGTTTCTTTTTCCATTCTGCTTTCTAAATTCTCTTTTTAATGAGATTATTTCTATTCACTGCTTAAAGGTTTTTTTTGAGGCTCCATTTTTCTTCATTTCTTGTATATCAGACCCTGCCCTTGGTTGCATACTCCAGACGTCACATGTTAAATGAACTTTTCCTGTTCTGCTCTCTAACTCCTCCAAAAAATAAGTCTGTCTGTTGTTGCCTATTCCAACCTCAATGCTTTCTCAACATTATCCGTCTCGAAGGGCAGCTGTTCTTCAGCTGTTTCCTCGTCATTCCCTGGAGAGGCCAGTGATTGGCTGTTGCTAATAGTCCACTCTTTTCCTGAACCAAGGGAGCTTTTATTCTTACAATAATGTTTCCATTGACAAGCATGGCTTCCCTGTTTATGAAAACTATCATATCTCATCTAGATAGAGGTAATTTGACATCTTTAGATTCTTAAGCCTCTCTTTCATTTCTTCCACTTGCCTGTTTTGTTGACATATATACTGTAGGCTTTGAACTTTTTCAAATCTACTATATTTGGGGTTCTTTAACGCTTATACCTCCCTTCCAACCCCTACCCTAGACTGGAGAGAAAGGAGGTTAATAGGAACAGGAGAAGCAGACCTTTATAGACTCAGTGACGTGGATCGATTCCACTGGCATCGTCGGCAGGATTCCAATAGATCAGGTAAACAGTAAACCAGCAATTCGGTGACGGTGACAGCAGCTGCAGGTGCTGGAACCCGGAGGAGGAGCAGCAGCAGCCAGAGCCGCCTTGAAGCATTTGCTGGAGCGGTTCTCTCTAGGAGCATCTTGAAATGGCGTGAGGAACAACCAAGACCAAAAAATCCCGCCTCCTCTCAGCGTCAGTACTAGGTTGTTTATCAATTGGCAAAGACCTCGTCCCCACAAGAAGTGATTCCTCTTCCAGTGGACAAACATCGCCTGTTCTCTCATAAGTCCGTTTTCAGTGGTGAAACACCACACCCCTTTACACAAGTCTGTTTCACATCCCACACTTGGGATCAAGACAAAAACATGTTTATATCCACTACAGGATACAGTACCCAACAGCAGATGTATCACTATTGTGGTGTCTGCTCATAGCTTATTTCTTCTGGGACTTTGGGTGTCCATTTTGAAATATAGGTGGTACTAAAGCCCTTGGAAATTGCCACTAAACTGTGGGCACTTTTTAAAGGCTCTAGTATACTACTACTACTACAACAATAACAACAACAATAATATGTCTTTTCTTGCTAATACTTTTGAATAGCTTAAGTCATGACTGTAATCCTCACTACCACCTTTAAAAGCAAACCTAACCAAAGCAGAACACCAAGCATCCTCATCAAGTTCCTTGACTCTGAGTTCTCCTTTCTGCTCACAGACCAGGCCTCTAGAATTCCAGAGGGACCCTTTGGTGTTGCCAGAGGAAGCAGGTGCCTGTGGAGGCTGGGTGACAGAAAAGTCCCTTTTTAGCCCCTTAGAGGACTTCCTCACAGACGCTTGCCGCAAGCCTTTCGCTGCACGCTCTCCACCGCGGGCAGCAGAAATGGCGGCGCTGTGGAAGTGCAGGCAGAAGCAGGGACTCCTGCAAAAGGCGGTGGGAGTCGGACCCTTCTGCTGGCCTGGCCGACTCCAGGATGAGAAGGAAGCCACGATGAGGGAACCGGAGGGGAGGAAAAGCAGGAGAAAAGGCATGGTGGAGAGTGGTAGCAGAGGAGGCAGAGGGAAGGAGCTGCAGCCTGTGCTCAGGGCTCTGTTGTTAGCAAGTAACCACTCAAATATCCATTTCATCTCAAGCGTTTGCTCTAGAGTCTTTCCTTACCGCCCCCCCCCCCCCGCCCCCGCGCTATCCTGAGTCAGACCCAGGGAGTGGGGAGAAGCCACTGTAGAGCCTTGACAGATGGTTCCTGCCCTGGAACTGGAATAGAGTTTTACCATCAGGAAATGCACAGTGTTCTTTCGAGTTTCTGGTTAGGATGGGCACTAATATTTAGTAGTTGGAAACGGGACAATAATTTTCTTGGTTTTAGGGCTGGTAGGTTGGGGTAAAGGGTACTTGGATGGCCTTTGCTTCCCTAGTGGCTACAATACTGTATGTAATGAATTAGGAGCTGGGCTTTCATCTGCTCCAACATCCCTTGGTTACCTCTTCATCCCTTCTGACTCCTGGGCCAGGGACCTGTTCAGTTCTACGCTGAAGGGACACAGCTTGTGCCAAGCACAATGCTGCAGGCACTGAGAAAGACCATGAAGGGTACCTGCTTTTCTTAGTTTTAGCTCATGCTCCTGGGGTCTTGCTGGCCCTGTAGCCATCACATGTGAGACAGACGAAAGTCTCGTCGACAGTTTAACCAGAAGTTGCATTTAGGTAGCACTTTCCCCCCTTCGCACAGACAAATATAGAGTTTTCTTGAGAGAGTAGTTCTTTACAAGTTGCTTGATTCAGAGGCTCAGGAAGTCAGGATCTCTGTAATCAGATACTTAGAAGGGACCTATCGCTTCCATTCACTGATGTGAGTTCCGTCATCTGGGCCAAAATGCTCAGGAGCTCTCCACTGATGTTGCAAGGGAGCACACGCCATACTTCAGTGCCTCTTGTTCAACCTGTGATTCTCAGGGCCGTCCTGCTGTGCAAGAATTTCTGTCCCTAAGTTACAGGAGAGGAGGCCGGCCGGCTTTCACAGACCAGGAAAACTATCATAAATTGGGGAGGCCTGCCCGCTTGATTCACATCCAGCTTTTGCTGAGTCCAATGCCTAGGTTCAGCACAGGCTCGCTACTGAAGTGTGGATATTTTGCAGCCTAATCACCATGCCATGTCCCCACACCATGTTTATATATCACGTCCATGCCCCTAGACTATTTTTGTGAGGAATGAAAAGTAAGTCTGAGATGGGATCTGACAGGCTTTGAGGAGAGATAGTAGACTTTCTTCAGTATTCTCTGTTCTGTGACAGACGAGGTCTCTGAAGTTTGGAAATCAAAAAGAGATGTTCTCAGACAATACAGGTCACTGGGATCAGCCCACTGAGGGGGAGCCGAGAGGACAGCGTGAACTCTTGGGAAAATAGGAAAGAGGGTTACTGTGCCCAGTACGCTAGACTATCTCAGTATTCCATCTATTACAGACATAACCCCTGGGACTGAGGAGATGGCTCAGTGGGCACAAATGCATGAGGACCCGAGTTCAGACCTCTAGCATCCACGTAAAACAAAGGCATACTTGTGTGTGGCCTTTAATCCCCATTAAAAGGTGGAGACGGCAGATGTCAGGAACATTCGGGCCATCCAGGTCAGTTTTAGTTTCAGCGAGAGATCCCATTTCAAGAGGGAAAAGTGGAGAGTGAAAGAGAAAGATAGCTGATGTCCTCCTCTGGCTTCTGATTGCACATGTAAGCTCTCATAAGTAAAGGAACCAAAGGGCATAAATGCTTCCCCACCCTCACTTGCTGAGAACATCTGATTATGTAGTCCAGATGGAGCTCAACTTTATGATCCTGTTTCAGCCTGAGTGCTGATTGCAAACTGGTGCTAACACACAAACAACTCACAAGTAGTCTTGACATCATTGGTTTCTAGGTGTGTGTGTGTGTGTGTGTGTGTGTGTGTGTGTGTGTGTGTGTGTGCAGAACATTGTGCTGCCATTGATTTAAATAACAAATAAAAAGAAGAATAGGCTAATTTTTTCCCCCAAGACAGGATTTCTCTGTGTAGCCTTGGCTGCTCTGAACTCACTTTGTAGACCAGGCTGGCTTCAAACTCACAGGGATCCATTTGCCCATGCCTCCCTAGTCCTGGGAGTACAGGTGAGTGCCACCACATCTGGCTACAGAATAGACTAATTTTAATCAATTGGTTTAAATGGGAAGTAGATAGGGAACCACATTTAAGGCTCTAAAACATGCATGTAAAATGAGAAGAAATGTCATTAACTGTTTTGACGGAAGCTCTCTGTAATAGAAGTATTACTTATATGTGCCCAAATAATGGAAGTTGATTCCAGATACATTCTTTAAAGAGAGGAATCGATACAGGTTTGCTGAACACCCAGAAGCATTTTGGTGCACTGTGTGGGACTAAGACTTGTCTGGGCTGAGTTGCTCAGCAGTGAATAGGAGGAGGGACTAAGTGAAGGTAAGGACCGAGTGACACTGCGAAGAGGCATTTGAAGTGGGTTAATAATGAAACACTTAGCTTTCTGTGGAACATAAAGCTACCACTCAACTTTGTGTCCTGCTCCTGTCCCTTTAAAGCCCATTGCATCAGCTAAGGTTCTTTAAAGCAACAGAACTGATGGAGTGAGTACACAGTAGATTTATTTCATTGGCTCATAGGATGTGGTCCTTGTACTGAAGCTGGCTGTTTCACTTATATTTAATTAATTTATTCAGATTACATCTAAATTGTTATCCCATTCCTTGTATCCTCCCGTTCCTCCCTCCCTCCCACTTTCACCCTATTCCCCTCCCCTAGGTCTGTGACTGAGGGGGACCTCCTCCCTCATTATATGGTCACAGCCTATCAAGTCTTATCTTGGTAGCCTGGAAAAGCCAAGAATCTCATAGTTGCTCAGTCCGTGTGGATGGGTGTCCCCACGGCTCCAGTCTGGCGCTGAAGGTCTGACGGGTGCCTGGAGAGCTGCTGGCCTTCTGTCTATGCTGGGATCTCAAAGGAATTGGTGAAGAAAGGCCACAACAATAGGGTAGATGGACTCGCTGTCAAGAGTGAAGGCAAGGAAGCAAAAAGCAGAAGTCACTGTCCATGTTCCGTATCCCCTCTGCCTGAGAGTCCAGCAGAAAGTGCTGTCCATGTCCAAGGTGGGCACTTGTGTTCCCTCACAGGAGTGTGCAGCAGCTTGTGTCTTAGTCCATTCCGGATGCAGTCAAGTTTGCAACCATTATTAGCCATCACGCCCACCAAGTGCAATTTATGCTTCCCATATGCTCTACACTCTACACTGCCTGGAGGCCTTTTTCCCCCCTCTAAGACATCTGCAGGAGGACGCAGTGCTTCATTACTGCGGCTTTAAGGCGCATGCTTCGTCAGGCATTGTCACTTTCTTTTTTTTCTTTTTTTATTATTAATTTATTCTTGTTACATCTCAATGGTTATCCCCTCCCTTGTATCCTCCCATTCTTCCCTTCCTCCCATTTTCCCCTTATTCCCCTCCCCTATGACTGTTCCTGAGGGAGATTACCTCCCCCTGTATATGCTCATAGGGTATCAAGTCTCTTCTTGGTAACCTGCTATCCTTCCTCTGAGTGCCACCAGGTCTCCCCCTCCAGGGGACATGGTCAAATATGAGGCACCAGAGTACGTGTGAAAGTCAGACCCCACTCTCCACTCTACTGTGGAGAATGTTTTGCCCATTGGCTAGATCTGGGTAGGGGTTTGAAGTTTACTGCCTGTATTGTCCTTGGCTGGTGCCTTAGTTTGAGCAGGACCCCTGGGCCCAAATCTACCTAGAATGGATAAAGAAACTGTGGTACATATACACTATGGAATGCTACTCAGCTATTAAAACCAAGGAATTCCCGAAGTTTTTGGACAAATGGATTGAGCTAGAAATGATCATAATGAGTGAGTTCACCCAGAAGCAGAAAGACTCAAACGGTATATACTCACTTATATCTGCATACTAGCCCAAGGGGCATGTCCCGTGAAAGCCTTCACTTACCAGGAAACTTGGACAGAGGGGAGGACATCCTATTGGGACTCTAGATGAGAGAAGCATGGGAGAATAGCAAAGTCACTTTCATTTATGGATGCTGACTACTGTAACAAGTGTCCTCAGGGTGTACTACTTTGTTCTTCCAGTTTGAGCTGCTTGTTTCCTCCCGGCACCTTCTGGGATTCAGGGAAGGTAAGCAGCCCTGCAAAGCACGTTAAGCAAGGAAGCCAGGGTTACAGCCGCCCAGCTTTGAGGACCAGTGCTGGCACCTTGTCAGTATTCCTGAAGTGAGTCTAAGGGGCAGCACTCTCCAAACAAAGGCAGCTTTGAATGGTTAGAGTAAAAGGGGGGGGGGATGTGTGAAGCAGGGTTGGGTGGGAAGAGTATCTGACCCTGTTCGAATCTTACATCAGGGGCATTGAACACTTGATGGTCAGAAGGAAGCTTCATTTCTGCATTTCCCCAATGGAAAAGCCACGGCTGCATGGAGCACTGCACACGCAGGGATGTGAATTCAAGCTGAGAAGAGCCTCGGGGACATGACAGGACCTCATGTGGACACTTCATTTTCATTCATCTGACACCGGAGAGCTGACTTATGCTGAAGAGACAGCATGCAAGCAAGGCTGAACTCTTCGTTTTCTAAGTTTACAGACAGATGCCTAAGGGAGTCAGAGCGAAAACTGGTAACCAAATGAAAAACTTATTAAAATTCTCAAAACTTGTGAAACTCTGCTCAGGGACTGTTTTTTTTTTTTTTTTTAAATAAATGGTTTCAATCCTAACTATCTTCCAAGGGGTCACAGCGAAGACTTAGTTCTTAGTTGATGGAGATATTGAGAGGCGGCTGAGCTTTGTGGTGTCTAATGGGTCTAGTGGTAATATTAGGGCGGCTGGCTAGTTTTATCTTGATACAAGCTAGAATCCTTCGTGAAGAAGAAGAAGAAGAAGAAGAAGAAGAAGAAGAAGAAGAAGAAGAAGAAGAAGAAGAAAACCTCAGTTGAGAAAATTCCCTCCATTAGATTGGCCTGTGGTGCATTTTCTTGATTGATGATTCATATGGGCGGTGTCACCCCTGGCCCCCCCAGGTTTGTGATTCCGAGTGCTGTAAAGAAGGAAGGTCAGAAAACAGTGACCCCCATCCCTAAAGAAAAGTGACTTTACCTCCCACAGTAGCCATCAACTGTCAGTAGATTCTCCACTAGCCGTGGGGCTTAGGAGCCCCTCCACTATTGGATAGATCTTGAGGGCAATATACTGACGAAAAAAAATCTGTCTGCAAATTGGATATTGTATGTTGTTATACAAAGTTTTAATATGTGTGTATGTAGGCGTGTGTGTGTGTATGTGTGTAAGTGTGTGCAGGTATGTGTGTATGTAGGGATGTGTGTGTAGGTATATAGGTGTGTGCATGTGTGTAGGTATGTGCATGTAGGGTTGTGTGTAGGGGTATGTGTGTATAGAGGTATGTGTGTGGGTGTATGTGTGTAAATATATAGGCATGTGTGTAGGTGTGTGTGTGTGTACCACAGTGTACAAATGGAAATAGCTCAGAGAGAATTAGTTCTATCATGCCAGCTTATGGGATCCTACTCAAGTTTTCAGGCCTGCAGCTCTGTGGCTATCACAGTCAAGAAGGGGGCTCCTGAATTCCTACCTGTTCTGAACTGGCCAAATACCTCTTTTTAACTGACTTGACTTTTCTCCTTGTTTCTAGAGGTGTTTTTCTCTACAATTTTGAATGCCAATTTTGATGTAGCTTGAGAACTGCATCTCTGTTTTCCCCACCCACATGTAATCAGTACACAGGAGTGGTCCACCCACATGTAATCAGCACACAGGAGTGGTCCACCCACATGTAATCAGCACACAGGAGTGGTCCACCCACATGTAATCAGTACACAGGAGTGGTCCACCCACATGTAATCAGCACACAGGAGTGGTGTGTAGGCATGTGTTTAGTCCCAGCACTCAGGAGGCAGAAACAGGTGCATCTCTGAGTTTGAGGCCAGCAGGTCATCATAGCAAATACACACACACACACACACACACACACACACACACACACTTATGCACGTATGTATATATATAGCACAGCTATAACATGTAAAAAACTGGGAGTAGGGAAAACATGGAAGATGGGGACTTTTGAGGAAGTAGGCTGCTGGGAGTGTGGTTTTGAGGGTTTATCTTGCTCTGGCTTTAAAACAATAACCTCTTTTTCTGTCTTCCAAAACAGTGAAGAGCAGCCTCTGGTACATGGTCTCACTACTATGCTCTTCTTCCAGAAGCATCAGTCCACATGACCATGGACTGGACCTTCAGCCAAAGAATGCATTCCTTCCCCCAAGTCGTTTCTGTCAGGTATTTTGATCATGCTATGAAGAAGTAATAAATACAGATAACTTACAGTGTTGGTGGTGATATATGTGACTATAAATATAACAGATTGTGGGAGAATTACCCATGAAAGTGGTTTCTATATACAGAAACAAAATTGTGCAGAAAGCTGAGAAGATCTGTAACACTAGTAATTGCACTAATCTTAATTTCCTGGTTCTGAAAAAGCATTCACTGCCACATTTCTTTCTTTGGTGATGTGTACACAGGAAATTCCTACATTAAAAAAAAAGCATCTTGCCATTAGTTTTAAAATTATTTAGAAAAAAAATTATTTAGAAATAAAAATAATAGCGGGGAAATGTTAGTTTATTATATAGACTGCTTCCAAGAATGAAGATGGGATATGCTAATGAGGAGTTGGTGAATCAGGCACGCAGGCAAGAAGGCAGTGCATTCATATGTTTCCTTCCGTGATGGATCTCACGCATGGCAATAACTTCTTAAAACTATTCTGATGCTGAGAAGTCCTTATCATAGAGTGACATCATAGCCACTGCTACCATCAATGCATTACTTACGTGCTTGCCACGACACAGTTGTACACAAAGACTCTACACTTCTATTAACATAGAAGCTTCACACCTACTGTGATTCCCAGTATGTAATGGCTATGGTACTGGAGTATATATCTGCTGCATTGTCTTTTTTATTGTTCTTTTAGGATGTACTTCTACCCATAATAAGAAAAAGCTTGCTGTGAACTTGTATGTATGAATACATATAGCACTCAAATACATATTGAGAAAGTTTCCTGATTGTATCATTTTTCTCTTATGATATAATCTTGTTTTGTTCATTAGGGTCCAATGATTAACAGGCTATACTAAATAGCAGATCGCCTGAGTGACAGGCTATACTGCCTAGGTTGTAAATATACTATAGTTCCATCTGATAAAACTTTGGCTCTTCCAGAATCTTTAACAATATGGATGGCAGCATCAGGTCCCTAAGGGCCTGTGTTATCACAATGAAAACAACTGAAGTGTCTGGATATTGCCCTGATAGAAAAGAGCCTCTCTCTGGGAGTTGTTCTGGGTCTTGAAGGTAACCTGTAAAGGAGGGTGGTTTAATGTCTCTATTCTTAGGTAGAGACATCAACTCACATTCTTTTCTTTCTTTTTGATTATTTTTTGTCTATTTTATTGTTTCCTCTGTCGCTATTTTATACTAAAAATTGGTTCTAAAACCGAAGTGGAGTATCTGTATCCATATCTGACAAAGTAGACTTGAAGCCAAACTTAGCCAGAAATGCTCAAGAATGCTACTATATATTACTAAAGAGCAAGTGCATCAAGAAGACATAGAAATTATAAGCACTGAGTGTTGGCACACTTAATTTTGTGAAACAAATATGAAGGGATGTGCTGGTCCAGTTATAGTAAAAGGGCTCCAACAACCCATCCTCATCAACAAATAGGTAGAACATCCAGACAAAAAGTTCACAGAGAAACGTCCAGTGTTAAACCACATTTATAGATTGAATAGGCTTAACAGACTTCTGTGAAATATGCCATCCAACCTCTATAGAATGAATATCTCCTCAGAGGTCCACAAAACATTTCTCAAAATAGTTCATAATTTGGACCACAAAATTCTTTTAAAAAAATTATTAATTTGCCGGGTGGTGGTGGCGCACGCCTTTAATCCCAACACTTGGGAGGCAGAGGCAGGCAGATCGCTGTGAGTTCGAGGCCAGCCTGGTCTACAAAGTGAGTCCAGGACAGTCAAGGCTACACAGAGAAACCCTGTCTCGAAAAACCAAAAAAATATTATTAGTTTATTCAGATTACAACTCAATTGTTATTCCAACACTTGTATCCTCTCATTCCTCCCTCCCTCCTGCTTTTACCCTATTCCCCTCCCCTAGGTCTATGACCGAAGGGGACCTCCTTCCCTACTATATGGTCATAGGCTATCAAGTCTCATCTTGGTAGCCTGCTTATTCTTTCTTTGAGTGCCACCAGGCCTCCCCACCAAGGGGAGGTGGTCAAATATGGAGCACCAGAGTTCATGTCAGAGTCAGTCCTTGCGCGCCACATAACTGTGGAGAATGTCCTGTCCATTGGGTAGATCGGAGTAGGGCTTCGATGTTTACTACTGGATGTTTACTCCCTGGTTAGTGCAATAGTTTGAGCAGACCTCCCTGGGCCCTGATCTACCCATCATGATGTTCTTCTTGTAGGTTTCTAGGACCCTCTGGGTCCTTTTATTTCCCCATCTCCTATAATTCTCTAACATAGAGTCTCAGTAGGATGTCCTCACATCTATCCCAGTCTCCTGGTAAGTGAAGACTTTCATGAGACATGCCTTTTGGGCTAGTGCCCAATTATAAATGAGTATATACCATGTGAGTCTTTCTGCTTCTGGGCTAACTAACTCAGTATGATCGTTTCTAGTCCCATCTATTTGTCCACAAATGTTGGGATTTCCTTGTTTTTAAAAGCTGAGTAGAATTCCATGGTGTAAATGTACCACAGTTTCTTTATCCATTATTCAACTGAGGGGCATTTAGGCTGTTTCCAGGTCTGACTAGTATGAATAAGGCTGCTATGAACATGGTTGAGCATATGTCCTTGTTGTGTGGTGGCACATTTTCTGGGTATATTCCAAGGAGTAGAATAGCTGGGTCTTGAGGAAACCCTATTCTCAGTTTTCTGAGAAAGCACGAGATAGATTTCCAAAGTGGTTGTACAACTTTGCATTCCCACCAGCAATGAAGGAGTGTTCCTCTTTCTCCATATCCTCCCCAGCATGTGGTGTCTCTTGAATTTTTGATCTTAGCCATTCTGATGGATGCAAGATGGAATCTCAGAGTCATTTTGATTTGCATTTCTCTGATGACTAAAGACGTTGAGCATTTCTTTAAGTGTTTCTCAGCCATTTGATATTCCTCTGTTGAGAATTCTCTGTTTAGTTCTGAGCCCCATTTCTCAATTGGGTTATTTGGTTTGGTGGTGTTTAATTTCTTGAGTTATTTATATATTTTGGATATTACACCTTTGTCAGGTATAGGGTTGGTGAAGATCTTTCCCCAGTGTGTAGGCTGTCGCTTTGTTCTCTTGACAGTGTCACCTGCCTTATAGAAGCTTCTCAGCCTCATGAGGTCCCATTTATTAATTGTTGACATTAATGCCTGGGCTGTTGGTGTTCTGTTCAGGAAGTTGTCTCCTGTGCTAATGTGTTCCAGGCTCTTCCCCGCTTTTTCTTCTAACTGATTTAGTGTCTCTGGTTTTATGTTGAGGTCTTTGATCCACTTGGCCTTGAGTTTTGTGCATGGTGACAAATATGGGTCCAATTGCATTTTTTTAAAAATGTAGGCATCCAGTTAGACCATTGTTGAAGATGCTATCCTTTTTCCATTGAATAGATTTGGCTTCTTTGTCAAAATATCAAGTGACCATATGTGTGTGGATTCACTTCTGGGTCTTCAATTCTATTCTATTGAACAACCAGCCTATTGCTGTGCCAGTACCATGCTGTTTTAATTACTGTTGCTTTATAGTACAGCGTGAGTTCAGGTATGGAAATTCCTCTGAAGGATCTTTTATTGTATAGGATTGTTTTTGCTATTCTGGGTTTTTTTTGTTTTTCCATATGAAGTTGAGAATTGATCTTTCAATGTCTTTAAAATATTTTGTAGGTATTTTGATAGGGATTTCATTGAATCTGTACATTGCTTTTGGTAAGATGGCCATTTTTACTATGGAGCACGAAATTCTCAACAGGCCCCAAACTGAACTAATTTCTTGTGTTGTATCATGTCATAATAGAATAAAACTAGAAATCAACAGCAGAACTGTATAGAATATAAACAGAAATATATAAAAACACTGAGATTGAAAATCAACTTTGAATGATTAACAAATCATAGAAGAAATTGAAGAAAATTTAAAACTTTCCTAGAGCCGAATGAAAAGTGAAAACCTCACTTACCAGAATTGTGGAATGTCAAGGGTTGAATAACATACCGTTGAGTATATGCATAACATGCAATCTGGGTGTGTGATTGCCTCATGTAAATACTTATGTTTACATAAGAACATATTTCTTAGAATCTATTCCTGTCTATAAGTGAGGAATGATATTGTAATAAACAACATACCCACCACTAAAATGAACCACAAAATACTATACATTTTGTTATATATTTTACCAATTTCCATCTTAAACACATAATGCTACAGAAGTAAATGAATAAATAACATGTTAAAAGTTCAGACCTGCATTTATTGTTATCTATACTCTTTGAGACATCTGAAGTGGCTATATGTTAAATATTAAATGTTATAGACATCACATTTAAAAGAGGCACATGGTTATATGCAAATGGTGACCATGAAATTTTTTTTCCATTTTTTTCTCCTTTATTAATTTATTCTTATTACATCTCAATGGTTATCCATCCCTTGTCTCCTCCCATTCTTTCCTCCCTCCCATTTCCCCCTTATTCCCCTCCCCTATGACAGTTCCTGAGGGGGATTACCTCCTCCTGTATATGCTCATAGGGTATCAAGTCTCTTCTTGGTAACCTGCTGTCCTTCCTCTGAGTGCCACCAGGTCTCCCCCTCCAGGGGACAGACCATGAAATTTTTGATAACCAGCTGTTAAGCTGTCATTGACATCAGGAGTACTACTATGTCAAGAACAATATGTTCAGTTTAGTTAAAAAATAAATTTTCTCCTCTGTTCCCAAGTTTGGTCCTATTGTCACTATGAATTGTCTCTTCTCCCATCTTTGTCTCCTGTGTTCCCAATTTTGGATGCATTGCTACTATGAATTGTCTCTTTTCCCATCTTCACCTGTTTCTAAATAATGTTTCTTTGAAAATATAATTACATTTTAATTAAAATATATTGAAAAACAAAAGTGAAAAATAAATAGAATTAAAAATGGAAAAAATTAATGTGGCTCTCAGAAGTGGTAGTGATACATACTAGGTAAGTGCTGGTCATGATCAACAAGCACACTTACTTCCCCATTGCACACCTCAACAACAACACACACACACACTCATACCCCATATGCAACACGCAACTCCACTCCCCCACCCACCAATGCAACAAATATGCATGTATATACACCACACACATCCACACCTCACACCACATCACCCCCAACCCACCAACACTCCCCTCCAACCTCGCAACCCAGCTCTGCATGCGCGCACGCACACACACACACATACACACACACACATACACACACACACACACACACACACACACACACACACACACACAAATGCCAGTATAGACAAGTGTTTGCAAAGAGATATCTTTTCAATATTCTGCATGCTCCTAAAGAAAACTAAAAACCAAATTTCATCACTTTTATCGTCAACATTGCTGCGTTGACAATACCAGTGACCATAGCACCTTATAGGAAGAGCACTGTAATAGCCACACAGTTCCCCAGTGGTGGGAGGAGAATGTACTCAAGGGGATTATACTCACAGTGCACCAACAGAATCTTCTAGTTCTGTTTAGCTCACTGTGCCTTCAGTTCACGTCAATGACATAGTCAATTCTTTTTTTTTTTTTAATTTTTTTATTTTATTTTTTATTTTTATTTTTCCTCCTTTATTAATTTATTCTTGTTACATCTCAATGGTTATCCCATCCCTTGTATCCTCCCATTCTTCCCTCCCTCCCAATTTCCCCTTATTCCCCTCCCCTATGACTATTCCTGAGGGGGATTACCTCCCCCTCTATATGTTCATAGGGTATCAAGTCTCTTCTTGGTAACCTGCTGTCCTTCCTCTGAGTGCCACCAGGTCTCCCCGTCCAGGGGACATGGTCAAAGGTGAGGCACCAGAGTATGTGAGAAAGTAATATCCCACTCTCCACTCTACTGTGGAGAGTGTTCTGTCCATTGTCTAGATCTGGGTAGGGGCTTAAGGTTTACCGCCTGTATTGTCCTTGGCTGGTGCCTTAGTTTGAGCGGGACCCCTGTGCCCAAATCTGCCTATGATAATGTTCTACTTGTAGGTTTCTAGGACCCTCTGGGTCCTTCTACTTTGCCTTTCTCCCATGATTCTCTCATCTAGAGTCCCACTAGAATGTCCTCTCCTCTGTCGCAGTTTCCTGGTAAGTGAAGGCTTTCATGGGACATGCCCGTTGGGCTAATATGCAGATATAAGTGAGTATATACCATTTGAGTCTTTCTGCTTCTGGGTTAACTCACTCATTATGATCATTTCTAGCTCAATCCATTTATCCACAAATTTCGGGAATTCCTTGTTTTTAATAGCTGAATAGTATTCCATAGTGTATATGTACCACAGTTTCTTTATCCATTCTTCTATTGAGGGACACTTAGGTTGTTTCCATGTTCTGGCTATTATGAATAAGGCTGCTATGAACATGGTTGAGCAAATTTTCTTGCTGTGTGCTGGAGCATCTTCTGGGTATATTCCAAGGAGTGGAATAGCTGGGTCTTGAGGAAGCCCTATTCCCATTTTTCTGAGATAGCACCAGATAGATTTCCAAAGTGGTTGTACTAGTTTGCATTCCCACCAGCAATGA
Source organism: Acomys minous (assembly GCF_964271855.1). Taxonomy (NCBI): domain Eukaryota; kingdom Metazoa; phylum Chordata; class Mammalia; order Rodentia; family Muridae; genus Acomys; species Acomys minous. Next base: position 87,740,366 of record NC_140484.1, read on the forward strand.
AGGAGTGTTCCTCTCTCCCCACATCCTCGCCAGCATGTGGTGTTGCTTGAATTTTTGATCTTAGCCATCCTGATGGGTGTAAGATGGAATCTCAGCGTTGTTTTGATTTGCATTTCCCTGATGATTAAGGAGGTTGAGCATTTCTTTAAGTGTTTCTCAGCCATTTGATATTCCTCTGTTGAGAATTCTCTGTTTAGTTCCATGCCCCATTTCTCAATTGGGTTATTTGGTTTGGTGGTATTTAATTTCTTGAGTTCTTTATATATTTTGGATATTAGACCTTTGTCAGATGTGGGGTTGGTGAAGATCTTTTCCCAGTCTGTAGACTGTCGCTTTGTTCTCTTTACCGTGTCACCTGCCTTACAGAAGCTTCTCAGCCTCATGAGGTCCCATTTATTAATTGTTGACATTAATGCCTGGGCTGTTGGTGTTCTGTTCAGGAAGTTGTCTCCTGTGCCAATATGTTCCAGGCTCTTTCCCATTTTTTCTTCTAACTGATTTAGTGTCTCTGGTTTTATGTTGAGGTCTTTAATGCACTTGGATTTGAGTTTCATACAAGGTGACAAATATGGGTCCAGTTGCATTTTTTTACACATAGACATCCAGTTAGACCAGCACCATTTGTTGAAGATGCTATCCCTTTTCCATCGAATGGATTTGGCTTCTTTGTCAAAAATCAAATGACCATATGTGTGTGGATTCATATCTGGGTCTTCGATTCAATTCTACTGATCAACCAGCCTGTTGCTGTGCCAGTACCATGCTGTTTTAATTACTATTGCTTTATAGTACAGTTTGAGATCAGGTATGGAGATTCCTCCAGAGCACCTTTTATTGTACAAGATTGTTTTAGCTATTCTGGGTTTTTTGTTTTTCCATATGAAGTTCAGAATTGAACTTTCAATGTCTTTAAAAAATTGTGTAGGTATTTTGATAGGGATTGCATTGAATCTGTAGATTGCTTTTGGTAGGATGGCCATTTTTATTATGTTAATTCTCCCTATCCATGAGCAAGGTAGATCCTTCCATCTTCTCATGTCATCTTCAATCTCTTTCTGTAGGGTTTTGAAATTTTTTTCAAACAGGTCCTTCCCTTGCTTAGTAAGAGTAACTCCTAAGTACTTTATATTGCTTGTGGCTAATGTGAAGGGTGTAGTTTTCCTAGTTTCTTCCTCTGCAAGCTTATCATTTGTGTATAGGAAGGCTACAGACTTTTTTGAGTTAATTTTGTATCCAGCCAATTTGCTGAAGGTGTTTATCAGCTGTAGGAGTTCTCTGGTGGAATTTTGAGGGTCACTTATGTAGACTATCATATCATCTGCAAATAGGGATAATTTGACTTCCTCCTTTCCCATTTGAATACCCTTGATCTCCTTTTGTTGTCTTATTGCTCTGGCTAGAACTTCGAGTACTATATTGAAGAGATATGGAGAGAGTGGGCAGCCTTGCCTTGTTCCTGATTTTAGAGGAATTTCCTTAAGTATCTCACCATTTACTTTGATTTTGGCTATTGGCTTCCTGTATATAGCCTTTATTATGTTGAGGAAAGTGCCTTGTATTCCCAATCTCTCTAAAACTTTAAACATGAATGGGTGTTGGATTTTATCAAATGCTTTCTCTGCATCCAAAGAGATGATCATGTGGTTTTTTATTTTCATTTTGTTTATGTGGTGGATTACATTGATGGATTTCCGTATATTAAATTATCCCTGCATGCCTGGAATGAAGCCTACTTGGTCATGATGAATGATATCTCTGATGTGCTCTTGTATTCGTTTTGCAAGTATTTTATTTAGTATTTTTGCATCAATGTTCATCAGAGAAATTGGTCTGAAATTCTCTTTCTTTGTTGAGTCTTTGTGAGGTTTAGGTATCAATGAGACTATGGCCTCATAGAATGAGTTTGGTAATGTTCCATCCCTTTCTATCTTTTGGAGTAGCTTGAAGAGTATCGGTATTAGCTCGCCCTTGAAGGTCTGGTAGAATTCTGCACTGAAGCCATCTGGCCCTGGGCTTTTTTTGGTTGGGAGACTATCAATGATTACTTCAATTTCTGTAGGGGAAATGGGACTATTTAGCTTGTTTATCTGTTCTTCATTCAACTTTGGCAAGTGAAATTGATCAAGAAAATCGTCCATTTCCCTTAGATTTTCAAATTTTGTGGCATATATGCCTTCAAAGTAGGATCTTATGATTCTTTGTATTTCTTCAGTGTCTATTGTTATGTCTCCCTTTTCATTTCTGATTTTGTTGATTTCAATACTGTCTCTCTGCCTTTTAGTTAGTTTGGCTAATGGTCTGTCTATCTTGTTGACTTTCTCAAAGAACCAGCTCTTGGCTTTGTTGATTCTTTGGACTTTTTTCTTAGTTTCTAATTTGTTAATTTCACCCCTGAGTTTGATTATTTCCAGACGTCTACTCCTTTTGGGTGTTTCTGCTTCTTTTTTTTCTAGGGCTTCCAGTTGTGTCGTTAAGGTGTTTATGTGCGATGCTTCCAATTTCTTTTTAAAGGCACTTAGTGCTATGAATTTTCCTCTTAGCACTGCTTTCAATGTATCCCACAAATTTGGGTATGTTGTGCCTTCATTTTCATTGAATTTCAGAAACTCCTTGATTTCTTTCTTTATTTCTTCCCTGACCCAGGTGTCATTTAGCAGAGAGTTGTTTAGTTTCCACATACGTGTAGGCTTTTTGTTATTTCTGTTGTTGTTGAATTGCAGCCTAAGCCCATGATGATCTGATAGGATACAAGGTATTATTTCAATCCTCTTGTATCTGTTGAGGCTTTCTTTGTGAACTACAATGTGATCAATTTTGGAGAAGGTTCCATGGGGTGCAGAGAAGAAAGTATATTCTTTCTTGTTTGGGTGAAAGGTTCTATAGATATCTGTTAGATCCATTTGACCCATGGCATTGGTTAATGATGTTATTTCTCAGCTTAGTTTCTGTTTCGATGACTTGTCCTTCAGTGAGAGTGGGGTGTTGATGTCTCCCACTATTATTGTGTGGGGATCAATGTGTGGTTTAAGCCTTTTTAGCAGATCTTTTACAAATGTGGGTGCCCTTGTATTGGGAGCATAGATGTTCAGAATTGTGATGTCATCTTGGTTGATTTTACCTTTGATGAGTAAGAAGTGTCCATCCTCATCCCTTTTGATTAATCTTGGTTGAAAATCTATTTTGTTTGATATTAAAATGGCTACGCCTGCTTGCTTCTTGTGTCCATTTGCTTGGAATATTTTTTCCAACCTTTTATCCTGAGGTAATGCCTATCATTATGGGTGAGATGTGTTTCTTGAATGCAGAAGAATGTTGGATCCTGTTTATGCACCCATTTAGTTAGTCTGTGTCTTTTTATTGGAGAATTGAGACCATTGACGTTGAGAGATATTAACAACCAGTTACTATTAAGAGTCTTACTTTTGATGTTGGTTCCAGTTGAGCGTTTGTGTAGTTGTGTTTTTGCCATGGTATAGTTATCTATTTCCTGAGTAGTTTTGATTGTAGCTTGACCCTTTGGGATGGAGTTTTCCTTCTAGTACCTTCTGTAAAGCTGGATTTGTGGATAGGTACTGTTTGAATTTGGTTTTGTCGTGGAATATTTTGTTTTCTCCATCAATGTTTATTGATAGTTTTTCTGGGTAAAGTAGTCTGGCCTGGCATCTGTGGTCTCTTAGGGTTTGCAGGATCTCTGTCCAGGCCCTTCTGGCTTTGATGGTCTCTGCTGAGAAGTCGGGTGTAATTCTGATAGGTTTGCCATTAAATGTTATTTGGCCCTTTTCCCTTGCAGCTTTTAATATTTTTTCTTTGTTCTGTATGTTTTGTGTTTTGATTATTATGTGACGGGCAGTTTTTCTTTTCTGGTCAATTCTATTTGGTGTTCTGTATGCCTCTTGTATGTTTATAGGCATCTCTTTCTTTAGATTGGGGAAATTTTCTTCTATGATTTTGCTGAGAAGAGTTTCTGGGCCTTGGAGTCTGATATCTTCTCTTTCTTCAATGCCTATTATCCTCAGATTTCTTCTTTTCATGGTGTCCTTAATTTCTTGGATGTTTTGTGTCAGGAGTTTTCCAGATTTGGCATTTTCTTTATTGGTTGCTTCAAGATCTGTTATTGTATCTTCTAGACTTGAGATTCATTCTTCCATCTCTTGGATTCTGTTAGAAAAGCTCAGCACTGTGTCATTCACCTTCTTCTCTGAGGCCTCACGTTCTCGTTTTTCTTCTGTCTGTGTGTTTATCATTGAATCCATTTTCATATCTTGAACAGATTTTTTAATTTCTTTCATCTGGTTGTTTATATTTTCCTGAAAAATTTCCAGTTCCACTCTATGTGCTTCTTTTATGTCTCGCACCTGCTTCGCTGCTTCTTCCTGCATCTGATTTCGAATTTTATTTGTTTCCTCCATTATCATCCTCATTACCAAGGATTTGAGGTCATTTTCTTGTGTTTCCGTTGTATGTGAGTTCTCCAGGTTTTTTTCTTTGGGATAGCTGGGAACTGGAGACGTCATGTTGTTTTGGGTTTTTTTGCGAATGCTTTTACGCTGTCCCTTAGACATCTTGCCGTCTCTGTTTTTGTTAGGTAACTTCCAGAGTTGAGTGGAGGGAGTCTGATGATAGATTCACTTGTTTTCTCACGATTTCCATAGGCTGGAAGCCCTGATACTTCACTTGTGTGGATGGCAGGAGGTTAGCCCTGCAGTTTTGGGCTCTCACTGCCAGTGATCCTCAGCTCCCCTTTGCTGTGGGTCCTGCAATCGTTCTGGGTCTCTGAATGATCGTTGGGTCAGGCCAAGGTATCCACAACCTTTTGGGTCCCCTGTCAAGTCCAGCCAGGGATACTGGGCCCGAGCCACGCGTCGAGCTCAGCTAGTTTCTCAGGGCCTGAACCATCTGCCACAGCAGGAGAACTGTGACTGCACTGAGCAAGCACCTGGTGGAAGTGAGTGCTCCGCCCAGCTTGCGTCACAGCAGGAAAACCAAGGCTGCACTGAGCAAGCACCCAGGGTATAACTGAGCGCTCCACCCAGCCCGTGTCACAGCAGGAAAACTGCGGCAGCGCTGAGCAAGCACCTAGGGTAGAAGTGAGCGCTTTGCCAGGGTTGCGTCACAGCAGGGAAACTGGGACCACGCTGAGCAAGCACCCAGGGTAGAAGCGAGCGCTCCGCCCAACTTGCGTCGCAGCAGGAAAACCAAGGCTGCGCTGGGCAAGCACCCAGAGTATAACTGAGCGCTCCGCCCCGCTCGCTTCACAGCAGGAAAACTGCATCTGCGCTGAGCAAGCACCCAGAGTATAACTGAGCGCTCCGCCTCGCTCGCGTCACAGCAGGAAAACTGCGTCTGCGCTGAGCAAGCACCCAGAGTATAACTGAGCGCTCCGCCCCGCTCGTGTCACAGCAGGAAAACTGCGTCTGCGCTGAGCAAGCACCCAGAGTATAACTGAGTGCCCCGCCCCGCTCGCGTCACAGCAGGAAAACTGCATCTGCACTGGGCAAGCACCTGGAGTATAACTGAGCGCTCCGCCCTGCTCGCGTCACAGCAGGAAAACTGCGTCTGCGCTGAGCCGGAGCCCAGGGTGGAAGCGGGCACTCCGTCTAGCCTGCGTCACAGCAGGGGAGCTGCGCCTCGGGCCGAATTGCCCGCCGAGCCGAGCCAGCCTCTCCACAGCACAGCTCACTGAGCAAACCCAGGACTCCAGGCCGAACCGTCTGCTGAGTCCAGCCTGGGTCTCAAGGCACCACGCGACCCAAATCCTGTCCAGAGTCCCCTCTCCCGCAGCAACTCCCACCGTCCACCACACTAATCACCTCCACTGTAAGGCTCTGAGCTGCAAACCTCAGCCACCGCTGCTGGAGCCTCTGGAGCCGCTGGTGGCACTGCTGTCCCCACCGCCGCTGCTCTGATCCGAGAAAGTCCTCGCTCCTCCCGTGTGCAGGGGCAGGCAGGTCCTCCGCACCCTGGTCCCTCCGGACCGTGGAGCACTTCTGCTGCTGTGGTGTGGGGACCTTGGTGTTCCTGGCTCAGAAATCTGTGCAATTCCCTGAATTGTTCGCTGGAGCTTTCAAACACAGTCCACACTGCTCGCCGCCATCTTGGATCTCTCCGACATAGTCAATTCTTGATCTCTCATTCGTCTTATTTTAAAATAGAGTCCAGACCACAGCTTGAGCTTCCCAATCTAACTTTTAGATTTTACTTTTCTGGTTTGTCCAGCATTTCAATGGATTGGTCATATTTCTGTACTATGACTGAGAAGTAACTATTTGCTTACCATTAGCAAAGACGTGGGCTTTGATTCTAAGCCAAAACACAAGACATGTTTGTCATCACACCATGGGGAAAATCCTTCTCATAAGCCGGCCCACCTGCATTGTTCTTCCACAGACAGAGCGTGTCTGTGAAGAGGCTAGTCTCCTTAAACTGGAGATGTCAGTGATCCTTTGATGTGGTAGAAGTCATTCTTTCATAACAAAACTTACTGTCTTCACACTGGGAGAATCAGAGAATGTCAAATTCTTCGAGAAATGGCCCTGAATAAAAACATTTTATAAATTGTCACTTTCAGTTTGAGGGTTTGAATAGGAACTTTTCCACTATAAAAACTTCAAAATAATGTGGACAGAGAAATTTTCAGAGGATATTTGAGAAATTTATTGACAGTGCCAAGAAAGTTGGAGAAAAAAAATGTTAAACAGATTCTTATTTCTGAGTACTTTAGAATTATAAGAAAATCAGATAAAAAAAACCACTTGAAAGCATTGTTACCACTGTGGCATTGTTGAAAGAAAAGTATATCAATGTAATATTGACTTTCCACATCTTTCTGACTAAAGTAGGCATTATTATTTATACTTTGCTTTCTGCCATCTCTATGGTTTTCTGAAGATGGCAGTCTGTGTAGTCATTCTCCTCAGGAGTGTCCTCCAGAGCCCTCTGAAGTACCATTTTGAGGGACCGATGCTGCCTACGCTGCCTAAAAGAGCCTACAAAGAAGTAAATAATGGGGTTGGCACAGCTGTTTACACAGGACAGGACAGTAGTGATTCGGTAAAAATGACAAAGGGGATGATACAAATGGTAAAACAGGAACAAGTAAAGCCCAAGAGGCAGGCCACAGATGAGGAAGACCATCACTGTGAGTGAGATGGTGATGTACAGCCTGGTCACTGGATTCCGCCTGGAACCACAGAGGATTCTGACCAGTAGGGCCAGACTGGACCCAAAGAGAAGCGTAACTAAAGAAAACAGAAATGTAGTTACAATAAAGTCAACGTTTTTCCACGAATGATGGTGAACTTCACTCAGGAATCCTGAGAAGTACCAATCAAGGATGCTCATCCCAAGGGATAGGGCCCAGATTAGTGTGCATATGATGGCTGACATGTTTTTTGGGCGGTGGCAGTGGTACCAGATTGGCCTCAATACAGACAGGCAGCGCTCGGTGCTAATAGCGCTGAGTATGCTCAGGCCTGAGATATAGGGAACGAACGCTGTATTGCCTAAGATGTTTTTGACTAATGTATGGACATAGATGCCATAGAAACCAATGATCTGTAGCAGGGAGCCCGTAAATTGGCAGCAGAGGAAGATGGAGTCTGCCAAAGCCAGGTTGAGGATGTAGACTGAGATGGCTTTCCTGCGTATGCGGAATCCCAGGAGCCAGAGCACAGTGATGTTTCCAGCCAGTCCAACCAGGGCAATGATGAGGGTCAGGAAGTGCAGGGCCAGGATTGGACTGCAAGTTTGAACCTTGAGCTGGCCAGTTTCATTCCCTGGTGTAGATTCCGTGTTGTGGGATGACACGGTTGGATCCATGCTCACAAATCTTCCAGTAGTGACCCTGGGAACATAAACCATATTTAAGCGTCTTAACATGGTCCCTTCTTCTTGCGGCCATAATGTTTTGTAGATAATTGTTGCCGGCGTTTCTAAAGAAATTCACTTGTAAATAAAAGGAGAGTAAGATGTCTGCACGGATTAAGCCATCTATAAAGACTTGGGGGCTTCTGGACTGTGGATTCAATGCCAGAACGTGTTGAGGCTATTGTCTGAGTCGTTTCCCTGTGTATAGCTCAGAATATCTACCTCATGTGGAAATGCTTCATGTTATCCTGTCTCATATCCACAATATTCTATGAGACAAACTTCTCCAATCAGTGGCCTACATGGACCAAGCTCTACTCCTTTCTGGACCATAATTTTTTCTCCTGTGGATGGATTGACAAAAAACATAGAGGTGATTCATGACACCCCCATGATCAAGGTGGTTCCATCATCCATGAAGAATGAATATAATGTTTTTGGGCCACAAGAGTAATGCAAACTGTTTCTGAGACATTTGTTAGGATGACTGGGTCTGGTGATCTAGATAGGCGCTCCCATGCTGCCTGAGGTTTCTATCCTCCCACTAGCGCCCTCACTCCCCCCCCCCCCCCAGCCACCTATCCTGCTGTCTGCTTCCTCCCCTTAGGATCTGCAGACCATGCTGGGAAAGGGGGCTGGGAGCAGAGCCCAAAAGGCAATGGGAGGGGGTAGTTCTTAAAGACAGGAGTACTTTCTATTTTTTCTAGAGTTTAGCTCTTTGTATGTCATAGTGTGTCCTTTTCTTTTTTAAAAAGTATGTAAATTTAAAAATCATATTTAAAAAGTGTGTGTGTGTGTGTGCGTGCATGTGCACGCATCCCTGTAGCAATCAGAGTTGAAGGATTTAGTTCTCTCATTCTCTTTGTCCAAGGGATTGAATTTAGACCATCAGGCTTGGCAGCAAGTTCTTCTGCCACTACCTAATGACATTGCTCTTCCCTCAATGAGTGAAAGAACAAATGAAGTTCCTTCTATTAGTAGGTAATTTGAATTAAGTAGGAAATGTAAATAAAAATAAGTGAAAAGAATCAATATATAGATATTGTTCATTGAAACTACTTTTATACATAGCTCTGTATATTTTGGAATAGTGTCTATGCCCAAATAATTGAATATCTTTGTTGTGAGAATTCAGGATAATTTTGGCTAGCATCTAGGAATATTCTGTTATACAGTGTGAGTTCAGGGATTGGGCTGGGCTCATCAGTACAGAAGATGAAGTGGTAAGTTAGAGTGAGGTCTACGTAATATTACAAGAGGATATGAAAATAACAACGAGTGCTAAGAGTATGTTGTAAAATGCATGATGCAATCCAATTTCTGTCTCTTTAAAGATATCTCAAGTAGAGTTCGTTTGCTAATGAAAGCTTTTGTATTACAAGAGTTTATTGATGGTAGGGGTATAAAAGTACACTGTTTAAATTTGGAAGAGGGAGAGAGAGAGAGAGAGAGAGAGAGAGAGAGAGAGAGAGAGAGAGAGAGAGAGAGAGAGAGAGAAGGGGCAGATGCTTAATAACTAAAGAGAATATGTGGGAAAATAATGCCAGAGTTCAAGGGGAAAGAAACCAAGGGATAAAGTCATAAATACAAAACCTACCACTTCTGGTAGGTGGTGAGGTTAAATATGACAGGTGCATGTTATAAGTGGAGGGCAGGAAGCAGAGACAGGGAAGCCTGTGGTAGTTTCTCCCTTCTTTCTCTTTTGTTACACTTGGGCACTCAGTTTCTTGGATGAAACAAACCATCACATTCCTTCTTGAACTCTCCATTCTGATGCTTGCCTGAAGTGCCCCCTCTGAGTAATTAGCATGATTTTGTAGAATTTTCTTAATCCAGTCAAGTTGTTAGTCATGTTTAGCCATTGTAAACCCAGCACATATCAACTTGGCAGCCATATATGTCTCCTTAAATAATTCTGAATTTCCAAATAAAACCAATAGCACAGTCATAATTCTACTTAACATGATAGAAATGCCCTGTGTACAGCTGAAAATACAGTGGCACACTCTTTTAATCCCAGTAGTTTTAGCCTGCTCAGCTGCCGAGGTTCACAAATATCTTTTGAGACTCAGAGTAATTTTTTAGCTGTCATTCCTTAGGATAAATAAATTATAAAAGTTAGTTGTTAGTTTATCAAATCATGGTCATATCAATTACTAGTCTATTTTTCTCACAAGAACATACACCTTAAGTCCAACAGCTAGATATGATTCTATAGAAAAATAAGGTAAACTAGTTAGATAAGGTCTTCAAAAACCTCAGAGACATACAGAATATGGCATTTAAAATGTTTTTATTATTTTAAAGATTCACTGACAATGAGACAGGTTAACTCCTGGCAACACCCAGCCTACCTCAAAGAAGATGATGAGCATCAGAGAACCTCCTCATGGAGATGGCATCAAATGTGGCAAACAAATCATCGGGCAAAATGTTCTTGTTTCTACCACAGACAGAATTCTGCCTTGAAAAAGGGGCAAGCTTGGAGGCAGGCAGAGTCGATGGCCAAACTTTGCCAAGACAGGGCAAGCGAGTCCTCAATAGTTCCTGCCTCACAAATATGTCTGTCAGATATATTGGGCCAGAAGGCTGAAGAAGATGCTCCAGTGTGATAGAGAGTTTTGGGTGACTGTTCAGGTAGCAAACTGTCTCTGCCATCTTCTCACTTGGGAGGCTGCAAACCTGCACTTCCTGTCTACTCAGGTAATCAATCAATTTTATTTCTTCTCATATTTCTGATAGGGTTGAAGATCAGATAGTTTCATTTTATAATTAAGCTCAGCTGTTTAGGGGTTAAGCTGTTTTTAGGTCTAGATAGATGTTCTAAGTTGATAATGATGAGATATAATAGACATTGATTTACATTCTGAATTTTAGATGCACCAAAGAGAGGTTTTTCCTTCAAGGCTGCCAAATACAAATAGACGAAACACTAAGAATGTCACAATTATATAATTCCTGATTGTGTCATGGTTCTTCTTGCTGTAGGTAGTTTATTGTATACATATATATGTAATAATATAAATGTATATGTAAAAAATAAAAAAATCTAGTAAAAAAGAAAAAGTAATAAAATAGTATAAAAAATTAAATGTAGAAACTCCTAACATACAATCACATAGAGTAAACGTTCTCATCCTGAAACAGAAGACCCGGGAAATGAGAAGGAAGTAATGCACCTAAAAGCAGGAAGGAAACCCATCAGCCCACATGTTAAGTCTTGCATCTTCCTGCCCCGTCAATGAGGTCACATGGCACCGTGAATGTGACCTCAGAGGGCTCAGGGGTCCCTGCCCCTGTGGATTTTCCAATTGCAGCCTGTGTAGCCTTTCTGAATAGCTGCCTGTGTTTCTACCTACAGCAGTTTGTCCATGTGTCTGGCATCTCCAGCTTCCTTGGATTTTCATTTTGTCTTCAGCTTCGTTGTTACAGCAATTTAGTCAGTGGACTCAAAATACCATCAGATGTTTCTGATGCTTATGCAATTTCTGAGCAAATGCAAAATATATAGACAGCTAACATCATCCCGAAAGAAAAAAAAAACCCTAACAAGTCAGAAGACGCACACTGTTGGGCGCAGACTTCCCACTAAGCTCTGAGCACCAGCAGTAGGTGTAGGTGTAACTAGACCAGAGACTTATATGTGTTTTGATAAAGTTCAAGATAGTTGGTACTTTGGTACTTGTAGCTAGATGGTTTCTGTCACAAGTATTTAACTTTGCTGTTGTGTGAAGGTAGCTGCTGAGAATGCATAAATAAGGCCAATGAGGTCACTTGAACCAAACATTTCCCTGGGTTTCATCTCTAGAGCTCACATAGGGGAAGTAGATAATAGGCAGCAACAAGGGGTCCCCTCACCGCCACATACACCGTGGTGCAGGCGTACACACACAGACACAGCTCAAACATTTTCAGATGGCTGAAATGAACAAAGCAAAGAAAACCCAGTTATTGAGAACATAAGAAGTGACTGGTTTAAATATCGTTTAAATTTATTTTTGTAGTTTGTTTATTGTAGAATTCAAGAAGTATTGCTGTTCATCAAAACAGTGATATTTTTAAAATCTTATTTCATCCTTTCATTCTTTGATTCAAAGATATGTCATATTATTAAAAACATAGCTGGGCCGAGGGGCGCATCATTGTAATACCAAAGCCTGGGAGACAATGTCAGGCCGGTATGTCTGAGTTTGAAGCCAGCTCGGTCCACATAGTGAGTTCCAGGACAGCCATGGCTGTGTAGAGATGTCTCAAAAAGACATCCCAAGTTAGGAAAATTTCCCCTAATACAGTCTGACTGGACTCTGACTGATTAAAAAAAAAACTTTTTAAAAAAACTTTATTGACATTAAGAGAGCTGTGTTAACAATGAAAACAAGAAGCAATGCGGAGAGTCAATTTACAGAACGATAGAAATCCATTGACTCTCTCAACAGCCATCTCTCAGGGACGGCGTCACCTTCAAGTATCAGGAGACAGAAGAAGTGACGGGTCACCTCTGCATTATAGTGACGTATTCGAGAGCAGCAGACTTAGGACGGCTCCTCTTGAGTACCCAAGTTTGGATTCTAGCACCCACATCAGATGGCTCAGAACTACCTGTATTTCCAGGTCCAGGACATCTGATTCTTCTGGCAACCAGATACTCAAATGGTGAAAAGACACATATGGTAAAAATGTTTTCTTCATGTATGTTTTTTTAAAAATTAAATTTGATTTAATTTAGGTGCATAAGTTTTATACCAAGTGTATGCCGGGTATCAGTGGAGGCCAGAGAAGGTGTCAGATACTTCATGAGTTACAGACAGTTGTGAGCTGTCTCTTAGGTGCTGGGTACCAAAGCCAGGCCCTGTGGATGAGCAGCCAGTGCTCTTAGGGACCGAGCCACCTACTCAGCCCCATGAACATCATTAATAGCAGTGAGGTGTGAATGGATGCGGTGAACATAAATGTTTTTTTTTTTTGTTTTGATCCCAAATGGGCTGAGAAAGAGATTTGTGTGACTGTGTGCAGTATTTGCCCACTGGAAACAGACTTGTGAGAGAACATGTGATGTTTGTCCATTAGAAGAGGAACTGCCCTTTCAGGGGCATGGTGTTTGTCAACTGATAAATATATATATATATATATATATATATATATATATATATATATATATGCCACAAAACAAAGGGCTTGGCCTTTTGGTCTTGGCTATTCATCGCTCCACTTAGAGACTCTCCTAGAGAGAACCGTTCCAGCGAATGCTTTGACGTTCCAGCTGCTGTTCTGGGTTCCAGCTGCTGAAGTTGCGGTCACCTTAGCTGAATTTCTGGTTTGCCGTTCAACAGGTCTGTTGGAATCCTGCAACAATGCCAGTGGAAATGCTCCAAAGAACTGAGTCTAAAAAGTTCTACTCCTGTTCCCGTTAACCTCTTTTTTTTTCTCCTATCTAGGGTAGGTGCCTTGGAAGGCAGGCATAAGCATTAAAGAACACCAAATAAAGTAGGTTTGAAAAAGCTCAAAGCTGGTAACTTAAGTTGTGGCCGTCTTTTCTAAGCACAGTCATACAAAACACCCGAGACAGCCCTCCGTCTAGCTTTGCCCTGTTATTCCTCTGAGATGAAAGTGTTCCATCCTACAGGAACTCTCCCTCAGCAAGAAGGTAAACAATTCTAAACAGTTTCAGGAGTCCCTGAAACTGACCAGATTTTCCAGGCCCTTTCTTCCAAGGAATAAACAAGCCAAGCTGCAAAGAAGTCTGAGACCAGAGCAGCTGCCAGGAAGAAGCACAACTCAGCCCAGCTCCCTGGAGTAGGTGCCGATCCATGGGGTCCCTTGGAAAGGACACTGTCCAGTCTGCCGAGCTGCCTGCAGGGTGTGCAGTGTGCTCCAGGTTCCCAGCACGTGCGCGCTGTTGCCAGTGCTGGAGTGGGGCTTTGATGGTGCAACTGTTTTTGAGTCATTTCTGCTCCTGTGAGTAACCCCGCACCAGCATTCCCCTAAGCAACCCCAAAAGAACTCACTGGTTCACCAGTCAGACTTGGGGGGTATATAGGCTTTGGTCTGGTTTGGACTCCTTATCTGGGGTGAGAAGACTGTGTTGCATCTTACTAGAAGTTTTGATGTACAATAATTTACAGTATTTGCTTAAAAGCTTATCAACTATTTAAATGTAAGGCAAATTTCAAGTCTTTTGTATAGTGCATATTTGTCCAATACAGACTCAGAATTAAGTAAGTGCAATAATTATAACCTCCAAAGATCCCACAGACACCCCCATCCTCAAACATCTGAGGTGATAGCCAAGACTATTAGTTATTCTTGTTGTGAGGCTGAAGTCATTCAGAGATTCACCACTCTGACCCAATATTTAAATTTAGTAAAACAGAGGCTTTTATTTTTTTATTTAAAAAAACTGGCGTGGTGGCACATGCCTTTAATCCCAGCTCTCAGGAGGCAGAGGCAGACGGATCACTGTGAGTTAGAGGCCAGCGTGGTCTACAAAGCAAGTCCAGGACAGCCAAGGCTACACAGAAACAAACAAACAAACAAACAAACAACAAACAAACAAACAAAAAAAACTGTCCAGAATTGAACCAGAGAGATTTCTCTAGGTAAGGCCTCAGCTGTTGTTAGTCCAAGGATTAGAAAGGCAAAAACACAATGCTACAAATTTTGGGGAGCCAAATTAAGTCATATCCTGTAACCCATTACCTTGTAAGAATAACTGAGGCAGTGAGATAACAATCAACAGTTTTAAATATTCCAACTGAAAAGGGAAGTTGTTCTTCTTAGGCAAGTTAGCTGACAGGGTACATTAAAGACAGGAACAACTGCCTCATGGCTTATATAAGCTAAAAAATCATTTTGTTTTTACAAGCCTTTACAGATCAGTAAGTTATCATCTAAACATAATATTCATCATCACACTTCATAACCTGATTGATAGTCAGGCCTTATTGCTAAAGACATCTTAGTCCATGAACATGGAACAACGGAGCTAATGACCACCTAGATGCTTCCCTCCTAGTGACTGTTGCTCATGGTGCTGTAAGACACTGCACACTACCAGTGACCCTCAGTGACCCCCAGACAAACCCTGTAGCCTACAACAGAGCTCTAGCTGTGTGATATACTAGTATATATATATATATACATATATATATACATATATATATATATACATATATATATACATATATATATGTATCAGATATATATATATATCAGACATTAGACATATAAACAGACAGACCGACAATCTGACATAAGGACAATATATACATTTATACAACTGGTGAATGAAGTGGATTCCAGTGGGCTTCAACAACTATTTAATTCTGTCTTGTTTTTTTTTTCCCCACGTGTCTTGGGTTTTTATACCATCTAATACAAAGGTTCTTTATGTACAAAAAATTACTTCATTCAAAAATAGACACAATTGTTACATAAAAAGTTACAGTAGGACTGTTGATTGTAAGTTCTTTCATTAGTACCTTATCTAAGTAGATACTTTTGTTCATTATAAGTTTAAAGCAATGGTTTTACCTAGATGCTCATTATGAGTTCAAAGTAGAAGTTTTATCTTTTTCTTATATCCAATGTATGTTATGTGTTCAAATAGTTCAAAGAAGAGTTTTTTTTTTATGTCAAGGCTTTTCTAAGAAACAGGTGTCTGTCTTGACTCATGTAGCTGACCATTTACTGTTTGTTTCTATATGCATGTGGCTTTCTTATGGTGGTGTACACCCAGGCATCATCCTCAGAATAAACCTAAAATGAATGTATTTCCTTGATTATTATTTTGTGTCTATCTTGTTTTCCTTCTTGTTAAAATTCTGCCTCAGTCCCCCTACCTGTGATGCCATTGCTTACCTGCCATGGGGGCGTGGCTCTGCTCAGGGCCATATAAAAGGAGAAACCTTCCACATGGTCTCTCTCTCTCTTTTTCTCACTCCTGTGTCTGTGCCTGTGTCTGTGTCTGTGCCTGTGCCTGTGCCTGTGTCTGTGTCTATGCCTGTGCCTGTGTCTGTGTCTGTGCCTGTGCCTGTGTCTGTGTCTATGCCTGTGCCTGTGCCTGTGTCTGTGTCTGTGTCTGTATCTGCGTCTCTCTCTCTCTCTCTCTCTCTCTCTCTCTCTCTCTCTCTCTCTCTGTCTCTCTCTGTCTCTGTCTCTGTCTCTGTCTCTGGGGTACCCTTCCCCCCTTTCCTCCTTTCCCCATGCTCATTTAATAAACTCCTCTATAGCATAATATCTGCTGCCTGGTAACTTATTATTGTCTCATATCATTCTCTTTATCTTAAACATAAAACTTCTTGGTGTAAGTCAAGTGCTTCACAGAGATGTTAGCTGATTTTCAAGAGGGTGGAAGTTCCCTGAGTCAACTCAGGAATCATCGTGAGGAATTACAAAATCATCTTCCTGAGATTCTGCAGGAAATCTGCCCAGCAGAGAGAGCAGCACCTACGGGAACAGTAGGCAGTGAGGGGTTCTCTATTCCATGTCAGGTGTGAGACAGGCATGGAAAGGCAGCGCAGCAACAATACAAATCCCTGAGGCTCTGCCTACACCAGGGATGCACCCATTAGTCAGTCATGCGTAAAAGAGGCGGGCTGCCTCCAGGAAGTTCACGTGCTTGCTTCTGCCAATCCAGCGTGTGATTGCCTCTGACATTAAAATGTATAAAAATACATTTTAAATTAATAAATAGCTAGACAGATAGGTTAGCAGTTAAGAGCAGCGAGTGTTGTTACAGAGGACCCACGCTCCATCCCCAGAAACCACATGGAAGCTAACTCTAATCCCAGACATCCCCTGCCTTTTCCTGCCCTCTTGCAGGCACTGTACACAGACACATGCAGCAAACACCCACATGTATAAAATAAAATTAAAGCTCAAACAATAGGATTCCACATAGTGATGTCACAGTCTTAAGACAGACAGTAGTCAGAGCTAGTGAGCATTAACTCTGGCCTTGCCTGGAAGCAGATTTAACCTTCCTCTGAGCCAGCCTGCTGAGAGGCAACAGCAGCCTTACTGTGGGGTTAGAATACATGAGCAAAGCTGTCTCTCTACACACAGTGTCCACAGTGCTGATAAGAGACTTTTCCTTGGTGTTTACTGAGTCTGTGTCCTCTGTCCTTTGTATATGTGAGAATTGTGGCATTGATACACCTATCTGTTAGGTCACACACCATGACTGAACTGTAGTACAGGCCCCGTGCAATCTACTTTCACCGCCATTGATTTGCAGTTGAAACCTTGTGGTACATGATGAACATCCCAGAGGCATTTCTATCCACCAGTCTTATAATTTACATCTGCTTCTGCATGACTCTGAGCTAAGAATGCTCCTGACCATCTCTGCTTTACACCGTGATGACGTTCAGAAGAGGCTTTAACTTAGCATGCGTAGGAGTACGGACACCTGTATGTGAGCCCATCCAGACTCCCTGAGCCAAGGCCCGGGGCTTCCTGTGTTGAAGAAAATCATTGTTTTTGGAAACAATTCCCATGTTCTCCTCTCCTGCCACAGAAGGAAAATCCTCCTCAGCTCTTCTGTCTCGGCTGCTGTGATGGCTACTCCTGGAGTAGATTAAAACCCAAAGAGTTGGGCAGTGTGGGGGATTTTTTTCTTAATTATAGCTTTTGAAGTGGGAAAAGCCCTTCTTTAACTGGAATCGTTTGAGGTGCTAAGATCCACCTCTAATCTGGGCCACGGCTTCTGGTGGCAGCCTACATATAAAAAGGACACCGAAGGTGGCAGCTCTTTCTCTTTGTCTGCTTGCCCTGCCTCTGGCTAGCAATTTCATTTTTTTTACTGGTATTATTTCTTTGGAATTCTGGTATATTCAACAACATGGACTAAACCACTACTGGGTTCTCCAACTCTGCATTGGTAGACAGCCATTGCTGCACTAGGTGGCTCACAGCCTGGGAGACATTTTAATAAGCCCGCTTTCTACAAACATAGATCCGTTCTCTCAGTTCTCCTTATCTACAGAACCTTGACCAGGTGTGTGTGTGTGTGTGTGTGTGTGTGTGTGTGTGTGTGTGTGTGTGTGTTCACCTTCCCACCGAGGAAGATGTTTTTGCTGACGTAGTGCTCCACAGTGTTCGTCATCTGTTTCCTGCTTTTCTCCCAGGCTTGTCTCATACCTACCAATTAAAAAGTAGCTGCAGTTTGCCTGAACCCAGCATGAAGCCACAAGACAAAAATCTTGTTTCCTAAAATCTCTATTTAGTTGTTAATAATCTAGGCGCCTTTCCGCTTGTGGGACAGAGTAATAACTACACTGCAAGTTGAGTAGTGGCCTATGCAAGCTATCCACCTTCATCCCAGGAGAAAGAACACAAAGTGCCCACTGAGTGCTGTGCTGCTAGCGCAGGCAATCTCTGAAGTTGGGACCCGGTGAATGCAGTGACACTGCCCACAAAGGGGAGGAGCCGGCGGCTGAGCAGTGAGCAGTGGGAGCTCTCCAGCGCTGGGGAGAGGACGGACAAGTCTGCTGTTTAAGGACAAGCACAAGGACTACTGAAATGCAAGTCTCTGCACGTCTGGAAAAGGTCCGTGTCAGGAAGCACTGTGCTGTGCCCCTTTAGCACCCTCTAAGCCTAGGGGAGGTGCTCCTGTCACTCAGGACTCACTTGCCAATCAGGACCTCCAGGCTGACAGGAGAGGAGGCGGGTTCTTCCGGGTGCCAGGCTGTAGGTTCCGTTCAGTGGCTGAGGAGGTTTGAATGGTTCGGTGTGTAGTGCTGCTGCTGGGTGCCGAGGGGCGCTCAGGCAAGCTCCGAAGTCGGGTCGGTCGCGACATGGTGAGCACTTGGTCACTGCGCGCACAGCCGGGAGGGGCAGGCAGCGGAGCCGCGGGGGCTGGGTGGGAACCGACGGCCAGACGCGGCCACCTGTGAGGTCCCACCACTCGCTGGACCCGGCGGGTGGCCTCTGAGTAACTTCTCTATATTAGGGCAGCATCTTCGCAGAGCATTTGTAGCAGGCGCCTGCATATAGAAACTTCCTTGGCGGGATTCTAAACTCGGAGAGCCCTAGATTCCCTAGTATCTTATACAAATCCCGCCCTTAGCATTTAATATTTAGGTGTAAGATCCTTTTGGAGTTAATCTCATGGAGGTTGTAAGCAGCATCTCACGTGCTGGGCAGCACTCCAATAATAAGCTGTGATGTAGAATAGTGGGATTGATGATGTGAAGGATTTACCAGTGCTTAGGAGATAGTAGGTAACATCAAGCAGAATTTAGCTGGGGGAGGACGGCCTCTGAAACACCCCACATGTAAGTCGCATTCTAACCAGGCCTGTCAGAGATTAGGATGCTAAGATATACAGCTTTGTTCACCGTGATTGTCCAGAAACATGGCTCCAAACCACAGCAAAGGAAACAACTCGGATTTACAACCAGCCACTAGGCCCGTCCCCCCTAACAAGCTGCTCAAGCGGGGCATTGCAGGGTCACAACCAACATGAAGGCCTGGTGTGCCTTAAAGGTCCAGTTTTATTCCTGAGAAATGCACAGTTCTGTTGCATGCAAGCCCTCCCACAGGCCCTGCCCTGGACCATTACCAGCTCTCCCAAGCACATTCCTGGCTTAAAGAAGAAGCTCTGTGTTTTCTCTATACCCCAGGTCTTAGGGAAAGCTCCCGAGGCCTAGGCCCCAGACTGTTCCTGGCTCTGCCAGGCATGTTCCTGCGTTTCAGAAGGAGCTATGTCCAAATTCTCTTCTCACACTCAAGACAATGCCTTGACTTCCACATCTTGTAAAAATCATAAAACAAGCTATATCTTTCCAACATCAAATGGTACAGAATATCCTTCCCATTCCAATAGAGAGGAGTGTGTCCAAAGTGAGGGAAGATTAAACCAAGGCAAGAAACCCAGCAGGGCCAACACCAAATCCTGCAGCGCTGTCTCGGGCACATGGGCTTCGCATCCAAGGGCTTGGATGGCCCTGCCCCTTACCAACTTCTCACACATCCTCACTTTGGTCAGTTTCACTCCCTGTCTGCATCTCTCCATGGCAGATTTCTCATGGCTCAGGTGTCTCAACATCTTGTTTGTGGTCTCAAAATGCAACTCGGGCTTCATCCTCACAGCTTCAACGCAATGGACTCCCACAATATTGTCCCTGGGGCTCTCTGACTCTGCCAGACACAGATGGCTGGAACAGCGCTGAACTGAAACCACAGAGGAAGAGTCCATGACCATGAATCTTTCGTGTTTCTTGTTTTCGGAACCAGCACACTGCTGATCTGGTCAAGTCTGACTTCCCACCATGCTTGGACCACAGTTGCAGCCATGTCCTTTCCTTTTTATTTCTTTTTTCACGCCTCCCATTTCCTGTTCCTTGCTTTCAAATTCATAGTCACTTTTTGGTTTAGTTGTTGTTACTGTTTGATGTTGACTGAAGTTTGGCTGCAGGACTTCCCACTGGACATCGGGTACAATGGAAAGTGCACACAAAGGACCCCATGCTTGGAAGGAAAGTGGAAGATTCCACTAAAATACAAATTTACCAGACTAGGGCCCTTGGATGCGAAGCCCATGTGCCCGAGACAGCGCTGCAGGATTTGGTGTTTGCCCTGCTGGGTTTTTTGCCTTGGTTTAATCTTCCCTCACTTTGGACACACTCTTCTCTATTGGAATGGGAAGGACATTCTGTACCATTTGATGCTGGAAAGATATAGCTTGTTTTATGATTTTACAAGATGTGGAAATCAAGGGATTGTCTTGGGTGTCAGAAGAGAATTTGGACATTTGAACAGTGTACAGGCTGTTGCACACTATTAGGATCACTGAAGTGAGACTAAATGCATCTTCATCATAGGGTGACCATGAGCCTATAGTGACCAGGGTCAGAATGTAGTTGATTGAACCAAAAAGCTCCCATCAGCCAGGTGCAGTGGCGCACGCCTGTAATCCCAGCACTCAGAGAGGCAGAGGCAGGTGGATCACTGTGAGTTTGAGGCCAGCTTGGTCTACAAAGCGAGTCCAGGACAGCCAAGGCTATACAGAGAAACCCTGTCTCAAAAAAACAAAAATCAAGCAAAGAGAGAGAGAGAGAGAGAGAGAGAGAGAGAGAGAGAGACAGACAGACAGACAGACAGACAGAGACAGAGAGACACACACACACACACACACACACACACACACACACACAAAGAGAGAGAGAGAGAGAGAGAGAGAGAGAGAGACAGAGAGAGACAGAGAGAGACAGAGAGAGACAGAGAGAGACAGAGAGAGACAGAAAGGAGAAGGAGGAGGAGGAGGAAGAGGGAGAGAGAGGGGGAAGCTCTGAGATAGGATGATTTCATTGTACACTTGTGGCTTTCTTTGGGGAGCAATGGAAGCTTTTGTAGGAGGAATATTTCTAGATTCCTTATTAGGGATGAGATTTGAATATTTGTAGACTCAATTGATTTCCTGTTCTTTGTGTTTACTGTGCTGTGGTTGAAACTGATCAGCCAGCTTTTTTTCTCATGCTGTCATGCCTTCACCATTATAGACCCTATGCCTAAATCACATAATGTGAAGTAGAAGCGATTGTTAGTCAATGCCAAGCTGTTTTGCAAGCCTGATGTTTTTCTATTTTTAATTTTTTTTTCAAAGAGAAAGTTTCTTTGTGTAGCCCAGGCTGTCTTTAAAGTTGGTATGTAGAGCAGATAGGCCTCTAACTTAGAGGTCCACATAACTCTGGCTCCAGAGTGCTGGGAATAAATGTGGGCTAACATGCCTGGCTTTTTTTTGTTTTTTATTATTGGTTTATGGGCTAAAATGTAGGTTTTTGTATATGCCAAGGATATGCTGTTATGCTGTCCTTTAGCCACATCCAGACTTTTGGAATTTGGCAGGGAAAAGATTCTGTTTCTTAGGATGGCATGTGTTCATGACATTAACACTGCCTGAGCCCTCTTAGTCACTGGACCGCAGGTGTGTGACATTCTTCCTGCCTGTTATGTTTGTTTTGAGTATTTTTCCTGTCTGCATGAATATGCGCCTCACATGTGCCCTGTCAGCAGATGGCCTTAGAACCCCTGAACTCAGAGTAGCATAGCTGTGAGCTCCCATGGAAGCACTTGCAGCTGAGCCCAATTATTTGCAAGACCAGCAAGATCTTGTCACTGCGGGCCGTCTTTCCTGCCCTATGTTGCTTATTTATGATCTAGGTTTACATTGCTGATATTTTCACTTGTCCATTTGTAACTGTTTAAAGATGCATTTCCTTTTAGTAAGATCTTCTTACTGTTACAGTTTAAAGTAGGGCACTTCAGGATTCTGGAACATGAATACAGAACTAGAGCGAATGTGTAATTCTTTGTAAGAACTTCAGTAAAACTGTCTGAGTTCTTTTTATCTTTCTTGGTTGCTTGTTTCATTTTTGCAGGGGAGACAGGGTATGAATATGCACCTCTTGCAGTCCTGGAACTCACTGCATAGAGCAGGCTGGCATCCAACTCAACAAGATACACCTGCCTCTGCCTCCTGAGTTAGTGCTGGGATTAAAGGCATGTTCCAAAACACCCAGCTTGACCATAATTTTTTGTAGTTAGTAATTATTCATACAATTTCTCTGATGCCAATCAGGACTGTTTGCTTGTCTCTCTATATCTGGTAGGTGACATTTTTCTTGCAAGTCTATATCCTATTAAAAGGGCAAAAAAAAAAAAAAAAAAAAAAAAAGACAGAGGTGAGCCTTATTACTCAGTTTCCTTCTAAAATGACTTGGTAATTACATTAGAAAATAAGGAAATTACATCAAGGAATAAGTCAAGAAGGCACCAGAATTATATGAATATATTATCAGTGATGCATACATGTACAGTGATGTCAGTATCATGTTTTCTGTTGTACACATGTACGGCATATTTTAGGATGCAGTGACCTATCATGATGTGCATGTGAACTTCACGCGGGAAGAGTGGGCTTTGCTGGATCCTTCCCAGAAGAGTCTCTACAAAGATGTGATGCTGGAGACCTACAGGAACCTCATGGCTATAGGTAAGACTGTGAGTTTTCTTTCACTTTTTAAAATAAGGGAAAATGTTTCTTTGTTATTGATGCTCTTTTGTAATTCCAACTGAGTTTGAGGTAAAATTAGGTGAATAAATCAGGTTCACTGGATATAGTAACTTGAATTTTGCCTAATTTCCAATAATATATCATATATTTTCTGGTACTATATTTTAGGCAATAATTGGGAAGACCATAATATTGAAGAACATTTTCAAAGTTCTGGAAGACATAGAAGGTAATTTTTATCTGCAAGTTGATATGAATATGCCTCTGAAGAAATTTTAATGTGTCTTAGAAGTTAAAAAAAAAGCAAGTGAAAAAAGTACTGCTTTAAGTATATCAATGATTATTAAAATCTCACAAACCATGTACCGCAATGCTAAGTATCTGCTGTGGGTTGCAAGGCATTCCTCTAAGAAAGAAGACAAGGAAACAATGTCTTAACAGATACCACCATTTGAATCACAGCCCCATTACAGCTGCTCTGTAGAATGGCCCATCTGTTTAGTCTCATACCACTCACACATTGTAAAAGGAATACACCTTGAATAGTTGATAAGTATGTGTCCAAAACCTTCTAATGAGCAAGTATTCCATAGTAAACTGGTGATGCTCATATACTTATAGTAAAGTTCCTAAGGTTAGTAAGAAGGGCAGTTTATGAGAGTCAAGAATGTTGTTTTGGAGGAACCGTAATCTGATACCACATGTCTATGAGGAGCAAAAAGCCAAACTATGGGAATGTAGTGTGGAAATCTTTCATTTGTTATTCTTTTAATAGTTACATCATATGTCACGATGGATGCAAGGCATGTGAGCAGAGGGATAGTGAGAGAAGCTATATACCTCTCTGTGTCCCAGAACAGTTAGAAGATGTGTAGTGTCCCCACTTAGAGTTCCTGAGTGTGGAACAAGTTTATAATTGGTTGGGTTTCTAACTCCATTGTAAACTCTCACTACAGAAACTCCCTATGAGTACTAAGAATGTAAAAATCCTCTGTTTTACCTGGTTCCCTTTGCAAATATAGTATGAGTCACTCATTAGGAAAATTTATGAATGCAATCTGTGTGGTAAAAGTTTCACATGTCCCAATTATCTTTGCAGGCGTGAAAGAAGTCATACTCGAGAGAAAGACTCTGAATATACTCAATGTGGTAAAGCCTTTGCATATCAGAGCCATCCTCAAAGACATGAAAAAAATCATACTGGAGAGAAACCTTATGAAGGTATTCAGTATGGCGAAGCCTTTGCACATCGCAGTAGTCTCCAAATACATAAAAGCACACACACTGGGGAGAAACCGTACAAATGTAATCAATGTGATAAAGCCTTTTCACATCACACTTATCTAAGAACACATAAAAGAGCACATGCTGGGGAGAAGCCCTATGAATGTAATCAATGTGGTAAAGCCTTTGTATATCACTGCTATCTCCGAATACATAAAAGAACACACACTGGAGAGAAACCCTACAAATGCAATCAGTGTGGTAAAGCCTTTTCACAACCCAGTCATCTTCGAATACATAAAAGAACACACACTGGAGAGAAACCCTATCGATGTAATCAGTGTGGTAAAGGCTTTGCCTGTCACAGTCATCTGCAAAGGCATGAAAGAATCCATACTGGAGAGAAACCCTATGAATGTAATCAGTGTGATAAAGCCTTTTCACAGCACGGTTCTCTCCGAATACATAAAAGAACACACACCGGAGAGAAACCCTATGAGTGTAATGAGTGTGGAAAAGCCTTTGCATATCACGGTTATCTCCAAATTCATAAAAGAACACACACTGCAAAGAAACCCTACGAAGGTATTCAGTGTGGTGAAACTTTTGCACTTCCCACTGGTCTCCAAATACATAAAAGAACACGCACTCGAGAGAAGTCCTATGAGTGTAACCAATGCAGTAAAACTTTTGCATATAACAGTAGTCTCCGAAAACATAAAATAACACACACTGGAGAGAAAACCCACAAATGTGATCAATGTGATAAATCCTTTTCACAACGCGGTTATCTCCAAATACATAAAAAGACACACACTGGAGAGAAACCTTATGAATGTAGTAAGTGTGATAAAGCCTTTGCTTATCATGGTCAACTTCAAAGACATGAAAGGATTCATACTGGAGAGAAACCTTACAAATGCAATCAGTGTGGTAAGGCCTTTTCACAACACAGTTATCTCCAAATACATATAAGAACACACACTGGAGAGAAACCGTACGAGTGTAGTCAGTGTGGTAAAGCCTTTGCTTATCATGATTATCTTCAGATACATAAAAGAACACACACTGGAGAGAAGCCCTATGAATGTAATCAGTGTGGTAAAGCCTTTGCCTATCGTAGCTATCTCCAAGTACATAAAAGAACACACACTGGAGAGAAACCCTACAAATGTAATCAATGTGAGAAAGCCTTTTCACATCACAAAAGTCTCCAAATACATAAAAGAACACATACCGGAGAGAAACCCTATGAATGTAACCAATGTGGTAAAGCCTTTGCATGTCGCAGTGATCTTCAAAGGCATGTAAGAAATCATACTGGAGAGAAACCCTATGAATGTATTTAATATGGTGAAGCCTTCGCACATTTCTATAGTCTTTTTTTTTTATTATCACAAAGCTATTTATACTAGAGAGAAACCTTATGAGTGTAAACAATGTTGTAAAGCCTTTGCCCTTCACTGTTATCTCCGACTGCAGAAAAGAACACATACTGGAGAGAAAGCTTATGGATGTACTCAATGCCTTTACGTTATGAGGTCTGCTTAGATCTAGTACAACTTAAACACCAGGTCAATGCAAATGGCAAGAATTTATTGTAATCAAGCTGCTACTGATAGATCAGTGCCACAGAACAGACTCAGGAGTTGAACTGTGACCCAGAGGCCAGAATGCTACAGAGCTTTTAAGCTTGAAAACCCACAAACATCTGTGCCAAGTTACACTTAAAACTTTCCACCAATCAGGAAAGGAAGGATGGACCCAGGGGGTGCAACCAACAAAACTACCAGCCACGTAGTAGTGATGAAATGCGCCGTACAACACCAGTAACAGTCAGAATCTCTAAACAGTAAGCTACAGTGGTGCTTTTGCAGGATGCCCATCAGCAAAAGGAATATGCGGAGAAGGGCCCACAGGACACTTAATGTATGTTTTGTGGTAGTAGCGTCAACACAGGTCATATGTGGACAGGAAGTGGTACTAAAGCATTGAATGTGTTCAGGCCTGCAATAGCCTACTATATAGGAACAGCTGATCACAATGAGCAAGCCACTGGGGACCAAGATAGTGGTGGAATAAAATATGTAGGTGAATTAAGCCAGGGAACCTACAATGAAGTAATGTAGGGAGAGGAAGATGGTCCTTAGCTACACATATTGATGGAGGCTATTCCTGTGCATGCCGAAGCTCAGGATTTAGAGGATGATGGAATTTCCTGCCAGCCCCAACAGGGCAATGATGGTGGCTTGTAAGCTCCTCAGCAGAGGCACATTGCAGAAATATGGACGTTGCAGTTAGATTTTCTGTTGCTGTGGTAAAACACCATGGCCAAAATCAACTTTTGGAGGGAAGGGCTTATTTTGGGTGACTGCTCTCAGGACACACTCCATCCATCACTGAGGGAAATCAGGGCAGGAATTCAAAGGAGTCTGGAGGCAAGAGTTGAAGCAGCAGCCATGGAGGGATCCTTACTGGCTTGCTCTTTATGTTTTACTTAGCCTGACTTTCTGTAGCACTTAGGACCATTGGCCCAGGGCTGGCACCTGTCACAGTGGGCTGGCCATCCACTATCAATCATTAATCCAGAAAATGTCTGCCTACACACTGGGAAAAGGTCTCCCCCAACCTTTCATCTGACAAAGGTCTAATATCCAAAATATATATAAAGAACTCAGGAAATTAAACACCACCAAACCAAACAACACAATTGAGAAATGGGGCTCAGAATTAAACAGAGAATTCTTAACAGAGGGCTATTGAATGGCTTAGAAACACTTAAAGAAATGCTCAACATCTTTAGTTATCAGAGAAATGCAAATCAAAACAACCTTGAGATTCCATCTTATACCCATCAGAATGGCTAAGATCAAAAATTCAAGAGACACCACATGCTGGCGAGGATGTGGAGAGAGGGGAACACTCTTTCACTGCTGGTGGGAATGCAAACTTGTACAACCACTTTGGAAATCTATCTGGCGCTTTCTCAGAAAACTGGGAATAAGGTTTCCTCAAGACCCAGCTATTCCCCTCCTTGGAATATACCCAGAAGATGCTCCAGCACACAACAAGGACATATGCTCAACCATGTTCATAGTGGCCTTATTCATAATAGCCAGAACATGGAAACAGCCTAAGTGTCCCTCAATAGAAGAATGGATAGAGAAACTGTGGTACATTTACACTATGGAATACTACTCAGCTATTAAAAACAAGGAATTCCTGAAATTTGTGGACCAATGGATTGAACTAGAAATGCTTATAATGAGTGAATTAACCCAGAAGCAGAAAGACTCACATGGTATATACTCACTTATATCTGGACACTAGCCCAAGGGGCAGGTCCCATGAAAGTTTTTACTTATCAGGAAAGTGGGATAGATGTGAGGACATCCTATTGGGACTCAGTGAGAGAAGTATGAGAGAAAGGGGAAATAGAAGGATCCAGAGGGTCCTAGAAACCTACAAGAAGAACATTACAACGGGTGGATTTGAGCCCAGGGGTTCTGCTCAAACTATGACACCAGCCAAGGGCAATACATACAGTAAACATCAAACCTCTAACCAGATCTAACCAATGGACAGGACAATCTCCATAGTTGAGTGGAGAGTGTGGTTTGACTTTCACGTGAACTCTGGTGCCTCATATTTGACCACGTCCCCTTGATGGGGAGGCCTGGTGGCACTCAGAGGAAGGATAGCAGGCTTCCAAGAAGAGCATGCTCATATACCCTATGACATATACAGGGGGAGGAGGTCCCCCC
This sequence comes from Acomys minous, assembly GCF_964271855.1. Classification (NCBI taxonomy): domain Eukaryota; kingdom Metazoa; phylum Chordata; class Mammalia; order Rodentia; family Muridae; genus Acomys; species Acomys minous. Next base: position 87,768,236 of record NC_140484.1, read on the forward strand.
CCCCAGTCATAGTCATAGGGGAGGGGACTAGGGGGTAAGCGGGAGGGAGGGAGGAATGGGAGGATACTAGGGATGAGATAACAATTGAGATGTAATATGAATGAACAAATTAAAAAAAAGAAAAGAAAATGTCTCACAGACTTGCCCACAGGCTAATCTGGTAGGCTTATTTTTCTTAACTAAGGTTCCCTTTTTCAAAATGACCACAGCTTGTATTAGGTTAGTACAAAACTAGACAACACAGTAGAGAAATGCTCTTCTTAGGTCCAGTCATTGCAGTAATGTGGGTTTCCTCAGTTGAGTTTACTGGAATCTCAAGTACCCCTGGGAGCCCAGGCACGACACAAGCACCCACAAGCGTGATTTCTCATTCTCAGGACCACAGTGTGGCATGGGAACTACTGTCCCTGTGTCACAGGGAAGGAAACAGGCACACAATTAAGTATTTTTAAAAGATGGGATGTTTTCACTTTGAGTTGGCCTGGTTCCTGTGGGCACTGAATACTATATTTTCTCTCTTTTACTGACAGAGAAATATTCTGTAGGCTAGACATTCATACAGACCCCAGCAGTCCCTGCCAGCCACCACACCATGTCTCCAGAATTTCTTAAGGTAAGAAGAGAAAAGTCGGGTAGGATTTGAGAAAGCAGGAATGTGGACATAGGCATTGTTTTGTCCTGGCCTAGAAAATTTCTCTCAGGTAATGAAATTAAAGATGGCAAAGAAAACCTCAGGCCACAATCATGACTGTTGATGTGGGAGATGATTTCATGTTGTAAGGGAGTCTGATTCTTGTGAGGGCGGATAGCGAAGACTTCTGGCTATGTAACCCAGTGAGAACAGGAATGTCTGCTTTTGAGGGTCTAACTCTGTGGGTGGCAGACTGTGTTCTTGATCTCTGCTAATCCAATGAGTGAGCGGCAGAGGACATGATGGTAGCAAAAATGAAACACAATTGTAGGTACTAAGACATTCAAGCAAAGGAAGATTAAGACTATTTTATTCCAAAATGAGAGAAAAAAATGACAGAGACATCTGCTAACGTGCACTTCCAGTTCACTCATGTAATTAAGTTTCATTCCTTCTTAAGTCTCTGATGGAGTTGAAGACCAGATAGTTTAGTCTTACAATTAACCTTAGCTGTTTAGAGGTTAAGAAGTTTTCAGGTCTAGATAGATGTTTTAAGTTGACAGAGGTGAGATAGGATAGATATTGACTCTCACTCAGAATTTTAGACTCACCAAGATAGGAAAGATGTTTTCTACAAGGCTGCCAAATACAGCTAGTCAAAACACCATGAATGTAACGTTCATATAATCCCTGATTGTTTCGTGGTTCTTCTTGCTGTATGTAATTTTTAAATTTATGTAAATAATATAAATGTATGTGCCAATAAAATAAAATCTTTAGAAAAATAAAAATATTTTCTTTTTCATGGCTCTCTTGGACAGCTCTGAATGTTTAGAAGAATTTCCTGAATATTACAGGGACAGACCTCTCTCTTGTGGCCAGCATTGGACTCACCTCCTGCTCTCTTGGTAACACTAGAAAGGGAAGCATCTTATTTCCTCCCTAGGACTTAAAATAACACAGAAGAGATAATACTATCAGGGTTTTGTTGAGGTGTATTAAGGGAAAGATACTTCCTCTCGGTCAAAAATGTGGATTCTGTGTTCTACCTCTAAGACACGACACTGGTCTGCTCAGCAGATTAAAACGTTACATAATTTTACCTCCTCCCTTGAGCTGACCAAGCTGAGCTTGTCGGTCAGCTGGCCGGGAGATTACTGCGGAGGTGGAAGGAAGGACAGCTCATTCATCTTCCTCCATGGAGCCACTCGGAGCTTCCCTCAGATGGTGCAGCTCAGCCTGATTCCCTTCTGTCTCTCTCTGCCTCTCTCTTCCCCTCCCCTCCCCCTTCTTTCTCTGTCTCTGGTTTTTTTTTAAAGACAGATTTTCTCTGTGTAGCCTTGGCTGTCCTGGACTTGCTTTGTAGACCAGGCTAGCCCTGAATTCACAGTGATCCACCTGCCTCTGCCTCCCTGAGTGCTGAGATTACAGGCATAAGCCACCACCACACTTGCCTTTTTAAAAAATATCTTACTTTCTTTTGGATATGAGCCAAAAGCTCAAGTGGGATTTTCCTGACACTCTGGACTTTCTCACTCGTCTCTGAAAACCACGTCCCCTCCCACCACGGAGTTTCTTTCCAGCCTCCATTGCTGGACATGCCAGCTTTCTTGGGACCCAGCTCAAAAGGCATGGCTTTTTCTCTTCCCCTTCTCCATCTTCCTCCTTCCCGAAGCTGCACAGATTTACAGCTTGCTTATTCTATTCTATTGCTCTGAAATCATAATAAAATTGTCAATGAGCTTCCTTTGAATCTGTTTTTGTGGGTGTGTGTGTGGTGTTTTAAAATTCTTTTGTACCTGAGGGAACCTTGATTTTTCCCCCCATAACACTAGAGCTCACTATGGCTTGGTGAGCATGTAGATTTATTTTTGCACTCTGTGTGTGTGTGTATGTGTATGTGTGTGTATGTGTGTATGTGTGTGTGTGTGTATGTGTGTGTGTTTGTATGTGTGTGTGTGTATGTGTGTGTGTATGTGTGTGTGTGTATGTGTGTGTGTATGTGTGTGTATGTGTGTGTGTATGTGTATGTGTGTGTGTGTGTCTCTGTGTGTGTATGTGTGTGTGTGTGTGTGTGTGTGTGTGTGTGTGTGTGTGTGTATGTGTGTATGCTTATGGTAGCCTGGGTTGGGGTTGAGTGGCAGAGGGTAATATATGAGTCTGGGCTGAATTGCCCAGCAACATACAGAACAACAGGAGAGTGAGGTATGAGTGCTGGGAAAAGAGGTGGTGGAATTAAAACAAAACAACAAAAGGAAGACTTAATTGGTGTGGTGTGAAGTAAGCCACATGAAAGAATTCCATTCCCTCTCCCAGGAGATCTTTAGTGGTATTTACTTAGCAGGAAAAAGCCTTTGTTGGAGAGACTACTTTTAAGGGCAGTGGAAGTGTAGAACTTAAAATACAAAGAGAGCACACACCCACACCCACACCCCCACACCCCCACACACACCCACACACTCACACCCTAACTATAGAAATAGCAACTGATCTGAAGTCAGCAGATATTTTCTCCTTTGGTTTGTTCAACAGCCGAAGAGGTAAGAGTTAACATTTTTCTCAATTGCTAGAAGATGGGACTGGAGCAGAGACGGTGAGTGATTTATTATTACTTAATACTGTGTTCTTTTTTCCTGCCCAGGCCTACCATCCCAGCATCACAGAACTACTTTCCCTTGGTCATAGAGGAGAGAAAAAAACCCCAGGGTTAATTTTCAAGTTGAACTCAAGTTTGACCTAACAATTTATGGGGTAAATAAAACATAACAGAAGCAAAGCCCAGAAATGAGGAAGGGCAGCCAGTGATGTAGAAGAAAGATATGGGTAGAAACCAGTTAAGGGCAGATGTCCCATTCCAGTGTCTCCCTTTGGCTTTAAAAAGTGGGCGTGACTCCCTTCAGAGGGCACACCTAGAAAGGAAGTTCCCAATGGACAGAGAGGACAGAGAGGGTACAGAGAGGCACCAGGAAGAGAACATGGTTCTTTTAGACAAGCTCTCAGAGCCTTAGTTGGCTGGAGGGTATGGGAAAGAAACTAAGATCTTTGTTGTCTGGACACAGTGTCCTTCAGTTTGACCATGTGGTTTTAGAGTCACTGGGAGACACCACCAGGAGACTGGAGGGAGGGAGGGAGGGAGGGAAGGAGGGAGAGAGGGACGAGGGAGGGAGGAGAAGAGAGTTGAGTTTTTGGTTCCTAGCTTTGACTCCTGAGCCTGTGAGTTGCCAGTGGCCGTGACTCTCCACTTTCATGGCTGTCCTTTTCTGCTCTAAAACTATAGCTAGGTCTTATTCCCTCTCCAAGAACTGTTTCTTCCCTGGCTATGTACAGGGTTAGACACAGTGCCTTACTATTGTATCCCTTAAGGTGATTTGTCATGCATTGCCAGTGTCCCTTAACCCTGTCTATGACTGTAAACAGCCAAGTCAAGGGACACTCCTCAAATATTTCAGGTTGTACCAACATTTTTCTTCTGGCACCTTCTCAGCTCTCAGATATGCAAAGGAGAATCGCACCGAAAGGCAAATGAAACAATAAAATCTGGCTAATAGCAGCCAGTCTAAGAAACAAGGTCTAAATGTGATCCCTGATCCATTCTTATCGTTTATTTATTTATTTTCAGGACAGTCTTTCCATGGAGCCCGGGTTGGGCTGCAACTTACTGTGTAGCCCAAGCTGACTTCAAGCAAATGTAATCCCCCTTCCCCCTCCGCCTCCTGAGTACTGAGATTAGGGGAGTGTGCAACCACATCAGCTTGCCTCTTAAATAAGTGTAAGATGCAGCATCCTCCCCATGGCAACACATTTCAATAACTGAAATGAAAGAAGGGTCAATGGTCTGGGTAGCCTTATTGGCATCCCCCCATATTCAAGGCTGCTGGCACTGTTTTCAGAAGACAGCACCGTCTCCTTCCTTTCCTTGAAGGAGATGCCATGATTCCTGTATGCAGCTTCTCAGTATGTAAACAGAAGGATATGAGCATAGATGAAAATTCTTAACAAACCCTGGGGGGAAAAAACCCCACACATCTCGGCACAAATCCTTACCTTTCTTCCAATGCTCTGTCAGGAGTTAGAGAGCTGATTGGTGCTGAAAACAGAGAGTCCTCTGTTTTATGTCCGCTAAGAAGTGCGCATAGGAGCTTTAGTAGGGGGCTAGTGGTCAAGTGAGGCTTACTGAGATGCTAGGAAGCCCATGTGATTTCCTGAGCAAGGGCCGTGGATTAATAAGATACCATATCAATGTGAGACACGTTTCTTCTCAGAGATTTCTGGATGATTTCCCAGTATCCACTCATATATGAGCCCTTCCCATGCCACCTCATCTGGTACCTCCTCCTCACCTCCTCCTCACCCCTCCTCATCCCCTCCTCACCCCTCCTCACCCCTCCTCCCCCCTCCTCCCCCCTCCTCACCTCCTCCTCACCCCTCCTCACCCCTCCTCCCCCCTCCTCCCCCCTCCTCCCCCCTCCTCACCCCTCCTCATCCCCTCCTCACCCCTCCTCACCCCTCCTCATCCCCTCCTCACCCCTCCTCACCCCCTCCTCACCCCCTCCTCATCCCCTCCTCACCCCTCCTCACCCCCTCCTCACCCTCCTCATCCCCTCCTCATCCCCTCCTCACCCCCTCCTCACCCCTCCTCATCCCCTCCTCACCCCTCCTCACCCCCTCCTCACCCCTCCTCATCCCCTCCTCACCCCTCCTCACCCCCTCCTCACCCCTCCTCATCCCCTCCTCACCCCTCCTCACCCCCTCCTCACCCCTCCTCACCCCTCCTCACCCCCTCCTCACCCCTCCTCACCCCCTCCTCACCCCTCCTCACCCCCTCCTCACCCCTCCTCACCCCCTCCTCACCCCTCCTCATCCCCTCCTCACCCCTCCTCACCCCCTCCTCACCCCTCCTCACCCCCTCCTCACCCCTCCTCACCCCTCCTCACCCCCTCCTCACCCCTCCTCATCCCCTCCTCACCCCTCCTCACCCCCTCCTCACCCCTCCTCATCCCCTCCTCACCCCTCCTCACCCCCTCCTCACCCCTCCTCATCCCCTCCTCACCCCTCCTCACCCCTCCTCATCCCCTCCTCACCCCTCCTCACCCCCTCCTCACCCCTCCTCATCCCCTCCTCACCCCTCCTCACCCCTCCTCACCCCTCCTCATCCCCTCCTCACCCCTCCTCACCCCCTCCTCACCCCTCCTCATCCCCTCCTCACCCCCTCCTCACCCCTCCTCACCCCTCCTCACCCCCTCCTCATCCCCTCCTCACCCCTCCTCATCCCCTCCTCACCCCTCCTCACCCCTCCTCACCCCTCCTCACCCCTCCTCATCCCCTCCTCACCCCTCCTCACCCCTCCTCACCCCCTCCTCACCCCTCCTCATCCCCTCCTCATCCCCTCCTCATCCCTCCTCACCCCCTCCTCACCCCTCCTCATCCCCTCCTCACCCCCTCCTCATCCCCTCCTCATCCCCTCCTCATCCCCTCCTCACCCCTCCTCATCCCCTCCTCATCCCCTCCTCACCCCCTCCTCACCTCCTCCTCACCCCTCCTCATCCCCTCCTCATCCCCTCCTCACCCCTCCTCACCCCCTCCTCACCCCCTCCTCACCTCCTCCTCCCCCTCCTCCCCCTCCTCCCCCCTCCTCAGCCCCTCCTCACCCCCTCCTCACCCCCTCCTCACCTCCTCCTCCCCCCTCCTCCCCCCTCCTCCCCTCTCCTCACCCCTCCTCACCCCTCCTCATCCCCTCCTCATCCCTCCTCACCCCTCCTCACCCCTCCTCACCCCTCCTCATCCCCTCCTCCTCCCCTCCTCACCACTCCTCACCCCTCCTCACCCCTCCTCATCCCCTCCTCATCCCCTCCTCACCCCTCCTCATCCCCTCCTCATCCCCTCCTCACCCCTCCTCACCCCTCCTCATTCCCTCCTCATCCCCTCCTCATCCCCTCCTCACCCCTCCTCATCCCCTCCTCATCCCCTCCTCACCCCTCCTCATCCCCTCCTCATCCCCTCCTCACCTCCTCCTCCCCCCTCCTCCCCCCTCCTCACCCCTCCTCACCCCTCCTAACCCCTCCTCACCTCCTCCTCACCCCTCCTCATCCCCTCCTCATCCCCTCCTCATCCCCTCCTCACCCCTCCTCATCCCCTCCTCATCCCCTCCTCACCTCCTCCTCCCCCCTCCTCCCCCCTCCTCCCCCCTCCTCCCCCCTCCTCCCCCTCCTCACCTCCTCCTCACCCCTCCTCACCCCTCCTCATCCCCTCCTCATCCCCTCCTCATCCCCTCCTCATCCCCTCCTCACCCCTCCTCATCCCCTCCTCACCCCTCCTCACCCCTCCTCACCCCTCCTCACCCCTCCTCATCCCCTCCTCACCCCCTCCTCACCCCCTCCTCACCCCTCCTCATCCCCTCCTCACCCCTCCTCACCCCTCCTCACCCCTCCTCACCCCTCCTCACCCCTCCTCATCCCCTCCTCACCCCCTCCTCACCCCTCCTCACCCCTCCTCATCCCCTCCTCACCCCTCCTCACCCCTCCTCACCCCTCCTCACCCCTCCTCATCCCCTCCTCACCCCCTCCTCACCCCCTCCTCACCCCTCCTCACCCCCTAAGTAACAGCATTCTGGAGCTTTAATTTCCGGCTATGAGCCTAGGCAGTGACAGTGTCCGGTAGATCGAGCTGCTTGTGAGATTTATAGCTAAAGAGTATTATAGTGTCTTAGGAGAATCCTCATGGCCCAACTTTTTCATTTGTCCTTTTTCTGTTTTCTCTACCTAATAATCATTGACCTGTAGGTCTCTTTTTATTGTGACTGACAGACAAGCACAAGCAAAGTGAACTTCTCCCCGAGCCCCATTCTCTGGCCTCCACACTTGTCCTTTCTATTTCCGTTGCTTTTATTTTCTCTGAATAGTAAAGTTATACTTCTGTTTTTAGGTATGCATGTTGAAAGAGGAATCAACTGAATTCCCTTACAAAACAGAGTTTAACTTATGAAGTGTATATGCCTTTCACTCTCCCGTACACAAAATTTGTTATATACTGATTTTTCTGCGCTGTGAATAGGAACATTTACAAGGGTTATCTCCTCTGTTCTCTTTTCTTGCCACACTTTATAGCCAGATTTAACTGTTTGCCATTTAAAAGTCCTTTAAAAGTCCTTTAAAAAGTCAATCTGTTAAATAATTTTTTTAAAATTATAATTTATTTACATTACATTTCGATTGTTATTCCCTCCCTCTTATCTTCCAGTTCCCGTGCTCCCTCCCTCTTCTGCCCTATTCCCCTCCCCTAGACCTCTGATGGAGGGGCTCCTCCCCCACCGTTTCATCACTGTCTATCATGTCTCATCAGGGTAGCCTGCACCCCCTTCCTTTGTGTGCCCCCAAGGCTGCCCTGCCAAGGGGCAGTGGTCAAATCACAGGTACCAGAGTTCATGTCAGAGGCAGGCCCCTCCCTTTCCCCTCCACATACACATGGAGCCCGAGCTGTCCATCAGCTACATCTGAACAGGGCATCTAGGTACTCTGCATGCATTGTCCGTGGTTGGTGCATCAGTTTATGCAGGCCCCCTGGGCCCAGATCTGTTGGCTTTGGTGGTCTCCATGTGGAGCTCCTGACCCCTCCTGGTCCTTCCACTCCCACCCCGAAAACTCTTCCGTACACTGCTCAGCTCCCCCCCAAGGTCCAGCTGCAAGTCCCAGTATCTGTCCCGAACCCCACTGGGTGGATTTTCTCAGAGGACTTCTATGTTGGCCTAATAAGTACTTAGAAAATGATTCATTGGATTTTTTTTCCTACATAATACAAAACAGCAATCTGTGTTCTTTCAGGTAGAAACCTTAACCTCCAGAACCTCGGAATGGGATGGTATTTTAAGATTTGGCCTATAAAGAAAGGATTAAATGGAGGTGCATTCATCAGCATGCATCCCAATTCAATGTGACTGGCAATTAAGATCCAGACACACAGTCTTGAAACAGGAGGAGACACCATCCACTGCCCAAAGAAAGAAACCGCAGGAAAACCATCCTTGCCAAATCCTTTCCCTGAGATTTCTAGTGCTCAAGAAAATTAAGAAAATAAAACTTTGTTGTTTAAGGTACCTGGTCAGGAAGACTTTGTTTTAACACCTCATCTAGACTTACAGTGTGGCAGGCAATTTTTTTTGGCCAGCCTTTAGAGTTATAGTGTGAACAAAACTAAATTATGGTTATTTATTTATTTATTTATTATTCTTTTAAAATTTTAAATGTATTTTAATTGAAATAGAATTATATCACTTTCCCTCCCTCATTCTACCTCCAGCCCCTCTCAGCTATCTTCCCCTAACCTCCTTACATTGCCCATCCAACTCTTAATTTGATGGCCTATTTACTTTTATTATTATTACTGTTATTAGTATTAATTGTTATCATCATCACCATTATTATTTATAAATGTATAAGGATATAACCTGCTGAGTTTGTTTTCATTGTTTTTATGTATGGTTTCAGGGTTGACCACTCTTCATTGGGTAGCCAATAAGGTGGCCTTCCCTGAGAGAGGCTAATTCTCCTTCTTCCAGTAGTCACTAGTTGCCTGGAGTTCTTTGCTTAGGAGTGGGACCTCATGAAATTTCTCCTCCCACATTAACATGTCCATTGATATCGCCACTGTCCCCACCTTGTTTATGCAGTCATTTTAGGAGAGACAGTTTTACAGAAGACTTCCTGATATTTTGGCTCTTACACTCTTTGACCCCTGACTCCATGATGTTCCCTGAGTCAAAGATGCAGGAGCTGTGATGTAGATATATCCATTGGGGCTCCCCCATGGTCTGTTGATCTCTGCATTGTGCCCACGTGTTGTTTTCTGTGACAGTTTCCATTTGCTGTAAAGACAAGTTTCTTTTTAAAAATCATTAAAAAGTTTTATTTTAATTTTATTAGTTTATTCAGATTACAACTAAATTGTTATTCATCACTTGTATCTTCCCATTCCTCCCTCCCTCCTGCTTTCAGCCTATTCCCCTCCCCTCGGTCTATGACCAAGGGGGACCTCCTCCCCCACTATATGGTCATAGGCTATCAAGCCTCATCTAGGTAGCCTGCTTATTCTTTCTTTGAGTGCCACTAGGCCTCCCCACCAAGGGGAGGTGGTCAAATATGGAGCACCAGAGCTCATGTCAAAGTCAGTCCCCACTCTCCACATAACTGTGGAGAATGTCCTGTCCATTGGGTAGATCAGAGTAGGGCTTCAATGTTTACTATTGTATTGTCCTTGGTTAGTGCAATAGTATGAGCAGAGCCCCTTGGGCCCCAATCCACCCATCATGATGTTCTTCTTGTAGGTTTCTAGGACCCTCTGGGTCCTTCTATTTCCCCATCTCCTATAACTCTCTTACCTAGAGTCTCAGTAGGATGTCCTCACATCTATCCCAATCTCCTGGTAAGTGAAGACTTTCATGGGATGTGCCCTTTCAGCTAGTGCCCAATTATAAGTGAGTATATACTATGTTAGTCTTTCTGCTTCTGGGGTAACTAACTCAGTATGATCATTTCTAGTCCCATCTATTTGTCCACAAATGTTGGGATTTCCTTGTTTTTAATAGCTGAGTAGAATTCCACAGTGTAAATGTACCACAGTTTCTTTATCCATTCTTCAACTGAGGGACATTTAGGCTGTTTCCATGTTCTGGCTATTATGAATAAGGCTGCTATGAACATGGTTGAGCATATGTCTTTGTTGTGTGGTGGAGCATTTTCTGGGTTTATTCCAAGGAGTGGAGTAGCTGGGTCTTGAGGAAGCCCTATTCCCAGTTTTCTGAGCAAGCGCCAGATAGATTTCCAAAGTGATTGTACTGGTTTGCATTCTCACCAGCAATGAAGGAGTTTTCCTCTCTTTCCATGTCCTCGCCAGCATGTGGTGTCATTTGAATTTTTGATCAGAGAAATGCAAACCATAATGACTCTGAGATTCCATCTTACACCCATTAGAAAGATAAGTTTCTCTGATGAAGGGTGGTAGCTACATTTAGCTGTTGGTATAAGGACGGATAGAATTTGAAATGTATCAAATAATTATACTGGTCTAGCAAAGGGTTGGAAGTAGACTTTTAAAAAATATACACACAATTTGCTTTAACTAAGCTATAGAAATGACAAATAAGAGCAATCTGATCACAAAGTTCACTGGAAACACTCCAAAAGGTAGAGTTATATGAAATGAGAGAATGATCCTGCCCCGGGAAGGAGAGACCCTGAGAGAAAACAGTTCACTTTTGCAGCTACCAGGTAGGACACAGCCAGAACAGAAGAATCGCAAAGCAGGTTTCCAGCATGTACCATTCCACTTTCTTTTTTTCCTATGTCATCTCAGTTTCACTTTCAAAATCCAGTGTCCCTACCGGAGGCAGCTAGATGATTCCTCTTACCTAACTGTGTAATGTTCCACTTCTCCTTTTTTGGAAAGAATTTTTGTTTTTAATTTTTCATGGGTCAACAAAATTCTACATCATAAAGTAGAAACAGTTGTGGTGTGTGTGAGGAGCCAGCTGCTTGTGGGTTAGCTATGCATTATGGGTAGCAATTTGCAGATGCTTCTCCTTGGACCTAAGAACTGTCTCTGTAATGAAGACATCCCAGAGAAGTAATTAAAAAAAAAAAAAAAAGCAAGTGTGGTCTCAGGCACACTCTAGAGGCCATAGAGCAGAAAAGAGTTCAAGTGTCAAGAGAACAGCAGTGCTCTTTCCCAACAGCCTTCCAAGCTAGTGTCAGCTTAGGCACAGAGATATACTGAAATCTAAGTATGGGAAACATGCATTTTAAAAAATTACTATTTAAAACAAAATATAAATTTAAGTATGTTTTGATCTTTTTGCTCCCCTCTTCTAAGTTCGTCTGGAACCTTTCCTCCTCCCTCCTCACCCAACTTTAAGTTCTTTTCAAAAAACAACTTCAAAACTGAACACAACAGAAGAATGCCTAAAACCTAGAAAATAAAATGCATTATAACCCAAAAAGAAAAACACAAACCAAAACCAAACAACCAAGTCCACCCCACCAACCTGTAACCAAAATAAAAGCACACACACACACACACAACTGTGAGTCCATTACTTGTTGGCCAACTACTTCTGAACATGAGACCTACCCTAGAGTGGTTGACTTATCCCGTGTCACTCCACTGGAAAAACAGACTTTTTTCTCTCCCAGCCCAAACAAATGACAATTATGTTAATCTTCACCCTAGTGGCAAGGTTTACATTATTCATTCATTCATTCACTCACACATTCATTTAAAAAAATAACAAAATAAAGTACAACACGATAAAACAAAAACTATTGCACCGAGTCCAACAAAACAGACCAGTGAAGGAAAAGAGCCCAAAAGAGAGCACAAGGGTCAGAGACCATTTGTTTCGGGAATACCATAAAAACACTAAACCGGAAGCCACATATAAGTGCAGAGCACCTGGTGCCGACCTGTGCAGCCCCTGTGCATGCTGCTTCAATCTCTGTGCATCCATATGAGCTTTGCTCATGTTAACGTAGAGGGCTTTGTTTTCTTGCTGTCTTCCATCCCCTCTGGCCCCTACATCTTTTTTTTTTTTGAGACAACAAAACAAAACAAAAAATAAAAAAAACAGTTGTAGCCTTAGCTGTCCTGGACTTCCTTATTAAACCAGGCTGCCCTCAAATTCACAGGGATCCACCTGCCTCTGCCTTCCTGAGTGCTGTGATTAAAGGTGTGCCCTGACATGTCTGGCCTGGCTCCTACACTCCTTCTGCCTCTTCTTCTGTGAGGTTCCCGGAGATTGGAGGGGGAGGAAATGGAATCTTTTCTAAGGTTCATGACATCATTAGTCTCAGGAAGCTTGCTAGGTGTCCAGTACCGTAGCTCCTTCTTAGGACAGTCAACAACAAGGAAGGGGCCCGGGATAAGGTACACATGACAAGTAGTATTTTTCTTGGCAGCAGCGATGGTAGTAGATGGTGATAGGCTGATCAGGTAGCACTTGATGCTTATGCTGAGCGTGCTTAGTTCTGTGACGTCTGAAAAGATTGACATTGTGATTAAAGAATAGAACGGATGCATGGAAGGGTTGGGAAACGCCAGCATACCCTAAGCTGGGAACTCATCCTGTGGCGGCACTAGATGAAGCGAACTCGGGTCAGATTGAGAGTTTAGGCAGTGCCATTCCTGAACACGCAGAGGTCCAAGGTTCAACATCCATCCAAATCAGCTGCCAGGTGAACTGGGGCAGCGATAGACACGTGCAGACTTGGGAATGAGGCTCTCCAAGTCACAAGGTGAGGAAGTTTGGTTTAGTACCACTCAGTGATGTTCTTCTTCCTCTGAGATGAGAGCGCTGAAACCCTGCACTGATGCTCTCAGGAATACTAGGAAGACTCAGCATGGAGTGTCTGAGTGCTTACTCATTCTTAGGACCACCCTGCCATGTGAGAATCACTGACCCTATGTTATAGGGGAGGGAAACAGAGAACAGGTGATGTTTCAAGAGCCAAAGAGTTCATGCAAACTGAGGTCACGTTGACTATAAGCTCGTGCACTCTATTGCAACTCAGATCTGTGCTGATGTGAGACAGGCTTGAGGTAAGGACTCAACATTACTCTGCCCAGGGATAGACATTTTTCTCTCAACTGGGAAAATTCAGGACAATGAGAGGTGATGTTGGTCCCTTCATGACTAAGAATACCCATACAAAGAGGAGGAGGAAAGTCAGGCTCTATGGGGTTGAGAGGTTTATGACCTGTGTTAGGATGAGTGTGAGGATGACTGAGCCTAATGGGTTATTCATCGCTCACTGTGTCAGCTACTGAAGATGGAAGCCACTTTTATATTCCATGATGCCTAGCTCTAAGTACTGCACACTATGATCTCACTATTCAGTAAATGAATGAGTGAGGAGCCTGATGTTAATAGGATATTTAGATTAATTGAAAAATGAAAAAAAAATACAATTAAAGCCCACAAGAGCACATAGCTGTGATGAGTTGAAGGAAATTGCACTCACTATAACTTTTGTTGGGAACATTTCCTTCTGACTTTGGAGCAATTACTTATGTGGGTCTGAGTAACTGAATTTGACCATTATGTGCTTTTAAGTGAATATGCAGTGAGGGTTTTCTGAGCACTTTAGAAACGTTTTAGTGTTCACTGTGTGTGGGGTTGGGCTTACATTTGAGCTGATTTACTCAGAAAAATGTGCAAAGGGGGGGTCATTGAAGAGAGTTCTGGGTGATTTTGAAAAGAGGAATTGAAGGAGAGAAATATCTACAGAAGACTACTAAGTGAGGTGTGTAATGTAAACATCCACTCTCTCTCTTTCAGTACATTCTTAGTAGAATTAGTTTTCAGATGAAATCTGTGTGTGTGTGTGTGTGTGTGTGTGTGTGTGTGTGTGTGTGTGTGAGAGAGAGAGAGAGAGAGAGAGAGAGAGAATTCTGTATGTATGCATGTGTGTATGTATATGTGATTTTAGGTTAACACATAAAGAAATTGCTGTCACTGTGACACTTCCATGTATATACTTTATTTTTAAAATCAATTCTTACCAACTACTTCTTCCATTTTCCCACTTCCACTTTCTTCAAATTTTTTTTCCTTCTTTTATTACATATATAGCTCATTACTCTATGTGGAATTTCCTTCTCCTACCCTTTATATCTCTTCCAAAAGGCCCTTTCAATACTGTTATTTGTGGGAATGTAAATTAGGACAGCCATCTATGGAAGCCAGTAGAGATGTTCCAAAATACCTAAACATAGGCTTTGCTTCAGCAGTATAGTATCGTCCTCTGCAGATTTCTTGCAGTGAGATGACCATTTAAACAACACTTGCTCCCCCTGGTGACATGTGTTGAAGTTACAGATATTACATTGAATAAACTCCTTTAAAAATATGTGTCCAACTAGCCCAAGGGGCATGTCTCATGAAAATCTTCACTTACCAGAAAAGTGGGATAGAGGTGAGGACATCCTATAGTGAGAGAAATATAGGAGATAGGGGAACAGATGGAATCAGAGGGTCCTAGAAACCTACAAGAAGAACATTGTGATGGGCGGGTCTGGGTCCAGGTGTTCTGCTTGATCTAAGGAACCAACCAAGGACAATACGTGCAGTCATCCTCAAATTCCTACCCAGACCTAGCCAAGGGACAGGACATTCTCCACAGTTAAGTGGAGACTGGGGACTGACTTTCACACACACTTTGGTGCCCCATATTTGGCCATGTTACTTGATGGGGAGGCCCGATGGCACTCGGAGGAAGGATAGCAGACTACCAAGAAGAAACTTGATCATCATATTCAAGGGGAGGAGGTCCCCTTCAGTCATAGTCATAGGGAAGGGGAATGGGGTGAAAGCGGGAGGGAGGGAGGAATGGGAGGATGCGTGGGATGCGCGGGATAGCAATTGAGATGTAATATGAATGATTTTCCTTTTCAATTAAGAAAAGACAGGAAAAAATATGTGTCCAAGTCGTAAGACAGAACAAAAATAAGAATCAATATCCTGTAAAGAAAAATATGGTACACAATGGAGGATTATCAGTGCCTGTTTCCCATCTTAGAACTGATATTTGTTCAGTTGTCTTGTCCTCTATGTCTGTCAGCTGTTGCTCAGTTGTGGTAGAGGACGTGCAGAATGCCACACTGCCTTCTTCTAGGTATACATAGCTCCTAGTAAAACAGTCGACATAGGTATATAGGAGGCAACCAGATCTTAGTAGCTAAGGATATAGACACAGAGTGTGTCTTAAGAAACTGCTCCAACCTAGAAGGGTAAGCTTAGACTCATTCAAATGGCTGCTAGTCTCTGAGTACATGCTGTGTTCCAGAGAGTTCTCTAGTTGACGTAGTTGTAAATAAGATGAAGTAAATTGGGGGAAATGATCTTAAATATTCTTTTCTAACCAGGATTATGACTCTTGACTATTATTTGATGAAACTCTGATCTGAGAAGTATTTTCATCATTGACATTTCTCAGAGTCTTGGGCCTTTAAAGATATTTGTGAATCACAGGGAAAGTAGTTGGGGTGTCTAGACACCATTTTCACAGACAGAAGCTCTTCTGGGTTCTAAAAGTGGATTTGGAGGGAGACTGACTCAGCTTGTTCTGATCTCAGCCTATTGGAGAAAGGAGAGAAGATGCAGACATGCGGTGTTGTGTGTGCTCACAACTGATTGGAGCTGGGAACCACCTTAGTGTAAGATCTTCTAGTGTCCGTTATTTAGAGATGGATAACAATGTGAGCTTGTAGTCTGTTGTCATTAGCAATTCCCATGTGTTGGCAAGGAGAACAAGCATATTTCAAATAAGTGCAGCCTAGATTAAAGCCATTGTGGACATCTTTTGGAGATAGTTTGCAAAGTTTGCATGTTTTCTTCTGTAAAGATTATCACTGTGTCTTTAAATGTTCTACCAGAAAGGATGCACAATTACCAAGTGAAAATAGATGTTTTTAAGGGAAGCCACATCTTCAAAGGCTCACGAGACAAACAAACTTAGTACTGTTGGGTCCATAAATATATTTCTTCTGTCTTCTTTTTATGTTTTTTCAAATGATTTATTGGACAAGTATTGCAGATAGTCTAAGCTTCCGCATGTGCAGTTAGTTTCTGGCCCTTTAAATGCAGCAGGATTTCCCTTCTTTGGCTGCTGCACTTATCGTAGGGCAGCATGACTACTGGAATGCGATCAGGGGAAATGACCTAAGTTGCCTTGTGGCCATAGAAGCAGTTAGTACCCACTGTCAGTCTCTCTAGAGACAACGAACTCTATGCTTCCTTTTGGGACAGAAGGCAGACTCGGTCTGAACTTGTTGTGATGGGCTTTTCCCCTATGTCCCTATAAGAACCTATGTTAAAAATAAGGTGCCTGAAGGTATGTGGGTTTGCTCTGGGTGATTTAGTCCACTGTGTACATGCCTGTTTTTGTTACTAAGGATCTTTAGTTTCCCTTGAAAGACGCCGTTGTCGTATCTCCACGTTGTTTCTTGTTAGAATTGCTTTGGGCATTTTAAATATTTTGTGTTCTTAAAAAGGCATTTTATGATATTTTTTTATACTTAAGTTTATAGTATCATTGGAATTTTATGGGCATCACGTTAGATCTGTAGATACTCTTCAGTCTTAGGGCCACATCGATGTCATCCCTTTCCGCTTTCTTGATGGCTTAGTTAACAGCACTATGATTCTCTAGAGGGCAATGGGGCTGGGGTTTAGTGTGGTTTGCAGACGGAGCAGAGGCAAGACAGTCTTCCCTAGTACACAGCCTAAACCATGATTGCGGTTGGAGTTTAGAGTAATGTAAGTGCAGAACTGAGATAGGTTATGCGACTCACTGTTCCGGTTACTTAAGGGAGAATATTGAGAGAACAGAACAAATGAGGATAAAATAAAATGGCACACACATATGAAACCCATTACTTTGTGTGCTAACCTAGCAGATAAAGCATATTGGAACCTCATTTTGACCTTAGATACCTAACCTGGCCATCAGATAACATGACACTTTATTTATTTTTTTATGGCACTTTAAAGAAACACACGCAGAGCACACAGACTGTAGAAAGTGCTCAAGAAGTGCTATTGAGGGCGAGAATAATGATATTGGTAACGATGGCAATAGCACTGTAGGCCTACCTGGCAGAAACCTTTTCCTACAAACTCTAGCGGGGTGAGGATTTCTCTAATGTTTATCCACATTTTCATCTAAGTGGTTACCCATTCTTGTATTAAAACAATTCAAGTCAGTGGACTTGTTCATTGATATAGGTCCCTGTTCCCTGATTTGTAGTTTTCAAACTGTCAAAAAGTTGGTTTTTTTTTTTAACCAAGTTTGATATCAGTGCCCTGTCCCCCATTGTACCAGAACACTGTTTGAAGCTTTTACATTTTTTTTTGTGCTATATTATTTATCAGTGCTGAAGATTTCCTAAAAAATCTTCATGTGAGCATGTACCAGATCTGAGAAGCAACCAGGCGCTGTAGATACTGGTACTCTTTGACACCTTTTATGACTTACCTCTTGTGATAATTCTGAGATTTTTATATCAGAAAAGGTCTCAATTATCAGCTTCCATTGATGATAGAAGGTATCATGTTGTCTTAGCCCTGACCAAAGGCATGGAATTGTAAATGTGGCCAACCTCAGGATCTTGAGATTAATTGAAGGTGGGGCCTTGTGTTTCCCATCCTTTCCCCCCGGGCCATAATTCTGATGAGCTTGAGAGCCATTAGTGACTGGAAGAGCGAGGTCATACATCTAGGCTGGGAAAGCTGCCATTTGGAATGGATTCTGTTGACTGATTCTACAGACTAGCTAGCCTAGGTCTAAATTGCTCTTTAATTAAGTCATTATTTTAATGGGGTTTCTACTAGAGTTACAAAAGCTATAATCCCAGCTAAATTATTATGCCCTACCTTTTAAAGTTACATCGTATTTACTTTCATTTGCTTCTTAAAAGCTAAAGAAATTTAAAACACTACCCCCAAAAGGGAGAAATTTTCTGGAGATGAGGTTAATAATCCATTACTGTTCAGATAGAGAATATCCCAGGATTCAGGGAAATATAAGTGTACAGTAAGGAAATGTGCTACTTGCCATCAAGATTTTGTTTTCTCTTCCTCTGTCCTTTGTTTCGACATAGTAACAGATTGGCTTCTATACTCTTCATCAGTGGGGTGTTTTCCTTCCAGTTTCTGGTTGAATTGCATCAGCAGGGATGGGACTCTCTGATAAAAGGCAAGCTACTTGTGTTTCCCATATGCAGGTTGTTCATGTGGCTCAGTGATGTAAGTGTCCATGCCTCCCCACCTCTCTGCTAATTCTTGTCTACTCTACAACTGCAGCTACATCCTTTCTCATCCATCACTGCTGCTTAAATGGTTCCTTTAGGCCTGAGGTGGGAAGAATGATTCTCTCCTTAAATCCAATTAGACAGCTTTTGGTTACCATCAAGATATTTTACCTTTAGGATCTCTTGCCATGGTGGCTGTGCTGGCTAGTTGTATTTCAGCTTGACCCGAGATATAATCATTTAGTAAGAGGGACCCTCAATTGAGAAAATACCCCCATAAGCTTTTCCAGCAGGTTACCGAGAAGAGACTTGATACCCTATAAGCATCTACAGGGGGAGGTAATCCCCCTCAGGAACAGTCATAGGGGAGGGGAGTAAGGGGAAATGGGAGGGAGGGAAGAATGGGAGGATACAAGGGATGGGATAACCGTTGAGATGTAACAAGAATAAATTAATAATAAAAAAATTAAAAAAGCTTTTCCTGTAGACATGTCTGCGGTTCATTTTCTTATCTCAGTCCACTGCGGTTGGTGCCATCTCTGGGCAGATGGTCCTGGGCTATATAAGAAAGTAGACTGAGGAAGACTGAGGAGCAAGCCGAAACATAGCAATCATTCATGACCTCTACATCAGTGCCTGCCTCCAGGCGCCTGCCTTGAGTTCTTGCCCCAACTTCCCTGGATTATGGACTAACAGCTCTACATTGAAATAAACCCTTTCTACCCAAGTTGATTTTGGTGGTGGTATTTTTTATCACAACAAACTCTAAGACACTGGCTATTTATTATTTTCCCCCTTGGCATCTTGCATTTTAGCACTCTGGTTCAGTTCCAGGCCGGTTACTACAAGCCCCCTGTCTTTAGCGCCCATATCGGGCAGATAACAGTCACCTGTAGCTCCAGCTTCAGGAAATTGGATGCTTTCTGGCCTCCTTGGACACCTACACTTGCGTGTGCATTCTAATGTGTACATGTGTGCACGTGGGTGCGCATGCACTCACACAAATTGAAAAAAGAATTTAAATAAGATTCACATGATTTAATGATGGTTATAGTTACTGGTTTTGTAATTGCTGAGGCATTTCCATATCAAAGTGTGACGAGTTTTACAGCCTAGTTTTAATAAGACGAATCTTCTCTTCTCATCTTGAAGTTTTTTCAGTGTATTTCTTCATCATGGAAAAAGATTCTCACCAAAGCTATATAAGTAATGAATCACACGGCCTCCAGGTTCCATAACTGTCCCCAGACTGAGCTGATGATATTACTTCAAAGCATTCTGCCCCGTGTCTGGCTTCCAGTGCTGCCATTCTGTTTTCTCCCATCTATAGGCAGTCCTTACATAAAACCAAACTCTTTTATGATATTTTAAGCCTTCCTTCCATTTTCTATCTCAAAATCCCCCAAATACTCATTCTTTATCTCTTTCAAATGCATGGCCTATTTATATACAGACATATTCCTAAATACACAGATACAACCTGCTCAGTCTATATAATGTTACGTGTATGTATGTTTTCAGGGCTGGCCATTTGGTTTTGGATAATCAACTGGTGTGTTCTCCCTGGGGAAGAACTTGTCTCCCACTCTCAGCATTCCTTATTTTTCTATAGATCCTTGTGTGTGGTTGAAACCTCATGGTGTTTCCCTTATTCACATTTGCATGTCTTTTGGTGCCATCCTTATTCATTTCATGTTTAGGCAGGGATGCTGGTGCTATAGCATTTGACATTATTAGAAGATGCAGTATTACAGAAAACTCACTGATCCTATGGCTCTTACATAGGCTTTTATGATTCCTCCTTAGGTGCAGGTGTTGTGTTGTAGATGAACAGCAGTTGGTTCTGGGCTTCACAGCCCTGCGTTTTGATTGGTTGTGGTTTTCTATATTGATCTCTGTCTTTGCAAGGAGAAGTTTCCTTGTGATATGTGAGGATTATACTTATTTGTGGGTACAAGAACAAATATTTAGAAGGTAATTCATGATTGTGCTGATTTAGTAAAGTGGTGGTGTGTAGGGCCTCCTCCAAGGTCCATGGCTTCACTAACTTTGGGTAGTTATCCCAGTTTCTGACACTAGGTATGATTTTCCTCTTGTTGCACAGGCCTTAAATCCAGTTGGATAACTGTTGTTAACTGACAAGTATGTGTGCCATTACTGCATCTGCACTGTTATCACGCGATGCTTATTATTATTGTGGTTTATAGGTGTCATAGTTGAATAAGTCTATAGATGGTTTCCCTTCTTTGGAAGCTTGTGTGGTGCTTGATTAAAATCTTAATAAACACTGTTTTCAGGGATAAAGCCATGGTGCAGAACAAACTTTCAACTATATTAGACAATTATTCCCAGAGCTTGCCTTATAAACACACTGGACTGTGTTGCATAGTCCCCGTGATCTATCGATATCCATGCAATCACTTATTCAAAACCAACTGATTTGCCTGCCATAGTAGTTATGCCACAGGACAAAATATGGTCCTGGGAATATAACTTGAAAGAAAAATAAGGACAGTTTTTACACTAACACATGTAGAATAACTATGAGCAAGGT
Source organism: Acomys minous (assembly GCF_964271855.1). Lineage (NCBI taxonomy): Eukaryota > Metazoa > Chordata > Mammalia > Rodentia > Muridae > Acomys > Acomys minous. The sequence goes on from NC_140484.1 coordinate 87,789,214, forward strand.
TTTTTGGCTGTGTGTTTCTTGTATACAGTAGAATGATGGGCCCTGTTTTCACACCCATTCTGTCAGTCTGTGTCTTTTTACTGAGGAGTTGAGGTCATTGATGTTGAGAGATGTTAATGACCAATGGTTGTTAGTTCCTTTTATTTTGATGTTGATGGTGGTAGTGTGTGTGTGTGTGTGTGTGTGTGTGTGTGTGTGTGTGTGTGTGTTTCATTTCTTTTGGATTTGTGGATGTGGAGTTAATTATTTCCTGTGTTTTTCTGGGTGTAGTTAGCTGTCTTGAGTTGGAGTTTTCTTTCTAGTACCTTCTGTAGGGCTGGATTTGTGGTTAGGTACTTTTTAAACTTGGTTTTGTTATGGAATATTTTGTTTTCCCCATCTATAGTGATTGAAAATTTTGCTGGGTATAGTAGTGTGGGTTGGCATCTGTGGTCTCTTAATGTTTGCATGACTTCTGTCCAGGCCCTTCTAGATTTCATAGTCTCTGTTGAGAAGGTAGGTGTGAATCTGATGGGTTTGCCTTTTTATGTGACATGATCTTTTTCTCTTGATTTTTTTAATGTGGTGGGAAGATTTTCTTTTCTGGTTCAATCTGTTTGGAGTTCTGTAGGATTCTTTTATATTTATGGGCATTTCTTTCTTTAGGTTGGGGAAGTTTTCCTCTATGATTTTTTTTTTTGGGGAAATGTTTTCTGGGCCTTGGAGCTCAGAGTCTTCTCTTTCTTCTTTTCCTATTATTCTTAGGTTTGGTCTTTTTATAGTGTCCCACATTTCTTGGGAATTTTGTGCCAGGAACTTTTTAGTTTTAATGTTTTCTTTGATTGATGTATCTATAACGTCGATCATATCTTCCACACTGGAGATTCTTTCTTCCATCTCTTGTATTCGGTTAGTGTTGCTTGTGTCCACTGCTCCTGTTCTCTTCCCTGTTTTCCAACTCTAAGATTGCCTCAGCTTGTGCTTTCTTTGTTGCTTCTAATTCCCTCTTTAGGCATTGAATAATTTTATTAATTTCTTTTTCCATTTGGTTTAATATTCCTGTAGTTCTTTATAGGTTGTATTCAATTCCTCCACCTGTTTGAATGTACTTTCCTGAATTTCATTGACTGATTTATTTTCCTCTTTCAAGGCTTTTATCATTTTCATCACTTCAGTTTTAAAGTATTCTTCTTGTGCTTCCTGGGTGTTCATATCTCTAGGGCTTGCTGTGGTAAGATCACTGGTTTCTGGTGGTGTTATATGGCTGTGAGTTTTGTTGGTAAGTCTTCTTGTGCTGGTCTCAAGTCATCTGGTTGTCTCTGGTATTAGTAGGCCTAGGGGTTCCTCCAATGGGGTGACTGTCTGTGTCCCACATGGGCCAGGCAGGTTCAGAGCAAGCAATAAGAGCTCCAAGATGAAGGTTGTTTTCTAGGGCTCCCCAGAGTCCTCCTCAGGATGGTGGACAGTGGTTGTTGGAGCCTGCTCTCAGCTCAGCTCAACTGGGTTCCCTGTCTGTCTCCCAGTTGTGTCAGGCAGGAGAGGAGTTGCCTGATAGAATTCCAAGGCCAAAGCTTCCCAGGTGCCCTACAGCCCTTTTTTGAGATGGCAGGCCTCTTCCTATCTGCTCTGAGTTCCAGGCGTGTAGGTCAGCAAACAGCTGGGGGGGCTGGGAGAGATGCAAGTCTGAAGTGCTTGGGTGCCCCGCAGAACTTCTTGAGATGTCAGGAAATGTGAGTGTGGCCCAGGCCAGTTTCAGCTCTGCCTTTATGTCCTGTGTTCCAAATGGGCCAGGCTGCTATGCAGGTGGGGGACTATAGGAGATCTGAACCCAAAGCTGCTGGGGTGCTCCACAGGACTTCTTGAGATGGCAGGGCTCTGCTTATCTCCTCTGTGTCCCAGATGGGCTAGACCAGTAAGCAGCTGGTTGGTGGAGAGAGACCAGAGCCTAAGGCTGTTCAAGGAATGGCAACTAATGTGAAGTGTGGCACACATAGGTCTCTGTTCTCTTCCTGTCTTCTCTGTGACCTAGAGGGGCCAGGCTAATAAGCTGCAGGTGGATGGAGAGATATATGAGCCCAAAGCTGCTCACACATGGCAGGTAATGTGTAATGTGGCCCACTCAGGTCTCTTTGCTTAGCCTGTCTGCTCTATGTCCTAGCTCTGTCAGACCAGTAGGCTTCAGGTGGTCAGGGAGAGATCCTAGGCCAAAGCTGCTAGTAGTGTAGTGTAGTAGCTAATGTGGACTGTAGCCTGCACTGGACTCAGCTCTGCCTTTTTGATCAATGTCTTAGCTGTGTCAGACCAGTACGATATAGGCAGGGGGAGAGAGAAGCATGTATTTGATAGTGAACTATTATGCATGACTTGTCAGTGTTGTAGGAGTAAAGGGAAAGGGATATGATGTAATTTTATTATACTCTCAAAAATAACTAATAATTAACTTCGAGAGTTAAAAAGGAACTTTCAACTGAAACATTTTTGCACTTATATTATCAATTAGCATAAATAAAATAATCCAACAGAAATACCGAGATGCTCAGTAGGAATATCAATATATCATGCCTCAACATGTTAATTATACATATTTCCATATTATAATTTCAGATGTAATACTCACCAAAGCTGTCACTTTTTCAGGTAAGTTCCACTTCAGTGGACATCCAGAAAAAATGAACAATATCTTTCACCATGTCAGTTTATATGCACATGGCTCAGTTTCATGGGATATGCACAAGTATTGGGAAATTAACTTCTCCCCCATGACTGCTGTGTTTATAAACACAACTCAAAATATCTCACTTTGGAATATTTGTGTAACATTTATAAGACATGACATATATGAAAATAGCAAGACTGTGTAGATGTGGTGATGTGTCGTTGTAAACCCAGAGCTTCTGAGATGATTAATTAATGTTAGAGTTCATGTGATTACTCCCTTTCTCTAATGGAATTGAGTCCACATGGCAGAACATGTTAGTTTGATGTTAAAAAAATAAATATATCAGTGATTTAAAAAAAATCAGTAATGAGAGAGTGATGCCCACTATCCCCAATCCTTTCCAGTATAGTGCTGGAAGCTCCAGTTGGAACAATAAGGCAAGAGAAGGAAGTTAAGTGATACAAATAAGACAAGAAAAATATCCTTATTTGCAATGATACATTATATATTAAAATGCAAAACTATTTAGAAAAAACTAGTAACAATAACTTGAGCAAAAAGACAAGGTACAGAATTAACTTATAGAAATCAATAGCCTCTTTATACATCAAGTGAGTTTGGAAAACCGTGATGATTCATTGGGAGACATGAAAACACATATTGAGGTGAAAACAAGTTAGCAGCCAAGCATGATGAGAAAAACTAAATATGAAATTAATGTTCACATCATAGGTACAGCCCAGGAAATAGGAACTGTGAAGAAGCTATGAGAAGGCATGACTATTCCATGTCCCCATAGTATCATAGGTCTTTTCTTCTCAATGTTCTTCTCTGGCCCCGGAGGAGATGTAGACATCTAAAAAAAAAAATCCCTGTCACCTGACTTAGAGTTACCTAGTCAAAGGGACCCAGGAACACTGAACTTTGTTTTCTGAAGATATTGTGTACCTTTTTTAAAACCACTGTTATGTGTTGGAAGAATGTAACTTATTTTTTTGATCCTTGGATACTTGTAACTAAGGGCTTAGGTAAATCTCAAAAGAACGCTTACAAATGCTGTGTGAGAACTGCCGGAACTGTTATGATTTGTAGGGTAGAAGGGAAGGTGAAAATCAGCTAAACAAACACATTTTACATTACAGCAGGGATATATGTTTTAGGGTCTGTGTTGAAATATTTAATTTTAAAAATGAAATCTCCCCAAAAGTATCATGTGTTAAAGGCTTGATTGACAGCTAATAGGGCTTTAAAGGAGTCATTGTATCATGAGATCTCCTACTTAAGGCTAGCATTGTGTGACTCACAGTTTGATGGCGCCGTTAGGGTAGGATGTGAACTATATGGTAGGGCTTGGTTACTGAAAGTAGATCACTCCAGGACAGATCCTTAATCATATGGTATTTTTATGACCCATTCACATCTCTGTTTCCTGACAATCATGATATGATTATACTATTTTAACTTTACATTTTTTATTAATTACTCACTTTATATCCTGGTCATAGCCCCTACCTCCTCTTCTGCAGTCCCATCTTCCTTCCTGTTTCCTCTACTCCACAGAGAAGGGGAACCCCACACCCCCCGCATATCAAGTCATATCAGGGATGAAGGCATCCTCTTCCCCTGTTGACCAGTGAGGCAGCCTTGCCAGGAGAAAAACGACAGAAAAGTAGGCAGCAGAGTCCATGTCAGAACTAGCCCCCACTTCCTTCACTTAAGGTACCCCCATGATGACCTAGCTGCCCATCTGCTACCTGATCAGATTATTAAAACAATTTAAATCTGTCATGATGTTTGTGTCTCACTCAGTGTTCAAAACAACAGAGCCAGTAATCATAGAATGAACCCCGTGTAGTCATGAAAAATTGTTTTCCCTTTATTTCCAGTTATTTATATAACAGCCAAAGGTTGTCTCATGACCATGTGAGGAAGTATTGATGCTGGTCATTACTACCATTAGTTACTTATAATCAATGTATATAAAAATATTTGCTAAGGGCTAGAGATGGTTCAGCAGTTAAGAATACATACTGTTCTTCCAGAGACCCTGAGTTCTCTTTCCAACACTCATGTCAGGTGGCTCACAATCCATTTTGAGGTATCTAACCCCTCTGGCCCCATGGTCACCTACACTAATATGTACATACTCAAATAAACACACATAGATAAAGATTAAAAATTAAAAAACCTGCAAATCAATGCTGAAAACAGGAAGTTTAAAAGTTATGGAGACAACTTTTGAAAATCTATTATGATTAGTCAGTAAATACATAGTCAGTTACTCAGACACTTAACTTCCAGAGACATTAGGAAAATGAAATTAAAGTACAGGAACATACTGCTTCATACCCTACATGGGTAAAGTTCAAAAAATGAAGACTCCATAGTCCTTTATCCCACCTGAATGACTGCATTTATCATATATTTCTTTTTAAAATATTTATTTATTTATTTATTTATTTATTTATTTATTTATTTATTTATTATGTATACAGTGCTCTACCTGCATGTATGCCTGCAGGTCTGAAGAGGGCATCAGATTGCATTATAGATGGTTGTGAGCCACCATGTGGTTGCTGGGAATTGAACTCAGGACCTCTGGAAGAACAGTCAGTGCTCTTAATTTGTGAGCCATCTCTCCAGCCCCAATCATGTATTTTTTGTGGGAAAGGAAAACAGTAATACCACGGTGTTCACTATTAGGAAAAGTTCTTACTTTGTTCATCTTCAGTTTCCACATATGTTTTACTCTAGATTAATTACTCAGGACATATGAAAAAAATCTCTAATAACAATTCACATGCAATTCCTCTGTGAAATACTTAAACCATGGCATTTCTATCTATTTTATACAGTATTCAGCATCACAATCGATGATATAAGGCATATAATGACATTAATAAATCCCCAAAGCATCTTGTGCTGTGTAAAATGACTTAGGAAATAAAGGAATACACATGAGCTTTTGAGTAACCACCTTGTTTACTCATATCAACTATACAATGTGGACATGAATGACAATACCATATGATGACAGTAACATAAATTTTACTACTTATCCATTAATTAAACTCAATTACAGTAAAATGTATTCAAAGTTAAGACAAAATAATATTTAATGATAGATATAGGAAAATGGTTTCTCCTTGGGCAAGGGAAGTGACTTTCAGTATTATAGAGTCTTTTAGAGGAGTTTAAGTATTTTCTATCTTGATTACATTCTGAGAACATGGGTATACCAATTTCCCAAATTCCATGTGTTATATACTTATAACTTGCTAGCAACAGTACTAAACTCTAGAAAAACTAAAAATACTAGTTTTTTGTAGCACTTTATATGAATATAAAACATTTCATAATATCAGTATTATGTAATTAATGATTAAATCAATAATTTGATATATCTAGAATAAAAGATATTTTGTCATACATACTCTTAAGCAACAACTGTGTTAAGCCTGTATCCCTGCCGGGTTTAATTGTCAGCTTGGTTCAGCCTAGGGCCCTATGAGAGGAAAGCCTTGTAGCAGAATCATCTAGATCCAGTTGGTCTGTGGGCATGCCTATCAGTGACTATCTTGAATACGAATTGATACAGGGTTCCCAGCTCACTAACAGAGGCACATGTCCTAAACAACCAAGTCTTGGGCAATATGAAAAGCTAGCTAAGCATTAGCAAAAAAAAAGGCTATCCAGCAGTTAGCATTCCTCCATGCTTTCTGCTTCACGTTCCTGTTTGAATTCCTACCATGACTTTCCTCCCTGACAGACTGGGTTAGGAAGTATATAGCAAATAAATCCTCTCTTTTTTCTTAAGATGTTTTCAGTCAGAATGACTTAACACAGCAGCAGAAAGGAAATTAGAACAGACATTGGCAAAGGGTGGGAGTAGTTACTGTGATACACATAGCTATGTAGCCTTTTGTGCCCTTGGATTAGCTTGTTGAGGGATTGCAAAGGGTTTTGGAACCTTGAGTTGGAAATTCTGATGCTTTCTCAGAGATTACTAAGAAGTTATTTTAGAACCTTGGAAGATGAACTATGGAGGAATGGTGTTTGTGATTTCTGAAGAGAACCAGCACTTAATTAAGAATTTGGCAGGAAGCCATATGTGTGAAATTTTGGATTAAGAGTCAGATGGGACTGCAGAATAATCTGTGAATAAAACAGATCTGCATCACTGAGGTGAAACGTATGTTTCTCTTGGACAGTAGGATCGTTGGTCACACGGGCTGAAATGAAGACTTGGCTGTGATTAATAAGCGTTCAGCACCATTGGGACAATAGGAATGGACTTTCCTTAGGGTCAGCCCACAACAGCTTTAGTCCAAGACAACCAAGGATGTATCTTAATCTCGCAGCCAAATGTGTCAATATGCAAGAGTCTCCAAAGCGATAGTAGTTTTGAAGGTCTGAGAAATGCATGATCGAATTAGTTATAAATAAGAACTGAGTCTTGGCACCGATATGGCAGCGTGAGTCCCTTTAGAAAAGCCAGGAGATGACATTAGTAAAGCGGCATCCTCAGTTGGGGAGAAGACCCTTTGGATTGGAGATGGCAGGACCTTGGAATGTCTACCTAGGGCAGTGGCACATGTGTAGTGGAGCTAGCAGAATCCTAGGAGACAAGTTGTGTGTACTGTGTATGGCAGAGCTGGAGAAGTGGGACTCCTTAAGAATACTGTAGATCATAGACTACACAGATAGTGCGTACTGGGCCATGATTTGTGTTTACACTGCTGGATTTGGGGGTTGCTTTTCTGCTGTTATGCTGTCCTTTCATTTTGGAATAAGAAGCATGTGATTTGCCTTTCTAGAAGAACCAACAGTTAGGAGACTTTGAAGTTTTAAGGGCGAACACCTAGGAGTTTCAATGTGTTTAAAATTTTAGAGGCTGTGGAACTCTGAAATCCAACCAAATTTCATGCCATGATGTTAATATGGGATCTCATAAGGAATTGAAAGAATATGGCTTAAAGTGAAGTGTTGGTGTGTCAAGTTGAGAAGTGGCGCAATGTTCTAGTTATCAAACTGTCACCTCGTCTCATCATAGTTTCTCTTGAGAAGTCTCAGTTGAGTAAGTATCTTGATTCAGCTTGACTATGGGCTTATATGTGAGGGGTTGCCTCATTTGTTAATTGATGGAGGACTTAGGCTAGTGCAAGCCTTGCCATTCTTTGTGCAGGTGGCTTTGGGCTGTATAAGAGAAGGAGTAAGCAAGTCAACAACCAGTGTTCCTTCAGAGATTCTGCCCCCTCATACTTCCTGATTTCCTTCAAAGGTAAACTCTGATCTGGAAGTGTAATCTGTACAATTCCTTTCTTTTCTAATTTTCTGTTTTTATTGCAGAACAGGAAAGGAATCTAGAACCTGTTTATGTTTCAGACACCAGAGCTAGAAGAGTGAAGCCCTCAACACAACAGTATGAACTCCCAGGAACAATATAAATCCGACAGAGGTTCATCACAAGAGAAAAGAAGCCTAGTGGAACCAATAAAAATTTGTCATGAAAGATGGTCCCAGATTGGGAGAAACAAGTAAGCTACACAGAAATAGGGAAGAGGGAGACATGTCCTTAGAATGCTAAGCAAGGCATAGTGAAGCAGAACTTTTTCTACAGTGTACATTCACTCTTAAGCATGCGTGGCTATTGATGTATCTGATTATAAAACCTTACCTCACTCACGCAGTGCCATAAATGGTGGACACAATCACCTTGAAGGTGATGGTTCCAATCTGGGTGAATTAAAAGTTAACAGGCTTGTCTTAAAAAAATGTGTTTCTTTATTGAGTAGTTTGTATAAGAAATATTTATAAAGTTATCACATATCCTAAAACCTTCAGAAATTAAAGGAGACTAAGATTTTAGGGGACAATTTCACTTAATTCTTTTACTATTGAAAAAAATATTAAAATTTGAACAAAATATAACATTCATTTAATCACTGTCAAGTTCAATGACCAAAGACGTTCTGACATTTTCTGCACAACCTTGAGCCTTCTGTCAGGCAGATGGTGGCGATAGTGTTGTCCACAGTGGAAGCTGTTCTGTTCTCCAGCAGCAGCTCCATGGATGTTGGAGACTGAACCTCTTTGGCAAGGCTTTTATCACTCAACTTTCACAAAAATATTTTATTAACAGATTTAATGTCATGTAAGCCAGTTTCGTCTGATCAAAGCTGCTCCAGCTGCTGCACTAGACTGTTTCCAGTTACCCAGACTTTCCTGAAGAAGCTCCATCCCATCCTTCTTCCTCAGGGGTGTCCTGCATGGCTCTCTGAAGAAGCCCCTTCAGAGTCTTCAGCCTGAGCTTGCGGTGCCTAATGGAGCCAATGAGGAAGTAAATAATGGGGTTGGCACAGCTGTTAACACAGGACAGGAATACTGTTATTTCAGAAACAATGCAAGGGAAAACTTTATCCAACTTCACAATCCAATATAAGAAGAACCAGTAGAACCCATATGGCAAGCCAAAGATGAAGAAGACCAGCACTGTGAGGGCAATGGTCACATACAACCTGGTCACTAGTAACCTTCGAGAACCACAGAAAATCCTCACCAACAGGGCCAGGCTGGACCCTGAGAGGACCACAAATAAAACAATTAACCAAGCAAAAGTGATGAAACTTAGTTTCGTACACCAACCAAGACCAAAATATTGAAGAAACATGTCACATGCATTCCCCTCCAGAAGGCTCAACACCAGGGACAAGGCCCAGAGCAGGGCACACATGACAGCTGATGTATGTCTTGGGCGACGGCATCGATACCAGATGGGACACATAACAGACAGACAACGCACAGTGCTCATGGCACTGAGCATGCTCAGACCTGCAAGGTAAGCAAAATTGAATGCAATTTTCCAACAGTTGATGACGAAGACGTAGATTTTGTGGGCTTGACAACAGATGTCTATTATGGAAGCCAGAATCTGGAAGCCGAGGATGAGGAAGTCAGCCCCAGCCAGGTTGAGGATATAGACAGAGAAGGCATTCCTGTGCATCCTGAATCCTAGAAGCCACAGCACTATGGCATTTCCTGCCAGGCCAACCGAGGCAATGATGACTGTTAGAATATTCAGGGAATATGACATGGTGACACATAAATTTGGAATGTTGTCACTTTCATTCAGTGTGGTGTTGTTAGTCCTCCAGTCTGGGGTGGTTGGACCAATGTTTAGGAATTCTCCACTAGTATGCCTGAAAGAAAGCACAGGACATGAACACATGCTGTATATTCTGGGATTTTTCAGGCCTACCCTGCTCTGTGGGAATAACTGATCTTGGCTTACAAGCAGGAGGGCAAAAGCTTATAGAAATTAAGTCATTTTTCAACCCCTTAAATTGCTAGACACTAAATTTCTAGAAACTTCTTTCAATTGCAGTTTTTACTGACTTGGGGGTATGTGCAAACTAATTTATGCACCATCATTGGCATTGCTGATGGAATTACTATACAGTTGCTCAGCATCCTCTGCTGTGTTAAGAAGAGACAAGGGCCCTGAACTCAACTTTCTTTTTGTCCCAAGGCTGAGGTTTTTTTTCTCAGGTTGAGGAGTGTGTAAGACCCCACATGAACAGCTGACCTCAGTCACTGGGAGGGAGGCCTTCCAATGGGGAAAATGGAATCAAGAATAGGAGTTAGGCAGGGAATTCGGTTGCTTACTAAGACCTCTGTGAGACCAGCCAGAGTTATTATGCTTTCTAGGACTGTGTCTCCATTTCACATTCTGGAAACTATAAAGCAGAGAGTGCTTTTCTGTTGTCTGTTACTATAAGACAATATACATCTCTCATCACGGGGCATGTGGATAATTAAGAAATGTGACAAATGAATGAATGAATTATGAGTTAAAGAGTAGTTGAAAGTTGAAAGTAAACATTTTACAAATGTTTTAAAACAAGTTGAGTGTGGGACTCTGTTGGGTAAGGCTCATGTGTGACTTCTCCTGATAGCCATTCACGCTCAGTCCGTGAAGGCAGACTCTTATTTATCAGCAGCATTCTCATGCCACCTGATCTGGTAACTCCAGATTTTGTAAGGGGTGTCACATGCCCCTGAAGGAAAAAAAAATGCCTGACTCTCTCATAATAAGGAACTTTAACAAGCCACGGAATTCCTGGAAGTACCCTACCAATGCTGAGATCCTAGCTTCCAGCAAATAGCCCTTAACTGTACCTAGGAGTCATCTCCTTACACATAGAATGACTAAGTGCTGTTTTCTCCTTCCTGTGGTAGGACCCTGTGTTACTGAGGCACTGTACTGCTGTATGTAGATTAGGTATGCTGGCACCCTTTGCCTCAGTGAATCAGATACATTTATTCTCTTTTCTTTCTTTTTTTTTTTTGAGACAGGGTTTCTCTGTGTAGCCCTGGCTGTCCTGGACTCAGTTTGTAGATGAGGCTGGCCTTGAACTCACAGCGATCCACCTGCCTCTGCCTCCCAAGTGCTGGGATTAAAGGCGTGCACCACCACCACCCGGCCAGATGCATTTGTTCTCAAAACCCCTCCTCCAAGGCCCAGTATGGAAACTCATATTCTACCTCCCCGGGAAAGGCTGAGAACCTAGCCTAGTGCCCTGGCCACAAGTCTCACCCCAAAGCACTTTAGCCACCATTGAGCCAGAAACAGGACCTCTGATCTTAAGGTTGAAATCCATCCATTCTCATCTGGAAACAAGCAGCACCCGGACTAACCAGCCAGACATGGCGCTCAGGCCCACTGCTGGCCATGGAATGACAGTTGAGTATCAGAAACCACATGAAGAATGAAAAAAATTGTCATTTAGCAATGATTTGCTGTGAATTAGTAGAATTTCATATGCTACAGAGATGGATAATGATGGCCACTGTCATTCTGCAACCCGGGAGTGTCCACTATATAACTGTAAATATGATTCAGAAGAATTTCACACCCAAGGTTAGGCACTTGAGCCTGGATTAATTATGGATCCTAAAGCCAGGGGTGACTTTAAGTGGATACAAAGCCACAGGTGTATGTGGAAGGATTTGTGGGCTGAGATGAAAAAAGGAAATAGAAACCACCTCTCTTTTGCAATACTGTCCCATCCTCTGGGAAGATCACTGGTAGATATAAATGAATACAAGCATATCCTGGAACAGATACCAGCATGTGTGGGCAAGGCAGGCTCACTTAGTGTTTTTCTCTACTCTCATCTCATCTACATTTATTTGATAGATTCCCCTTTCCCCCCTCTGAGAAAGCACATCTACCTGGTACTCCCCCTTCCAATCACCACACTGGCCAATGGGAGTTGAATGAGGGCTGTTCCTGTACTTGCTGCTGTTTGGCCTGAACACAGAGATCATTGTGAGAGCTTGGCCCAGCCGGGTTCTCTTTATTAACCTTCCCATAGTGTCAGGTGGGGCTCAGGTCCCAGAGAGTTGATCCTATCTTAGTCTGTCTAGAGCTGAGAATGAAAAAAGAATCACAACCCAACTGTTCAAACCTAGTGAGCTTCAGAAACAGAAGCCTGAGAAGAACACCAAGGCCCTGATTTTTTCTGATCACCAAAAATGAATGTCTATTGTCCACATACTGTTGTGCTGTCCTGTACCTTTTTTTGTGTTCTTTCCCTTCACTGTTAATTTTGTAACATGATCCCATACACCTTTCTTCTATGGTCTTGCTGTTTCTCTCTTTGCCACTTGGCACACAACTGCCTTTATTAATTTCAACATCCCAGTTATTCTATAGTACCAACTCTTCATCAGTATTAGGAGTGTAACTGTTTTTTTCAATTGATTTCCTTATTTCTAATTTAGACATTTGGCTGGGTTTTGTGGTGAGTTATTATCTATATCCCTTCCAATGTTACTGAAAACTGAGACCTTGAACAAAGGCTATTCATTGGGAAGACACTTATAAAAGAAATATCAACACAAAGGGCACAAATTGTGATCCAGAAACAAAAAATATTAAAAAAACTCCAAGCACTATGACTTTGCCAAAATCTGATATACTTGGATAATAAAAGCTAAAAGTATACCCCATTTGAAGCCATCTCCATAGGGAGGTTCATTGATGCTCACCATATTCTTTGAGATATATTGGGTGTAGCCAGGAGTTAACTTGTCTTGTTGTCAAAGAATCTTTAAACTAATGAAAACATCTTTAAATGTCTTATTCTGTAGGTCTCTGTGATTTTTGAAGACCTCATCTATTTTACCTTATCTATCTTTAGAAGCATATTTGTCTGTTAAAGCTAGGATGTATATTATTGTGATAGATGCAGGCAGAATTGATGGCCAAACTCTGCCAAGACAGGATAAGCAAGTCCTCAATAGTTCTTGCCTCACAAATATGTCTGTTACATATACTGGCCAGAAGGCTGAAGATGAGCCTCCAGTGTTGGAGAGTTTTGGGTGACTGTTCAGGCAGCAAACTGCCTTTGTAATCTTCTCATTTGGGAATCTGCTAACTGTACTCCGGGTATACTCAGGTAATTAGTTTTATTCCTTCTCAAGTCTCTGATGGGGTTGAAGACCAGAAAGTTTAGTTTAAACAATTAAGCTTGATTAAGATGTTTTTAGGTCTATATAGATGTTTTTAGTTGATAAAGATGAGATATGATAGATATTGATTTACATTCAGAATTTTAGGCACACCAAGATAGGAAAGATGTTATCTTCAAGGTTACCAAATACGAATAGCCAAAACACTATGAATGTAACATTTATATAATTCCTGGTTGTTTCATGACTCTTCTTGCTGTAGGTAGTTTATTGTATGTATGTGTAATAATATCAATGTATATGTAAAAAATAAAAACATATTTTTATGTAAAAAATAAAGCAGTAGAAACTTAAAAAAGAAGGCTAAAGATACGAGAATGATGTTATACCAGGCAATGAAGGCAGGAGTCTAAATTGTAAAATGTTGAATGATGTCTAAGAAAATACAAGTAGATAAGTGTAAGTAACAAATTTATCCAAACTTTAGTTGATAAATTTACCTCTGAGATACAGATTCTGGAACAATGGATGAAAATCCTGGGAGGGGCAACCTCAATCATTCAAATGAAATACCCAATGGGAAGCATCTCTAGCTAACTATATCAGGTAGATGAAAGAGATGAAGATATTGAAAATGAAGATGAGAAATCATCAGACTCAGAGTACAGCAGAAAAAAGGTAAATCAGGCATTTTAATTCACATATGGGGAGGCTGTGGCATGAGTATTTCTGAGTTAAATGTTGACCTGGACTATATATTGAGCACTATATCAGCTTGTGACTTCCTCATCCTTGTGGAAAACAAATATCCATTAAAGAATATATTTGTCCTTTGGCTATATCTGAACAGTAGGTCTGGGCTCACTGTATGCATTATTCTTGGTTGGTTTGTGCAGGATCTCTGGGTCCTTGATGGTCTCCTAGTGGGGCTCCTGAACCCTCCGGGTCCTTCCATCCCCTGACTCGTCCACACCACTCTCAGCACTCTGCCCATGGTCTGGCTGCAAGTGTCAGCATCTGTCCCATTTCCCCGCTGGGTGGAGTCTCTCAGAGGACATCTGTGTTGGGCTATTATCCACTTATAAGTGAGTATATACCATGCATGGCTTTCTGAGTCTGGGTTACCTCACACAGGATGATCTTTTCTAGTTGCATCTATTTGCCTGTGCACTTCAAGATTTCCTTGTTTTTAATTGCTAAGTAGTATTCTATTGTGTAAAGGCACCACAGGATTCTTTACCTATTTTTCAGTTGAGGGAAATCCTCAAATTTCCAGATTGCCGCTATTATGAATAAGGCTACAATGAACTTAGTTGAGCTAATGTCCTTGTTGCATGATAAAGAATGTTTTACATGTATGCCCAGGAGTTGAATAACTGGGTCTTGAGGTAATACTATTCCCAGTTTTCTGAGAAAGTCCCAGATTCATTTCCAAAGCATTTGTACAAGTTTGTACTCCCACCAGCATGCAGGAGTGTCCCCCATTTACCACATACTTGCCAGCATGCCCTGTCAGTTGAATTTTTTGATCCTAACCATAGGACAGCTCATTATCCACAGCTGTGGGGAGTGCAGAGACTACAGCTGACATGACCTCTGGTGGCCCCAATTTGACCACTTTCCCTTGGTGGGGAGACCTGTTGGCACACGGAGGAAGGGGATGCAGGGTATCCTGATAAGACCTGATAAGATCTGGTCATATGGTGAGGGAGGATGTCCCCATCCAGTTGGAGAAGAGGTGGGTGGTAGGAATGGGAAGATACAAATGAGGAGATAACAATAAGGATGTAACCTGAATAAATTATAATATATGTTTATAAAGTTAAGTGTTTTTTTTTTTAAATTTCAGGATGCTCTGAGTCAACTTTTTTCAAGACACTGGCTCTAATAAAGATAAGAGTATCTGAAGATGTAATGTGCTCCAGCTTGGATCAAGAGCCCTAGGGATACAGAAAGAAACATTTGCCATCCAATGTATTTCAGACAATACCCAGAGTACTCTATTGTATTCACTAAGATTACACTATATGTTTTTGAGCCTTAATTGCCACTAGGAGCAAAGATCTCTTTGGTGCACCATCTGGGACATCAGCTACTAAGAATAATGGGATTGTTCAGCATTAAACAGGAAACTCAAGCTTGGGCAGGTAGCACTGCTGTGACCTCACACAGTTCTTTCACAATGGGCTTTTCAGCTTTAACATGCAGCAGAGGAAGCCAAAATAGAACAAAATCAGCTACAACCTTTATTGTGATTGCATTTCTTGTCTCTGTGTGTCAGTTTATTAAAAAAAAAGTCTTGCTCCTCATTGCCCAGTCTGCCTTTCTGGTCATGTGCTTGGCTTACAAGCCCTACTGGGGAAGTTAGTCTAGGAATGTCACCCAGCTTCAATGTGTGAACTCTCCATATTTTTCAATCATATCAAGTATTTTGATATTTATTATATTTCTGACCTATAACCCTAACCCTAACTCTAACCCTATAATTCAGATCTCAGGCATAATAAATGTGTATAGGATCAGCCTCTAAATAAGACAGAATAAAAAAGTAATACTTCACAAAGAAAAGGAAAAAATAGTTAAATAATGAGACTCAACGTGTGACAAAATATCATCCAACTAACTGCTGTCTGCCACAAACCCGTCTCCACTGACAAAGATAAGCACAAAGTGATATGACGTGATGGGAGATGATATTCCAAATGGATGGAAGATAGAAAATCATAATATACAAGTGCCTAGTACTTCACCCAGCAACAGTAGGACAAATGTCCTTCTCAGCTACCCACAAAGGTTTCTCTAAAATATTGTAGCCTATAAGGAAACTGTGATGGTTGGAATTCTAATGGTCTCAATAGGCTCCTATGTTTGAACACTTAGTCCTCACTTCGTGAAACTGTTTGCAGAAGATTACAAGTAGTGGCCTTGTTGGAGGAGATATGTGACTGGGAGTGGACTTTGAGGTTTCAGAAGCACAGGGCACTTCAAGAATGCCCCCTCCTCTCTCTCTCTGCCTTTACTTTATGGATCAAGATGTGAACTCTCAGCTGCTGCCGATACCTTGTCTTTGGTCCTCTATCATAGATTCTAACCTTCAGAAACCATAAACCAAATTAAACACTTTCTTTTTATAACTGGCCCACTGGCTTTGTCACAGTCATAGAAAATAACATAGAAAGTCTAATACAACAGTCTTAACAAATACAAAACAAATAGAAATGTTTTTATATTTTATAGAATCACAATGGAGTGAAGGTGAAAATGAACAACAACAAAAATCGCAGACATATGAAAAAACATATTGAACAAGCAGTTCCTTTTTTATAATTATCCAAAAGAAGAGGAGAGACTAGTCAGAGGAGGGGGGTCAATGGGAGGTGGAAGCAGAGGCAGAGGTGGATGACAACAATAATGGGGTAAAACATGATTGCAACAAATTGTTCACACATATGAAAATGATAAAATAAGAGCAGTGGTAATTTGCAGGGGATAGATAAATATTACACACGACAACCCAAGGATGATTCAACACACACAAGAAATAGCATATGTAATACAGCACATAAGTAAAGTCAATCTCTAAAAATCATTATGAAGAAAATAATATTGACAAAATGAATGGATCCTCAGGGTAGAAAACTCTGAAGAACCGTGCATAGAAACCTAATAAGGTACATAATAAAAGAGATATATCACAGTTTTCTAACTGTGGGAAGAGAAAATATTTTTAAGTAAAAAAATAAAACTATCATCCTCTCATCCCTCTTTTATTCAATATTGCGCATGAAATCTTAGTAAAAGCAATAAATAAAGAGAAAGAAAAGATCTAAAAGAACTCATATCTCATTTTAGCAGGAAATAGAATTCTTTACTATAAAAAGATAAAGCCTAGAAAGACACCAGGGTCTCAAACATTGAATACTGCAACCCTTTTTCATCTCCACTCATATCTACATGATTAGTTAGTGTGAAGCCTTAGAATTATTAGTATTATATTCAGAATAAATAAATACATGCCAAACTTTACATTTTTAGGTGATGGTTTATATAAAAAATAAAAATCATTATAGGAACGGAACACGTGATAAAGAAATTCTCCATTGTCCTAACTTTTTGTAAGCAGCCCTGATTATGTCCAGATGTGTTCATGCAGGCTTAAGTAAGTGATGCTGATCATTGAGGGAACACTGAAATAAAGACCCCACACTGTTTGGTAGGTGCTAAGGAGCACTTAGGTGCATAGCATGCCAATGGGATGATCATCTGAGATGATTGATCAGCAGAGGAAGGAAGGAAGAAAGGAGGAAGGAAGGAGGGAAGGAAAGAAAGAAGAGAGACATCTGAGTGCTGCTGCAGAGAGGGACCTGAAACACGGGCATGTCTAATGGGGACTGCTAATGGACTGCAGTAAATGAGAGATACAAGCCTAACAATGAGCCTTCTCTATAGTCTCTTTTTTTCTTTTTTTCTTACTTTTTAAAAATTAATTTATTCACATTACATCTCAATTGTTATTAGCCCATCCCTTGTATCCTCCCATTTCTCCCTCCCTCCCGCTTTCCCCCAACTCTCCTCCCTATGTCTGTGACGAGGGGGACCTCCTCCCCCTGTATATGCTCATAGAGTATTAAGTCTCTTCTTGGTAGCCTGCTATCCTTCCTCTGAGTGCCACCAGGCCTCCCCATGTCTTCATAGTCTCTTATAGAAGATGGGAAGTTTTATCTGATGATAAAAGTTTCTGTGCTGACTTCCAAAAAAGGTGAGACAGTGATGGGCATGCAGTTGCCACAACCAGAACAGGACAAGCTCATATATGGACTGAATGCATCATTTTTTTAAAAAAAGTTCAGCTATATTTTCACTTTGAATCCTCCCAAAAGCCTGTGGTATGAGTGATTATTTCTGGCCATATTACTGAGGGGAGAATTGTAACACAAAAGGTGAGTGATTATATGTGGTTCTGACAGTGTGAATTGCAGTCCAGAAAACGCTGCCTCCAGATTGGTACACTGTGCATGAGTGTGTGTGTGTGTGTGTGTGTGTGTGTGTGTGTGTGTGTGTGTGTCCATGTGTGTGTTCATGCAAGTGGTTGTAGAAGGTACAGGCTGATATCAAGTTTTTATTCAAGTAGATCACTACCTTATTGAGAGAGGGCTTCTCATTGAAAATTAAGCTCACAGACTCAACAGCAAACCAACAAAACCCTGGGATCCTCCTGTCTCTGCATCCTCTGCAATGGAATGATGGGCATGTCTTGCCAGGCCTCGATTCTTCTGGAGTCTGGAATTCACATTCTCATGCTTGGATCTAATTACTATATAAACTATGAGCCACTTAGCCTGGGCGGGATCAATATCCCACAGCCATTTTGTACACCACAACATTGTGTGTCTGTGAGCGAAGAATGAAAATGCACAGGAGGCTTACCCACTCTATAAACAAGATGGCAGCCACAACTGTGGATGAATGAAAACTCTAACTAAAAAGACCTAGTGAAGCAGCAGGCAAAAAGCACGAAATGGTGTTGAGAAATGAGGTGGTGGACAGCAGTTACAATCAGCATGAATGTGGTAGTGTTTACCTGTAACCTCAGTGCTGCTCAGTAGGTAGAGGCAGGAAGATCAGAAGTTCAGTTTTTTCTCCATGACCTAACAAGTCTGATGTCAGCATGGGTATATAGTGACCTGTTTCCTGTTCTCCCCTGTTTGCCCCCCAAAGTCAATATTCTTAATAATCTTCAGGATTCAGGAGTCTCTCCTTCCATTTAAACAAACAACTTCAGAATCCAGAACAGTCACCAAAGCAGACTTTAATATGGAAGGACGCCATCCTCTTATGGAGCAGAGATATTTATGATGGGGCTGTCTGTACCATTAATTTTCTCAGAGGAACAAGGTCTCTCACATTGTTAGCTTGAGGAAGAACAAAAGTTCAGTTGTGTGCTCATGATACTTCTCAGTTTGAACATATGCTTGCACAGTGTGAGGTCACCATCTGCATCAACTGTGGAGCTCTATAAGGTCTAGGTTATGCATTCTTCCTTTCCTGCTTTACCTAAATTCTGGACATGCCTTCCTTAAACAATGTTGTGATGTTGTCTCAGGGAGGAAGCTTGTTTAGATGTACAAAAGGGTTTTCCTGAAATCACATAAAAGTCATATCCTAGGGTTTTTATCTTCTCCATCTCTTCTGAGGCCTTTTCTCTGTTCTTTGCTATCATTCTCTCCTTTTGAAAATTTACCCAAAAATTTCATTGTATTACAATACTTGAGAGCTCTTCAAGAATGTTATAGATTGCCAGAGAACCTAAGGCCCTTAGTTTATCTCTTAACAATTTATCTGCATTTTACTTTAAAATTCTTCCCAGTTCTCATTCTTTCCATATCCCAATGACAAAACATTACTAGAAAAGATTCAGAGAAAAATGCAACAAGGCAGTTGCAGGAGTTCATAGGAGCAGCTGTCCTGCTCCTCTGTGCATCTTCCCTACACTGACACCGTGATGTGTCTCAGTGTCCTTGACCACAGTGTGCTGCTGCTCATTTAGGTCTGAGGAACAGTAATGCTGTAGTTCCTGTGTCTGAAGTGGTACAGCTGCCAACACATGTATGACAAGTTCCTCGGTAAGATATTCTGTCATTCTGAATGTAAGGAGCCTCTCTTGCACTAAAGCCAATAAGAGTTATGTTTCTGTGCATACGTTTCAATCTAATATCAAATTATTTTTATTACTGTGGGTGATTTCTCCACAAAAGCAGTATTAGAAGAATAAACTGCACACACGACAAAATAACTCTAAATAGAGACAAGGGGAGAAATACTTGACAATTAAATCTAGAAACCTCATAATGCAAGGAGACTTGCAAGTGAGAAAGTGTTTCCTCTTATCCTTCTCTCTGCTATCTGGCATCTTACATAAGTGCCTTATCTGACCCCTAAGAGTGTTCCTTTTCTCTAAGTTCTTTTTATTTGAGTCAGTTGATGTCATTTCAAGGAAACTGGAAAGCAGAAGGGAAGAGGTTTGGAATTTTAGTTTTTTAAAAAAAATCTCTCTCCTGATCGACTGTGTATTGACAACAGCAAAGCTTCTCTCTGTGTGTGGTTATCTCCTCTTACAACAACTTAGTCATAACTGTGTCTCCATTGTGTGTGTGTGTGTGTGTGTGTGTGTGTGTGTGTGTGTGTGTGTATTTGTATGTCTGTGTCTGTGTCCCTAAGATCCCTAAGACCTTTGGTCTTTGTAAATAAATGTCCTGCAGTATCCCTCAGTTATTAAAATTCT
This sequence comes from Acomys minous, assembly GCF_964271855.1. Taxonomy (NCBI): domain Eukaryota; kingdom Metazoa; phylum Chordata; class Mammalia; order Rodentia; family Muridae; genus Acomys; species Acomys minous. The sequence goes on from NC_140484.1 coordinate 87,809,610, forward strand.
AACCATCTGTTTCTTGTTGGATTCAACATACACGTATTGCGATCAGTTTTGAGAGCCAACAAACAATAAAGCAACATGTTTCTGGCTGGGGAAACAACATATGCACATGACCTTTCTCCTTAAAGGAATGACAGGCATGAATAGGAATGATTTAAGGGAAGGTAAGAAAAGTGCTTAAGCCAGGCCATCTCTCTGCTTCCAAAGGAAGCTCCTGTCTCATGCATTTCTAGATCCTGCATGTTGCCTTTTGTGGTAGCAACACAGGCATGTGAACTCAGAGAAAACACCATGACAGTAACTCTGAACACTCTTGGGATACCTCCTTACCTCTGTTCCATTTTCTGGTTGAGATGAGGAGAGCTGACCAAGGCAGAAGAAGACCCTTCCACAGATTGAGGCTAGCCTCTGCCTCCTTGTTCTGGAATTGAGATTTGCCTCCTGGAGCTGAGCAAATGTTTCTGACTCAAGTGAGTCTTATAAAAACAATGAGCCGACCTTATGACTTCCAGTATGTGTACCAGGAACAAGGCACACACCAGAGACCTTTAAAGCCTCTAGATGCCCACTAAGATGTTTCTTGGCATCTGCCCCATTTCAACTCACATATCAGCCTCTTCCATTCCATCCTTCTAGGTCTTCCTGTCTCCAAATAATTGCTTTTCCATCCTTTGAAGACCAACTCCCATTATAGGCAGCAACGTTGAGCAGTTTCTGCTTGGGGTGTGTGACTCTATAACTGAAGCATAATGGATCATGCCTCACATATCCCCCTCTCATCCCGTCCTTACCTCGCTGTTTGTAGTTGTTGTTCACTCCATTAAGGGCCAATGCTCATCATGTCATCCCTGAGCACTTTCATTTGGGGTGTGTGACTGTATAACTGAAGAAAAAGCACACCATGCAGCCTGGCAGGGCGGTGCCTGGTGAAGGTTGTGCCACTGTTGAAACTGCTTCCTCCACAGTGGTGCTGCACTAAGTGTTCAAGTTGGTGTAAGGTCAATGGATGATCAAGGAATTATTAAAATTAGACACAAAATCAGAAAGAGACTTTTTGAGAGGAAGATGGAGATCAACAACAGCAAGGGATATGACAGGGTGTAATAAGGGCTGACCATGATCACAATGGAGTACCTGTACATATGAAATGGAAAATTAAATGACATAGCAATGATAATAATTTAAAAGTAGTACATACATTGAATAAGTTGTTCTCTTCTAAGAGTGCAATGATCCTTCAAAATAATAAAGTCAATAAATATAACACATCCTGTAAATACAATGAAGAAAAACTCCTTTGATAATTTAAAAATATGTTTAAAAAAGACTTTAACAAACACTGAATATCTTCTCTAGATGAAAACTCTGAATAATCTTGGAATAGAAACATGATACCCCAAGATGGTAAAAGTGGCATATTCCAAACAGCTAATGGTTTACTGAATGTGGAATAATAATACCACCTCTTAAAATCAAGAAAGAGACAAGCACATCCCTCATCTCTCATTTATTCACCACTATGCTTAAAATGTTAATTAAAGTAATAAATCAAGAGAAATAAAAACATCTATTTGGGAACAACTTACATTTTCTCTTTTTGAAGAAAATACTATTCTTTACTTGAAAAACATAAAGCATTTCTTGGTGTGGTAGTAGCACACACCTTAATTGTAGCACTTGGGATATAGAGGCAGGCAGATGTCTGACATAGGAAGAACCCCCTGAAAACTGTACATACTCCCTTAATCCTAACACCATGGAGACAAAGACCAATGGATCTCTGTGAGTTCTAGACCAGCCTGGTCTCCACAGTAAATCAGGGGATGACCCCTTACTGATAAATTATGTTACATGCAGAGACAGCCTAGGATTTAAACTGACAATTTCCCCCTTAAATTTACTAAGTATGTTCCTTTGTCTTAACAATAGATTATATGTCCTTACTATTTTAAATGATGGCTATACATAAATCTTAGGCTTATGTAAGGAAAATGTCATTGCTCTAAAAATGCCAGCCAATCTTCTATAAAGTGGGGCTTTCATTGGGAGAACTGGTGCCAAAGGGTAATTGGCCTGGGAGATATAATCTGTTGGTCTATGTAAGGACCAAGGTTGGGCAGGGAGACAAACATGCAAGCTGCATATGTCCCATGTCAAAAACTCTTTGTATGCTGAGTGAGGTGTCAATGCTTTTGCAGCTGGCTTATCCCTCTACATTCATGGGTCACACCAGATGCAAAAAGACACAGAGGACTTACAGGTGACAAAGTACTCATCAGTTTAGTTAGGTCCCAAAAGCTCAAAGGCTAAAATTCATATACTTAAAGGGATTACCTTAGTGCCTTTTCTTTTGCTCAGGGCAACCAGCTTATTGCTAAAGTGGGATACATTTTCTCAGGAGACAGGTAGTGGCCTAGCCTATACATCAGGTGTCACAGAAGCCTAGAGGAGGACATTTATTTTAAAAGACGGAAGTGCATAGAGAGGAGGAGTGAGACAAAAACACCTGCAACAAATGTAAACACTCAGGTACAAGATGCCTAGGGTACAGATAACCTCTAAAATGGGAGTTTAGATAAAGTTTAAAAGTTGGAAGCATCCATCCCCAGTGGAGAGAAGGGATGAGACAAAAACACCTTCAATAAATGTAAAAGCCCAAGTATGAGATGCCTAGTGTATGTGTAGATTTATTTAAGGCTTAATGACTCACCTTTTGCTCAGGGCAACCTGGCTTGTCTCTAAATGAGATACATTTTCTCGGGAGACAGGTAGTGGCCTAGCCTATACATTAGGTGCCATACAGCCTAGTAAAGGACATTTAGAACTATACCATCTTGTTTTGATTTAAATTAAATAATGATTGTATGTTCTTTGGTAATGGTAATATTATACTTCCTCTTTGAAAGAGGTCAAAATAGAGAGCAGCAGCAGCGGTGACTGAAGTTTGCAGCTGGGAACCCCCTGGCAGAGGCAATTGGCATGGTGACTGGTGAGAATTGCTGCAGGAGAGGAGACTCTGTGCAAGATTTGGGCCCCACGACCTTAGCTGAACTCAGCGTGGTTTGGGCCCAGAGACTCTAGCTGAACTTGGCACCTGGTCCTGGCCCTGAGACTCTGGGTGGACTCGGTGTATGTTCTGGGCCCTGAGATGCTAACTGAACCTTGTGAGCTCAGTGTACAGTTTGGGACCATGACCCTGGTTGGACTCAGCACTAACTGGACTAAGTGCATGGATTAGGCCCTGAGACCTGCTTGGGTCCAGAGACATGAACTGGACTCAGTGTGTATGTGGTTTGGGCCCTGTGACACTACCTGGACTCTGTGAGTGGTGTGGTTCCCGAAACACTACCAGGAACCACAGACCAACAGAGTATCAGAGCTCCAGAACAAAGGAAATCTCGTGGAGACAGGGAGTAGAGTGGCCATCAGACACCTTCTGCCCAATCTTCTTCAGTCCCTGGAGAGCTCTGGTGCCACAAGGGTGCTCAGAAAGATATGGATACTTTGGCCTGACCCAGCGTACATTCTGAGACCCAGGGTGAGTACAGGGGAGCTGGAGATCACTGGCTGTGAGAGACCCAAACTACAGGGCTGGCCTCCTGCCATCCAGACCAGTGAAGCATCAGAGCTTCTAGGAAAATCATGAGAAAACAGGTGAATCAATCCTCAGACTCCCTCCATCCAACTCCGGAAGCTACCTGCCAAAAACAGAGATGGCAAGATGACTAAAGGACAGTGTAAAATCATATGCAAAAAAACCCCCAAACAAACAAACAAACAAACAAAAAAACCAAACCCAAAACAATATGGCATCTCCGGATCCCAGCTATCCCAAAGAAAACAACCCAGAGAACTCAAACCCAATGGAATTACAAGAAAATGACCTCAAATCCTTAACATTGAGGATGATAATGGAGGAAACAAATACAATTCGTAATCAAATGCAGGAAGACACAGCCTAACAGGTAGAAGACATAAAAGAGGCCTATAGAGAGGCACTGGAAAAAATTCAGGAAAATACAAACAACCAGATGAAGGAAATAAAAAAAAACAGTTTAAGCTCTGAAGGCCTATAAAGAGGCAATGGAAGAAACTCAGGAATATACAAACAATCAGATGAAAGAAATCAATGAAACAGTTCAAGATCTGAAGATGAAAATGATTTCAATGATAAACACTCAGACAGAAGAAAAACGAGAATGTGAGAGCTCAGGGAGGATGGTGAGCAACACAGAGTCAAGCCTGTCTAATGGAATCCAAGAGATGGAGGAATGAATCTCAGGTCTAGAAGATACAATCATAGATCTTGAAGCAACCATTAAAGAAAATGCTAAATCTGGAAAAATCTTGATACAAGACTTCCAAGAAATCAAGGACACCATGAAAAGAAGAAATCTGAGGATAGTAGGCATTGAGGAAAGAGAAGATGCCAGACTCCAAGGCCCAGAAAATATTCTCAACAAAATCATAAAATAAAACTTCCCCAATTTAAGAAAGAGACACCTAGAAACATACAAGAAGCCTACAGAACACCAAATAGAATATACCAGAAAAGAAAAACTTCCTGTCACATAATAATCAAAATACAAAATATACAGAACAAAGAAAAATATTAAAAGCTGGAGGGAAAAAGGCGGAGTAACATACAATGGCAAACCTATCAGAATTACACCCGACCTCGCAGCAGAGACCATAAAAGCCAGAAGAGCCTGGGCAGAGATCCTGCAAACCCTAAGAGACCACAGGTGCCAGGCTAGACTACTTTACCCAGTAAAACTATCAATAACCATTGATGGAGAAAACAAAATATTCCATGACAAAACCAAATTCAAACCCTACCTATCCACAAATTCAGTTATACAGAAGGTACTAGAAGGAAAACTCTACCCCAAAGGGACAAGCTACAACCAAAAACTACACAGGAAATAGATAAATACAGCATCACAAAAACACAACCACACAAGCACTCTACTGTAACCAACATCAAAATTAAGACTCTTAACAGTCAGTGGTAATTAATATCTCTCAATGGTCTCAATTCTCCAATAAAATGACACAGACTAACTGAATGGATACATAAACATGATCCAACATTCTTCTGCATTCAAGAAACACATCTCACCCATAAAGATAGACATTACCTCAGGATAAAAGGCTGGAAAAATATTCCAAGCAAATGGTTACAAGAAGCAAGCAGGTGTATCCATTTTAATATCTAACCAAATAGACTTTCTACCAAAATTAATCAAAAGGGATGAGGAAAAACATTTCATACTCATCAAAGGTAAGGTCAACCAAGATGACGTCACAATTTTGAACACCTATGCTCCCAATACAAGGACACCCACATTTCTAAAAGATCTATTAATGAAGCTTAAACCACACATTGATCCCCACACAATAATAGTGGGAGACTTCAACACCCCACTCTCACTGAAGGATAGGTAATTGAAACAGAAACTAAGCCAAGAAATAACATCATTAACCAATGCCATGAATCAAACGGATATAACAGATATCTACAGAACCTTTCACCCAAACAGAAAGGAATATACATTCTCTTCACCCCATGGAACCTTCTCCAAGATTGATTACATAGAAGGTCACAAAGCAAGCCTCAATAGATACAAAAGGATTGACATAATACCTTGTATCCTATCAGATCGCCATGGTCTTAGGCTGCACTTCAACAACAACAGAAAGAACAAAAAGCCTACACACACATGGAAACGAAACAACTCTTTACTTAAGGATACCTGGGTCAGGGAAGAAATAAAGAAAGAAATTAAGGACTTCCTGCAATTCAATGAAAATGAAGGAACAACATACCTAAATTTGTGAGATACATTGAAAGCAGTGCTAAGAGGAAAATTCATAGCACTAAGTGCCTTTAAAAAGAAATTGGAAACATCCCATATAAGCAACTTCATGATGCAGCTGGAAGCCATAGGAAAAAAAGAAGCAGAAACACCCAAGAGGAGTAGATATTTGGAAATAATCAAACTCAGGGCTGAAATTAAGAAATTAGAAACAAAGAAAATAGTCCAAAGAATCAACAAAACCAAGAGCTGGTTCTTTGAGAATATCAACAAGATAGACAAACCATTAGTCAAACTAACTAAAAGGCAGAGAGACAGTATCCAAATCATCAAAATCAGAAATGAAAAGGGAGACATAACAACAGACACTGAAGAAATACAAAGAATCATAAGATCCTAATTCGAAGGCATATATGCCACAAAATGTGAAAATCAAGGGAAATGAACAATTTTCTTGATCAATTCCACTTGCCAAAATTGAGAGAACAGATAAGCAAGATAAATAGTTCTATTTCCCATATAGAAATAGAAGCAATCATTGATTGTCTCCCAACCAAAAACAAAGCCCAGGGCCAGATGGTTTCAGTGCAGAATTCTACCAGACCTTCAAGGATGTGCTAATACCAATACTCTTCAAGGTACTCCAAAAGATAGAAAGGGATGGAACATTACAAAATTCCTTCTATGAGGCCATAGTTATATTGATATCTAAACATCACAAAGACCTAACAAAATAAAGAATTTCAGACCAATTTCTCTTATGAACATTGATGCAATGTTCATACTCAATAAAATACTTGAAAAATGAATACAAGAACATATCAAAGATATCATTCACAATGACTAGGTAGACTTCATTCCAGGCATGTAAGGATGGTTTAACATACAGAAATCCATCAATACAATCCACCATATAAACAAACTGAAAATAAAAAACCACATGATCATTTCCTTAGATGCAGAGAAAGCATTGATAAAATCCAACACCCATTCATGTTTAATATTTTGGAGAGATCAGGGATATAAGGCACATACCTCAACATAATAAAGGCTATATACAGCAAGCCAATAGCCTAAATCAAATTAAATGAATATATACTCAAGGAAATTTCTGTAAAATTGGGAACAAGGAAGGCTGCCCACTCTCTCCATATCTCTTCAATATAGTACTAGAAGTTCTAGCCAGAACAATAAGACAACATAGGGAAATCAAGGGTATCCAAATGGGAAAGGTGGAAGTCAAATTATCCCTTTTGCAGACGATATGGTAGTGTACATATGTGACCCCCAAAATTCCACCAGAGAGCTACTACACCTGATAAATACCTTCAGCAAATTGGCTGGATACAAAATTAAATAAAAATGTCAGTAGCCTTACTATATACAAATGACAAGCATGCAGAGGAAGAAATTAGGAAAACTACACCCTTCAAATTAGCCACAAAACATATAAAATATTTTTTCCAAGATATATATTATTTTATTTATTTGTTCTTGTTACATCTCAATGGTTATCCCATCCCTTGTATCCTCCCATTCTTTCCTCCCTCCCATTTCCCCCTTATTCCCCTCACCTATGACAGTTCCTGAGAGGGATTTCCTCCCCCTGTATATGCTCATAGGGTATCAAGTCTCTTCTTGGTAACCTGCTGTCCTTCCTTTGAGTGTGACCAGGTCTCCCCCTCCAGGGAAAATGGTCAAATATGAGGCACCAGAGTATGTGAGAAAGTCATATCCAACTCTCCATTCTACTATGGAGAATGTTCTGACCATTGGCTAGATCTGGGTAGCGGTTTAAAGTTTACAGCCTATATTGTCCTTGGCTGGTGCCTTAGTTTGAGCAGGACCCCTGTGCCCAAATCTGCCTATCATAATGTTCTACTTGTAGGTTTCTAGGACCCTCTGGATCCTTCTACTTTGCCATCCTTCCATGCTTGTCTCATCTAGACTCTAACCAAGCAAGTGAAGGACTTGTTTGAAAAAATTTTCAAAACTCTGAAGAAAGAGATGGAAGATGACATGAGAATGTGGGATGATCTTCCTTGCTCATGGTTTGGGAGAATTAAGATATTAAAAATGGCAATCTTACCAAAAGCAATGTACAGATTCAATGAAATCCTTATCAAAATACTTACACAATTTTTTAAAGACATTGAAAGTTCAATTCTCACCTTCACATGGAAGAACAAAAAACTCAGAATAGCTAAAACAATCTTGTACAATAAAAGATCCTCCAGAGGAATCTTCATACCTGATCTCAAGCTGTACTACAAAGCATGGTACTAGCACAGCAATAGGCTGGTTGATCAGTGGAATTGAATAGAAGATCCAGAAATGAATCCACATGTGTATGGTCACTTGTTTTTTTTGACAAAGAAGCAAAATCAATTCAATGGAAAAAGGATAGCATCTTCAACAAATGGTGCTGGTCTAACTGGATGTCTACATGTAAAAAAAACCCACATTCTCTTTGTTTCTAGTTAATTGATTTCTTCCCTAAGTTTGGTTTGACGATTTCCAGCCATATACTCCTCTTTGGTATGTTTACTTCTTTTTTTCTAGAGCTTTTAGGTGTGTTGTTAAGTTGCTAGTATGGGATCTCTCCAATTTCTTTATAAAGGTAGTTAGTGCTATAAACTTTCCTCTTAGCATTGCTTTCATTGTGTCCCATAAATTTTGGTATGCTATGCCTTCATTATCAATGGACTCTAAGAAGTTTTTAATTTCTTTTTATAGTTTGTCCTTTACCCAGAGGTCAGTGAGTAGGGAGTTTAGTTACAATGAGCTTGTAAGTTTTCTGTTTTTTCTGTTATTGTTGAGTTCCAGCTTTAGTTCATGGTCATCTGAGAAGGTGCAAGGGATTATTTCAATGTTTTGTATCCATTGAAGTTTCTTTTGTGACCAAGTGTATCATCAATTTTGGAGATGGTTCCATGAAATGCTAAGAACATCTATTCTTTTTGTTTGGGTGGGATGATCTGTAGATATTAGTTAGGTATATTTGACTCATGACATTTATTAGTTTCATTATTTCTCCATTTATTTTCTGTCTTGATGATGTGTCTATTGGGGAGAGTGGGGTATTGAAGTCTCCCACTGTTATTGTGTGGGGTTTGATGTGTGATTAATGTTTCTTTTACAAATGTGGGTGCTCCTGTATTTGGGGCATACATGTCCAAAATTGAAACATTCTCTTGTTATATTTTTCCTTTGATGAGTATGAAGTGTTCTTCCCCATCTCTTTTGACTAATTTTGGTTGAAAGATGTATTATTAGCTACTAGAACGGCTATAGCATTTTCCAGTTTCTTTTGTTTTGTTTTTGTTTTTGTTTTTTTATTCATCTTTTTCTTATTATTATTAATTTATTCATATTACATCTCTGTTATTAGCCCATCCCTTGTGTCCTCACATTCCTCCCTCCCTCCCGCTTCCCCCCTACTCCCCTCCCCTATGTCTGTGACTGAGGGGGAATTCCTCCCCCTGTATATGCTCATAGGGTATTGAGTCTCTTCTTGGTGACCTGTTATCCTTCCTCTGAGTGCCACCAGGCCTCCCCATCCAGGGGATATGGTCAAATATGGGGCACCAGTGTTTGTGTGAAAGTCAGCTCTCCTTCTCCACTTAATTGTGGAGAATGTCTTGTCCATCGGCTAGTCTGGGTAGGGGTTCGAAGTTTACTGCCTATATTTTCCTTGGCTGGTGCCATAGTTTGAGGAGGACCCCAGGGTCCAGACCCGCCTGTAGTTTTCCAGGACCCTCTGGATCCTTCTATTTCCTCATTCTCCCACCTAAAGTCTCAATAGGATGTCCTCCCCTCTGACCCACTTTCCTGGTAGGTAAAGTTTTTCATGGGGATGTACCCCTTGGACTAGTGTCTCGATATAAGTGAGTATATGCCATTTAACTCTTTTTGCTTCTGGGTGAACTCACTCATTATGATAATTTCTAGTTCAGTCCATTTGTCTACAAATTTTGGAAATTCCTTGTTTTTAATAGCTGAGTAGTATTCCATAGTGCAAATGTACCACAGTTTCTTTATCCATTTTTCTACTGAGGGACACGTAGGCTGTTTCCATATTCTGGCTATTATGAATAAGGCAGCTATGAACATGGTTGAGGATATATCCCTGTTGTGTGGTAGTGCATCTTCTGGGTATATTCCAAGGAGTGGAATAGCTGAGTCTTGAGGAAGCCCTATTCCCATTTTTCTGAGAAAGCACCAGATAGATTTCCAAAGTGGTTGTACTAGTTTGCATTCCCACCAGCAATGAAGGAGTGTTCCTCTCTCTCACATCCTCGCCAGCATGTGGTGTCAGTTGATTTATTGATCTTAGCCATTCTGATGGGTGTAAGATGAAATTTCAGTGTTGTTTTGATTTGCATTTCTTTGATGACTAAGGATGTTGAGCATTTCTTTAAGTGTTTCTCAGCCATTTGATATTCCTCTGTTGAGAATTCTCTGTTTAGTTCTGAGTCCCACTTCTCTGTTGGGTTATTTGGTTTGGTGGTGTTTATTTTCTTGAGTTCTTTATATATTTTGGATATTAGACCTTTGTCAGACGAAGGGTTGGTGAAGATCTCTTGCCAGTCTGTAGGCTGTCGCTTTGTTCTCTTGACAGTGTCTCCTGCCTTACAGAAGCTTCTCAGCCTCATGAGGTCCCATTTATTAATTGTTGACATTAAGGCCTGGGCTGTTGGTATTCTGTTCAAGAAGTTGTCTCCTGTGCCTATGTGTTCCAGACTCTTCCCCACTTTTTCCTCTAACTGGATTAATGTCTCTGGTTTTATGTTGAGGTCTTTAATCCACTTGGACTTGAGTTTTGTGCATGGTGACAAATAGGGGTCTAATTGCAATTTTCTGCATGTAGACATCCAGTTAGACCAGCACCATTTGTTGAAGATGCTGTCATTTTTCCATTGAATGGATTTGGCTTCTTTGTCAAAAATCAAGTGACCAAATGTGTGTGGATTCATCGCTATGTCTTCAGTTTGATTCCATTGATCCACTAGCTCATTGCTGTGCCAGTACCATGCTGTTTTAATTACTGTTGCTCTATAGTACAGCTTGAGATCAGAGGATCTTTTATTATATAGGATTGTTTTTGCTATTCTGGGATTTTTGTTTCTCCATATGAAGTTGAGAATTGTTCTTTCAATATCTTCAAAATATTTTGTAGGTATTCTGATAGGGATTGCATTGAATCTGTATATTGCTTTTGGTAAGATGGCCATTTTTACTGTGTTAATTCTCCTGATCCACGAACAAAGTAGATCCCACTATCTTCTGATGTCATTTTCAATCTCTTTCTTCGGAGATTTAAAGTTTTTTTTTTCCTCAAATAAGTCCTTCACTTGCCTGGTTAGGGTTATTCCTAGATATTTTATATTGCTTGTGGCTATTGTGAAGGGAGTAATTTTCCTAATTTCTTCCTCTGCCTGTTTGTCATTTGTATATAGGAAAGCTACTGACTTTTTTGAGTTTGTTTTGTATCCTGCCAATTTGCTGAAGGTGTTTATCAGCTGTAGGAGTTCTCTGGTAGAATTTTGGGGGTCACTTATATACACTATCATATCATCTGCAAATAGGGATAATTTGACTTCTTCCTTTCCCATTTGGATCCCCTTTATCTTTTTTTGATGTCTTATTGCTCTGGCTAGAACTTCAAGAACTATATCGAAGAGATATGGGGAAAGTGGGCAGCCTTGTCTGGTCCCCAATTTTAGAGGGATTTCCTTGAGTATCTCTCCATCTAATTTAATGTTGGCTATTGGTTTGCTGTATATAGCCTTTATTATGTTTAGATAAGTGCCTTGTATTCCCGATCTCTCTAGAACTTTAAACATAAATGGGTGTTGGATTTTGTCAAATGCTTTTTCTGCATCTAAAGAGATGATCATGTGGTTTTTCTCTTTCAGTTTGTTTATATGGTGGATTACATTGATGGATTTCCGTATGTTAAACCATCCCTGCATGCCTGGAATGAAGCCTACCTGGTCATGGTGAATGATGTCTTTGATATGCTGTTGTAATCGCTTTGCGAGTATTTTGTTGAGTATTTTTGCATTAATGTTCATAAGAGCAATTGGTCTGAAATTCTCTTTTTTTGTTGGGTCTTTGTGGGGTTTAGGCATTAATGTGACTGTGGCCTCATAGAACGAATTTGGTAATATTCCATCCATTTCTATCTTTCAGAATAGCTTGAATAGTATCAGTATTAGCTCCTCTTTGAAGGACTGGTAGAATTCTGCGCTGAAACCATCTGGTCCTGGGCTTTTTTTGGTTAGGAGACTATCAATGGTTGCTTCTATTTCTATAGGCGAAATAGGGCTATTTAATTTGTTTATCTGGTCTTGGTTCAATTTTGGCAAATGCAATCGGTCGAGAAAATTGTCCATTTCCCATAGATTTTCAAATTCTGTGGCATAAATACCTTTAAAGTAGGTTCTTATGATTCTTTGTATTTCTTCGGTGTCTGTTGTTATGTCTCCCTTTTCATTTTTGATTTTGTTTATTTGGATAGTGTTTCTCTGTCTTTTAGTTAGATTGGCTAACAGTTTGTCTATCTTGTTAATTTTCTCAAAGAACCAGCTGTTGGTTTTGTTGATTCTTTGGATTGTTCTCTTTGTTTCTAATTTATTGATTTCAGCCCTGAGTTGGATTATTTCTAGGCGTCTACTCCTCTTGGGTATTTTTCCTTCTTTTTTTCTAAAGCTTCCAGATGTGTTGTTAGGTTGTTTATATGGGACGTTTCCCTTTTCTTTTTATAGGCACTTAGTGCTATGAATTTTCCTCTTAGCACTGCTTTTAATGTGTCCCACAAATTTGGGTATGTTGTTCCATCATTTTCGTTGAATTACAGGAAGTCTTTTATTTCTTCCTTTATTTCTTCCATGATCCATGTGTCATTAAGTAGAAAGTTATTTAGTTTCCATGTGTTAGTATGCTTTTAGTTATTTCTGTTGTTGTTGAAGTCCAGCCTTAGACCATGTTGATCTGATAAGATACAAGGTATTATTTCAGTCTTCTTGTATCTGTTGAGGTTTGCTTTGTGACCAACTATGTGATCAATTTTAGAGAACGTTCCATGGGGTGCTGAGAAAAAGATATAATCTTTGCGTTTGGGTGGAAAGTTCTATAGATATCTGTTAGATCCATATGATTCATGACATTGGTTAATGAAGTTATTTCCCGGTTTAGTTTTTGATTCAAAGACCTATCCTTGAGTGAAAGTGGGGTGTTGAAATCTCCCACTATTAATGTGTGGGTATCGATGAGTGGTTCAAGCTTTGTTAATAACTCTTTTACAAATGTGAGAGCCCTTGTATTAGGAGCACAGATGTTCAAAATCATGATGTTTTCTTTATTGACTTAACCTTTGATGAGTACATAGTGTTCGTCCTCATCCCTTTTGATTAATTTTGGTTGGAAGTCTATTTTATTAGATATTAGAATGGCTACCCCAGCTTGTTTCTCATGACCATTTGCTTGGAATATTTTCCCCCAACCTTTTACTCTGAGGCAATGTCTGTCCTTATGGTTGAGATGTGTTTCTTGAATGCAGAAGAATGTTGGGTCATGTTTGTGCATTCACTCAGTTAGTCTGTGTCTTTTTATTGGAAAATTGAGACCATTGACATTGAGAGATATTAATTAGCAGTGATTGCTAAGTCCCTTCATTTTTGATATTTGTAACAGTCAAGATTTTGTGAGGTTATGATTTTGCGATGGTATAGTTACCTATTTCCTATGTAGTTTTGGTTGTAGTTTGTCCCTTTGGGGTGGAGTTTTCCTTCTAGTAACTTCTGTAAAGCCAGATTTGTGGCTAGGTACTGTTTGAATTTGTTTTTGTCATGGAATATCTTGTTTTCTCCATCAATGGTTATTGATAATTTCACTGGGTATAATAATCTTGCCTGGTATATGTGTTCTCTTACGGTTTGCAGAACCTCTGTCCAGGCCCTTCTGGCTTTCATGGTCTCTGCTAAGAAGTCAGGAGTAATTCTGATAGGTTTGTCTTCATATGTTACTTGGCCTTTTTCTCTTGCCGCTTTTTAATATTTTTCTTTGTTCTGTATATTTTGTGTTGTTATTATTATGTGGTGGGAAGATTTTCTTTTCAGGTCTATTCTATTTGGTGTTCTGTATGCCTCTTGTATGTTCATATGCATCTCCTTCTGGTGATAATGGTGATTCAGACGCTCCCAGATTGCTTTAGATCAGCAATTAGACCCTGCAAGCATGACCTATGGCTCCCTATTTTGTGGGAGGTCCTGTTGCACCCACAAGAATGGACCCAACTCGGTTCTGTTGTTTGGGGAGTGCCGGGTCAGTGCCGGCAGCCTGGGCTGGTGGCTGGCGACAATGGCGATTCAGACAGCTGGCAGGAATCCCCTGTATCTTCTCTTTCTGCCAGTGAAAGCCAGGATGCTCCCAGATCACTTTAGGTCAGCAGTTAGCCACCGCAAGCAAGACCCACATCTCCCGATAACGTGGGCGGTCCCACTGGGCTGTGGGAGCAGTCCACGCTGGTTTCTAACTGCCCCTGTTTGCAGGGTCAATCCTTTGTGTCTGGCTTCAGATGGGCCCAGGACGTGGTCCGCGAGCTACTTGCCAGCTCTAGCTGTTTTTGGTGAGTCCCGCCACCTGTGTTTCCACTTGGGCTAGGCAGGTGACCTCCGCAGTTTGGTGTGGTGTGGATGGAGAAGTTCAATGGTAGTTTTACCCTATTCACTGAGACTCCTCAGGCTGGGGGCTCCAGAAAATCCCCTCCCCAAATGGTGAGTTTGGGTTTTATGTGACAGCTGCAGCTTGGTTGTGAATTCCGTTTCAGAGTTTGGGGAGTGCGTTTAGCACCTCCGGGCTGTTGCTTGTCCCAGGGTTAGACCCACTGGTGGTCTGCAGAGTTTGGGGCCCTACTCACCTACAGTTCTCAAAATCCAGCAGTCTGTGGCTCCATTCACATCCCTGGTCTCCTCGGAGTAGATCAGCTATGGTGCATACTGGTCGACGCCATCTTGGAATCCCGCATTTTCCAGCTTTTACTCTAAGGTAATGTTTATTTTTATTGCTAAGGTATATTTCTTTTATGCAGCAGAATCACGGGTCCTGTTTTTGTATCCATTCTGTTAGCATGTGTCTTTTTTCCCATTTTTATTATTTTTCTTTTTTAAACATATACATTTATATTATTACACATTAAAAAACTACATACATCAGGAAGAACCATGAATCAATCAGGAACTCATAGTGATTTCGCTATCTGTATTTGACAAATTAGAAGTAAATGTCTTTCCTATCTTGTTGAGTCTAAAATTCTGAATGAAAATGAATATCTGTCAGATCTCATCTGTATTAACTTAAAACATCTTTCTAGACCTAAATACATCTTAACTCCTAACTAACTAAGCATTTAAAGATGTAAAGTGCAGATGCTGCTCACAGGAGGTATGTGTCCAGACTCTGGGGACTAGGCACCAGCCTGAAGGGAATCAGGGGCTCCTCTGTGGACCAGTTGGATGGCCTGAGGCCAGACCCACTTGTGCACCATACAAGAAATTTATTTTTCCAAACTCTGACATTTATACAATAGCCAAAATTCCCACAGGGACTTAAGAATACAATTGCTACTTGCCAAGGAGTCATTCTTCTTCTCTCTGGTCAAAGAGACATATGGCTCTTCCACTAACCTGTGCTTTTGGTGCCATCAGCCCTCAAGGCCTATGGTGTCCTGTGGTCGCAGTCCCTACTCACAAGTACCTGTTACAGAATAATCCTGGATGGCATACCCTAACCCCTACCCCAAACCTCTTCAGACCCTGAGCTTCTGTTCCATTCCCCAAACTTCTATTTTCTTTTATATGATCCAGGCATTTTGGCTATGTACTCTCTTGACTCTTGATTTTCTGACTAGATTTGTTCTACTCTTGGCTCCACTCCCAGACCTCTCTTCATCTATTTTCCCTCTGTCCTCTCACCTTTCTCTTCTCTTCCTCTTCCCACATCTCCTTTATGGCCCAGTTCACTCTGGATCCTTCCAGGTACCTCTGGTTGTACTCTCCTTTATATCTACAGTGAAAACTTTTCTCTTCCACCCATATATTAAATATACTACATGCATAATTATATATGTTATACATCCATATTGTCTTAGTTAGGGTTTTATTGCTGTGAAGAGACACAATGAGCGTGACAACTGTAGTAAGAAAAAACATTTAATTGAGGCTAGATCACAATTTCAGAGGTTTAGTCCATGATCATAATCATGTCAGGAAGCATGTTAGCATGCATGCAGACTTGGTGCTGGAGGAGCCAAGAGTTCTACATCTTGATCTGCAGCCAGCTGCAGGAGCCTGCAAGGAGACTGTGTGCCACACTGGGCATAGCTTGAGCACACACCTCAAAGGCCATCCCTAGAGTGACAACCTTTGTCCAACAAGGACACTCCTACTCCAAGAAGGCCACATCTCCTATAGTGCCATTCAAACACATGAGCCTATGGAGACAGTGGCTCACTCGCTCTTCCTGCTGCCTGCCAATCCAGATGTAGAACTCCCAGCTCCTTCTCTAGCGTCATGTCTGCCTGCATGTTTACCTGATTTCAGCCATGATGGCAATGGAGTAAACCTCTGAACCTGCAAGGAAGCCAAAAATCCAATTAAATTGTTTCCTTTATAAGGAATGCTATGGCCATGGCATTGATTTACAATAGTAGAACTTTGACTGAGACAGATGTTGGTACCTAGAACTGGGGTGTTGCTATGGTAGGCCTGACCATATTTTTGTTTGAAGGAATATAAGATTTGGAAATTTGGATAGAAAAACAGTTGAATGCTTGAAGTTGGGCTTAATGGGCCATATTATTAGCGAATATAGTGGTTCTGAGGACAATTTGAACTGTGTGAGGGAGGTCAGCACAAGAGGTTTCAAAGGAGAAGAATATTATTTAACAGCCTAGAGGGAATTATTGTGGTATTTTGCTGAGGAACAAATATGGCTCTTTCTAGTGACAGTTTCTACCTTTGTAATTTAAAGCCTAGAAGCTTTAAATTTAAATTTAAAGCTTTAGTGGCTGCCTCATAAAAATGTACCAGACATTTCTATTTTCTCTTAACTCTGCCCATCTTTGTTGGTCATCCCTTCCTGAGGTAACTCTTCAATGACTCCAATTTAAATCCTTTTATTCTTTCTTGGTGGTACAAATTATGTTTCTAAATATATAAGTAGACGATCCAAACAAAGTTTATGGCTCCTTACCTTTTAAACCCATATATATCCTCTAATATCTCGATATGCCTTTTCAATTTATTAGAGTTTATTTTTGTGTGTGTATGTGTCCCTATGAACCAGTGCATGTGGCTGCTTTCAGAGGCCAGAAGATTAATGTATTCCCTGGAACTAGAGTTACATAGGGTTGAAATCTGTCTCTCATTTATTCTGGAAAAATACTTTGTAAACACTTATAAGAGCAGCAAGCCATCTTCACTGTAGTTACTGCTCCAGATCCTGCTTGAGTTCCTGCTGCTCCCACAGAGCAGCTCCAGAAACAGCAAAGAAGAGAGAAGAGAGTTGGATCCATGGTAGGGAGAATTGAGTAGGTGGCAAACCAGGTTAAGGGAAAGCAACTGTTGGTTGAACAACTAGCTAGAGGATCTAGTTGTTGAGGAGAGGTTGAAGAATGCAGGAAAAAAGAAGTAATTGGAGACTCAGGCATATGCAATACAAGCTGAAGGTCGTAAAGCCCAGGAGAACTTTATTTTCTGGCTTTCTATCTGTCTCTGTCTCTCCCTTGTTTGCTGTCTGACTGAATCATTGCTTGTTGTTACCCATGTTTCTATCTTTCTTCTTGCTTGCTTTCACCCATCTTTTTAACTCTCTTCTTGCTGTACCCCATCTCTCTCTCTTTTGCTGTCTGTATCACTCTAGTTTACTCTCTCATGTCTGTTACTTGATTGACATTCTCCTTGGGCCAACCCTAGTATTTTATTAAAATGAAGTTCAGGTGACAAGTTCATGAAAAGACTCCCTCAACGATGGACTGTGACCTGGAAATGTAAGCTAGACAAGCCCATTCTTTTCATCAATTGCCTTTTATCAAAGTGTTTTACCAAGCCACAGAAAAGGAAACTAGAACATTGCCAAATGATTTATTCAGGAAAGATGTATTACATTGCAGAAGCATTCTAAAACCAACAGAACTTAAATGAGACCAAGCATATGGTGTATCATATTCAGTTATACTAATATAATGACAAAAATGTTGATACATGATTGGAATACTGTCATTTCATAAAACTGCTAGGTAATATGCTATAAACAATCACAATACACTTTAAGAGGAGCCAGTTGATCACACAGAACAATCCAAAGAGCAGGAAGACCAGCACCATGAAGGTAATAGACATACACAGCCCAGTCAAAAGCTGTGAAAATAAAAATTGGTGCAAAAATACAACACTGATTGAATCAGTATAAAATTTAGTGAAAAACTGCAGTGAAAACATTTGCCTCCTGTTAAGGGATTTGTCAACAGTAGCCCTGAACTGTAGAATTAATATAAAGTTAACATCACAGGCAGTTGGGGAATTCCTGAGTATAACATTACAGGGACATTGCAGTCAGTGTTTGTTTAGCAAACCCTGTGTCACTCAAGTTCCCAAAGACTGATTATTCACTCAATTGATTTAAGGTCAAGTGAACAACTGAATAAGGTTATGAAAACCATCCACACTAATAAAGGCAAAGCTGTAGCCATATTTTTAAAGTCTATTTTTATTTTAGGTTCCTTAAATCTCTTTCTCCCTTCTCCACTCCAATCCCTCACAACACCCCAACACCAGATAGGAGAGAAAGAAAGTTAGTGGGAAGGGGGATATAGTTTTCCTTAGCTACTTCCTGCTGTTAAGGGGTGTTGGAGTCCTTGGGGAAGCCCAATCTTTGTTTCAGGATATCTCTGACTTCTTGTCACACTGCATCAACAGCATCCAGGATCAGCAGGAGGAAGCACCAACAACCTTCTTTCTTGGAGCCCCCAGTCTCTCTCTGGGTCTGGCTTTTATCCTCACTGACAAAAACCATGTCCCTGCACGAGGTGGTTCTCAGTTGATGAAGATCATGTGTCCTCTCAGGAGGCAATTATGAGCTGTGCACAAATTGGAGCAGCCCCCATATCCCAAATCTTGGATTAAAAAACATGTTTACATATAACCTAAAACTTCTACAACACAAAGCTATCTCTCAAAGTCATTTCTGTCTGATCAAAGCTGCTGCACTAGACTGTTTCCAGTTCTGCAGACTTTCCTGAAGAAATCCTCTCTCTACCCTTTCCATCCTCAGGGGTGTCCTGCATGGCTCTCTGCAGAATCAGCTTCAGATCCTGCTTCTGAAACCTGCAGTGCCTAATGGAGCCAACGAGGAAATAAATGATGGGGTTGGCACAGCTGTTAATACAGGATAAGAGTACTGCTATTTCATAAGTATTACAAAGCAAATTTATGTAAAAATTCTGAAATTTCTCAACTAAGAGGAACCAGTGGATTCCATAGGACAAACCAAAGAGTAGGAAGACTAGCACCGTGAGAGCAATGGTCACATACAGCCTGGTTAAAGGAATCCTGTGTGAGCCACAGAAGACCCTGAGCAGCAGAGTCAGGCTGGACCCTAAGAGAACCACAAACAAAACAATTAACCAAGAAAAAATGATGGGATCTAGTTTTTGACACCAACCTCCAAGGAAACCATTAAAGACAGCCATACATGCCTCCCCTTGCAGGAAACTCAACACCAGGGACAAGGCCCATAGCAGTACACACATGACACCTGATGTATATTTTGGTCTTCGAAAGCGGTACCATATGGGAAACAAGGCAGACAGGCAGCGCTCAGTGCTAATGGCACTGATGATGCTAAGGCCTGCAAGGTAAGCAAAGTTGAACAGGACAGTGTAAAAACTGGGGATATAGATGGGGATAAACTTGTTGATGATATTCTGCAGGGAATGCACACTCTGGAAGCAGAGGAAGAGGAAGTCAGCTCCAGCCAGGTTGAGGATGTAGACAGAGAAGACATTCTTGCGCAGGTGGAAGCCCAGAAGCCACAGCACAGTTGCATTTCCAGCCATCCCAACCAGGGCAATGATGATGGTAAGAAAATTCAGGGTAAATTTTGTGGTGTTACAAGATGAGGGTGACATGCTGTCACTTTCTTTCACTGCTGTGATGCTAGTCCTCCAGGTTGGGCCAGTTGGACCCATGCTTATGAACTCTCCACTGGTGATCCTGAAAAGAAAATCAAGATATGAGCTCATGCTGTGCTTTCTCTAACTCTTAGGACCACACTGCTGTGTGTGGATGATTTACCCCAATTCATAACCAGGAGAAACAGGATCATAGAAATTAAACAATTTATCAATCCTTGAAATTTCTCTTCAATCCAACTTTTATTAATCTGGGCTATCTGCAAATTATCTACTGTAGCAGAGACTCCACTATAGCAGTTTAGATTGTAGAAAAAAGGACTTTGGACTGACCTTTCTGTCATGAGACTAAGGTTTCTTCTCAGGTTCAGGTGAATGAAATTACTAGCATGAGCAATGATTGATCTGAGTCACTCTGAGGAAGCTATCAAATGGGAAAAACCATGTAGACGTTCTGAATGAAGATTATATTACTTACTTTTCTGTTGTTGTAATAAAATGCCATGACATAGGCAACTTATGAATGAGTTTGTTTGCATTTATACTTCCAGAGGGATATAGTTCAGTCAACACAGGGGAGGAGCATGGCACCAAGCAGCAGGTGCAGACATGCAAGCATGAAGGAGAGTGAGCAAGAATGGGACATGGACAGCCATGGTGGTACATGCCTGTAACCCCAGCACTCTGAGAAGCAGAGGCAGGCAGATCTCTGTGAGTTCAAGGCCAGCCTGGTCTACAAAGTGAGTCCAGGACAGCCAAGGCTACATAGAAAAATTGTGTCTAAACAAAACAAAACAAAAAAATGGGACACGTTTACTCTCAGAGCCACCTTCTCCAGAGACATCTTTCCTCCAGCAAAGCCAGATCACCTGAACCTCCTCAATCATACCGCTGCCTGGGACCAAGGGCTCAAATATCTGATTCAATGGAAACCATTCTAATTCTAATTAGTACAAGAGTCTTGAAGAGAATTTCACCTCTTATTAAGATGAATATGAGAACAACCAGACCTATTAGTGCAGAAGCTCTAGGTTTCCATTTCAATTTTTGTAAACCAGAAAGCAGGAAGGCTTTGGAGGACTTTTCCTGCTTCCCACTACCTATGTTACAAGTGTTCATCCCTGTACAGGGCGACAGTGAATAGTTAATGTATTTGTATTTAACTGATGAATAAATGAATCAGAAGCCTAAGGGTAGTTGAAATAGTGTAAGAAAATTTTGAGTAAACACTTTAAAATACACTTAGTATTAGAAAACACATGTAGAGAATGAAGGATATGCCATTGCTCATTATTAATTTATGGGAAGAAAAACTACTTATCTCAGCAAATATAAGCTTATATCACTATGTTTCCAATGGCCATTATTAGAATGGCCATAACAATTTCCTTGAGGAGTTTGAGCACAGATTTATGGATAGGATTATGTGCTGAATTGAATTGTGAATAATTCCCAGGAGTAAAATGCAAATTTGGGACAAGGATGGTTCTTCCAATGGTACTCAATAGGGGATATTATGACACAGAAATATCTACAGGGATATAGAAAGTTGTGTTCTATGACCTATGCAATATAATCCCCTATATCACATCACACAGATTATTTTATGTAAAATGTGTTTTACACTTGTAGTAATTTAAGCTAGAGAATTATCTGAGGGGAGATATTTTATTTAAATTTTCATGGATAAAGGGCTTTGCATGACAGACAGCATATGTTCCTACAGAAGTCAGTTGGAAATAAGAATCACTCCATAAGAAGGTGATCATAAAAACTGTGCTCTAGTCCATTTTTTGTAGCTGTGATAAAACACTGACCAAAAGCAACTTGTAGATGAAAGGGATTATTTGCCTTACACTTCTAGGTTAGATCCATCATGTAGAGAAACCTGGGCAGAAGCTATGGAGGAACAATTTGCTAGTTTATTCTCTGGCTTGTTCACAGCATCCTGTTTGACTAGCTTTCTTACATATAGCAGGATCATTGCCCAAGGATTGGTGTCATCTACACTGGGGTAGGCTCTTCTATATCAGTTAATATTCAAGATAATGCCCCCACAGAAATAGCCTCGTGCGAATCTATCTAAGTGACTCATCAGTTGAAGGTTCCCTTTCACATGATGATAGGTTGTATGAAGTTGGCAATTAGAATTAACTAGAATATTTATTTGTGTGATTAGTTCATATTTATTTTTTATGTGTCATTTGAGGCCATCACTATTATCATTCACATGAAGAGCTGAAGTAATAGAGACAGGAAAACATTGACAGTTCAAACACTAAAAAAATAGGTGAACACATGAACACAAAAGATGAAGAGATGGGAGAGACAACAAACCCACACTTCTGGATTTCTATGAGGTTGTATCAAGACAATAGGTTTTGGGGTGGGGTGGATGACATGGAAAGCCAAGAAACTACAGCAATTAATGTCATGCAAAAACCAGTTTAACTCTACCAACATTTCACTTTAGATTAGCAAAGGAAAAAGGAAATCTTACTAACTTCTCAGACCCACCAAGGAGTCTTACTAATTCCAGGTTTCCTTCTTTATGTGGCCATGTTTCTCCCCTTCTTCCTCAAAAAACATCCAGGTCATTTCTTGGCTTTGCTGTTCCATACTTCACCAACAATCCCCACTCCACTGATCTTGGGCATACCTCCTCAAATCATTACCTAGACTCTGTTTCTCCTGACTTGGTAGGCAATTCATATCCTCTGCTATCTTGCTTCCATAAGCCACTAGGTTAGCATCTCAATGTAACACTCCATAGGTCTCTTGGCTTCTCTGGTGTCTCATCTCCAAGTACCCAGAGTGAATGACATTGTGCCTCCAGGATCTTACATCCTTAGCTTCAGACTAGGCCTGCTCCTTCCTACCTTATAAGCTTCTCACTCCTCTGTAATAACTCTTCCTATTACTCTTAGTAGGTCCTGCCATTCATGGCCCACATAGGCCTCCTGAACATACAACCAGCTTCCCAAGCTTACCTGCCCATAACTGCCAGTTGACCAGAACTTACTGATAGTAGAGCAAGCAGACTTGGAGAAGCACATCAGAGAACAGAGGACAAGACTAGCAAGGGTTATGATAACTCTTTGATAGTATTTATCTGTTTGCAAGACAGTAATGCTCTCTCAAAGGAGACTTGGGATAGAGCCCACAGCCCCCAATACAAGTTCTATAAGTAAAAACCAAGTCTCACCACTTAATATTCTTCTGAACATTGTACACACATACACTGAAAGTGATTTACACAGAAAAGAAGGAAGGAAGGAAGGAAAGAAAGAAGGAACAGCTAACAAACTACTTCAAAGGAACAATCCCCAGCACAGAAAAAAGTAACACAAATTACTAACTCCATAGAAATGTACCCCAATGGGAAGGACATGGAATGTATTCTAGACAAAGAATTAAAAAAATGATCTTAATTGTGTTTTTACAAGTTAAAAGGAGTATGACTGTGTTCCAAGAGTCACAAAAAAGTGGACAAAATGCAGAAGTCAGTCCAAGATACAAAAATAGAGTTGAATAAAAGAGACAGAATTGCTAAAGAAAAGCAAAACAGAAATGACCCTGGAAGTAAGAAAATCAATTGGCAAGTAAAGCCCTCAGCAGTGGAAAGCTTCAACAACAGAATGGATCCTGTCAAAAATCAGAGAGTTAAGACTAGAAGAGAAAGTCAAGAAGATGGATCACTCACTAAAAGTCGATATCTATCATCTATCTATCTATCTATCTATCTATCTATCTATCTATATGCTATAGTAGATGGTCCTATACCTATACACATATAGGCAGTACTAAGTGTATTCAGTGTTTTTCTTTTATAAATGCATGTGGAGATGGGAGGGGGAAGAGATAGTATCATAGGAGAAGAATGAGGGGAGGTAAGCAGTAAACATTGTTCTTCAAATATCCCATATTCAAGTCTGAAGGCCCACAAAGCTGCCAAGGGACCCAATGGTTTCTTGTTTATGGAGGAGCACCCAAGGTTTCTTGAAATCTCCTAAAGGTGAAGTTAGAAGATCCTGCTCTAAGAAAAAGCAAAAACAACTTTGAGAGTAAGTTCCTGAAAAAATCTTACCTTTCCAACATTCTTCTTGATGGAGGGGGTAAGATGATCTGTTTCAAAGGGAAGAGACTCCTGAGTTACTTGTCAATATCACAGACGTGTCTGTCCTAGAAAGGTGTCCACCAAGAGTGAAGCCTGTGGCTTGAAGACATCTTATCAAATGGTAGAGAGGCCTGAGGTTTCCTGTACATAGAACTATTGGGAAATAGATGTCACTCCTTTGAGTCATGTTCTTTGTGAGATGACTCTCAACATTTGGTATGACAAGTGCTATCTTTTGTCTTCTCCTTGCACCAACCTTATGGCTTCCCTTTTGTAGTAGGGTTTATTGTATCTAAACTTCTTTCCACCAGATGACTCTAATGCTAAACACTATAAACTAGTGCTGGGAGCTTGTGCAACTAAAACCCACACTGTCCTCTCATAGTTATTCAAATAAGAAAAGATCCAAGGGAAGCTGGACCCACTCATATCTATTATTATACTAGTATTACATGATGTCTTTTATCCCAATGGCACAGATAAATATTAAATAAAACACCTTGACTTCTATTCTTGAGATTTTAAAATCTGGTCCCAGTTGTTCATCCAACTACTTTACATATTGTAATTATAGATGTTAATTGAAAACTTACATTTTCATTCCATTTCTATTAACAAAATGATAAAGTTATGAGCTATGAAAGTTCAAGGTATAGTAGATAATATGGAACTTTCAGAAAGGATATTTTTAAATACCTGTACATTAAAATGGTACATGCTCTTATAGAAAATATGAAATCACAGTTCTAATATAAATGTATAGATCTGAGGACTTGGAGAGGAAATGCCAGTCTCAAGGCACTGTACCAAACACAAAGGATACTAATGAAGAGTGCAAAACTACACAGTTAGAAAAGACAAAACACACACTTGAAGCTACAGGTTCATTAACAGAATAAAATAGAAAACTTTCAAATGGAAAAGAAGAGAAAAGCTACATGTAAACAAGAATATATGTAATATCATTCAATTGCAACAACCATAATCATACACAATTAGAACAGCAAATTGAAGCAAAGAGAAATGGACAAAAGAAATATTGGAATAAAATTGGTTGAGAATTTTTTGAAATTATTACCAGAAACCAAACATAATACTAACAAAAAGGAAAAACTGAAAATTCTTAGACACTAAGGTGCAAACTATTTGTATAACAAGGGTTAAAGATGAAATGCCAAGAGAAATATTTTAAAAAATCAGAATTAACCAAGGCATTGTAATAAATCTATTTACTTAAGAAAGAAAAAAATAGAGTGAAGTAAAGTAGGAGAAGAAGTGAGGAAGGGAGAGAGAGAGAGAGAGGGAAGGAGGGAGGGAGAGAGAGAGCGGGGGAGGGAGATTTTAATTTTGGTGGGTTGTAATAAAAACATCAATAAAACAAAAACCTAGAGCATAGTGAATAGGTAGGATCCAAAATCAACAAAACTTCAATCAATTGAGATCAAAGTAAACAGATAAAAATGTGCTGAAGACAGGAAACAGCAATGCAACTGAAACAGGAACCAATATACAAAATCAGGAAGCCCAAAACACTTTCTTCGAAAAGATGAACAGAAGAAATAAGCCTTTTATCAAGCTAAGCAAAAAGAGGTAAGATAAAAATTACTCATACTAGGAAAGAAAGAAATGACACACCCTCAGAAGTTATCAGTGAACTCTGAATACAAACTTAACAGAAGAAAAAAAATATTTAAAACTTACAACAGTAACTAGGAAGTCACTAGAGAAAATCATTGAAACCAAACCTTATTCTTTAAGATCCGTAGGGTCAGTAAGCCTCCACACATATGCTGCTCTGTGGTAGAGCCCTTGCAAATAAGCATGTGACTGTAGCTATGATAAGCAGAGGAACATGTGTATCACAAAACAAGAGATACTACCACCCTTCACCAGAATGACTAACACCCCCAAACACTGCAGACATCAAGCTCTGGAGAGGGCATGCAGTACAGGAGCACTCACACTGTATTGGTGAATGCAGAATGGTATTCTGCTTTAGAAGACAATCCCAGTGTTTCTTACAGTGGTGAACATGGGCCTATCAAAGCATCTTACAAGCAAAGTGCTAATTATATGCCCAGTGATTGAAAACTTAACTACATTTGAAAACAGAGGTAATGGTTGTTTCCACTGTGGCTGCTCAAACTTAAAATCAACCGAGATAGTCTTCATAACTGAATGGATAATCTGATAAGCATACATAAAGTAAAATATTATCTATAAATTTAAATAAATGGGTCATCAAGCTATGAAAATATATGGAAGGACTTTAAATGCATATTATTGAAATGAAGGGGGCAGTCTAAAAAAATCTCCACATTCATGACTTCAATACTAAATGAAAAATTGGAAAAACAGAAACTACATAGCTAAAAGATCAGTGATTTGCTGAGGCTCTGTAGTGAGAGGAAAGAATGGATACAGACCTAGGCATATTAGATAATTAGAAACATTCTACAAATCACTGTACTGGTATAAAATGCCATCTTACATTTGTCAAAACCCAGTGAACTGTAAAACACAAAATGAAGCACAATGGTCACTGATCTTCAATTTACAATTAATTTTTAGTATTTGGCCACTAATTTTTTTATAATTTGTTCACATTTCATCCTGATTGTAATTTTCTCCCACTCTTGTTCCCACCCTCCCTTGCTCCCTCCTTTTTCTGCTATATTCTCCTTCCCTACACTTCTGATTGGTGGAATTCTCCTCCCTCACACTCTGACTACAGCCTATCAGGTGCCATCTGGATAGCCTGCATCACTTTCTTCTGTGCTCCCATAGGACCTCTTCCCTAAGGGGCAGAGTTCATAGAGATCAAATATTAGGTACCAGAGTTCTTGGCAGAGGTAGTCCCCTGTTTCCCTACAAGATGTGGAGAATGAGCCTTACTTTGGATAATCTGAATAGGAGGGGGTGTGTCTGGGTCCCCTGCTTGCAATGTCCTTGGTTGGTGCCTCAGTTTGTGCAGGGCCCCCTGGGTACAGATCTGCCAGCCTTGGTAGTCTCCTTGTGGAGCTCCTGACAGCTGCCTCCAACCCCGATCTTTCTATGCCTCAACTCTTTCATCCAATTCACAGTTCTTCACTGTGAGTCTGGCAGTATGTCTAAGTATTCAT
Source organism: Acomys minous (assembly GCF_964271855.1). Lineage (NCBI taxonomy): Eukaryota > Metazoa > Chordata > Mammalia > Rodentia > Muridae > Acomys > Acomys minous. Next base: position 87,836,859 of record NC_140484.1, read on the forward strand.
CCCAATCCTCCGCAATGTGGAGTCTCTCAGAGGACATCTATCTTAGGCTATTACCCACTTATAAGTGAGTATATACCATGTGTGTCTCTCTGGGTCTGTGTTACCTCACTCAAGATGATTATTTCTAGTTTCACTCAGTTGCCTACAAATTTCAAATTTTCCTTGTTTTTGATAGCTGAATAGTATTCCATTGTGTAACTGTACTAGAGTTTCTCTATCCATTCTTCAGTTGAGGGATATCTTGGTTGTTTCCAGATTTGGGATAATATGAATAAAGCTTCTATGAACATAATTGAGCAAATGTCCTTGTTGTATGGTGGCACTTCCTTTGGGTACATGACCAGGAATAGCTGGGTCTTTAGGTAGCACTATTCCCAATTTTCTGAAAAAGCACCAGATTGCTTTCCAAAGTGATTGTACAAGTTTTCACTCCCACCAGAAATGAAAAAGTGTTCCCCTTTTTCTACATCATCAGCAGCATGTGCTGTCAGTTGAATTTTTTATCTTAGCCATTCTGGTAGGTGTAAGATGGAATATCAGAGCCGTTTTGGTTTCAATTTCTCTGATGACTAAGGATGTTGAGCATTTCTTTAAATGTTTCTCAGAGCATTCTCTGTTTAGCTGTTTATTCCATTTTTTAAATTGGGTTATTTGGTTTGGTGATGTTTAATTTCTTGAGTTCTTTATACAGTTTGGATATTAGCCTTTTGTCAGATGTAGGGTTGGTGAAGATCTTTTCCTAGTCTGTAGGCTGTTGCTTTGTTTGGTTGACTGTGTTCTCTGCCTTACAGAAGCTTTTTAGTTTCATGAAGTCCCATTTATTAATTTTTGACCTTAGTGCCTGGTCTGTTGGTGTTCTGTTCAGGAAGTTGTCTCTGGCACCGATGAGTTCATGACTCTTCCCACACAGATTTAGTGTGTCTGGTTTTATAGTAGCTAACAAGAAAATTGTTTCATTTAGATTTTTAAATTTTGTGGCATATAGGTTTTTGAAGTAAGATGTAATGATTCTTTGGATTTACTCAGCATCTGTGTTTACATCTCCCTTTTCATTTCTGATTTTGTTGATTTGAATTCTCTATGTCTGCCTTTTAGTTCATTTGGCTAAGGGTTTGTCTATCTTATTGATTTTCTCAAAGAATCAGCTCTTGGTTTTGTTGATTCTTTGAAGTGTTCTCTTTGTTTCTAATTTATTGATTTCTGCCCTGAGTCTGATGATTTCAAGCCATCTACTCCTCTTTGGTATGTCTACTTCCTTTTGTTCTAGAGCTTTCAGGCGTGCTGTTAAGGTGCTAATGTGGGACCTCTCCAGTTTCTAAATAAAGGCACTTAGTGCTATGAACTTTCCTCTCAGCACAGCCTTCATTGTGTCCGATTAGTTTGGATATGTTATTCCTTCATTTTCATTGACTTCTAGGAAGTTTTAAATTTCTTCTTAAAAATTTTATCCCTTACTCAGATGTCATTGCATAGGGAGTTGTTCAGTTTCCATGATTTTGTAGGCTTTCTGTCGTTGTTGAATTACAGCTATACTCCATGGTGGTCTGATAAGATGCAAGGGATTATTTCAACCTTTTTGTGTCCATTGAGGTTGCTTTGTGACCAAGAATATGTTCAATTTTGGAGAATATTCTATGAGCTGCTGAGAAGAAGGTGTATTCTTTTGTGTTTGGGTGAAAATTTCCACAGATATCAGTTAGGTCCATTTGATTCATGGCATCCATTAGTTTCATAATTTCTCCATTTATTTTCTATCTTGATGTTCTGTTTATTGGGTATAGTGGGATTTTGAAGTCTCCCACTACTGTTGTGTGTGGTTTGATGTGTGATTTAAGCTTTAGCAATACTTCTTTTATGAATGCGGGTGCTCCTGTATTTGGTGCATAGACATTCAAAATTAAGACATCCTCTTGGTGTGTTTTTCTTTTGATGGGAATGAAGTATCCTTCCCATCTGTTTTGATTAGTTTTGGTTGAAAGTCTGTTTTATCAGATACTAGAATGGCTACTTCAGCTTGCTTCTTGAGTACATTTGCTTGGAATACCATTTTACAGCCCTTTACTTACTCTAAGGTAATGTCTATTTTTATTTCTGAGGTGTGTTTCTTGTATGCAGTAGAATGATGGGTTCTGTTTTTACATCCATTCTGTTAGCCTGTGTCTCTTTATTGGGAAGTTGAGGCCATTGATGTTGAGAGATGTTAATTACCAGTGGTTATTGGTTCCTGTTTTTTTGATGGTGGTGGTGGTAGGGTGTGTGTTTTCTTTCTTTTGGTTTTGTGGATGTGGGGTTATTTATTTCCTTTGTTTACCTTGGAAAAGTTACCTTGTAAAAGTTAGCCTCTATGGGTTAGAGTTTTCCCTCTAGTATCTTCTGTAGGGCTGGATTTATGGTCACATATAGTTTAAACTTCGTTTTGTCATGTAATATCTTGTTTTCTCCATCTATGGTGATTGAAAGTTTTGCTGGGTATAGTAGTCGGGGTTTGCATCCATGGTCTCTTAGTGTCTGAATGACATCTTTCTAGACCCGTCTTGCCTTCAGTGTTTCTGTTGAGAAGTGTGGTGTAATTCTGATAGGTTTGCCTTTGTATGTGACTTGGCCTTTTTCCTCTTACAGCTTTTAATATTCTTGCTTTATTATGTACATTTAGTGTTTTGATTATTACATTGCAGGAGGATTTTCTTTTCTGGTGAAACCTATTTGGAGTTCTGTAGGCTTCTTGTACATTTATGAGTATGTCTTTCTTTACGTTGAGGACACTTTTGTCTATGGTTATTTTGGAAAATATTTTCTGTGTCTTGGTGCTGGGAGTCTTTTTTTTCTATTCCTATTATTTTCAGATTTGGCCCATTCATAGTGTCCCAGATTTTTTTGGAATGTCTGAGTCAAGAGCTTTTTAGATTTAGCATTTTCTTTGACTGTTGTATCCATTTCCTCTATCATGTCTTTTATCCTCAAGATTCTCTCTTCCATCTCTTTTATCCTGTTGGTGATGCTTGCATCTGTAGATCCTGTCCTCTTCTCTAGGTTTTCCATTTCCAGGAATGTATCAGATTGTGTCTTCTTTATTGCTTCTATCTCCATTTTCAGGTCTTGAATCTTTTTTATTCATTTCCTTTTCTTGTTTGATTGTAGTTTTCTATCTTTTGCTAATTTCTTTAAGAGATTTGTTCAATTTTTTCATCCCTTTCTTTGTGTATTCCTGTTCTAAAGATTGGATTTATCTTCCTTCTTTAAGGTCTCTATTATTTTCATAACCTCAGATTTGAAATCTTTCTCCCATGAGTCACATGTGATAGTATCTCCATGGCTTGTTGTGGTGGTGGGAATGCTGGTTTCTGGTGTTATCAAGTGATTCTGGGAGCTGTTGCTTATGTCCTTACGCTGACCTCTTCCCATTGTGATGTTAGCTGTTTTGGTCGTCTCTGATTGTCATAGAGTTTGGGTGTAGATATTGACAATGGGGCTTAGGGCCTGCACTTTACTCACTTCTGATAAGATCCCTGTCTCTGATGGCTTTCTGTTTATGACCCAGGGAGACCAGACACCTCTGTTGAGGTCACTTCTCTCTTGGCTCCCTGACTGTAAGCCAAGTGTGCTGGGGGAGTGGGCAGAAAGATATCCAAGCAGAGAGTTGCTCTGGTGGGCCTGCTTGCCTCCAGTGGTTGGAGGACAGTGTGTGACCCTAGTGCTTTAGGAGCCCACAGTTCTCTTTGGATTTCAGGAGTCAGAGATTTTGCTTCTTCCCAGTAATCCATGTTCAGATCCTGGAGCATGAGCATGCCTGCAGGAGCCAGAGAACTTTCTATGAATTGGCTTGGTGACCTGAAAACAGGTCCATTTGATTTCTAGGCTGTGGGGACTTCTTTGGTCCAGAGAGCCACAAATGCTTGAGTTCCTGCATTCTATAGCTGTTTCTGGGTCATGGATGCCAGAAACGGTGCTCCTGCTGGGGGAGCCATGGCCAGCCTCTGGAGTGTGCTGGTGCCTGCAGGAACTGGGGAGCTTTCTGTGGGTTAGACAGGCAGCCTCAGGCCAGACCCACCAATATTCTGCACAATTTTCATCCTCTCACCTGGGGTACAACAGCTCGGGTGTTTTTTAGTTCTCAATTCAGTCCATAGGTGGCTGTACAGTCACTGCAGTCCTGCCTGTCAAACAAGGTATGTATTCAGCTCTGCCATCTTGGATCTTCCCTGGTCACTAATTTTAATAAGCACATTAGGACATATGCATATCAATAACAGGAGAAATTATGCATAAATGCTACAGATGAAGAAAAGAATGTACATACCTATGAGTTGTTGGCCAAGCAGCCTTTAGAGACTCTCATAACAATAGAGGTATTGCACTGCTATCCTTCACCTGCCAGAACTAGATGGTGAGATCTTACAGCTGAAGATACTAAATATTATAGGTACATGACTCAGGCAATTCTATCTGAAACTGATCTGGAAGTTTCCTTTCTATTGATTAGTGTTCACAGTTCTGAGAGATAAAATCAGATCACAAGTGAAAAACATCATCACAGTTTTTTCCATCTATATACCACATGTAGAACAATTCCAATGTGCCATGAAAGATGTGCACTAGTGTCATAATTGTTGTGGGCTAACCAACCACCCTCTGATTGTATTTCAGGCTTACTCTACAGGAGTGTACACATACTTGATACTGTATACTTGGTCATAAAGTTATGTTTAGAGAAGTCACAGGTTTGTTGGGGGTATACTGTGGATGTTTGCTAAATAGACATGTAGTCAAACTACCTCTGAAACACGTATGTTAGTTTCCATAGACTAGTGCTCCTCTCAGCCTGGGTCTGAGAATTTTCTTTTTGCTGACAGCTTTTTGGCAACAATTAAGCAGAGACTCACCTATCTTCAAAATGTTGAGAATAAATGACTGTCAAATGTTTAACCCTAAATACAGCAATTATATCACCATGCCCAAGGCCAAGGAGCATTACAGATGGGTTGGGAAGGGTGTAAAAGACTGGAGTTGGAGAAGGGCAGGCATTAGGATGTACTGGCCTCAAAATGACATGTTGGTTGCAATCACAGACAGAAGTCACTAGGGAAATGTGAAGCAAAACACATTAATTAAAGTGTTTAAAATGGAAAAGACTCTGTTGCAGGGTCGTCTGATGTATTTTGATGCTAATTAATAAAAAGCCATCCTACCTGGGCAGGGCAGAGTAGATAGAGGTGTTGCCAAGGTACAAGAGATAGATAGATAGATAGATAGATAGATAGATAGATAGACAGATAGACAGACAGATAGATGGATAGATAGAAATCTTGGGAAGAAGAAGAAAGACCACCATGAGGAGGAAGGAGAAGAGAGACTAGGGGGTCCCGAGAAGGGAGGAGAAGGCCACCATGGGTTAGAAGGAAGAGAAACACATGGCTGGCCTGGATGGAGATGTGGCCCAGATGAAGAACATTAGCAAGCATTTGGGCTTATAGATGGGAGGTAGCTTGATAGAAGTTATTGGAAGCAGATGGCATAGGATTGGGGCAGGCTCCTCATACCTGCCCCACTATGGGAAGTAGTTTAGAGGATTAATGTCTGCCCTGCCCCAGGTTACCTAAGGTATTTTAAAATATAACAAGTGTCAGTGTCTTAACTGATTGCTAGCTGGGCGTACCAATCATACTGATAATACAGATATAATTAAAAACAACAAGACTCAGCATATCACATACTTGTGCATGTGCAGCAACTGGAGCTCTCATGCTTTGTTGGGAATAAGTACAACCATATTAGAAAACAGTGAATCAGTTCTTTATATAACGGGGGGGGTATATCATTGTGTGATCCAATATATCTAAGAAGAGAAAGCATGCATCAGCAAATTTCTTCAATGACAACATTTAAAATAGGCAGTAAATCAATATGAAATGGGTACCTGTGGTAAAACTATAGAGCTTCATAACACTGATAGAAGGAATGAATGAAATAGATGCATTCAAAACAGGAGACTGAGCACAGGATGCTAGGATCCAGACAAAGTTGATGGCTGGTAAAGAAAGCAGAAGCAGGATTTTTCTCTGGGAGCATAAGTAGTAAGTAGACATAAGTAGTAAGTAGAGGGGGCATAGAGTAACTTGCAAAACTATTAACATATGTCTTGATCATTTTGAATCCTATAAATATGCCTTTCACTCCCCACACAGAAAAAATTGTACCTTAGTCATCTTTTAAACATCAGACTCTCTTAATTATTCTGGGATTAAAATAAATTGCAAAAATTAAGAAAAGATGCAACATTTAAATGAACACATTAATTTGCTTTGTAAATCCCATTGGAAACCCACCACGAGGGCTCAGAGCACCCAACCAAACAGTTTCAAGAGGCAAATAGAGAGGAAAGGAAAGGGCTTGACCTGAGTGTCTACTGGAGGACTTGAGAAATGCAAACCACAAGAAACATCCTACCACAAACCTTACATGTTGTTGTCTTATTTGGGTATCAGACCTGACCACATGTTTGCAAAACCTAGTGTCGAAATAAACTTGTATAAAGATAAAAGCAAGTCTGATGAATTGCACAGCATGTGCATTTTGGCTTAGCATGTTGAAACTCTGGCATACAATGCAAGATGTGGCCAAGGATGCATAATGGCATGACCATTATATGGTAGCTAACTGACTTTGACTGGTTTGATACCTAAGTCATAGGAGGTAATTTTGTACCTGGTATCAATTCTATAAGAAAGTCCATATCTGGTCATATCATAGGCCCTAGAGTAGAACCTGCTACTGTTGTTTTGATAAGTAGTCATGCTGTCAAATTGCCCCCTAATTATTTTATATTTATGTCTATAGACATGATTTTATCTGAACCTTGTTCAGAGAATCTTTTTTTTTTCCTCAGTGGAAACGGTCAATGGTCAGATGCATAACTAGATAGTTAAGAGAATAAGAGACAGTGCTCAGCCTTACACTTGATATCTATCCAACATGCTACACTAAGGCACAGAGAATATGGGGGAAGAGGATATGGAAAGAATGTAAGGGACAGAGTGTGGGTGGAGTGATGTGGAATACTGCCTTCTGGACATTACATGGTTATTACACTCATAAATTCACAGCATCTGGGCTTATCTACAAGCCAGCCCTAATTCTAATACTGGTGAAGTACTTGACCGCCAGTCCTGGCACTTTACTAAGGAGCTATTAGTATTGTCGGCTGATGGAAGAGAGAGAATTATTATCGTTATGGGATATGGCCACTGGTAGGGTGCCTGTGCTCTAGTAGCTGGCCCTATACCCATGCAAATATATGGGAAGGCTAGAGCTTGATATCAGGTATCTTTGTTTATGGCTGTCCACCTTATATATGGAGATAAAGTCTTTCAAATGGATACCAAATGGATGCACTTAGCTACTCTAGCTAACCATTGTGTCTGGAGGGGACCCAGTCTTCAACTTCTAAGTGCTGGGATCAGATCCAGGCCACTATGCATACCCTACATTTCATTGGAGTGATTAAAAACTAAGGAAATATATTTCTTGATGAGTGTTTTTTAAGCACCATTGTATCACTGCAATGAACTCCTCTTTATTACAGTGAATAATATCAATAGAGTTCAGTAGGATTGCTTTTGCATGTATTTTCTTTAAAGATACTCCTTCATAGAATTCATAGAATTCGTATTAGTGCTACCTTAAATGTCAGGTAGATCTCAGCAATGAGACCAGGTGGTACTGAGTGTTTCTTTGAGATTTTCTTTTTGTTTTGTTTTGTGTTTTTTCTTTTTAAAAATATTTTCTTGTGGATATATCATTATTTGCTAATATATCTCCTCGTTTTGCCCCCTGCTTCTGTGATAACCACTACGACACAGAGAAACTAGGGGAAGAAGGGTTTTCTTAAGCTTATACTCCTGCTTCACAGTTCATAATAGAGGGAAATCGGGTAGGGAACGCGAGGTAGGAAGGCAGGTTCTGGAGGTTCTCGAGGTTCCTGGATGCAGGAACTGTAGCACAGACCATGGGGGGGGGTGTTGCTTATTGTTTTTCTCTCCATGGATTGTTCATTCTTATATACCCCAGGGCCACCTTCCCAGAGGTCACCCCACACACAATTCCCACATCAACAATTAATCAATTAAATCCCACACACAATTCCCACATCAACAATTAATCAATTAAATATCCCCATATATTTGCATACAGCAATTATATGGAGATATATTCTCAACTGAGGTTCTCTCCTCCCAAATGACTCTAACTTGTGTCAAGTTGACAAAAACAAAAACAAACAAACAAACAAACAAACAAACCTACCCAAAAACAGAAAGATTTGTTACTGATTGTAATGGTTTGAGTAAGAATGGCCCCCCTGTTGGATCTTACATTTGAGTGTTTAGTTATTAGGGAGTGGCACTGCTTGATGAAGTGGCCTTGGCCTTGTTGGAATAAGTGTATCATTGTGGGTAGGCTTTGAAGTTTTTAAAGGCCAAGACCTGGCCAGTATCTCTTTCTTCCTGCTTCCTGTTTCTGGACATAACACTGTTAGCTACTTTTCCAGCACCCTGTCTTCCTACTGTGATGATAATGTGCTAAGCCTATGAAGCTATAAACCAGCCCAATTAAATGCTTTCTCTTATAGGAGTTGCCTTACAAGATTTCCCTTGGTCACTGTAATATTCACAGTAAAAGAACAGTGACTAAATCAGTGTTATAATGAGCCTAAGTAAAAAACCTTGGAAATTTTATTATATAGATTGAGCTCTTGTATCCTCATGTTATATTTTGAATTCTGGAGGTTTTATTTTTGAACTTGACTGGAGGTCTTCTCAGTGTAAGGTTTAACCTTCTCAACACTAAGTTCCAGGAAAATTTCTCTGCTCTCTTCCCTGTATTGTCTTAGTAGAGGGGTTTACTCCAAGATGCAGAGTGAAGTACTATTAGTGAAAGCAGCTCCATGGATACCTAAGATTATACTCTGACTGGTTGCACTGAGTCTTTACAGCTCTACGGATCCTCAAAGTCTTAGGAAAGTTCCAAAGCCCATACTAGCCTTCCTTGCTTTGTGGGTCAAAATGTGATTCTATGACAGTTGCACAAAATTCTCTTAGTAGTCAAAGGCAGTGCTAAAGTTCCATCTATGAACATTGGCTTGGTCACAGATGGGCTACATAAGGTTGGAGGGTAAGTGGAAGAGAAAGTTCTTGGGCACCAAGACTAAGGTAGTGTGTATGTGCATCTCAAAGCCATAGGATTATGTATTGTCTCAGAAAGGGGACAAGTGGCTACACTAAAACTGGCAAAGCTGTGGTGGACTGACATCTTTTCAATGTGTGCACAGTTCTCAATTTGATGTGAGACATGCCTAGCAACTCTGTTGCTGTTTTTCTTTCTAGTTTACACTGGTTCCAAAGCCTATTTTGCAAAGTTTTACATTGAATTATAAGCAAAGTCCCCCATTCCTTCTCCATGGGGGAAGGTCTCTCAGCATTCCAAGCTAGAGGATGGATAATGGAGGAAGACATTTTGCCATTTTAGCTAATGTCATTAAAGTACCCACCTCTGTCATCAATATTGGCTTGGATGTAGGATCTGGGGGCTCTGTCTAGCAGTAAGTTCACATGGTAAGCCTGGTATTGATATTCTAATAGTACATTTGGACTTTATTCTCTTTTTATTCCCACACATGAGGTGTCTCTATCCACATGATACAACTTGGAGTTTGGGAAAGATAATAGAGGTTACCTTTTACTGTCTTTATCCTTAAAAATGTCCTAATTTTAGTCATACTAAAATCAGGTACTCTGGTCTTATACCTTGTTTTCTAAGCTGAAGCTTGGTATATGACTATAGTTTTTATGTGAATAGCCATTTAATTTTATGTGTCTATGAGAAGATAAGAATCGCCTAAGGATCTTATTAAGCCAACAATACTGCTCAAACCTGGCATATATTAACTGCAAATGCACATTGCAAACTTAGAGTACAGAATAAATGATATTAAAATTTTTCTGTTTTTTTCTATGTTATATGCATGGGTACTAGAATGCATAGGCGTGGTGCACATATCAAAGTTAGAGCGCAATTATTTTTTTATTTTAATTATTATAATTTATTCTCATTACATCCAGATTGTTATCTGCATACTCTTACCTTTCCATTCCCACCCTCCCTCCCCCTTCTGCCCTATTCTTCTCCCCTAGGCCTCTGCTAGTGAGCGCCCTTATCCCCTTCCTCTGTGTGCCCACAAGGCTATCTTGTCTAGGGGCAGTGACTAAATTGTGGGTAACAAACTGCATGTCAGAGGTTCAGCAGAAGTCCCTCCTCTCACCTTTTCCATGTGGAGAATCAGCTATCCATCAGCTACATATGAATAGTGGATCTTGGTTCTCTGCATGCATTGTCCTTGGTTGGTATATCAGTTTGTGCAGCACCCCACATCCCTATGTCCAGATCTGTGGGCCTTGATGGTCTCCCAGTGGAGCACCTGCTCCCTCCTGGACCTTCCATCCCCCTCACTCTTCCCTAACACTCTCAGCACTCTGCCCAGTGTCTAGCTTTGAGTCCCAGCATTCAAATTCCAATTCCCTGCTGGGTGGAGTCTCTCAAAGGATATCTATTTAGGGCTAATATCCACTTATAGGTGAGTTTATACCATACCTGTCTTTCTGGGTCTGTGTTACCTTACTCAAGATGATCCTTTCTGGTTCCATCCATTTGCTTGCAAATTTCAAGATTTCCTTGTCTTTAATAGCTGAATAGTATTGCATTGTGTAAATGTACCACAATATCTTCATATATTCTTTAGTTGAGGGACATCTAGATCATTTCCAGATTCTGACTATTATGAATAAGGCTACTATGAACATAGTTAAGCAAATGTTCTTGTTGTATGGAGGACCAACTTTTGAGTATATGACCAGAAGTGGTGTAGCTGGATCTTGAGGTAGTACTATTCTCAATTTTCTGAGAAAACACCAGAATGATTTCCAAAGTGTATAAGTCTGCACTCCTACCAACAATGAAGGAGTGTTCTCCTTTCTCCCATCCTCGCCAGCATGTGCTGTCACTTGAGTTTTTATTTTAGCTATTCTGATAGGTGAAAGATGGAATCTCAGAGACATTTTGATAGCATTTCCATAATGACATAGCCCATTTTTTAGGGGTTCCCTGCCATTCCATATCCATCTTTTGAGAATTCTGTTTAGCTCTGTCCCCATTTTTAAATTGGATTATTTGGTTTGTTGGCATTTAATTTCTTGAGTTCTTTATATATTTTGGATATTAGCCCTTTGTTTTATGTAGGGTTGGTGAAGATCCTTCCTCAATATATAGGCTGTTGCTTTGTTCTGTTGACAGTGTCTTTTGCATTATAGAAGCTTTTCAGCTTTATGGGGTCCCATTTATTAATTGTTGATCTTCAAGCCTGAGCTATTGGTGTACTGTTCAGGAAGTTGTCTACTGTGCCAATGAGTTCAAGGGTCTTCTCCATGTTTTCTTAAGAGATTTAGTGTTTCTAGTTTTATGTTGAGATCTTTAATCCACTTGGACTTTAGTTTTGTTCAGGGTGATAAATATAGGTCTATTTGCATTTTCTACATGTAGATGTCCAGTTAGACAAGCACCTTTTGCTGAAGATGCTATCTTTTTTTCCATTGTATGGATTTGGCTTCTTTGTCAACAATGAGGTATCCATAGGTATGTGGATTTATCACTAGTTCTTAAATTTGATTTCATTGATCAGAATTCCACATGTAAAACAAGAACTTCTTTCTTCTTTCCTTCATTATTTTTTTGTATTCGTATGTTCTTATAATGTAATTACTAAAAATTTCATCTCATTTCTTTTGATTTTATCTTTTTGTTTTTCGTACTATAGTTTCTTTATGCTACTTGTAATTTTTTGAATGAAATTTCAGTTGGAAAATAACATACCGGGGGTGGGGGTTTGTATGTAGTTGAATTTCCTCCCCTACCAGGGTTCTAGTACTTGCTGATTGCTACTCAGTGTGGTGGTTTGTGGAAAGTTTTGTGAAACTTTTTAACAACCAAAGCTTAAAGGATGACCCTAAGCATGTTGGGGTGATGTTCTCAGATGTCAGTTTGAAGATGTGGCTCAGTGTTTAAAGTGTGTAGTGCTTTTGCCCAGGACCTTAGTTTATTTCCAAGCATGCATATAAAGCAACTCACAGCAACCTGTAACTCCAGACTGAGAGGACTCAATGCCCTCTTCTGGCTTCTACATGCACTTGCACTCACTTACACATAGCCCTACACAAACACATACATATAATTTGTTTTTTCTTTTCAAGATAGGGTTTCTCTGGGTAGCCTTGCCTGTCCTGAACTCACTTTGTAGCTCCGCTGGTCTCAAACTCACAGAAATCCTCTGGCTTCTGCCTCTCAGAGTGCAGTGATTAAAGACCTGTAACACCATGCTTGGATCATACACATAATTAAAAAAAATTATTTTAAAAGGTACACACCCTTCCCAGTGGCATGGGGCCCAGGTAGACAGAGCATATCTGAGATAACTCCCAGTCCAGTGTTATGAGGATGAGGCAGGTAAGGCAAGCTTGAGATGAACCCTAGTCTTGTACTATAAAGCGTGGGCAGACAAACCACACCAAAGAGGACCCCTGCCTGGTACTACATACCATGTACAGGGCATAGCATTCCTGAGATGAGGTGCCACTATGATGAGCAAGTAAGTAATAGAGAGATGGAAGATAAAGAGAAGCAGAAAGATGCATGAACAATGAAGAGAGGCAGAACTGGAGACCCAAGGGTAGTGAGGAACAGCTTGATGTATGTGGCTATGCCACTTAAGGGCATAGTGAGGTCCTGGATCATGCTGACATTGATGGCCATGAGTCTGTGGTCCACAGCAGAGAGAGTACGTTACCACTGAAAAGTGGTCTGGAATGCTACTAGGGACCATGTTGAAATATGAAGACTATCAGAGCTGACCCTACCCTTCACCTGGGCATCCTGGGAGAGCTGGCCCCAAAGGCAAAAAAAGCAGGGAAGAGGATGGAGGTATGTGTGTGTGTGTGTGGAGAGTTGGTCCTGACTTTTGCCAGCTACAGCACTTGGGAGAGTGGGCTCTGCACCTCTCCTAGGAAGCACCGTAGAGCTGTCCATGATTGTCAGGGTTGAAGGTGAACTGGCTCCAGGGTCATGAGAGCAGGAGGGCTTTCTCTGCCACTCATCTGCTGCGTGGGAAAGAAAAGATGTTCTCTGCATCACTCCTTGCCACCTATGACAAGCAAGGGAGTTGCCCTTGCATCTCACTGGCTGTGGCACTTGGAAGAGCAGGCCCTGCACCTCACCTGGGCATGTGTGTGTGAGCTAGCACTTAGGTATGAAAGTGAGAGAACTGGCTCTGCCTCTTTCCAGTTGCAGCAATGGATGAGCTAGAAGGAGCAGTTCTGGAGAGTTTTCCCTAGTAGCAAAGGTGTGGGAAAGCTGGCAGGCTGACCAGCTTAGCCACCACCCAAGCCCAGGTTCATGGCTGTGAGTTGATCAGCCCTAAAGTGTATCTTATTTATGAACTGGCTGGAGCATGTTAAGTGGCTGGTCCTACGGATTTAAAGCAGCAGGATCTCCATGACACAGGGCAACAACAGGATAACCAAGAGAAGTCATAGTGAGGCTCCAGTGTTTATAGTATAGGTGGTCCAGAGGCCTTGAACAAGGGCAGTGACTCATTACAATGAACATTTGCAAGTAAAGAAGTGTGGACAAAGGGTATACAGTGGGTCACACTGTGACATGCTACAGATTTCCACAAAGAATTTTTTTCTTTTGGGGGAAAAGATGTTTCAATGGCAGAGGGTAAGTGTGAAGGGGCAGGGAAATTAATGGGAATCAGGTGCATGATGTGAAATTCACAAAGAACCAATTAAAGGCTAAATAAAAAAGATATACAGTTGTCAAGTATGTATAGGATAGTATTTCATGATTTGAAATACAAAATTGAAAATGTAAAAGAAACAAAATGAAATACCACAGTATGCCCACTGGAATGTAAAAAGATTGATAACACCAACCTCTAGTGAGAAAGAGCAGTAGGAATGTTCACATATGGTGAACAGAACCCAAAGTCAACAGGCATTTATAAAGTCAGGTGACAGTTTCTAATAATACAAATAAGAAATTTATCATTAGATACAGTAGCAATGCTACTTAGAATTCACTCAGTGAATTAAAAGTACACTCTAATATAAACCTCTACACAAGTACGTGAGGCAGAAGTCCATTGGCAAAGGTAATCATGAGACCAAATATCAAGGTCACAAAAGCATTCTAAAAGCTTGTTGCCCTTAATATGCTTGTCACATCAAGAAAGAGCAAAAATGTTCTTCATAGGTGAATGCATAACTAAACAGTGAGGCATCATTATAAAGCAAACCATTAGTCATTATTAATAATAAATGAGCACCTCAGAGATTGCAGAATGCACTAGCCCAAGTGGAGACCTGTATATTATAACCTCCTCTACCAAGGCTCAGGGGTCACCGTGGAAATAATATAAGGGGGTAGAGAATGATTCAAAGAAACAATGTTTTGCAGATACATTAGGACAGACGCACAGGTGAACTGACAGAGATTGTGACAGCAACAACATGCACAAAACCTGCAAAAGCTCAAATTGGTAATGAAGCCCCACCCCCTCAGCTGAGGATTGGCTGGCAATTTGTAGGTGCAAAGAAAGATAGTGACTTTTCTTCATGGAGATGGCCTCTGGCAGATTATCCATGTTCTAAGGATGTGGGAACACAAAAGAACATATGGGCAGCACAAAATGGACTCCATAGGTTTTAAAATATTCAGAATACAAACAGAGGAGTTTTGGGAAGTTGTGAATATGATTAAAATATATTATATAAAAATGTTAAGAATTAATTTAAATTTCTATAAACAGAGAATAAACTTCACAGTCTCAAGGTTGCCCCAAGGCTCAAAACAAAGGTGGTGGTGGTATGCATCAAAACATGAATCTCTGGAACTGGGGCACAGCTCTCTGTTTAGCTTCAAAGTTCCAGATTTCTGTCTGTGGAAACTGGCTCAGTGATAGTGGTGCCCACCAAGCATGTGAGATACATGAAATAAAACAGTAGTCCCTTGGCCACCAAGACTAATGCTGTAAGTGTATTAATGATTTTCTTCTGGTCTCAGCAAGGGTCTATGTGCCCACAATGGGGTTGGCAGTGGTTAAGGCAGATTTACATCTGGGTTCCAGTACACAGGACGAATATATCTGAATGTGTCATCACTGGTTAGTGGCACTGACTTGGGAAGTGTTAGGTGGTGTGAGAGAAGACTTAATTGGACAAGACTTTGAGTTTTCAAAGCCACACCAGACCCAGTTCCTCTGTCTCTGCTTGTAACCTTTGGATAAAGACCTAAGCTCTCATCTACTGCTCCAGAAGTATGCCTGTCTGCTTGCTGCCTTGCTGCTAGCCATTACAGTCATGGATTCACCCTTGGAAAATGTAAGCCAGGCCCCAATTACATGCTTTCTTTTGTAAAGTTCCTTTCTCATGGCATCTCTTCACAACAATATAGCAGTGGCTAAGACAGAAACCCCCAGATCTTTCTGTCATGAAGAAGATTCATCTGTTCTGTAGGAATTTGTTGGCCAGAAGCATGACCAATGGCTGCTTTCAGTTTTGGCATGGGGAGGCTAACAAGTGGGAAACATGGAAATAATGAATGAAAAACATGAGGGAATGCCAAGTCTTACTAAGACCAGTAGGAAAAGAACCAGACCTATATAGACTGTAACCCTCAGATTTGAAATTATAAAACAAAAAAGCTGTTGAGAACATTAGGAAATTTTCTGATGTCTGTTGGTATATAATAAGTGTCCATCTCTCTATAGGGATTCAAGGAATAGGTGATAATTTTCACTAAATGGATAAAGGAATATAAAGCCAAGATTATTATCAAATTCAGAGTAAATGTTCTGCAAATAAAATCACTGCTGATGATTCTGTCAGTGCACCTAAGTGCAAAGGATGCAGATTAAAGCCCAGAAAATGAATTCTCCAAGACAGGGGAGGGATTTTCCTTGATCTACAAGAATATGTGAACATTCAAACAGAGGAAGTATAGCAAATGGACTGGAATAGAACCCATAAAACAAACTGGAGGAACAATTTCTAGGAGAATTTATACATACAAATGCTGATGTACAAGGCTGCAGGAGCATGATAGTTTGATATCAAAATACAACCTGTCAGCAAAAATACATTTCTATGCAACTATCTTAAATTTGGGGTGATGGTTTGAGTGAAAATGACCCCTTGTTGGTAGAAGTGTATCACTCAATGTGGGTGGGCTTTGAGGTTTCAGATGCTTAAGCTGGCCCCAGTTTCATCGTCTCTTCTTGCTATCTACTGATCGAATTGTAGAACTCTCAGCTGCCTCTCTAGCACCATGTCTTCCTGCGGGCCACCATGCTTCCCATCATGATGATAATGGACTAAACCTCTGAACTACCAGCCATCCTCAATTACATGTTTTCCTTTATAAGAGTTGGCATGATCATGGTGTCTTTCCACATAAATAGGGTCTTAAATAAGACCGTGACAACAAATAACTCCCAATCGAACTATGTACCCATTCTGGTAAGAAGCCACTCCCCTTGGTCCCCCACCATCTGCACTACCCAAGATACCAAACTAGTTGTGCCATCATGGTTTTCTCTGTAGCTACCCATAGGCCTTCGGTAAAAGCCTCCCTCCCCCAGTCTTTGTCCCTTTGTGACTTTCCAAAAATGTGTGGTTCACCACCGTATCTGGGACCCAAATGATGAGCAAAGAACTCACACAAAAATATATAATCAAGAACCAAATTCCAAATGCCCATAATCCATCACAAAACCACAAGCAATATGAAAAACAGACACTACATCTCTCTTAACTATCATGAATCCCATAGTTTGTAGCCCCCGTGAATATAATTTACCCTGAGACTCAGTTTTCAAAAGAACAATCGAATGCTAGGTTTCCGAATGTATCCAGAGATGACACCAACCTGGATTATAGAAGAATTTCTGGATGTTAGATTAAAAACCAGCATTTCACAGAAACTTGTAAAAATTGTCCCTGGTTACCAAAAGTAATAATTTCCTTTGCTGTTGACAGAGACATGGCTACCTGTGGTGCTCATTGGCATATCACAGCCTATAATCCCTTCAGGATCCCTCACTATCAGAGTATCTCTTACACACTCCATTGTCCATGCTATCATCCTGTCCTCTCCTTCTCCACTCATATCTGGAGCCAAACTCCTGGGAGGGACACAGATGAACCCCTTTCCAAGGTGTTCACCCTCTCTTAACAGAACTAAGTTGTTGATTTGAGTTAAGGTATAGATCATTTTATTCCGCTGGCTTCTGCCAATCACCATGTTTGACTGCATATTATAAAGTCCACGCCATTGCCACTTCCTATTCCTCAGCTCTCACCACTTGTCTCTTCTTGCTCACTAGGGATGTCAAGCTCCTGGAACGTGCTTTGCCTTCTTGGGCATTCATCATGTGGAAAGACATCTGTCTCTCCTTGGATCACTGGAATCTGCTGTATGCTTCTCTACTGTGATTCAGAGCATCTCTCTGCTAAGACACTTACCTCTTTCCCTCTATTAGAATCCCCCTTCTGGTGGAATTTCTATTTGCAAATCTTTTCTCCAAGCCTCTCCTACCTCTTCTTCAAGCTCCTGAAATATGTCTGCGTACATTGGCTCTCAGCTCACTCATGGATCTTGCTCTTTCTCTAACTCTGGGATCCTCTATGGTGATCTTGTTTGCTTGGCTGAGAACACAGGATTAAGTCTTCTGGCTGTTGCAGAGGACAGCATCAGCCTTTGGATGCCAGATCCAGAAGATCTGAGATTTTATTTTCATTGAAGGAGGAGCTTGACTGGCCTACTTTGGCAAGTAAGAGTAGTCACCTCAACAGTGTCTACAGTGTAGTAGGGTCCTGGCGGTGTGTGAGGCATGGAGTTCTTTACATAAAGGTCAGTGTTATCACACTTGTCATGTCTGTTGCTTCCTATTGTCTTTGAAGATGTTTGAAGATGCTGTTTCAGAAGCTGGTATTTCTGTCTATCAGGGGAAACCTTTTATTTTTCATCAAATACCTTAAATACCACATTCAGCAATATATACACATAGTTTCCCCTGTAAATTAGTTACAATTAGCATGACTACAAGCTACCATGTTCTGAATACATTAAAGAACTTGATTAACCATAAGTTGACTGACTATTATTTGTTTTAATTATCTTTAAACACTATAAGATATAAGATTAGTATTTTTACAATTTTATTCCTGTTAAGTTTGAGACTTGAAAATTGAAATTTAATAGATGACTTTTTAGCATCAAAATAAAACTTTAAACAGTTAGCAGAGCCCATAGAGAGGCAAGAACCCTATTTTCCTGAAGTTTTTATAGTGCACCTTTACAGAATATCAGTTTCTTGTATGTCTCAGTTTCTCCAAATATCTAAAGGTAACAAAGTCAGCAAAGATAAAGTGGCTACATTTATATTAAAATTTTTATTTAATTAATTTCTTCAGATTACAACTAGATTGTTATCCCATGATTTGTATGCTCTCATTCCTCCCTCCCTCCCACTTTCACCCTATTCCCCTCCCCTAGGTCTAAGATCGAGGGGGACCTCCTCCCACACTATATGGTCATAGGCTATCAAGTCTCATCTTCGTAGCCTGATTATGCTTTCTTTGAGTGCCATTAGGACTCCCCACCAAGGGGAGGTGGTCAAATATGGGGCACCAGAGTTCATGTCAGAGTCAGTCCCCACTATCCACACAATTGTGGAGAATGTCCTGTCCATTGACTAGATCAGAGTAGGTGTTCAATGTTTACTTCATGTATTGTCCTTGATTGGTGCAGTTTGATCAGACCCCCTGCATCCAGATCTGCCCATCAGGATGTTCTTCTTGTAGGTTTCTAGGACCCCATTCTCCCATACTTCTCTCACCTAGAGTCTCAATAGAATGTCTTCACATCTATCCCAATCTCCTGGCAAGTGAAGACTTTCATGGGACATCCCTTTTGGGCTAATGTCCAATTATAAGTGAGTATATATCATGTGAGTGTTTCTGCTTCTGTGTTAACTCATGGCAGTGCCTATCAAGCACTGTATCTGATCTACCACACAGATACATTTTTCTAAACAAGAGATTAACACAAGTTACATGCAGACATTCTGGAGCATATTGTTGCCCATGTATACAATTCTTAATCATCACCCTTTTTTGTGGAAGTCTTAAGTTAATTTTTTTGTTATAAATTCTGTAAAATTAAAAAAAAATCATACTTAATTTTAAAATCCTGAGATAAAGAGAGTTTATACAATGGCCTTACAGATTCTGAGACAAAGTTTTTACTTTTGCAAAAGTTATAGAGGTGTAAAAGTAGTGAAAGTACAGAGTTAAGCATCCATAATTACACTTTGTAAAATTTAAAGATAGCAAAGAAAACTAAGAAAAGGAAGGAACCATGCAATAAGCATCAGTAAAAAATATTGGGAACAGTTACTTTTAGATGTTTTAAAGCACATAGTGCCTTTTAGGCTGTTATGTTATTCTCTTCTTTCTCCTGTCAGAGCCATGTGGCCTGCTTGATCCAGGATAGATACTTTGGAGGGAATTTTAAAAATAAAAAAGACTGAGTCTGGAAAGGGAGGAGCATAATATAGTTCTAACGCTAGCTTTTTATACAATAGAGCAGAATAAGGCATTTTTCAATATTATACATGCCCTAAACACACGAGAATCTCTGTATGACTGAATTTTATTGTCAGAGGGAGACACTAGGGAAAGCAATGAATGAAGGAAGCACAGAGATAAGACAAGGACAGAGAACAAACAGGCCTAAGAGTTAACAAGAGTTTTGAAAATTCAGAGAAGAGAAACATTAGAGATAAGAGGCATGGGGATCATTTGCCTGTGCAGTGGCAGAAGTTATTACAGTCCATGAGATTTTGAACTGTACTGAGTCTATGGTGTTTGAAGTAGGACATTAAGACTTTAATGAAATTTCTGCACTTAAGTAGGAAAGAGTTTAAAGAAGGCGGTTGAGGAGATAACAAGTCTAATTATGAATGGGAAGAGACAGTGGCTAAAGAAAAAGTAAGTTCCAGGAATTAGCTGACAGACAGGTAAGGAGGGAGCAAGGAGGAAAGAAAGGATGAGATGGGAGGGACCTCAAGAGAGACAGAGCAAGCTCTGGTGGAGAGCTGAGAGCATGTTGGGGGAAGAGCAATGACATAAGAGAGAAAGGTAAATACATTGGTGAAAAAATTCGATCCAGGGCATCCTCAAGTGTATCATGAGACTTGTCAGAGAGAGATGTCCCCAGTCACAAAGTAGAGGAATCACTTTCTATGTGATGGGTGCCTGGTGGGAAGAGAGAAGCTGCCTAACATACCAGCAGGACTTTTGTAGCAATAGTTAGTTCTAAGAGCCAAGAGAGAGACTGAGCAGGCGGCTAGCTCCTAGCTGTCACTTACCAGAGTAGGCAAGGAGAGATGAGTAGCTGGAGCAGGTGGAGGAGAAGCAGGTAAAGAGGCAGACTTAAATATGGTGGATGACAGAAGCCAACAGAAGCAAAGGCTCCATACCTTTAGGAGAGTCAGATCAACAGCTTGATTCACATAGGAGGCCTCGGACCCCTGGAAAGGCTCTATTTGTATTTAGCACCACATTTATGTGAAGATGGTGCAGGAAAGGAACCGTCAATATAACCATTCCTGCATCTGAGTGTTGTAGCTTCAAATCTCTGACTCAGTGTAAACACAGGTAACTTGGGTTACCTCTGGAAGCTAGGACACTGGAATGTGGTCTTTGGGAGGGAGATGCCTTTATAGAGACAAATAACAGAATGAAGGAAATATGAAAGTACAAGGAGAGATATGGGGGCAGTAAGGAAGAGTTACATAGAAAAAAGTTATGAGGAACTGTTAAATTAAGGGAGATGGAATTCATGGAGAATTAATAAAATTACAGGAGAATTAAGAAAACTGAGGAGCATAGAGAAACCTACTATTTTGTAGGCAAGCAATAAAAAA
Source organism: Acomys minous (assembly GCF_964271855.1). Classification (NCBI taxonomy): domain Eukaryota; kingdom Metazoa; phylum Chordata; class Mammalia; order Rodentia; family Muridae; genus Acomys; species Acomys minous. The sequence continues at coordinate 87,857,947 of NC_140484.1, forward strand.
TGACTGTATTATTGAAAAATGTGCATGTAGGGAGTTACTTTATATCCCTGGGTGAAGCTGCTTTATGGAGCAGTGGGATGATAGTTTTGGAAAGAATGTCTCAACAAACATCTTACCTTCCCATCATTCTTCTTATGGGAAGTGGTAAGTTGTTCTGTGGCAAAGAAAAGAATCCCAAGTCAGTTGTCAATATGAAACACGTTTAAGAACAGAAACTTCAAGAAACTCATTCTTAAAGAAGGATAAGAGAGAAAGAAAGCCCTGTGGCTCCCTGTACTTGGATCTGCCCAGCCTGTCACACCTTTGAGTCATGCTCCTCGCAAGACTGTTCTCAACATTTGGCCTGATGCCTATCTCTCATCTCTGGTCATTACCAACAATTAACAGGAAAGAGAGAAGACGCCTTTTTCCTGTTAGTGCTTGTTACTTTTTAACTTCTTGTACCCAGAAGGCAAGCAATGCTAAGGAATGTGAGGCAGTGCTAGACAACGATGAAGCAATAAATATAAAGATAATGATAAAATCTGGTAGATTTGCAGAAGAGTGCCCGGAAAACACAACAAATAGAAGTCTCAGTTTTGAAACTAGAAGGGTTCCTTCGGCCAGGTTCCCAGACTGTGGAAGAATCTAGGTAATGCGCAGTATTCAGGCTCCTGGCAGATTCTCCTTACTAAGATGGCTGAGAAGGAGCTCAACTCAGCACTCAGCATCAGGCATTAAAAATTGAACTCAAGGTGTGGTCTGCAAAAGGGCTATCCAAACCTGCTTCTGCTATGGTGTAAATGAAGGAGACATAAAAAAAGAGTATTAAAAAAGGACAAACTGCCTAGTAGTATGTGAAACTAGAATGGAAAGGATTGGTCGTGGGAAGGAAAAAGGGGCAAAAGCAAGAAAGTGGTGATTTAGTTGCTGTGATGCGTAGCAGCAATGGGGGGGGGACTTAGTCTTTTGAGAAACCAGCACAGCAAGGAGCCTGGCCTGTGTGGCCTCAGAGGTACATCTCAGGAGTTCCTGCCTCACATTTATACCATGCAGAATGATTTAATTAACTATTTAGCAAAGGCAACTTTTAGTAGAACTAAAAATATTAATTTTTTTTACTGTGTTTGTAACTGTGTTAGGTATGACTGAACAATTATGCACATACATGCATGTTATGCATTTAGAGACCAGAGCTCAATGTCTGGGGCCTTTTTTTTGACTCCTCACTTTATATCTTGAGGCAAGGTCTTTCACTTGAAACCATACCAACCTAGTCAGCTATTCTAGGTAATATTTTTTTTCCAGAAACTCCCACATATAGGCCATTACCCAGCAGAAATGTGGGTGATAGGGATTTGAACTCTGGTCCTCACAATTGCAGGGCAAGTGCTTTGCCCACTGACCCATCTCCCATGTCTATGTAGGAGCATTTTATGAAGAAGAATATGGTGATTTGAATAGGTTAGGCCCCCATAGACTCGTGTTTGAATGCTTGGCCCATAGGGAGTGGCACTATTAGGAGGTTTGGCCTTCTGGAAGTAGGTGTGACCTTCTTGAAATAGGTGTGGCTATGTTGGAAGAAGGGTGTCACTGTGGAGGTGGGATTTGAGGTCATATATACATATATGCTCATGCTCCTCTGAGTGTGGAATCCAGTTTCCTCCTGGCTGCCTGCAGAAGAAAGTCTCCTCTGGCTGCCTTCAGATCAAGATGAGGAGCTCTTGGCTCCTTCAGCACCAAGTCTGTCTGTATGACTGTTTGTCGGCAGCCTGTTTTATTTCCTGATCCTCCTCCAGTTTTCTGGTCCTGGGGACAGACTGCTATGCATGAAAGACCAGAAAAATCAGATGGAGGAGGGCGTGGATATGCTTTCACTCCATGATAAAACAATGGGCAGATTGCTCCCTGTGTTCTCAGGCAGAGGGAGTCCAGGTTCCCACCCTCATTTGCAGGAGCAAGCCTCTGCTTCTGCTTTCCTCTTTGGGGAGCTCTGGCCTTAAAGAGTGCTAGGTAGCCAAGCGTGCTTGGCTAAAAAGGACAGCTGAGAAACAAAGAAGTAGGTTTTAATTCATGTACTATGTTTCATAATTCCATCTAAGAACATGAATCTGAGCTAAGCTAAAGATAAAGGGAATCAAAAGGGGCCAAGGACAAGGGGTGGAGAACAAAAGAAAGAGAGAGCACCCTCTCTCAGGAACTCCAGGTTTTAAAAGCCCTGGTATGTAAATTGCAGGAAGAGTACCCAGGATATCTCCCAAGCCTGCCTCCAGAAAGGATCCTCTTGTTAATTCAGAGGCAGCTTTAAAGTTTTTTTTTCCCTGAACACAGCCAGGTTAGTCACACCTTATTGCCAAAATGGGATTTTATGGTTACTTTCTGGAGACAAGAGGGAATGCTTTCTATTATCTGTGTGCAGCCAAACTGGCTTCTCCTGAGAGGAGCTGACTCAGACTTTTGCTCAGGAAAGTCCCACAGACGCCATGTTTCCCACCATGATGATAATGAAACGGTAAGCTGGCCCCAATTAAATGTTTGATTTTGTAAGAGCAGTCTTGGTCATGATGTCTCTTCATAGCAATAAAACCCTAACTAAGACAGAAGTGACAGGCCTGACTATGCTTTGGTTTGGAAGAATGCAGACTTTGGGACCTTGGATTGGAAAAGCAGTGAGTTGCTTTAAGTGGGGCTTCATGGGCCACCCTAGTAGATATATGGAAGGCATCAGGGCTGAAGATGATTGGAATTGTGAATGCCTGAGGTTTCAGAGAAGACAAATTTTAGTATGGTGCCTAGAGATCTTTTTAAAAATATATATTTTGGTGAAGAATATGGCTGCTTTTTACTGTTGTCTGAAAAGTCTGTAAGAGAATAAGAGGATAAGATGAAGAGATTTAGATTAATTGCATTGGCAAAGGAAACCTCAAAACAGCCTAGCATAAACTCTGTCCTATATTTCACTCTTATGAAGAATGTTTGAATCCAGTGTAGCAAGCTGAGAAAGGGAAAACTACAAAAGGGATGGTTCAAAAATAAAAGGTGTACCAGGAAGTGGAACGGAGCTAAGAATTAAAGCAGCACTAGCAAGTGGAATGAAACTAAATCCTTTGTGCAGGGACTAGGTATAGCATTATTTGGACATAAGGAGATATGACAGAGAAGCTTAGGCCCAGTTGCAAGGGTACAAACCTTTAATCCCAGCACAGAAGCATGCAGCTCTCTGAGTTCAAGGCTAACCTGATCTACGGAGCAATTTCCAGAAGAGCCAAGCTTAGGCAGTGAGGGAAACCATTGGAACAGTGAGATAGTGAAGATGTCGTTGCACAAGGGGGCCATATTCCAGCCTTAGCAAGCAGCTCAACTTGGCAGGTTTGTCCACGTGGTTGTGGCTATAGATGGAATTTCTCTCTGCAAACTAAAGAAAGCCACAGAGGCCACGAATGTGTCAGGGACATGCCTGCATGGAGGCCCCCAAAAGTCACTGTGTGTGTCAGCCAAGGTTGTTCTTTGTTCTGGCAGCTGGATTTGGTAGTGAGTAAGTGTCACCAAGGTGGTACTGGTTTTGAAGGCATAAAGGTGTCACCAAGATCTGCTGACATTTGGCACTGTGTGAAGGAAGGAAAGGTCATTGGTGAAGGTGCAAGCTAAGTGCCAGTTGGAGGCCCAGGGCTGAAGAAGTCATGAAAAGATATTGAGACTTCTCACCATGTTGAGACTTTATGAGAGGCTACTGTTGGAAGTGCATCCCAGCTGCAGCCGGAGACAACCCCATAATTTTGGAGATGGCAGTATCATGGGATGATGACCAAGGACAGCAGAAGCAGAAGCAGAAGCAGAAGCTGTGTTCCAGAAGTTGTGAAAGTTAAGCCAGGATTTGCTCGGAGGATTCAAGAGATTAGATATTCCAGAGCTTTTGCATACCTCCTGAGGAAAGCTACTACCAGGGAGTGGAACCAACTCAAGAGTAAGAAGTGTATTACAGTCAACAAAGATGACATGAGTTGGAGATCTGAAGAGCACTTTGACCTTAGACACGGAGATACAGAGTTTGGAGTTTGGCCAGCTGGTTTTTCATCTTTCTATGGACCAGTATTTCCTCACTGTGCTCCCTTCTGTGTGTTTTGGACCAGTAATATCTATCCTGTGTCGTAATATGTTGGAAGTATATTGTCTACCTTTTGATTTTGATTTTATAGTGAGTTACAGTTAAGAGATTGAATGCGTCTCAGAGGAGACATTGAACTTTGGACTTTAAACATTGTTGAGACTGTGGTAGTCTATGAGGATTTTTGATTTTGGACTAAGTGCATTTTTCGTTATGTTAAGTTACAAGCCTCCAGAGGCCAGGGAGTGGAATGTGGCAGTTTGAATAGGTTTGGCTCTCATAGACTCATGTTTGAATGCTTGGACCATATGAAGTGGGATTATTAGGAGGTGTAGCTTTGTTGGATGGGGTGTGCCACTGTGGGGTCATGTTTTGAGGTCTCCTATGCTCAAGGTCCACCAAGCATGAAATCCAGTGTCCTCCTGGCTGCCTCCAAATCAAGGTGTAGAATTCTTGGCTCTTCCAGCACCAACTCTGCCTGCATGATGTTATGTTTCACACCATGATGATAAGGGACTGAACCTATGAAGCTGTAAGCCAGCCCCAATTATATATTTGCCTTTATAAGAGTTGCCTTGGTCATGGTGTCTCTTCACAGCAATAAAACTTAAGGCAGAAGCAATATACCTTCACATTTTCCACCTTTTAAATATAAATGATTTTTTAAAAGATATGAACTTATTCACTCAATTTTGTTTGTTTGTTTCTTGGGTAGATTTTCTGCAATTCAGGAAATAGTATGGTGTGGATTAGACAGAGAAGATCTTCTTGTTTACTCAGAAACCAAGTAGCAGTGCATAGTCTATTACCTTTTGGGCCCATCAAGGGAAGAGGGTCAACAACCAAATGAATTTGACAAAAGTCCTCTAATGACATCGGAATATTCAGTAGTCCCAACTTTCCAACCAAGAGTTCTGAACCCTATTATGTCCTGAAGGAAAAAGAAAGGTCAGAGCAGGCCATATGAGGCAAAGATAGGACTATGGGCCCATCACTGAATCCATCCAGGAGTCCTCAGCCATGATGCATGGCCACTACAGTGACTCAGAGGACCCTTCCTAGAGATAGGAAGGAAATTATGATGGAGATTCACGAGGACAGTGTCATTTCTTGCCAAGGCTAAGTCATGTGTGATGGCGCCATATTTATTGAGTATGCATGTCTAAGGGGGTCAGTGTCATTAGGACTGGAAAGCCTTTTTATATATTGTGTATTATCAGAGTCCATTTCCATATGTGAGTTACTTAGTGCTCATGGAATACAGAATAAATATATGTATGAATAATGAATATGAAGAAATGTGATAAAAGAAGGAAGGCATGTCAGAATAAAGAATAAAAGAAGGAAGGGAGAAAGAAGAGAGAGTCTTATTGCAGTTGAAAATGTGTCAATATCACAGAAATGCTTTGTTAATAAATTTAGTTCTTTTACAATTTTGTACAAAAAACACTTCATTCTCCACTCCTACACTCTCTTCTTCCTTCCACTCTTACCATCCCCACTTTTTCCTTATAAATATCTTTTTTATATTCACATATTTTTGGTTGGTTTTATGCCAGAAATAACCTAGGTCCATTATGTAACCATGGCTTAAGAACTAGCCATCATAGCCCAGGGGGCTCAAAGGAGCTGCACAGCTTCATATAATGTTTTACTTTCTTCCAGAGTATTTTATCTGCCAACATTTCATCAGTAAGTAGCAGTGCCTTATAAGCCTCTTCTCTATCCAAAACTAATTGTTCAGTGGAACTAATTTGTGGAGTCCGGGTGCCAGTAGATAAAGTAGCTGTGAGCTGATGATCCCCATGACTATGTTATACTTACAAGATGGCATTTTACATCTCTCTCCATATCTTTAACTCTTACATTATTTTATCCTCCTTTTGGTATTATTTCCTGAGCCTTAAGGGCAATGGTATAAATGCCTTATTTAGGTTAAAGCCATGCACCTTCCTTTAGTCCTAACACTTTGTGCAGCCACAGGTCTCTGGATTCACCTCCATTAACTGCAGAGACTTCTCTGATTAAGATTGGGGTTAGTGTTTGTGTGGGGATGTAAACATCAATATTAGACTTGGCCAATAAGCAGTAAGGGTTTTCAACTAAGGCTTAAAGTTCCCTAGGTCACATGTTCATGACCAGATTTATAGTACTATGTATGAATTCCCTCTTTTGAATCAGATCTCAAATCCAAACAGGAAGCAATTGATTACTCTCCTAACAGTCATGCCATTATTGAACCAATGGGCATATCTTGCCTGGCAGTTTTTGTATTGTACTTTGAATACTTTATTAGTTAAAAACTCACTCCTCATGATTCCTTCAGTACAAAGTTCTGGTTACATATGAGGTATTCTTTGTGCATTGTGATATGGCTAATATTGGTCACGAGTATGCCTTCCAAACAGGGAAATTCAGAAGGTGGCTATGCTGAGACTCTATGGTCATATGTTATGAATTTGTTCAGCAATGAACTTGCTTTCCTGATATTGTGTAGTGATTTAAAGCAGATGTGAGAGAAGGAATGAAGCTGTTCTAGTTAGGTGAGACAAAGCAATGTTGGAGATAATTATTACATTTTCTATAAGGCTTTGTTATAAACCAATCCATTGCTTCTCCCAGGTGAACTAAGCAGGGTTTACTCTCAATTTAAATATTGAAGAAAAAAATTCATTAGAGAAGGATATGGAAGCAGAAACTGGACCTTTTAGTGTGCTGAGCAAGGTTGTTGGTGATGAGTCTCTGCTTTGGAAAAGATAAAGAATCACTTACACATGTATATTAGGAGTGAACTGAGTGCTTTCTAGAGTCCATTGAAGTGCCTACTGTTAATTTCATCTTACTGATAAGGAGAAAAAGAGATCAAAGACATGTTTCAGGGATATGAAATATTGTCCATGAGCTGTGTCAGAGTGTTTGTCCTTCATTACTCATCTGGATCAATTTGCAGGGTTTGTGGCCAACTAAACAAGGAAAGAGGAACCTTATAAAAATGACCAATTCCTATCCAAAATGATCTCCTAAAGATGCTTTGTGTAAACCAATAAGATTTCTAAAATCAAGGAAGAGAAAGCAATCAAATAAGAAGAGGAAAAATAAATAACTACAACTAATACAGGCATCTAGATGTATGAGCTCTTTCTTGCTTCAGAAAAGACAACTTTCAATCATCTATGCTGCTGAAGAGTCACTTGCGCTGGAATAATCTGAGTGGGAAGAAGTTGCATTGCCTACTAGAGATGAGAGTCAGAATGAAGCATCAGTCACATACTCTGCCAGTGTTTCCTCATGGCTGGTTAGTAAGTTGAAGAAAAAGTGCAAGGCCTCTTATCTTCTCTCAAGCCAACCTTGACTTTTTAATCCTGGAAGTAAATATACTTTGCAGCTCCATTTATGAATGTGCTTTCCCCCTTGGTCCTTCATTAAACTCAAAACCCTGTAAAGTCTAGACTTGTCTTGTGTTTATCATTGCATCTCCAGCATCCAGCACACGGACATTAGAGAATCTGAGACTCAGCATACAGTGATGTTCTGAGATCACAAGGTTTAAAGAGATTTCAGTAATAGCTTAAGTTACCTGGATTGATATTCTAATTTTACCTATTACTCAGTTATGAGAAACATGATATTTGTGGTGTTCCTGAGAAAATCTTAGATCCTTGAAGAAATGACTGTGAACCAGAGGCTTTTAGATACTCCAAACTTTCTCTCAATGTTTGTCTACTTCTGCAACATAGTGAATTTAGGATTTAAACACAGAAAAACGATCCCAGTTCTCAGCCTCTCTTGATACTAGATGGCAGCACATGACTTGGTGACGACAAATAGGAGGTGGATAGAGAGTTTTGTAAATATCCTATGGACCTGATGTCAGTATGAGGACCACAGACTCCTTTTCCCTTACAGAAGAATGCTGAAACATTTCAAAGGCAGATGGGAGCACTAAGATGAGAGTAGTTCGCCCTGGATTGCCAAGTTCTAACAAATTTCCCTTCTGTTTAAGTAGGTATTCCTATGTATAGAACCAAACCACATAAGCTTTTAAAACACAAATATTTACATAATTCCATTGTATTCATTTCATTCCATTCTTGAGGCAGTTATGGTGGCAGCAAGATTATTAAACAGAAGTGACACTACATATAGAGATTTGAACACCTGGTAAAAGATAATAGAAGGATCCAATTCATCACACTGAGATAAATTTCTGGGATAGTGCCTAAGTGATGTAACTTTCCTGTGGCCCATTACCTCAACCATGGCTATTACAGCCAATTATGAATCCTTTTAACTTCTCTCCATCATATCAGTCCTGGTAATATAATACTCTGTTGGCATATGTTATGCACTGTGGAAAGTTTACCCTTACTAATGAAAATGCTGATTTCTTTATCCCACTATCTGATTTCAATCTGGACATGGCATTGTAAAGTTTATTCTAAGTATCTTATGTTTCAAGTTTATGTAAACATGCTCAACATTTGTTCCCTGTTCTTCTAATAAAATTGATCATCCAACAGCTGGACATTAGAGCCAATATGGTGGCATTTCTATATCTAATGAGAAGAAGAAAGAAGGAACAGGATCTGGGACATAGGAGGAAAGGTCCAGAAGGTGTGATGTGAAATAGGCATTTCCAGATAAAATTATAATGCAAGTATTAGAGATTGGGGCTGAGAGGAAGATATATTATTATTGGAGTAATAGAATATATTCCTTAATGCCTTATACTGAGCTCATCAAGTCTATTAAATAAATCAGTCTCTCCAGTTATTCTGAGAAACATCTGGTAGAAGAGCAACTGCTAATTTACTGATTCTATGAACCAATATTAATTTTAATGATCATTCAACAACTCCCCACTAAGATATGCTTCTATGTTCTTCTTAGCAATTCTTACAACTTTGTGGATAGTCTGCACTGAAGATATGTCATTTACTGCTTTACGTATGACTTTTGATTTCTGAGGGTGTGATTGTACATGCATAGAATTTGATGGAAAAGAGTGGTGGGTACCAAGAAAATCTATAAAGCTTGAAAATATTAACACCAGTTTTGGATATGTGCTTCACTAACCTCATGCCTCCTTAAAACAAAGATTTAGTCACCTCAAAGCACTCTTCGCTTGGGAACCTACCAGCTATGCCAGTCTAGCAATTAGGAAGGCAATTTTCACTCTCTTTACTGTTCTTTATTACAAATCCCCTTGTCTCATCTCTAGCCCTGTAGTAGACCACTTGCTAAGCCCTTTTTTCCTTTTCAGACTTTACTTCCTAGGGGCTCCAATGAACCTCTGAGAAGACTCAGCTTTCTTATTTTCTGTAGACATCTCAATCACCACTCCTAGCCCACCCACATTCATTCATGTCAGCTTCTAAGACATAAAAACATGCTTTATTTCAGACACCAATGGCCCCAGCTTACAAGGACTCAGAGGCAAGCAAAAGCCACATATTTTTAATCCCTAGAGGGCATGGAATGTAACGCACACTCAACAAAGATGTGACTGATTATCAGCACCCAGAGAATCACTATCATTCAAAACCTAGATGCCTGGGCACAGGCCCACAAGCACATCCACTAACACCTAATACAATCTGTCACTAGAACCCAGCAACACTACTAATGTGGGTCTTAAGAAATGCAATATAGTTAAAATACAAATCAAGGCCTTCAAAATAGCTGTTGTGAATATGTTCAATGGTGTAAAGGAGATCTAAATAAATCTATTGTTCAAGCCCTGAAAGCAAAACAGTAGAATAAAATAATAAAAAATAGTTTAGTATATGGAGGTAGAAATAGAATCACGAAAGGAAGCCCAAATGGAGATACAATTTAAAATGAAAAAATGTTGGAAGTAAAATATAAGCCTGAGAGGTAAGCCTCACCAACAGAGTACAAGAGAAAGAAGAGAAAATCTCGGGCACTGAAGACAAGATAGAACAAATGAAGACCTCAGCTAAAGAATAATTTAAATCTACAAAAATCCAGGCACAAAACCCCCAGGAAATTTGGGGTACTATGAAAATACAAAACCTAAGAGTAATAGAAGGAGAAGAAAAGAAATTGGGCCAAAAAAACAGGAAATATTTCCAACGAATTCATAGAAGAAAATTTCATAACCCAAGGAAGAATGTATCTATCAAGCTATGAGAAGCATAAAAAGCAAACAGTAGACTGGACCAGAAATGAAACTGCTCATAACACATAACAATCAAAACATCAACTATACCGAACAAAGAAAGAATATTAAAATGCAGCAATGGAAAACATAAAAAAATGAAGCAATGTATAAAAACATACTCATTAGAATAAAACTGGCCTTTTCAATAGAGATGCTGAAAGCTGAAAGGCCTGGGTGGATGATCAACAAACTCTTAAGATACCACAGATGTCAGATTATACCTAGCAATAGTTTCAATCTTAATAGATGGAGAAAGAAAACATTCCATTATAAAACCAAATCTAAGCAGTATTTAAATACAGCTCTAGTTCTACAGAAGTTAATAAAAGGAAAACTTCAATCTGAAGAAGTTAATCACACCCCCAAACCCACGAAGAATAAATAATCTCATACCAATACCTCAAAGAGGGATGGAGGACCTAAACTATAGCCAAACAATAATAGAAATTAATAGACATTGTTCCTTGGTAACTCTCAGCATCAGTGCTACCAATTCTCCAATGAAAGGACAGAGACTATTCTCAAGTCTCTGATGAGTTCAAGAAACAGAATATGTAGTCTTACAATTAAGCTTAGTTGTTTAGGGGTTAAGATGGTTTTAGGTCTAGGTAGAAGTTTCTTGGTTGCTAAAGATGAGATATGATAGGTATTGATTTTCATTCAGAATTTTAGACACACCAAGATAGGAAAGATATTTTATTTAAGGTTACCAAATACAAATAGCAAAAACAGTATTAATGTAACAGTTATGTAATTCCTGATTGTTCCATGGTTCTTGCTGTATGTAGTTTATTTTATTTATGTGTAATAATATAAATGTATGTGTAAAAAAGAAGTATAATTTTAAAAATTGCTTTTCAAAAAGGAGACAGACTAACTGATTGGATTCCAAAAGAGTATCCATCCTCCTGCTGTATCCAAGAATCACATCACATTATCAAAGATAGACATCACTTCATGGTAAAAGAATAGAAAAAACCATACTCTAATCAAATGGAACCTAGAAGCAAGCTAGTATAGCTATTTTAATATCTAGAAAAATAGACTTCAACCCAAAACTAATCACAAGATATATGAAAGGATGCTGCATACTTTTCAGAAGAAAAATCCACCAGGAGGATATTGTAATCCTAAACACTTACGTACCAAACACAGTGCTACGTAAGTTCACAAAAGGAACAAAACTGGCCACATACTTGGACCAAAAACAAGTCTCAATATATTAAAAAATTAACACCCTGCAATCATAGCTGAATATCAACAACATAAACAACAAAAAGCTTATAACCTCAGTAAAACAGAACTGTACATTACCGAAAGAAATATTGTGTCAAGACAGAAATTAAATAACTTTAAGCTAGGCTTCATGACCCAGGCCTATAATCCCAGCAATTGGGGAGACAGAGGCAGGTAGACCTCTGTGAGTTTGAGTTTATGGCAGTCAAGGCTATACATAGAAACTCTGTCTCAAAAAATAAAACAAAATATGTTTAAAATGTTCTAGAATTTAATGAAAATGAAGACACAACATGCACAAACCTATGGGGCACAATTAAGGCAATTTCATAGCAATAAATGGCAACACAAAAATTAGAGAGATATCATACTCGCAACTCAACTCAAAATTTTAGAGAAAAGACAAGAAGCAATACACAAAAGAAGTAGATAGCAAGATGTATTCAAATTCTGGCCCGAATCCAATAAAATATAAAGTAAAGCAACAAAAGTTCCAACAAAGTAGAAATGAACAGTTGGTTGATTGAAAAAAATCAATAAGCTTGATAAACCCTTAAAAATTAGCCAAAACAGTAGGGACTTAATCATAGACATCAGGGAATCCAGAAATGGAGAACCTAAAGGAAATGTGTGTGTATATATATATTTGCATAGTTAAGTCAATATCAGAGAAGAAATTGAAACAGATCTATAACCCCTCATGCAATATAAGCTGTAGTTAAGAACTTTTCTAATAAAAAAAATAAGGAAAAAAATAAAGAAAAAAGCCTAGGATCAGATGGATGAAGCCAAGGATTCTATAACATTTCAAACACATCAAATAAAATCAAATAAAAAAGATAATGCCAATGTTCTTCAAATTATCCATGAAATAGAAGCAGAAGGAATGTTGTTTAATTTTTTTTACAAGGCCATAGTTACCCTGCTCTCCAAGCCATACTAAGCCCCAGCAAAGAAATAGAATTACTGACAAATTTCTCTTATTGGCATAGATTCAAAAATACCCAATAAAACACTTGGAAACAGAATCCAAGGAAACATAAAAAGATCATCACCATGATCTGATAGGCTTCATCCCAGAGGGACAATGGTGGATCAATATATAAAAGTCAATGAATATAACCTGCCATATAAGCAAACCAAAGGGGGGAAAACACATGATCATGCCATTAGAGGAAGAAAGTGCTTTTGAAAAAATCAACACCCTTTGTGATATCTCCTTGAGAGACTAATGATACAAGGCACATGCCTCAAAATAATAAAGTCAATTCACAGCAAACCCATACCCAATATACACTAGAACAGAGAGAATCTCAAAATAGTTCCACTAAATTCAGGAACAAGACAAGAGTATCTACTCTTACTATACCTATTCAATATAGTAGTTGAAGTCTTAGCTAGAACAATAAGATGACTGAAGGAAATCAAGGAGATACAAATTGGAAAGGAGGAAGTTAAAATATCTTTATTTTTCAGATGATTTGATTATATTTATAAATGATATATTAGTCAATCTACTTAGGAAACCATGAAATTCACAGGTAAATGGAGTGTTCTAGAGAAAATAATTTTGAGTGAAGTAACCCAGAACCCAAGTCACTAACATAGTATGTGTTCACTATGAGGTTACTAGATGTTAAGTTTTTGATAAGTGGACTATACTCTGTATAACCACGAAAGCTAGGTATAGGTAAGGGATTAGGTGGGAGGAAGTATCTCCTCAGGAACTGGAAATTGAGTGTATACTTATGGAATGATATGCACTGAATGGAACCAGAAGATTAGGTTAAATGAGAGGTAAGGGAGGGAATGTGGGGAGTGACAGGTAAAACTGGGGCCTCCTATGGAAACCTACTACAATAGAAATGTATATATATATGAAGAAATTTAAATGGAATCACCAAATAGTAATGAAAACAAAGCCCCAACTACACATCTCTCTCTTTCACATGAAACCTCAGTGCCAAGAATGGCATATATCTAATTGAATTCTTAGTCAAAGGAGAGGCCCTTGGAAACTCCCAAACAACCAGGCCATTGCTATGTAATTGGTTGATCTTCAAAAACCAATGGTAGGTTCCTATTGCTGAAGAAAATAGCTGCATAACTCATTGAACAGAGAAGTCAACTGGTGCATACCTAGAGCCTTCACCCTGACTGAATCATGGCCAATGTACTTGAATGTACTCTGCCCACAACCAGAGGAGGAAGATAAAAACCAACTGAGTTACAGACTCTTTTCTCTACTATAGAAAACTGTCTTGTTGGTACAATATGACCTCAAAAGTTGTAAGGAAAATATATTGTCTGAAACACAATCTATTTTTAAAAAGGATCATAAAGTCACTGTGAACAGTGTTTGCATATGTAGCTGTAGGAAATAATGCACCTCATTTAATCATGCTAGCTGGAAGTGAAAAACAGCCCGGGCTTTCACAGAGGGAGGGAGAGGCAGAAGTGGAGACTGGAGGAAGGCAGGAGATAATAATGAAACCCAGGACATCACATGGACGTTGGGCTCTTATCAAATGTGGAGACTTTTCCTATCACAGGACAGCACATGGGCATCTGTGGGGCCCAGAGACAGAAGATAATATAACCTCTTCTGTAAAACTGTGCTCAGTCTGAAGACTAGAAATTTATCTTAGGGTCAAGTAATGATCTTCTGTTTCCAGGCAGCTCAGAGCTGCTTTGGAAGCAAGTTCCTTCTAACTGAAACAATTGTTCCTAGGGAGAAGGAAGGAGGACCCTACAGCTCTCTGACCAGCTGAGGCTGCCTGGAGAAGACTCTTGCAATTAACATGTCCTACTGCCTTCAGGTCCTGCAGAGAGCTCCAAAACTGCAGATTTCATTATTTGTCATCCATGCTGGGGTGGGTTTTTAAGATATGGCTTTCCCTCAATAATCCAGACTCCTGTAAGTAACCACTCATCCACACTCCACTAGTCATCCCTTACTCATTGTCTTGTAAGACACCCCAATAAACTAATTGGTTCAACAAGTTGAACATTAGTAGAACTGTTACTTTGTTCTTCATGGCTTATGGTGGTGGTGGGATGGCTGGTTTTTGGTGGCATCAAATGGTCCTTGGATTTCTTGCTTGTGTTCTTAATGCTGACCTCTTCCAATTGCAATGTCTCTGGTGTTAGCTGGTTTGGTGGTGGTCTCTGATTGTCAGAGAGTTTGATGGTATATACAGACAGTGTGACTTAGGCCCTACTCCTGCTGAAATCACTGTCTCTGTTGGCACCCTAATTGTGAGCCTGGTGAGCAGGGGAGCAGGCAGAAAGTTATCTGAGCAGAGAGCTTCTCCAATGGGTCTGCTTTCCTCTTTGGGTCCCTGGGTTAGAAATTGAGCTCCAGCTAGGTTTACTGTGGCCAGATCCTGGAGTGCACCTGTGCCTGCAGAGACTGGGGAACTTTCTGTGAATTGGCCTGGGGACATGAGGTCAGGTCCTCTTGTTTTCTAGGCTGTTGGGTCTTCTATGGTCCAGCAGCCCAGATGCTGGAGTTCCAACATCTCCCAGCGCTTTGTGTGTCCCAGAGGCCAGAAATTGCCCTCCCGCCTGGCATGCTGTGGCTAGTCCTTGGAACTCACCTGCATCTGTCAGTACCCAGGAACTTTCTGTGGGGTTAGCTGGGTGGCTTGAGGCCAGACCCACCATACTCTGCACAGTTTGCACTCTTCTCACTTGGGGACCAACAGCACTGGTGTTTTGTAGTTCTTAGCTCAGTCCTTAGGCTGCTGTATATTCACTGCTGCACTGCTGGTCAAACAAAATGTGCATTCAGTTCTTCCATCTTAGATTCTCTTAAGACTTTGAGTTTTCAAAGCCCAGAGCAGACTCAGTCTCCTTCTCTATCCCTGCTCTTAACTTTTGGATAAAGACCTAAGCGCTCATATACTGCTTCAGAACTATGCCTTCTGACAAGCCTTGCCCCAAGCCATTATGGTCATGGATTCACCCTCAGAAAATGTAAGCAAGGCCCCAATTCCATGCTTTCATTTATAAAGTTCCTTTGTCATAGCGTCTCTTGACAGCAATATAACAGTTACTAAGACTGAAGCTCCAAGGTCTTTCTGTTATGAGGAAGATTCACTTGTGCCGCATGACCAATGGCTGCTCTCAGTTCTGGTATGGGGGTGGCTATCAAGTGGGAAATTTGGAAATAATGAATGACAAACATGAAGGGAATATCAAAGACCAGTAGGAAAAGAACCAGACCTATAGGCTAACATAACCCAATCTTCATTTCAGATTTGAAACTATAGAACACAAAATCTGTTGAGAACATTTAGCAATTTTCTGATGTTCATTGCTATGTCACAAGTGTCAGTCTCTATAGGGATATAAGGAGTAGGTGACAATTTTCACTAAATGAATCAATGAACATAAAGCCAATAATATCTGAAAATTCAAAGTAAATGTTCAGTAAATATTTAGCAGGTTTAGCTCCACAAAACACATATAAAATTTAAAAAGCTCATTGCTGGTGACTCTGTCAGTACAGCTGTGAATCCTTAATATAAAGGATATAGATTAAAGCCTAGAAAACCAATTCTCCAGGGCAGGGAGTTTGAACATTCAAAAAGAGGAAGTATTGAAAATGTACCTGAATAGAGCCTGTAGAACAAACTGTAGTGACAATTTTTTGGGAGAAATGATACATAAAGAATGCTCATGTACAAGGCTGTGGTAGCATGTGTCTTTTTTACTAGCAAAACAAAATCTATAAAAAATAAGTTTCTATGCAAGCATCTTAAATTTGGTGTGATAGTTTGGATGACAATGGCACCGATAAGCTCATAGAGAGTGGCACTATTCCAATGTGTGGCCTTGTTGGAGGAAGTATGTTGCTCACTGGGAGTGGGTTGTGAAGTTTTAGGTGCTCAAACCAGGCCCATTGTCACTGTCTCTTCTTGCTATCTACTGATCAAAATGTAGAACACTCAGCTGCCTCTCCAGCTCCATGTCTGCCTATGTGCAACCATGCTTCCCACCATGATGATAGTGGACTAAACTTCTGAACTATAAGGCAGCCTTAATTAAATGTTTTTCTTTATAAACATTGCCATGATCATGGTGTCTAGTCCCATCAATAGAAACCATAAATAAGACCCTAACAGCAAATAACTGCCAAGCAAGCTGCACATCTATTTTGGTAAGAAACCACTTTCCTTGTCCCATAGCATTAGGACTACCCAGGCTACCAAACTAGTTTCCCTTCTTGGTTCTTTCTGTTGGTACTCATAGGCCCTTGGTAAGAGACACCTTCCCCTAACATTTATTCCTTGGGGATTTACCAAAAGTGTGTGGTTCACCACCATACCAGGGACTCACATGATAAGAAACGTACATACATACATACATACATACACACACACACATGATATAATCAAGAACCAAACTTCAAATGCCCATAATCCATCACAAAATCATAATCATGAAATATGAAATATGAAAAAGAGACAATATGTCTCTCCTAACTAGCATGAGTCCCATAGTTTGTAACCTAGCTGAGTACAATTTAAGTGAAACCTCAGACACAGTATTCAAAAGTAGAATAACAAATTGTTAGGTCAGAATGTATCCAGAGATGACTCACCTTGTATTATAAAAGTATTTCTCGATGTTAGATGGAAGCCAGCATTCCACAGGAACTTGTGATAATGGTTACCAGCTATGAAAAATAATAATTTCCTTGGCTGTTGGCCTAAGAGACATGGCTACCTGTGGTACTCTTCAGTATATCAAAACCTATAATCCCTCCATGATCACTCACCATCAAAGTGCCTGTTACACATTTCAGTGCTCATGCTATCAGCCTGTCCTTTCCTTCCCTGCACACATACATCTGGCACCAAACACTTGGAGGGACACAAATAGACCTTTTCTCAAGATGCCCAGCCTCTCCTATCAGAACCAAGTGGTTGATTTGCCTATTAAGGGATAGAGCATTTGTTTCTGCTGGCTTCTGCCAATCAACAAATTCCAAATTCTAGATTCTACTCATTGGCTGCTCCCCTTCCACCAGCTCTCAGCACTTGTCTCTCCTTACCTACTATATCTGTCCAGTTTTGGAAACTGCTGGGTAGCATAACATGGAAAGACATCTGTATCCTTGGCTATCTGTAGACTTCTGTGTGTTTCTCTACTGTGATTAAGAGAATCTCTGTGCTAAAGAATTTACTTCTTTTCCTCTATTAGATTCCTTCTTGGGTGGAGTTCAAGTTTACAAGCCATTTCTCCAAGTCTCTCCTATCTCCTCTTCACTCTGCTTCTGAGAGATGTCTTATTTCTTGCTTGCTTTATCTCTCAGCACACACCTGGAGCTCACTCAGTCTCTAACTCTGGGATCTTCCGTGGTGATCCTGATGGTTTTGCTGAAGACAGAGGTTGCCAGTTTTCAGGTCCCACACAGGATTAAGTCTTCTGGCTGTCAGAGAGGACAGCATCAGCCTTTGGATATCAGATCCAGAAGATCTGACTATTAACTTATATGTCATAATTATCTTTTAACAGTTTAAAAGATTAGTATTTTTTACTTTTATGCTGTTAAGTTTATGATTTAAAATTGGAATTGAACATTTAATTGATGATCATTTAGCATCCAAATAAAATTTTAAACAATAAAACAGAGTCCATAGAGAGGCAGGGACCCCATTTTCCTGAGCTTTTTATGGTGTTCCTTTACAGAATATCAGCTTCTTGTATGTCTCAGTCTGTCTAAGTATCTAAAGATAAACAAAATTAGCAAAGATAAAGGTACTAGATATACATCATTGGGTGAGTTTTTGCTAGTTTGAATAGACATTACTGACTTATAGTCCATACTTATCAAACCTAAGTTGTTTTATATAGAAGAATGTTGCTGAGTACAGTTAGAACAGATATAAGTAGTTAGAGCTGCACCTCTAAGTCAGTTTTTGTTAGCCTGAATTGACTTTTACAACTTTGGAAATTTATAAACCTTAATCATCAATCATATGTTAGTCAGTCTCATTTTCCATAAACAGAAATTGAATCCAAGTTGTAGTATTCTGTATCAGATATGTTTTTCTAAACAAGAGTTGAATCCGAGTTACATGTGAACATTCAATAGCAGATTGCTGTACTTGTACATATTTTTAAATCATCAGCCATTTTTAAAAAAGTTTTAAGTTAACTTTTTGCTGTAGATTATGTAGAACATTTGAAAGTCACATCCAGTGAACTTTAAAATCCTGAGATAAAGAGAATTTACACAATGGCCTTACAGATGCTGAGATAAAGTAATTGCACTTTGTAATTTTTAAATATGGCAAAGAAAACAAGTAAAGAGACATGAGATAAGCATCAGTAACAACTATTAGGAATAGTTACTTTTTAATGTTTTAAAGCACATAGTGTCTTTTAGGCTGTTATGTTATGATTCTTCCTGTCACAGAGTCAGGTGGCCTCTTTGATCTCGTATAGATAATTTGGAGGAAACTTAAAAAATCACTTGAGTCTGGAGAGGGAGCAGCATAACACAACACCAGAGCCAGCCTTTTTACACAACAGAACAGCATAAAGCAAAATTTCAATATTATACATACCCTAAAGACATTAGAATCTCTGTAAGACTGAATGTTGTGGTCAGAGGGAGAGACTGGATGGAGCAAAGAGTGGAGAAATATTAGAGATAAGACAAGAAAAGAGAGCAAAGAGGGCTTTCAGTTACAAGATTTTGAAAATGTACATAAGAGAAAAGTTAGAGATAAGAAGGCTTAGGGATCATTTGCTTGTCCAGTGGCAGAAGTTATTATAGTATGTGAGATATGGGGAATTGAGGATGTTATTGAACTGTACTAAGTCCATTGTGTTTGAAGTAAGGCAGCAAGGATTTAATGAAATTTCTGAGTTCTAGGAGGAGAGAATTTAACTAAGTTGGGTGAAGAGAAAACAAATTCAGTTATGAATGAGAAGGGCCAGTGTTTAAAGACAACGTATATTGTAGGAGTTAGCTGAGAGCCAGGTAGG
Organism: Acomys minous; assembly: GCF_964271855.1. Classification (NCBI taxonomy): domain Eukaryota; kingdom Metazoa; phylum Chordata; class Mammalia; order Rodentia; family Muridae; genus Acomys; species Acomys minous. Next base: position 87,877,455 of record NC_140484.1, read on the forward strand.
GAGGGAGCAATGAGGAGAGAAAGGATGAGATGGAAGAGACTTCAAGAGAGACAGAGAAACATCTGTTGGTGAGATGGAAACATGTCAGAGAGAAAAAAGATGTAAGAGAGAAGGGTAAATACCCCATGTGAATCAAGTGGTGTGTAGTGTATGTGTGTGTGTGTGTGTGTGTGTGTGTATGTGTGTGTGTGTGTGTGTGAGAGAGAGAGAGAGAGAGAGAGAGAGAGAGAGAGAGAGAGAGAGAGAGAGAGAGAGAGAGAGAGAAATAGGCAGAGGGAGAGAGAGAAACAGAGACAGAAACAGAGAGAGTCAGAGAGAGACAAAGAGAGTGAGTGGGCAGCTTCTAAGTGGCACTTACCAGAGTAGACAAGGAGACATGTGTGGTTAGAACATGTGGAGGAGAAGCAGCTGAAGATACTAAGTTAAATATGATAGGGGCAGAAACAAATGATTCATATCTTTGAGGAGTCAAATCAAGAGCTAAGTTTGGATAGAAGGCTTGGGCCCCTTGAAAAAGCATCTATTTGTATCCCTTCTGGGTATTTGATACCAGATGTATGTGAAGGTGGTACAGTAAAGAAACTCCATTATTGGGGGAAGATTTTGGTTATGAATAAGGGAGAAAAATATCCAGAGGTCTCTTAAAGAGTCCAGAGAAGAGATAAAAAAGCAGACTGGACATGGCCAGGACTAGGGAAGTAGAAGAGTGGAAAAGAATAGTAGAGAGAGTGAGATAAAAGGTCTTCACTTACCAGGAAAGTGGGATAGAGGTGAGGACATCCTATTGGACCTCTAGATGAGAGAAGTATGGGAGAGTGGGGAAATAGAAGGGTCCAGAGGGTCCTAGAAACCTACAAGAAAAACACTATTATGGGTGGATCTGGGCCCAGAGATTTCTGCTCAATCTATGGAACCAACCAAGGACAATACGTGCACTCATCATCAAATCCTTACCCAGATCTAGCCAAGGAACAAGACATTCTCCACAGTTGAGTGGAGAGTGGGGACTGACTTTCACACGAACTCTGGTGCCCCATATTTGCCATGTCCCCTTGTTGGGGAGGTCCGATGGCACTCAGAGGAAGGATAGCAGACTACCAAGAAGAGACTTGATACCCTAGCATCATATTCAATGGAAGGAGGTCCCCTTCATTCACAGTCATAGGGAAGGGGAATGGGGTGAAAGTGGGAGGGAGGAAGGAATGGGAGGATGCAAGGGATGGGATAACAATTGAGATGTAATGTGAATGATTTTATTTTTCAAGAAAAAAAGAAGTAAAACATAGAGCAAAATGAGAGAAGGAATAGTGAGAATAGCAAGAGATGACCAGAATAGTGAGAATAGGAAGTGATAATGAGACAGAGAGCAAGAGAGACAGAGTTGGGTAGATCAATGATATGAATTATAAAGATGATAAGTAGCTTGTGGGAAGGGCCTGAATGCTAGCTTGGACTTTGAAATATGTAACAGGGGTTGGCATGAGGTCAGCATGGGCTTTAATATACCACAGGTATATATCAATTGGAGAGCCATATATCCCTTCTACCAGGTAAGAAAAACCTGTTTTGCAAATTTCAAAGGAATGATGGATTTTATCTAACACACCAAATAATCATTGTATAGTTCAGTCTAATGTAATTTCTGAAATATATGTGCAGCTGAAGACCTAACAGAAACATGTCCAGGAGATCAAGGAATGCAAAGAGGATTTGAATGAACACTAAATGAACATAAAGAGGACAGGAATAAAACCTGATTAAAGTGAAAAGAACACAAATGGCCAGCTGTATGTATAGCTGAAGATTAGAGTCTAGAACATAAAGAACTTAAAGAGTGAAACATCCAGAAAAGAAGCAGTACAGTCAGTGAGTGGACTATGGAAATCTCCAAAGAAGAGATATGACTATCTGTCAGCACTTTGAACAGTGTTCAATATAATTAACAATAAAAAACTGCAAATTAAAACCACTTTGGGATTGCATCTGATCCCAGACAGAATGCAACTATCAAGAAAACAAATGACAGACCACACACTGTGTCTGGCAGGATCGAGTCTAGGGACAGGGCTGGGAACTACAGACCACAAGACCTGGAAAGCCCTACGTGAGAGAGGACGGTGCAGAGCACAGGTGGGTCTGGCATGTAACCATCCAATTGGTCCATGGAGAACAGGTGCCCAGTCCTCAGAGTCTGGATGCATATCCACCTGCAAGCTGCATCTGTGCTCTATATCTTGGACTCTGTATCTGGGACTGAACTGTGGGAGGTGAAGTGCCAGCATCTGGGTCTGCAGGCCCAGGGGAGAACCTAGGAGAATGGGTGGATCTGACCCTCAGACCACCCTACCAGGCCACAGAAAGCCCCAGGGTCTGGTGTCTGCCAACAGAGTCTCCAAAGCCCAGCCAAACATGGACTATTGGGTGGTACCTGCACTCTCTCTCTGACTGAACTGTGGCTACAGAGCACCAGTATTAGGGTCTGCTGGCCTGGGGGCATAAAGTGTGTATCTGGGATAGATCTGACTTTTGATCACCCCATCAGTCCAGGGCCCAGGTGGGGAACCCAGGTAGTTGTGGACACATTCTGCAAAGCCCAGCCAAACACTGCAGCCTAGGGAGTAGTACCTGTACTTTCTGGCAGACTAAACCAAAGCCCCAGAGCATGCACACCTGAAGCACAGCCAACTGCCACAAGCCAGCACTCAGTACCTGCACTCTCTGGTGGACTGAAACAAGGCCTTAGGGCCTGAGTGGGCAAGGCCACATGCACCCAAGCACAGACAACCACCACAAGATAGTGCTTGGTATCGCACTCTCAGGCAGATGGAACCAAGGCCTCAGTGACCTTGGGAATGGTCTCCAAAACCCAGCCAAATGCAGGATAACTGGTTGTATCTACACTCTCTCAGACTGAACCTTGGCCTGCAGAGCATGAGCATCAGTCTATGCTGGCACAATGGGGAGCCCCAGGTATAAAGCAATGTATCACGGAGCCAAACCCATGTCACCTGCCTGATTCAGAGAAGGGGACCCTGATCCCCATAGATGAAAGCTCTTGACCTATACACACTCACCAATGAACTCTCAATGGCCAGTGAAGGACACCAGAAACTGCCACCCAATATTCAGAAACACCAAGATGACTAAAGGCCAGCATAGAAACACAAACATCAAAAGCCAAAATAATATGGCATCTACAGAACCCAATTATTCCAAAGAAATCAACACTGGAAAATCAAACACAACTGAAGCACAAGAAAATGACCTCATCCTTCATAATGAAGATGATAATGGAGGAAATGAATAAAATCTGTAAAAATACAGGAAGATGGAGCCAAAGTGGATTGAGAACCTTAGAGAGGCCAGGACAGAAGCCTATAGAGAGGAAATTAAGAAATCACTGGGAGAAATTCAGTAAAATACAAACAATGAGGTGAAGGAAATCAATAAAATGGCTCAAGATCTGAAGATGAAAATAGAAACAATAATAAAAACACAAACAGAAGAAAGCTGGGAATGAGAGAACTTAGGAACCGCAGAGGTAAGCATTGATAACAGAATTCAAAAGATGGAGTAATGAATCTCATTTGTAGAAGATACAATAGAAGAATTTGATGCAACCATTAAATAAAATATTAAATCTGAAAAATTCTGGACAGAAAACATCCAAGAAATCAAGGACACCATGAAAAGATGAAACCTAAGCATAATTTGAATTGAAGAAAGAGAAGACTCCAAGACTCCTGGCTCCAAGGACCAGAAAATATTTTCAACAAAATCATAGAAGAAAATCTCATCAATTTAAAGAAAGTGATGCATATAAACATACAAGAGGCCTACACAACACACAATAGAATAGATCAGCAAAGAAAACCCTCCCACAACATAATACTTAAAACACAAAAGGTACAGAACAAAGAAAAAATATTAAAAGTGACAAGGGAAAAAGGCCAAGTAATGTACAATGGCAAGCCTATCAGAACCATACCGGACTTCTCAGCAGAGACCATAAAAGTGAGTAGGACCTGGTCAGAGGTCTTGCAAAATCTAAGAGACCACAGATGCCAGTATAGACTACTTTACCAAGTGAAAATTTTAATAACCAGAGATGGAGAAAACAAGATATTTCATGACAAAAACAAATTCAAACAACACTTACCCCAAATTCGGCCCTATAGAAGTTACTAGAAGGAAAACTCCATCCCAAAGTGGCTTACTACAACCAAGATAACACAGGAAATAGATAACTTCACCATAGCAAAACATAACCAGACAAACACACAAACACTCTATCACAACCAAGATCAAAATCAAGGGACTTAACTGTCACTGGTAATTAATATTTCTCAACATCAGTGGTCACAACTCTCTAATTAAAAAGACACAGACTAACAGAATATATGAATAAACAAGACCCAACATTTCTCTGCATTCAAGAAACACATCTCAACCACAGTGATAGACATTACCTCAGGGTAAAAGGCTCGAAAAATGTATTCCAAGCAAACAGACACAAGAAGGAAGCTGGTGTAGCCATTCTAATAACTAATAAAATAGGCTTTCAACCAAAATTAATCAAAAGACATGAGGAAGGACACTTCAAACTCATCAAAGGAAAAGTCAACCAAGATGACATCACTATTCTAAACATTTGCACCCCTAATACAAGGACACCCACATTTGTAAATGAAACATTATAAAGCTTAAACCACAATTTGATCTGTACACATTAACGATGGAAGACTTCTACCCCCCCCCCCATTTTCACCAAAGGATAGGTCAGTGAAAAAGAAGATAAACTGAGAAATAGTGACCCTAATTGATGTTATAAATCAAATGGACTGAACGGATATCTACAAAATTTTGTACCCCAAAACAAAAGATTATACCTTCTTCTTAGAACCTCATGGAGCCTTCTCCAAAATTGACCATATAATAGGCCACAAAACAAGCCTCAACACATATAAGAAGATTTAAATAACACCTTGTATCCTATCAGAACCATGGATTAAGCTGGACTTCAACAACAGAAATAACAAAAAGCCCCCCCACCCTACATGGAAACTGAACAACTATCCATTGAATGACAACTGAGTGAGGGAAGAAATAAAGAAATAAATTAGGGACTTCCTGAAATTCAGTGGTAATGATGGTACAACATACCCCAATTATTGGAAAGCAGTACCAAGAGGAATATTCAAAGCACTAAGTGTGTACATAAAGAGATTGGAAATATCTTATATAGGCAACTTAACAACACATCAGGAAGCACTAGACAAAAAAGAAGCAGAAACACACAAGAGGAGTAGATGGCTGGAAATCATCAAACTCAGGGCTGAAATCAATAAATTAGAAGTCAAGTAATAAACAAAACCAAGAGCTAGTTCTTTGAGAAAATCAACAAGATAGACAAACCATTAGCCAAACTAACTAAAAAGCAGAGAGACAATATGCAAATCCACAAAATCAGGAATGAAAGGGAGATATCACAACACACAATGAAGAAATACAAAGAATCATTCGGTCTCATTTCAAAAGCCTATACACCATAATATTTGAAAATCTAAAAGAAATTGACAATTATATTGATGGACTCCTCTTGCAAAAGTTAAATCAAGATCAGATAAACAAATTAAATCATCCTATTTATCCTACAGAAATAGAAGCAGTCATCAAATGTCTCCCAACAAAAGAGTCCAGGGCCAGATGTTTTCAGTGCAGAATTCTACCAGACCTTCAAAGAAGAGCTCATATGGATACTTTTCAAACTACTCCACAAAATATAAATGGAAGTAACATTACCAAACTCATTCTATGTGGTCACAGTCACCTTGATACCTAAACTTCACAAAGACCCAACAAATAAAGAGAATTTCAGAACAATTTCTTTGATGAACATTGATGCAAAAATACTCCATAAAATACTCGCAAACTGAATCCAAGAACACATCAAAGATATCATTCATAATGATCAAGTAGGCTTCATTTCAGGTATCCTGGTATGGTTCAATATATGGAAATCCATTAGTGTAATCTACCTTATGAACAAACTGAAATAAACAAAAACTTCATGATCATGTCCTCAGATGCTAAGAAAGCATTTAACAAAATCCAACACTCTTTCATGTTTAAAGTCTTGGAGAGATCAAGTATACAAGCACACACCTAAACATAATAAAGGCTATATCCAGCAAGCCAATAGCCAACATCACATCAAATGGAGAGAAATTCAAGGAAAGTCCATTAAAACAAGGACTAGACAAGGCTGCCCAGTCTTTCAATAGCTCTTCAATATTGTACTTGAAGTTCTAGCTAGAGCAGTAGGACAACAAAGGAGATCAAGGGGATCCACACTGGAAAGGAGGAAGTCAATTTATTCCTGTTAATAGATAATATGATCATGTACATAAGTGACCCCAAAACTCCAGAGAATTCCTACAGCTGATAAACACTTTAAGCAAAGTGGCTGGATACAAAATCAACTCCCAAAAGTCAATAGCCCTACTCTATACAAATTACAATTGTGCTGAGAATGGAATTAGAGAAACCACACTATTCACAACAGCCACAAATAATATAAAGTATCTAGGTGTAACTCTAACCAAGCAAGTGAAAGAATTGTATGAAAAAACCTTCAAGTCTCTGAAGAAGGAAATTGAAGATGATATCAGAAGATGGAAAGATCTCACATGTTCATGGATTAAGAGAATTAACGTAGTAAAAATGACCATCTTACCAAAAGCAATTTACAAATCAATGCAATCCATACCAAAATACCTACACAATTTTTAAAGACTTTGAAATACCAATTCTCAACTTCATATGAAAAAAAAAAACCAGAATAGCTAAAACAAGCCTGTGCAATAAAATATCCTCCAGAGGAATATCCATCCCTGATCTCAAATTGTACTATAGAAAAACAGTTATTAAAACAGCATGGTACTGGGAAAGCAATAAGCTGGTTGATCAATGGAATAAAATTAAAGACCCAGAAATAAATCCATACATCTATGGGTACTTGATTTTTGACAAAGAAGCCAAATCTATACAATGGAAAAAGGATAGAATCTTAAACAAATGGTGTGGTGTAACTGGATGTCTACATGTAGAAAAATACAAGTAGATCCATATTAATCACCATACACAAAACTCAGGTCCAAGTGGATTAAAGACATCAACATAAAACCAGATACACTAAATATGTTAGAAGTAAAAATGAGGAAGAACCTTGAACTCATTGGAGACAACTTCCTGAACAGAACACCAACAGCACAGGCACTAAGGCCAACAATTAATAAATGAGACCTCATGAAACTGAAAAGCTTCTGTAAGGGAAAGGACACTGTTAACAGAACAAAGCAATATCCTTCAGAACTGGAAAAGATCTTCACCAACCCAACATTTGACAGAGGGCTAATATCCAAAAATATATAAAGAACTCAAGAAATTAACCACCACCAAACCAAATAACCCAACTAAGAAATGGGGTTCAGAGCTAAACAGAGAATTCTCAGCAGAGAAATATCGAATTGCTGAGAAACACTTAAAGAAATTCTCAACATCTTTAGTCATCAGGGAAATGCAAATCAAAATGACTCTGAGATTTCATCTTACACCCATTAGAATGTAGAAGATCAAAAACTCAAGTTACAGCACATGCTGGTGAGGATATGGAAAAAGGGGAACACTCTTTCATTGCTGGTGGGAGTACAAAATTGTACAACCATTTTGGAAATCAATCGAGTGCTTTCTCAGAAAATTCGGAAAAGGGCTTCCTCAAAACAGAGCTATTCAAGTCCTTGGTATATACCTGAAAGATGTTCCACCACATAACAAGAACATTTGCTCAACTATGTTCATAGCAGCCTTATTTATAATAACCTGAATCTGGAAACAACTCAGAGGTCCCTCTGTCTAAGAATGGATAAAGAAACTGTGGTACATTTACTACACTATGGAATACAACTCAGCTATTAAAAACAAGGAAATCTTGAAATTTGTAGGCAAATGGATGGAACTAGGAATGATCATCCTGACTTAGTTAACCCAGACCCAGAAAGACACACAGGGTGTATACTCACTTATAATTGGATACTAGCCCAACATGGATGTCCTCTGAGAGTTTTCACTCAGCGGAGGATCAAGGAACATGCTGGGACTCTATAATGGGACTCCAGGTGAGAGTGTTATGGAAAAATGGAGAGATACAAGCCCCCATATGGTCCAGGAACCCTAAAAGAAGACCATCAGGCTGGCAGATCTGGACCCAGGGAGCCTGCACAAACTGATGTATCAACCAAGGACAATTCGTTCAGTATATCTAGACCCCCTATTCATATTTAGGCAATGGACAGAATATTCTCCACAGTTGTGTGGAGAGTGGGGGACTGATTCTGACATAAACACTGGCAGCCCCTATTTGACCACTTCCCCTTGGTGGGGAGGCCAGATGGCACTCAGAGGAAAGAGAAGCAGACTATCTGGATGAGACCTGATAGGCTCTGATCATATGGCGGGGAAGGAGGTCCCCTTCTATCACATGTCTAGGGGAGGGGAATAGGGTGAAAGAGGGAGGGAGAGGGTAACGATAAGGTACAAGTGACAGAATAACAATCGGGATGTAATCTGAATAGAATATTTAAAAAATAATAATAAATGGGAAAACAGAAACCAAATGATGAGAAATGTTGGTGAGTAAATGGGAAAAGAATGGTAATTCCCTGTTGGTGGTAGGAATGCAAACTGCCCACCACTATGAAAATCAGTGTGGTGATTCCTCAGAAACAAGAGGCATAGCATCTATGGTATCCAATAATAACAAGCAAGAATATACCCAAACGACTTTATATCCTACTACAAAGATCATAGTTTATCCAGGTTCCTTGCTGTTGTTTTCACAATAATCAGGAAATACAATTATCCCTGATGTTCAAAAACTGGTACGTAGAGAATGCAATGCTGCACATACATACGATAGAAATTTATTCAGCTCTAATAATAAATTCTATTGCAAAATGTGTATGTAAATGGGTTGAAGCGCAAAAATTATATCGAGGGGAAATTTGAGGAACTCATTTTTCAACAATACTTCATATTTATTTGTTTAGTTACAAAGCAGTAGGTTTCTCTATGCTCTTCATTTTTACTATTTCTCCCCTGATTTTTAAATTCCCTCCTAATTCTTTATCCCCTAACTTACCTTTTCTTCCACCCTTTTCCCAGTCTAAATCTATCTGCTCCCATATCTCTCTTTGTCCTTTCATATTTCCTCCATCCTATTCATTTGCCTCTATCAAGGCATCTCCCAATCAAGAGCAACAAAAAGGCAAATGCCATATATTCCCGAACTGAGTAGCCTAGCTTCAAAGCTCTGACTTTGTGTGACCTATGGCACTAAGAAAGGGATCTTTAGGATGGAGATTCCTTGATAGAGACATAAGAATAGAATGAAGGGAGTGTGAAAGTACAAATAAAGATTTACAGAGAGATTTACAGAGAAAGAAAGGTTGGAGGAATAATTAAATTAGAGGGGACAAAATCAGGGGAAAAATAATAAAATTATTAAAATTAGTGGAGAATTAATAAAAGTAAAGAGCATAGAGAAACCACTATTTGTAACTAAACAATAAAATATGATGTATTTTCAAAAACTGAGCTCGCATGGAGCTACCTTATGTACTTGGGGGAAGCTGTTTTGAGGAGCTGTAGGCTATTAAAAAATACCCTGCCATAAATGATATAACTCTTTATGAGATGATGGTCAGTGAGACCCACAAGCCCCTAAGCAACAGCCTCTTGTCATTCCTTCTGCTTTCCTATCACAACTGCATGTTCAGACACTATTACTTAAGATATTCCACAAACTGAGTGTACCAACTACACAGAACAAGCTCGTACCAAGGTGTAAGCTTCCTCCATGCTGGCTAGCTTTCACTGCATATAAAGTGCTATTCAGGCTGGTGGGGAACAAACTGTGTCCGTGGTCTTACCCAGTTGGGAATTTTGCAATCCATAAGACCAAACTGCTAGGCAAGATGCAAACACTTGTGAAATAGTGGTAGTATAGTTACAGACATAATTAACTGCACTCTGATTGGATTTAAAGCCCAATACATTGAAAGAAATACTTTCATGGTTCTAGAAATCAGATTTAAAAAAATAAAAATTCTGGGAGATCATCTGCCATGGGTGGAAGCTGAATAGTATTGAGTAAATTGGCACAACATAAGGGACTGGTCAGTAAAGAAGACACTCGTGGCTGCACAACGTACTAAGAAAAAGTAGTGTTTAAGTGTTTAGTCCTAGGAAAGTCATTTATATCATAGTCCCTGAGACTTAGGTAACATTTCAGATGAAAAAAAAACCAAAAGAGTGTAAGCACAGGAAAAATAAGGATAACAGCTTCAAAATCACATCTCCCTACTAAGACACAGTCATTTCACTCACAACTTCAGAACATTTAGGAATAATCACATAATTTATACACAAAAATGTTCCCATAAACACCCAGGCATGGATGGATGATGAATTCTGGATGGGCAACCTCTACCAGCTGAATAATTGTCTAACAAGAGACTTAAGGAAAGGAGAAATCATTGCCCTTCAATCAACTGCACACTAGTAAACAAACCAGGTTCTAATAGGTAGTTCAAATCACCTAATGGGTACAAATAATAAATGTTATAAAACAAAACTAAAAATGATAATCTCAAAAAGGAACTAGCAGAGATGGAGACTGATAAATATGAGGTGAATAATTTAACGAGCTGGGGGGATTAAACAGAGTACATTGTGGGATAAATGAAATTATCAAAGGACAAAATTAATCAATATTTAATGCCTTGGGTAGAGCACAGGTATCCTGTAATCATAGCGACAGCCAGCTCTGGGTGCAGAGGATTTCTACTTTAGAACAGTTGATAAAGTTCTACACTCAATGTTCTTTTCTTGGGGATTGAAGTGGGTTAAACATTTCATGTAACTTTCCCTACATATGCACATTATGTATATACTATAATTAACTGTGACCCTGTCACTCAATTTTACAACTTCTGTTGCCTACTGAGACAGAAAAGCACAAAGGAATAGAAATGTTCCATTACAGGACACACAGGTGACTGAGATACTGAGAGAACTGTGTTTTTTAGAGATGGTGCCTGTACCCATTGCTTGCTAAATCAAGGAGAGTGGCAGAATTCTCACGATAGCATCATGTTTAAGTAGTTGGGAAGAGAGGAGAATGGAAGAAAGTATTAGGGGAGGGCATTATCTTGGTTCAGCAGCTTCCAGGAGTCCAGTCTGCCAGCCTACAATGCTGTCATGAGGACTTTTATGACTCCTGTTTCTGTAGAAACACATGAAGCTTCTTGGATTTTCCACCTTGATGTGGTTTTATATGGCCACAGACTAAGAAAATACATGATAGCTTTAGGATGAATGTCTCAAAAAGCATCTTACCTTTCCTCAGTTCTTCTTTGAGAAATGGTAATCTGTACTCTGGCAAAGAGAAGAATCCCCTGAGTCCGGGGCCAATATGAAACATATCTTAGCAGATATGAAGAGAAACTGAAGAGAAACTGGTGCCTGAGGGAGGATAAGAGAAGGAAAACCTGTGGTTGACTGTACGTGGATCTGCACTGATAATCACTCCTTTGAGTCATGCTTTCCACAAGACTTCTCATGATTTTGCCTGGCTCTTATCTCTCATCTGATCATGCCAACCCTTTCGGGAAAGAGGCAAAGCTCCTCTTTCCTGTTAGTGCTTGTTTTTTTTTTTTAAACTTCTTGCATCCAGAGAGTGAGCAATGCCAAGCAATGTGAGCCACTGCTGTAACAATCATTATCTGGCTATCAAATCTAAAGTTTATGCTTGCAAAGTGAGACAATGATGAAGCACTAAGCATAAAGGTAATGATCGCATCTGGTGGGTTTGCTGAAGTGTGACTTGAAAATAAATACAGCAGGTAGGAATCTCAGTTCTGAAACTAGAAGAGCTTCTTTTGACAGGTGCCCAGTGTAGGGAAAGATCTAGGGAATGTGCACCATTCAGGCGCCAGGAACATCATCACCCTTACTTCTATGATGGCCAAGTGGAGGTCAACTCAGCCCTCAGAAGCTGGGTTATAAAAATTGAGCACAAGATTTGGCCTGCAAAAACGTTGTCTAAAACTGCCTATACAAAAGTGTAAATAAAGGAAACAAACAAACAAACAAACAAACAAAAAAGCACCAGAAAAGGATAAACTTTTAAGTAATATGGTGCAACTAGAATTGGAGAGGTGATGGACTGGAAAACAAGTCAAAACTGGAAAGCTGGTGATTTAGTTGCAGTGAGTGGGTAACAGCAACAGGTTGGGTCTAGCCTCTGAGAAACCAGAAAAGAAAGGAGGCAGGTTTGTGTGGTCTCAAAGTATGTCTTAGTAGTATCTGCTCACAATTGGCCCATGGGAAATACATTAATTAATTATTTTGCAAATGTGAATTTTAGTAGCACCAGGACATTTAAAGATTTTTTTTTTTACTAAGGATGTTGAGCATTTCTTTAAGTGGTTCTCAGGCATTCGATATTTCTCTGCTCAGAATTCTGTTTAGCTCTGAACCCCATTTCTTAATTTTGTCGTTTGGTTTAGTGGTGTTTAATTTACTTGGTTCTTTATATATTTTGTATATTAGCCCTTCAACAGATGTAGGATTTGCGAAGAACTTTTCCCAATCTGTAGGCTGTCCCTTTTTTCTATTGACAGTGTCCTTTGCCCTACAGAAGCTTTTCAGTTTCATGAGGTCCCATGTGGGGATTTAAATATGTAGACCTCCCCATAGACTCATACGCTTCAATGCTTGGCTTATAGAGAATAGCACTATTTAGAGATATGACCTTCTTGAAGTAGGTGTGGCTTTGTTGGAATAAGGATGTCACTCTGGAGGTGGAATTTGAGGTCATAGACATATTTTCAACTCCACTGAGGGTGGAATCCAGTTTCCTCCTACCTGCCTGCTGAAAACTGTCTCTATCTGCTGCTTTGAGGTCAAGATCTAGAACTCCTGGCTCCTTCAACACCAAGTCTGGCTGCATGATGCCATGTTTTCCAAAATTATAATAATGGACTGAACCTCTGAAACTATTAACCAACCCCAGATGAATGCTTGCCTTTATAAGGGTTGATTTGGTCATTGTGTCTCTCTGCATCAGTGAATCCCTAACCAAGACAGAAGTTTGTGTGAGAGACTGGGGTGTTACTTCGACAAGCCTGAGCATGCTTTTGTTTGGAGGAATGTAGAATTTGGGACCTAGGATTAGAAAATCAGTGGGATGTTTTTAGTGGACCTTCATGAGCCACCCTAGTAGACATATGGAAGATAGTGGTGCTGATGGTGATTTGATTTGTGGGGGCCTGAATCAAGAGGTTTCAGAGGAGAAGAATTTTAGTATGGTGCCTAGAAATCATTCTTGCTTTTACCCTTGTCTGAAGAATTTGCCTTAGAAGAAGTAGAAGAGATTTATAATGATTGCATTGGCAAAGGAAATCTCAAAGCAGCTTAGTGTAAGCTCTGTCCTTTAGTTCACCCTTATGAAGAATGTTTTGATCCTGTGTAGCAAACTGAGAAAGGAAATATAAAAAAATATATGGTTCAAGAATTAAACAGGTGTGAGGGGCCATGACAAATGGCCTGCTCACTGATAGCACAACTGCCTCAAGGTGCCACATAGTCTTAGCTACAGCAAGCATCTGCAATTTTCCATTGTTGGACCAGAATTGCTGTTTTTCTAAATGTTTACCCAACTTCCTCTTCTATCTTGGCCTAGAATAGCTTGAGAATACACTGCATCATGTTTTTTGCAGTTTTACCCAGAACTCAGCTTCCTCCCTATATATAAGCTGCCCCAGGATGCTCAATAAACAAGACTTGATTGGACTGCCATCTTGTCTTCATTTCTTGCATCTCTTGTCCCTCTCCATTCCCACTCCCTCTTCCAGAATCTTCATTGACAGTCCTGCAGATCGGGACAGATGGGTACCGGGAAGTGGAGTGGGGCTAAATCCTGTGTTCAGGCACTAGAAATAGCTATCATTTAGACACAAGGAGATATGAAAGCAAAGCTTAGGCCTAGACGTAGTAGTTCACGCATTTCATACCAGCATTTAGGAGATTGAGGCATGGTATTTCTCAATTCAATGCCAGCCTGATCTACAGAGCAAGTTCCAGAACAGACAAGCTCTGGCACGAGGGAAGCCAATGAAATCAGAAAGTTGGTGAAGATATAATTGTACATGTGGGCCATGTTCCAGCCTTAGCAAGCAGAAGAACATGGCATATTTGGCCATGTGGTTGTGGCTATAGAATCAAGGATGGAATTTCTCTCTGAAAATAAAGAAAGCCCCTGAGGCCATGAATGTGTCAGGAGCATCCATACATGGAGGCCCAAAACATCCATTGTGTGAGGCAGACAATATTGTTCTTTGTGCTGGCAGCTGGACACGGTAATGTGTAAGAGTCACCCAGGTAGTACTGATTTTGAAGACATAAAAGGATCATGGAGGGCAACTGAGAGAGTCCAGGATAGGCCATTGGTGCATGTGCAGCAACAGTGTTAATTGAAGGCCCAGGAATGAAGGGGTCATGTAAAGAAGTTGAAGATTGGCACCATGAGGAGATACTGCAAGAGGTTGTGGTTGAAAGTGCAGGCCAATTGCAACAGAAGACCCCATCATTTTGGAGATGCCAGTACCATGGGATGATCACCAAGGAGTGAGTGCATCAGAAGAAACTGTGTTATAGAACCTATGAAGGTGAAGCCTGGAATTCCTTGGAAGACCCCAGAGGCTAGAGGTCTAAGAACTGGTGGGGTACCTGTTGAGGAAAACTGCTAACAAGGAGTGGAACCAACCTAAGAGAAAGAAGTGTGTTACAATCAACAATGCTTAATGGAGTGGAGATCTGATAAGTGTTTTGACAGTAGACAAGAAGATACAGAGTTTGGAGTTTGCCCAGTTGCATTTTGGTCTTGCTTTGGACCAGAAAATTTCCTCATTGAGCTCCATTCTCTATGCTTTGGAACAGTAATGCATATTCTGTGCCATGCTATGTTGGAAATATCTGGTCTACATTTTGCTTTGGATTTATAGGAGATTACAGTTAAGAAATTGCATGAATCTCAATGGAGATATTGAACTTTGGACTTGTAAACATTGTTGAGGCTGTGGTAGGCTACAAGGATTTTTGAAGTTGGACAAAATGCATTTTGCATTCTGCTATGTTTGCACGTCTATAGGAGCCAGGGAGTGGAATGTGTGGTTTAAATAATTTTGGCTCTTATAGACTCATTTTTGCAAGCTTGGTTCATATGGAGCGGCAACATTAGGAGGTATAGCCTTGTTGGAGGGAGTGTGTGTCTTTGGAGCAGGTTTTGAGGTCTCCAGTGTTCAAGCACCACCAAGTATGAAATCTACTTCTCAAGGCTGCCTGCAGAAGACACTGTCCTCCTTGCTGCCTCTAATCAGGATGTAGAACTCTTGGCTCTTCTAGCACCAAATTTGCCTGCTTGATGCCATTTTCATACCATGATGATAATGGACTGACCCTCTGAAACTATAAGCTGGCTCCCATTAAATGCTTGCCTTTATAAGAGTTGCCTTGGTCATGGTGTCTCTTCACAGCTATAAAACATTAAGACTGAAGTAATCTTTAACATAAACTATTCCACATTTGAAATATAAATGATTTTTAAGGATATGAGATTATTTACTCAATTTGTTTGATTTTTGTTTGTTTAGCTTTTCTGAAAACTGTGAAATAGAATGATAGGATTTAGATAGAGAAGATCTTGTTTAGTTAGAAACCCAGTAGCTGAGTTTTCCTTCCATGCTCACCAAGACAAAAGGATCAAAAATCAAATGACCTTATCCTGGGCTCTGCATACATCGACAAAAGCCCTCTAGTGACATTGGAATATTCAATATTCCCAACATTCCAACCCAGTGTCCTGATAACCATTATGTCCTGAAAGAAGAAGAAAGGTTTACCTCTATGAGGTAAAGACAGGACTAAAGGTTCATCACTGATCCCATCCAGGAAGAGGAGGAGGAAACTGGAATTTTCAGTCATGATGCAGGACTATAGTGACAGGGTAGGTCCTTCCTAGAGGTAGAGAGGAAATAATGATAGAGTTTTATGGGAATAGTATCATTTCTTGCTAAGGTTAAGACAAATTTGAGAATGCCATACTTATTGAGTATGAGTGTCTAAGGGGGTCAGTGTTATGAGGATAAGAAAGCCCTTTTTATATATCATGCATAATAGAACCATGTGTGAGTTATATTGAATGCTCATGGAATATAGAATCAGTATATAAATATGGGAAGAAAGGTGAAAAAAGAAGGAAGGAAGCTCAGAGAAAAGAGGAAAGGAAGGAAGACGAGGGAACCTTTTTGTAGTTGAAAATTTGTGTCAATAGCACACAAATATTTTGGTAATAAATTTCGTTCTTTGACAATTTCATACACATACACTGCATTCTGGTTGCTCTCCACTCCCACTCTTGCTTTTTTCCCACCACACCCTTACCAGCCCCACTTCTTCCTTATAAATATCTTTTTCATATTCATGACTTGCCTGAATTAACATAGAGTCATTATGTAACTGTGGGTTAGGAACTAGCCATCATATCCTGGTGTGCTCAATGGAGCTACCGAACTTGATACAATGTTTCCACCCCTTCCAGAATCTGTTTTCTGCTAATATTCAACAGTAACTGACAATGTCCTATCAGTACTTTCTCTATTCAAGGATGACTGGTGGACCTAGTTTGTGGAGTCCCAGTGCCAGTAGACAAGACAGCTATGAGTTTACAATTGCCATGACTGTGTTATGCTCACAAGATGGCATTTTGCAGTCCTTTACCCATGTTTATCTCTTGCATTATTTTATCCTCCCTTTTGGTAACATTTCCTGAGCCTTAAGGGCAATGGTATAAATGCCTTATTTAGGCCCAAGCCCTGCACCATCCTTTAGTCCTAACACCCTGTATAGCCACAAGTCTCTGAATTCACTTCCATTCATTGCAAAGAGACTTCTCTGATTAAGGTTTGATGTAGCCTTTTTATGGGGATGTATACATCAATATTTGAAGGTGGTTTGATACTACTTCAAATTAGCCAATAAGCAGTAAGAGTTTCCTACTAAGCTTTAAGAGCCCCTTGTTCCTAAGTTCATAACCAGATTTACAGTACTACACATGCTTTCTTTCGGATCAGACCTCAAATCCACCCAGGAAGCAATTGATTACTCTTTTAACAGTCACACCACTATTAAACAACAGGCACATCTTCCTGGCAGTTTTTTTTACTGTACTTTAGAGAATTTATTAGATAAGAAACTCACTCTTCATGATACCTTCCATGTGAAGTTCTGGTTATGTATGACGCATTCTTCGTGCTTTCAGATATGGCTGTTATTGTTCATGAGTGTGTCTTCCAAATAGGGAGGTTCAGTAGACGGCTCTGCTGAGTCATATTTTATGAATGTGTGTCAGCAGTGAGGTGGCTTTCCTGGCATTATGTAGTGATTTAAAGCAAATGTGTGAGACGCAATGCATATGATCTGCTTAGGTGACACAAAGCAATGTTGGGGATCATTATTAAGTTAGTTGCTATAAGGTATAATTGTAAGACTAACCCATTGTTTCTCCCAGGTGAACTGGGCAGGAGTTTATTTTCCCTTTAAATATTGAAGAAGACAATTCAGTAGGGAATGGCATGGAAACAGAAAATGGGCCATTCACTACGCTGAGCAAGGATGTTGTAAAGATAATGACTCAAGTGAGTCTCTGCATTGGAAAGAATAATGGAGAAGTTAAGTATGTATATTAGAAATGAACTGAGTGCTTTGCAGAGCCCATTGAAATGACTACTGTTAATAATTTCATTTTATTTATAAGGGGAAAGAGGTGTTGAAGACATGTTACAAGGACAGAAAATTTTGGCCATGAGCTATGTCAGAGTGTTTGTCCTTCTTTAGTCGTCTTGATCAGTTTCTAGGTTTTTTTCATCCAACTAAACAGGAAGAGAGAAATCTCATCAAAGAATGATGAAGTCAAGTCCAAAATGAACTCTCAAAAATGCTTTTTCCTCAGGAATTTCTGAAGTCAAGGAATACACAGCAATCAAATAAGAGGAAATATAAATAGTGCAACCAATACAGGCATCTAGATGTATGAGCTATTTCTTGCTTCAGAAAAGACAACTTTCAATCATCCATATTGCTGAAGAGTCACTTGTTCTGGAATAATCTGAGTTGAAAGAAGTTCCATTGTCTACTAGAATTGAGAGTCAGGATGAAACATCAATCATGTGCTCTTCTAATATTTCATTGTGGCTGGTTAATGAGTTGAAGGAAAACCACAAGGCTCTTAGCCTCTCTCAGGCCAACTTTGTCCTTTTATTCCTTGAAGTAAATGCATTTTGCAGTTCTACTTATGAATGTATTTTTCCCTTGGTCCTTCTTTAAACCCCAAACTCTATAAAACCCAGACTCATCTGATGTGTGTGGTTGCATCTCCAGCCTCCAGCACATGCACACTAGAGAATCTGAGACTCAGCATACAGTGATGTTGCTGAGATCACAAGGTTTAGAGAGAGATCAATAACAGCTTAACTCATCTGGATCCATGTTCTAATTTTACCTGTTACACACTTGATATGAGATAGCAGCACATGACTTAGTAACTACAAATAGGAGGTGGAAAGAGATTTTTTTTGTAGTATTCCCGGGATCCTGATGTAAGTATGAAGACCACAGTTTCCTTCTCCCTCAAAGCAGAATGGTAAAACATTTAAAAGTCATGTGGGAGCAGGAAAATGAGAGAAACTTTCCCTGGGTGTGTCAAGTTCTAACAAATTACCCTTCTGTTTAAGTAGTCCTATGTATAGAACAAAAACATATAATACCCACATACTCCCATTTTATTCACTCCATTCTATTCTCAAGGCAGTTATGATGGCAGTAAGATTATTACACAGAAGTGACACTACATACTGAGGTGCAAACACCTGGTAAAAGATAATAGAAAGAGCCAGTTCATCACACTGAGATACATTTCTAGAATAGTGCCTAAGTAAGGTAACACTACTTTCCTGTGGCCCTTTACCACAACCATGGCTACTACAGACAACTGGGAATCCTTTTAACTCATCTCCATCCTATCAGTCCTAGTAATATAGCACTCTCTGTTGGCATAATGTTATTATTCACTGTGGAAAGTTTACCTTTCTTCATGAAAATGCTGATTTTTTTCCTCCCACTATATTGTTTCAAACATAACAAGGCAATGTAAATTTTATTCTAAGTATATCATGTCTGAACTTTATGTAAACACACACATAATGTTTTCCATGTCCTGCCAATAATATTGGCAATCCAGTAGCCTGGCATTAGAGAGACTAGAATGGCACATCTGTTTCTAATGAGAGGAGGAGTGAAGGAGCAAGATCTGGGCCACAATGATCAGAGGTCCAAGAAGCATGATGAGAAATAGGAATACCAGAGAAAAATTTAATATTAGTACTGGGAACTGGGGCTGGGAGGAAGATGGATTAATCGTTGAGTAATAGAACATATCCCTATTGCCCTCTACTGAACCCATCAAGTCTATTAAATAAATCAGTCTCTCTGTCTGGTTATTCTGAGAAGCATCTGATTAAGGAGTAACTGCCACCTTACTGATTGTATGAAACCATATTAATATTAATGGTCACTCAACAACTCTTTACTAAAACATGCTTCTATGTTCCTCCTAGCAATCCTTACACCATTGTTGAGAGTCTGCACTGCTTTATTGTTTTATTTCACCCCTTTTGTTTTCTGAGGAGGTGCCTGTATATGAAAAGAATTGGGTGGAAAATAGCTGTGGTTATCAAGAAAATCTATAAAGCTTGAAAATATTAACACCGGTTTTATAAATGTGCTTCACTAACCCCATCTCTCCCGAAAATCGATATTTTATTCACCTTGAGGCACTCACTGCCTGGGAACCTGCCAGCCATGACAATCTGACAATTAGGAAGACAATTTTCACTCTCCCTGTCCTTCCTTATAAATCCCTTAGTCTTACCCCTAGCCCTGTAGCGGACTGCTTGTCTTTACTCCGTTTCTTCCTTTCTTCCAAGGGGCTACAATGAACCTCTCAGAAGACTCAGCTTTCTCATTTACTCTGGACCATATCAGTCCCCATTTATAGCCCACCAAAATTTGTTCATGGTAACTCCCAATATGTAAAAAGATGCTGTATCTAAGAGACCAAAGTCCACAGCTTACAGGAACACAGAGACAACCCAAAGCCACCACTTTCTTAAGATCCTTACAAAAGAAAAAAATGAATAAAGGTAACATTCACTTGACAAAGACAAGACTTGTTATCAGCACCCTGAATCTCTATCATCCAAAACTTAGATGCCTGGACACAGGTTCAAAAATACATCCATCAACACCTAATACAATATGTCTTCACTAGAATCCAGAAACTCTACTAAAGTGGGTTTTAAGCAATGCAATATTTGAATTCTATACCACTGTATCTAAAATTAAACTTATCTTGTATCCATATACAAAACTCTGTAACAGTGAATTAAAAATAATTTGGTGAGTGACAATTAAGGCATTAAGTTGAGGAGTAGTTTCACTACTGTACTTTTTGTTATTTCTTCCCTATATATTTCTATAGTCTCCCTTCTTTCTTTTCAACCCCTATCTCCAAACCTAGAAATGGAAGATAAAGGAAAGGAGAGACATCCTTGAGTCCAACCTTGTTTTCTCTCTAAATAAGACCAATAATACCTTATAAACAACTTCCATTGAAAATAACCCTCTATAGCCCAAGAAATCAACCGTAAACCTACCTAACCCCCCCCATAAGACATAATTCTTTTAAGGTTTCTTCCTGCTGATTTGGGACAAAAAGTATCTTTGTAGGTGCCCACTTAAAATTGGTGAAATGGTTAAACAAACTAGGAATAGCATTTATGATCCAGTTTCTAAATGTTGAGAAATTTCAGGCTTTATTTGAGTCCGGTGTGGAACAGTCCGAAATGTTGGACCAATTGAGATTGGAAGCTTTTTTCAAAGGTGTCCTGGGAGCTGTCTTGTTCTGATGAGGAAAAGCAACATGAAGGGTGCAGGATGTCAGGGTCCAGCATGCTGAGAGGAATGAATCCTGTTAGTTATAATCCGGTGTCAGTGTCCAGTTCTTTTGTTCTGAAAACATATAATTCCTCACAAGTATTATACAGTCCTATAATTATAAATATATAAGGTGATCATGATGCACAGAACAATTAAGGCTGGTTCTCTGTTCTTTGTATGAGCAGAAAAATGGACATCTGTAAATTTTCATTCATTTCTTACAAAGAATGGCATCTAATATTAATTCATATGGATTGCAGTGGTATAGAATTCAAATTTAGGATTATCCATCACACACATTATATATATATTTCTACTCTAATATGTGGTATTTTAACCATATAACTAAAATATAATAAAAGGGTTACTTCCAATACTTTGAAAGCACTATTGCAGGCTGTTTAGGATAAATAAGTTATATAAGTTAATTGTTAGTTGATCAAATCATGGTCATATCAATTACTAGTCTATTTTTATCACAAGAATAGACACCCTAAGTCCAACAGATAGATATGATTTATAGAAAAATAAAGTAAAATAGTTAGCTAAGCTCTTCAAAATCTCAGAGACATACAGAATATGACATTTAAAAATCTTTTCAAAATCTTTTAAAGATTCTTTGAGAATGAGACAGGTTAACTCCTGACAACATCAAGCCTACCTCAAAGGGGATGATGAGCATCAAAGAAACTTTTTATAGAGATGGCTTCAAATGTGGCAAACAAGCCACGGGGATAAATGTCCTCATTTCTACCATAGACAGAATTTGGCCTAAAAAAGTGCAAGCTTGGATGAAGGCAGAGTTGATGGTCAAACTCTGCCAAGAAAGGTTAGACAACTCCCCCAATAGTTTCTGCCTCATAAATAGGTCTATCAGATAAATTTAGCTAGAAGGCTGGAGATGATGCTCAGGTAGCAAAATGCTTCTATCATCTTCTCATTTGGAAAGCTGTTAACATGCATCCTCTGTACACTCAGGTAATTAATTTTATTCCTTCTCAAGTCTCTGATGGGGTTGAAGACCAGATAGTTTACTTTTAAAATTAAGCTTAGATGTTTAGGGGCTAAGATTCTTTTAAGTCTACATAGATGTTTTAAGTTGTTAGAGATGAGATAGCATAGATATTGATTTACATTCAGAATTTTAGATGCACCAAGATAGTAAAGATGTTTTCTTCAAAGCTGCCCCATACAAATAGCCAAATCATGAGGAATGTAACATTTACGTGATTCCTGATTGAGTTTTGGTTCTTCTTGCTGTAGGTAGTTTATTGTATATATATGTGTAATTATATATATATACATATATATGTATATATATATGTTTTTAATAAAAATACTGTCAAAATGCAATATATTTAAAGGATGAAACAAGGACTTTAAATAGCTATTATGAATATGTTCAATGTTCTTAAAGAGATCTAAATAAGTCCATTGTTCACATCTTGTAACCCAAACAACACAATAAATTAATAAAAAATAGTTTAATACATGGAAGTAGAAATAGAATCACTAAAGAAAGCCAAAACTCAGGTACAAATTAGAGTAAAAATGTAGGAATTCAAGTAAAAACTTCATAGCTAAGCTTTACCAACAGAGTAAAAGAGAAAGAAGAGAGAACCTCAGCCATTGAAGAAAAGATAGAAAAAAAATGAAGACCTGAGCTAAAGAAAAATGTATATCTACAAAAACCAGGTGTGAAACATCCAGGAAATCTGGGTTACTATGAAAAGACCAAACTTAGGAGTAATAGATGTAGAGCAAGAAGAAGGAACTCAGGTCAAAAGAAAGGAAAATATTTCCAACAAATCTGTAGAAGAAAATTTCCATAACCTAATGAAGGATGTATCTATCAAGGTATGAGAAGCATAAAGAGCAAGCAGTAGACTGAACCAGAAAAGAAATCACTCATAACACATAACAATCAAAATATCAAATGTATGGACCAAAGAAAGAGTACTAAAATGTTGTAATAGAAAAAAACAAAAAAGTGAAGTAGTGTATAAAAGCAGGCACATTAGAATAACAGTAGACTTTTCAATGCAGATGCTAAGAGCCAGAAAGGCCTGGATGGATGTTCAACCAACTGTTATGATACCACAGATGGCAGACTATCCTTAGAAAAACTTTCAATCTCAATATATGGAGAAAGAAAATATTCCTTTATAAAACCAAATCTAAGCAGCATCTAACTACAGATCTACCTCTACAGATGTTAATAAAAGGAAAACTTCAATATGAAATGGTTAACCACACCCCAAAACCCACAAAGAATAAATAATTTCAGACCAACAGCTCAAAGGGGGATAGAGGACACAAACTATAGCCACAAAATAACAGATATTATTAAATATTGTTCCTTGGTAACTCTCAACATCAATGTCAACAATTCCCTAATAAAAAGACACAGAGTAACAGATTGGATATGAAAAGAGGATCCGTCCTCTTGCTACATCCAAGAAACACACTACATTATCAAAGATAGGCATCACTTCAGGGTAAAATAATAGAAAAATATACTCTAATCAAATAGATCCTAGAAGCAAAGTGGTGTAGCTATTTTAATATTCTTGAAAAATAGACTTTATAGTCAGAAGATACAGCACAGGATGCTGCTTACTCAATAAAAGAAAACTCTACCAGGAGAATATTTCAGTTCTAAACACTTATATAATTCAATTTCTATAATTCAATAAAAATAAAGACACAACATAGTTAAACCTATGGGACACAATTACTTCAACTTCATAACACTTAATTGCAACACAAAAATTGGAGATCTTATATTAGCAACTTAACTGAAAACTCTAGAGCAAAGAGAAGAAACCAAAGTAGTAGATGGCATGAAATAATCAAACTTTGGCCTGAAATCAATAAAATATAAAGTAAAACAAACAACAACAGTTTCAATGAAATAGAAATAAAGAGTTGTTTGATTGAAAAAATCAATAAGATTGATAAACCCTTAGGCAAATGAACTGAAAGGCAGAAAGACAATCAAAAAATTTAAAATTAGCTAAAAAGTGAGGGCATAACTATAGATATCAGAGAATACATGGAATAACAAGGACATCAATTAAATAAATATATACTCCACAAAATTGCAA
Source organism: Acomys minous (assembly GCF_964271855.1). Lineage (NCBI taxonomy): Eukaryota > Metazoa > Chordata > Mammalia > Rodentia > Muridae > Acomys > Acomys minous. Next base: position 87,901,736 of record NC_140484.1, read on the forward strand.
AACTTAAAAGAAATAGATGGACACACACAGATATATATATATCAGAGAAGCAATTAAAACAGATCTATGACTTCCAATGCAAGAGAAGCATTGATGAAAAAGTTTTGTAATGAGACTCTCTCTCTCTCTCTCTCTCTCTCTCTCTCTCTCTCTCTCTCTCTCTCTCTCTCACACACACACACACACACACACACACACACAGAGAGAGAGAGAGAGAGAGAGAGAGAGAGAGAGAGACAGAGAGAGAGAGAGAGAGAGAGAGAGAGAGAGAGAGAGACAGAGACAGAGACAGAGACAGAGACAGAGACAGAGACAGAGACAGAGAGAAAGTCAGAGAGACAGAGAGAATGAGAAAAAAAGAAAGAATGAAAGGAAAAGAATAAAAGCCCAGCAGCAGATTGATGCAGCCTATAATTTTATGAGACTTCCAAAGGAGAACTAAGGCCAATGTTATTCAAATTATCCATGAAATAAAAACAAAAGTAATGCTGTTTAATTCTTTTTACAAGGCCACAGTTACTCTGATCTCCTATCCACACTAAGACCCAACAAAGAAAGAAAATTGCTGAAGAATGTCCCTTATTGGCATAGATGCAACAATACTCAATAAAATACTTGCAAACAGAATCCAAGAGCACATTAAAAAGATCATTACCATGATCTAGTAGGCTTTATCTCAGATGGCAAGAATGGCTCAATATACAAAAATCAATAAATGTAATCCACCATAATGCAAACTGAATGGAAAAACACATGATCATTTCATTGGAGGAAGAGTTTTTGACAAAATCTAACACCCTTCATGCTATCTCCTGGAGAGATTAGTGATAAGAGGCACATGCCTCAAATTAATAAAGGAAATTTACAGCAAACACATACACTAGAACAAAGAGAACCTCAAAATAGTTCCACTAAATTCAGGAACAAGAAAAAATTATCCACTCTCTACCTATTCAATATAGTACTTGAAATCTTAGAACAATAAGACAACTGAACAAGATCAAAGAGATACAAACTGGAAAGGAAGAAGTCAAAGTAGTCTTACTTTCAGATGATTTTATTGTATTTATTAATACTAATTTAGTCCATCTTCTTTTGCTGTGGAGAGATACCATGACCATGGCAACTCTTACAAAAGACAGCATTTAATTGGGGTTGGCTTATAGTTTCAGAGATTTAATCTATTTTATTATGGCAATGTTCATGGTGTCATACAGGAATGGTGCTGGAGAAGCAGCATAGAGTTCTACATATGGATCACCAGGCAGCAGGAAGAAAGAGATACTGGGCCTGACTTAGTTTTTGAAACCTCAAAGCCCAGCTTCAGTGACAAACTTTCTCCAACAAAGCCACACCTCCCAATCCTCCTAAGGTAGTGGCACTCCTTGATGACCAGGGATTCAAAAATATGAGACTAATGGTGTCCATTTTTATTCAAACCACAGCAATGACTCTAAATTTTCCACCAGAAAACTTCCACAGCTAAAAAATATTTTCTTCAAAGTAGCTGGATAGAAAATTAACAAATATCAGTAGCCTGTCTATGTACAAATGCCAAATTGTACATGAGAAAGACATAAAGGAGGAAATGCCTTTTGCAATAGTTTCAAAATAAAATATCATAAGATAACATCAATCAAACAAATGAAAAACTTGTATGATGAAAAACTTTAAAACACTGAGGAAAAAATGAAGAACATATCAGAAGATGAAAATATCTCCCATGCTCATCTTAATAGCACTAAGGTAGTTAATAATGGCCATTCCACCAAAAGCAATGTACAGATTCAAAGCAATCACCATCAAAATTCCATGATAATTATTCACAGAACTTGAAATGATAATTTTCAGCTACATCTGGAAACACACACTTACATACATCATGAATAATAAAAGAACTACTGGTGGGTGGAGGTGACACTATCTGTAACCTCAAGTTCCATCACTGCACAAAATTCCTTTCCAGGTAAATAAAAGACCTCAAATAACTGAGTTCCACAGAAAAGAACACATAGAACAGTCTTGAGATCATTGGCACGGGAAAAGACTTTCTGAACAAGACATTGATAGAACAGGAACCAAGAACAACAGATTAATAAATGGGACCTCATAAAGCCAAATGCATCTATATAGCAGTAACCTGGGAATGGATCGACCCATAGCACTCTTGCCATGTACCCAAAGTACTCTACTACAGAGACATTTGCTCATCCTGTTTATTGCTGCTCTATTCATAATAGCCAGAAATTGGAAACAGGATGGATGTCCATTAGTGCATGAATGGATAAAGAAAATGTGGAACATTTACATAATGGACTATTTATTACTCAGCTACTTAAGAAACAATTCATGATAAATGGATGGTTATAGAGAAAATCATTCTGAGTGCAGAACCAAAATCACTAATATAGTATGTGTTCACTTACATGAAGATGTTAGATATTAAGTAGTTGATAAGTGGGCTATACTCTGTATAACTACAAAGGCTAGGTATAGGTAGGGGATTAGGTGGGAGGAAGGCTCTCCTCAGGGAAGTGGAAATAGAATGTATAATTATGAGTTGACATGTACTGGATGGACCCAGAACATTAAATGAGAGGTAAGGGAGGGAATATGGGGAGGGACAGATAAAACTGAGGGCTCGTATGGAAACCTATTGCCATAGAAACTTCTTTAAATATATACATATATGAAGATATCTAAATGGAATCACCAAATATCATTGGAGACAAAGCCTCAACTATATATCTCTTACTTTCACACGAAACCTCAGTGTGAAGAATGGCATATATCTAATTAAATTCTTAGCCAAAGGAAAGGCCCTTGTAAACTCCCAAGCAACCAGGGCATTGCTAAATAATTGATTGATCTTCACAAAGTGAGTATAAGCTCCTATTGCTGAAGAAAATAGCTGCGTAACTCATTGAACACAGAGAAGTCAACTGGTGCATACCTAGAGCCTTCACCCTGACTAAATAATGTCCATGCTATTTGAAGGTAGTCCTCACACAACCAGAGGAGGAAGATAAAAACCAACTCAGCTATAAACCTTTTGCTCTACCATAGAAAACTGTCATGCGTGATACGTTGGTACAATATGGCCTCAAAAGTTGTAAGGAAAATATACTATATTAAACATAATCTATTTTCAAAAAGGAAGAGAAAGCCAGGCATGATTGGATTAACTGCGGACAGAGTTTGCATATGCAGCTGTAGGAAATGATGCACCTCATTTAATCATGCTAGCTGGAGGTGAAGAGCAGCCAAAACCTTCATAGAAAGAGGAAAGCAGCAGAAATTATGACTGGGAGATGGAGGGATATACAAATGAAACCATGTCATGAGCACATAGGTTCCTCTGTCACTGACTGAATGGCCCAGGACATCACAGCAGTATCAGGTTCTTACTGAATGTGGAGACTTTTCCTATCACAGGACAGCATATGGCACTCTGTGGGGCCCTGGAACTCCAGAGAAGACAACCTCTTCTATAGCACTGCTCACAGTCTGAAGACCAGAAGTGTATTTTATGGTCAAGTAGTGACCTCCTGTTTCCAGGCAGCTCAGAGCGTCTCTCTGGAAGGAAAGAGGATCCTGCAGCTCTCTGCCCATCTGAAGCTGCATGGAGAGACTCTTGCAATTAACATGTCCTACTGCCTTCAGGTACTGCAGGGAGCCCCATGGCTGCAGCCTTCATTAGCTGTCATCCGTGGTGATGTGGACTTTTTAAGGTGAAGCTGTCCCTGAGTCATCCAAGCTCCTGTAAGTAACCCCTCATCCACATTTCTCTAGTAACCCTTCACTGATACTCCTGTAAGACACTCCAATAATTAATTGGTTCACAAAGCAGAACTTTGGCAGAATTGTTAGTTTGCTCTTCATTGGTTTCCTGGGTAAGCAGATGTTTATTCACATCTGCTCTGAAAAGTCACACAGCCACTTGGTGTCCAAACCTGGTCAACAAAATCAAAGAAATTTGAGAAGAGGGTGCCTGGACCATACAATGAAAATCACTAAATGCATCATCCATTTTGAAATCACACGACTTTTTGGGTCAAGAACAGAATGTTCAGGTTTGAGTGAGGAAAACACTCCATAAGTTTAAATGCTTTAAATTCTTCCTCACCAGGGCCTGGAGATACTGTGAAGACTGCAGCGACTTTAGGAGTCAGAACGTACTAAGTACGCCAGTGGGAGGGATGCCTTGTCCCCTCCTGTCACATCCTGTGTCCTGTCTTCCATAGTGCAACCTTCCATCTTCTGCTATGTGCTCTGTTCTTCAATTACATTCTACTCAGGTGCATGGTACCAAACAGGCTTTGACCAAATCATCAAAACATAAATATAAGTAAATGGTTCCTGTCTTGTTTTCTGATAAATGTTTTTATCACAGTGTTCAGCTGCAGTTACTGTGATAAATAATCTCTCTAGTGCATCATTTGTAGGTGACACAGAGGTTCTTGGGCTCACAGATAAGCTATAGGGAATTCAGAAATATTAAACACATGGGTGTTCCTCTGTAAGGGAGAGAAGTATAATTTTTTTATCTGCCTAGAAGGCTGGGAGCAGATATGGTTAACAGCTTGGTGAGTTGTACTATCTCTATGATAACGACCACATTGGCTCCTCCCCCAGACACTTATCATGAGCTTATATTATTTTCATTCAATCTATAGATCCAATCTTTGTTGAAGATGTCACATGTTCTGTACAAAGACCTTTGATGTTGTCAAGTCTTAAGCTTTATCGTGCAGATGGGATTGAGTTAATCATCACCAGGAAACTACCCAGTGTCAGTGTCACGCTATCAAGGTTTGAATTAACACTGGTACTGAGTCATGTTAAACTGGATTTCCTCCCTCCCTTCTTTGCATTGACAGTCTGCCTGCAGAGAAGCCACCTTCTCCCAACATTGGATTTACCTTACATTGTTTTTTTTAAAGATTTCTGCAAGTGTTTTATTTTTAAACTATTTGTCTATAGTTCATGAAATTCATGTCTTTTCCTCCCTAAATTTTAGATGGAACTCAGCAGTGATCTGCATAGTTCTGAGATTTTCTTGGACTGAGACTTTTTCTTGTGGATAAAGTATCATTACTTTTTTTTGCAATATTTCATTTCATAATTCTCTCTCTCTCTCTCTCTCTCTCTCTCTCTCTCTCTCTCTCTCTCTCTGTCTCTCTCTCTCTCTCTGTCTCTCTCCCTCTTTCTCTCTCTCTCTATCTCTCTCTCTGTCTCTCTCTCTCTTTCTGTCTGTGTGTGTGTGTCTGTGTGTGTATGTCTCTGTGTGTGTGTCTGTGTGTGTGTCTCTGTGTGTGTGTGTGTGTGTGTGTGTGTGTGTGTGTGTGTGTGTATCAGGTCCTCACGGAAGGCAGAAGCATTCGATCCTTCTGAAACTAGAGTTGCAGGTGGCTGCGAGCTACCTGGTAAGGACTCTGGAACCAACCTCAGTCCTCTGCAGGAGTAGTGTGCACTTTTAACTGCTGAGTCACATTTCCAGCCTCATTTTGTGTTCTCCTGGATATAGTATGGTGAAGATGATGTGTATCTCTCTAGGTCTGTTCATTTCTAATAGTCTGCCACCTTTTTATCATCTATATGCTCATAGAAACTCTAATTCTTTGTTTTTCAGTGGCACCAACCCTGAAGTATTTTTCATTATTGATATTGTTTATTTGAGCCCTACATCTCTTTCTGTTAGTCTGGATGGATTCTGGGCAGTTTAGTTTCTCCTTTCTATGAAGCAGTTCTTTGTTTTCTTCATTACTGTTATGTTTGAATGTTTACTTCACCTATGTCTTCTCTGGGTTATCACTTGTTCCCTTTTACTAATTTTGCTTTTACTTTTCTTTCTTGTTTTTCTAGCTCACTGTGACATCCATATATTTTCATTGTTAGTTATATGTATATGTTTGATGATGCTGAACACATTCACAGTGCTCCTGTGGAAAAGAAGACATGGTTTGGCAGTCAGCTCTGTCCTTCCACTGTATAAGTCTCCAAAATGAAACTCAGATGACCAGGATGAGGAGCAAGAGATCCCACTGATCCTGTTCACTGTCATATCTATTGGTTTTCCAACTCAATGAGTCTACTTGATAATAAAGAAGGTGCATGTGTGGGATATCATTCTTGAGATTCAGACAACCTACATACCAATTTTGACCCCCCAAAATATTTGTCTCTTTAACTAGGAATCATAAACTGCCAAGAGCACCTCTAAACTCCATGCAGAAATTTTATTTTCTTCCTCTTTTTCTGTGAATTTCAGGTATGAGCACTATATATTATCCCTCTTGCCATAATTCTTCTCATGATCCCCACTTCCTCACAAATCAAGACTTTTCCTTCTCTATATTGTTATTATTACATACTTATACACAGGATGGGGAGCAACTATATCTATGTATTTGTGTGTACGTATAAAACCCAGAGTCTGTTTAGTTCTGTTCCTAAGTACATGCGTTTAAGGCTGACTGCTGTGGATTGAGTAACCTGTCAGGCAGCTCATCCCTGCAGAAGACTGTTTCTCCCTCTCTCAGCAGCCATTGATTACTTGTCGCTCTTCATCTAGGGATGTGTCCTTGTGAGATTTTCCCCATCTATAGTGGAAAGTGTATTGGTTGTGCAGGTCTTGTTTAAATAACTATATTGCTGAGATTGTGTGGGTGCAGCTTCCCTGTCATGCCTAGCAGTCATTTTTGTCTTCTGGATATTACCATCTTTCTTTCCCACTGCCCTCAATGTTCCTTGAATCTTAGGTGTAGTGTGTATGTTGTAAATGTACAAAATGGGGCTGAGCAACTCATGGTCACTTATTTTTTTACACTTAGACCTATTGTGAATTTGTAGTAGATTCCATATACTGCTGTCTTGTGGTATCCAGAGGTCGAATTCAAGTCACCAACTAGGATGTTGTGCAAGAACATCTGACCTTGAGACAACCCATAAATAAATATTTAAAAGAGCGCTATGCCAATACAAAACAATGAATTATGTAAAAAAAATTCAGTTAAGCCTGAAATGAAAAACATAGATTGGGATGACAATGGTCAAAATATTGCAGAGCTCAGCTCTTGCTGCTCACCGTACATGAGAACCTGTGCTTCCTCACTAGAAACACAAATGGGGGAGAGGTTCCAAACAGATGCGCATTGCATACTTGATTGTCAGTAGTCCACCCATTTAAATATGCACTGTCTAATACAGAAATAAGAATAGCACTTCCATGCTGGGCCAAAGCAAAATAAATATCCAAAATTAAGGTAAATAACAATAGACAGACCAAGCCAAACAAGTTATATTTAAAAATCTACATATCTATCTATCTATATCTGTCTATCTATCTATCTATCTATTTATCTATCTATCTATCTATCTATCTATCTATCTATGTAAAAGGAATTGGGGAGGAAAGAGGCTGTTAATTTGAAACAAAACAAGGGTTTGAATATGGGAGATCTTGAAGGCAAAAAGGCAGGGGAAATGGCATAATTAAATCATACCGTCAAAAAGAAAAGCATAAAATAAATATAAATACACAACGGTGTTGCCACTAGTTGTCCATCTGAAAATAAATCCATGTCATAGTAAAATTAAATGATGAACAGATGTATCATTCTATAAAGATTTAAGTTTGCCATGTTTATTGAATTATTATTCATAAAATTCAAGGCAAGTGAGCAACCCAGAAAAGAAACAATGGAGGAATGCTTTGTGAAATTGTGGCCATCATATAAAGAGCATGATAACTCACCTATTAAAGACAAAGTGATTTACCACATGTAGATGACTTAATGTACATTATTTTGCAAGATTATATACACATTATGCACAATATGTTGCAAGAGAAAAGTTTCACATCTCATTTAGAAGTACAATGCATTTCAGAAAGTTGGTATCTATATATTAACTATATATGACTATAAGTAATACAGAAATGTTGAAGTGATTAACAAGTCTTTATGTTAAACAGAAAGAAGGTAAAAAATATATATGACAATATTAAGTAGCAAAACCATGAAGTAAAATTAATTGTCATGGTAATACACAATAACCAAGTCAACTCATACATGAAAGTATTTAATTTGGGGCCTCACAGTTCCTGAGGCTTTAGAGTCCATGACCTCCATGGCCAGAAGCCTGGCCATGGGTTGGCATGGCACTGGAGCAGTAGCTGAGAGCTTACCAGTGATCCTCAAGCATGAGGCAGATAAAAAGCTAACTGGGAATAGTACTGGCTTTTGATACATCAGAGACTACCTCTAGTGAGATACCTGTTCTAACAAGGGCACACATTTTAATCTTTCCTAGACAGTTCTAACAACATGAGGCAAGCATTCAAAAGATGAGACTGTGGGGAAACTTTTGATTCAAATCGCAACATTCAAGTGCCTGGACCCCGTAAGCTTATAGTTATATCATGTGGAAAATGCATTAAGTCCAACTTGAAGGATTCTCATGGTCGTTTGGCCTCAACACAGTTTAAAATTGCAAAGTCTCTCCTGAGATTCAAGACAATCTCTTAAGTGTAAGCCCTTCCCCATAAAAAGTAAAATACTACTTCCCGCATACAAAGCTACGGAGAATACGTTATCAAAAGGGTAAAATTGGGGATTAGTGAGGTAATACAGGGCCAAAAGAAAATCAAAATCCAGCAGGCAAACTACAAATTTTGTACTTTCATATCTTGGTGTGAAAAGGCTGAGATGGCTTTACATTGTCAGCTTTGTGACTGCAACACACTTTTCTTTCTTGTGCTGGGTTCATTCTTTCTAAGCAGCTCTCCTTGGCAGGCATCCCAGAGTTCTGGCATCTCCAACAGTTTGGGTCTTCAGTGAAATCTGGGCTTCATTTTCACAGCTTCACACAATGTCCTTCCCAGGACTCCCTGCAGAGACTCCCCTGGCACATGCCTGGACTCAGTGGTTTCTTTAGCCCTATAGGGAGGTGCCACAACTCCTTTACTCCTGCTTCTTCTTGACTTGAATGCCAGAACCACAGGCTTATGCTTCCCAGTTCTGTTACCTGCTCAGTATGGACCTTGACCTGACCTCTACCTTGAATTACAGTTGCATTAACTCTGAGTTATTGCATTCATTAGGAGAGTCTTTCCATTTGCTAGTTAAAAGTTTAGCTGGGTAAAGTCTTGCCCTGGAGGAGCACTCTCTTTATTCCATTTCATATAATCTCTTTGAACACAAGACTTAGCTCCAAAGTTAAATTTACTTGATGATCTTTTTCTCTTCCATAGAAAAATTTGTATTTCTTTTGCCCTTTAACCTCTTTTTCATTGTAAACCTAATAGCCTTTGCCAAAAAAAAAATCAGTCCCAAAAATTTCAATTTAGCCCTAGGCTAAAAGCAGCCTCATTTTTTTGCAAAATATTTCAAGACTAGTCTCTGGCCCAGTTGCTAACATCTTTCCCCTCTGAAACCTCTTAATCTGGGCCTTAGCAGTCTACACTGCTCTAAGCATGACTGTCATCCACGTTTTTGCTAGCATAGCCTGTTAAAACCCACTTACAACATTCAACTGCTTCCCTAGTCCAAAGTCTTCCTCATTTCTTAGAAAAGCAGCATGGTCAGACATATTACAGCAATAGTACCCTCACAGATACCAGCTTCCATTTAAGTAACATTTCTATTGCTGTGATGAGAAATCACAAGAAAAACACTATATAATAGAAAGTACTTATTTTAGTAAGTCACAGTTCCAGAGACTTCTTTTTATATTTTATTTTTATTTTTTATTAATTTATTCTTGTTACATCTCAATGGTTATCCCATCCCTTGTATCCTCCCATTCTTCCCTCCCTCCCATTTTCCCCTTATTTCCCTCCCCTATGACTTGAGGGAGATTACCTCCCCCTGTATATGCTCATAGGGTATCAAGTCTCTTCTTGGTAACCTGCTGTCCTTCCTCTGAGTGCCACCTGGTCTCCCCCTCCAGGGTTAGTTACACTATGGAATACTACTCAGCTATTAAAAACAAGGCATTCCCAAAATTTGTGGATAAATGGATTGAGCTAGAAATGATCATAATGAGTGAGTTAACCCAGAAGCAGAAAGACTCAAATGGTATATACTCACTTATATCTGCATACTGGCCCAAGGGGGCATGTCCCACGAAAGCCTTCACTTACCAGGAAACTGGGACAGAGGGAAGGATATCCTATTGGGACTCTAGATGAGAGAAGCATGGGAGAATAACAGTTCCAGAGACTTAAAGAGCATGACCACCATGGCAGCAGGCAGGCTGGCATGGCACTGGAACAGCAGTTGAGAGCTTACATCTATTTCACAGACCTGGATTGTGGTGGGACACCAGGAATAGCCTGGTCATTTGAAAGGTCAGAGACAACCTATAGTGCCACACCTCCTCCCACAAGGCCTTTCCTACTAACTCTGCCCAAACAATTCCACTTAAATATATGAGTCTATGGCAGTCATTCTCATCCAAACCACAATAGTAATATACAGCATGAGACATTTTTTAAAATAACAGTGCATCTCACAAAAGAGTTTTTCTAATTATGAAGTTTTTGACACAAGGAGAAAAATGAATATTTATATGATATGTTGTTTAGGTTAATTTGCTCAACAATAATAATCATCTCTCCACATGTATACCAAAAGTTGCATTATCCTCTTTTAATTTGTATTCTAAATTTTAGTTTAGAACAGAAATATAAACAATATATTTACCTTAGAAGTAAAAGGTTTTGGCTGGAGAGGGAATGAAATTAAGATATGTAAGAGATTGTTTTGTGTCTTGATTTTGTTCTCAGTCATGTAGCCACACTAACTTAAGAAAATATGTTGATTTGTTCCCTTTAATCTGTTCATATTGTGCTCACCTAACTGTACTACAATGGAAATCATCACACACTACAGCTTTAAAATTAAAATATGTTGCTAAAATATGTGTAATTCAAATAATAAATGGAATGGGATCCTGGGAGTGGCATAAATTTGAGACAGGTTTGATTTCAAGGCTGCCTTGTTTAGAATATCTCATTGGAAATTGGTCATAACAGATTAGACAGCCAGAAAGAGGGATAATCAAGGCAAAGACAAGAGAAGAATGAGAAAAGGCTTGACTATAAAATAATAAACAAGGCATTCTGGAAGGAATCATGGAGGACAGTCTCTACATACTTCAGCTGCCCATGAACGCTAATGGTTTTCATTATACAACATAACTACACTCTTCCAATGTGAAAAATGGAAGACAGTGAACTTAAAGGTGAGAACTACACCAAGTGAATAGAGACTTAACAGATGTCTCTTGAGAATATTTGTTCATTAAGCAATTCATATAAGAAAGAATAGTGCTCCATAAATTCTTTTAAACCTATGGAAATTAATAAGGATTGGGATTATAAAATATATCTATTTAAACCTTCAAATAATAAGAAAAAAATTTGCTTTAAAAAATAGACATTTTTTTGCAATGGATTTAACCATTATGAAATGACAAAAGAAATTCAGCTCTTTTCTGGAGTTCCTTGAGCCTTCTTCTGGTCAAGGTAAGATTTGGCAATAGTGGTCAACATCTCTACTGGATTTAAGAGATTACAAGGAGACCCATCAAAAGCAGATAGTGAAGCTATTGGTAAGGCAGCCCCAGAAATGCTACAGTCAGTTCCTCTGTAACAAGTCCAGTATCAATCAACCTCTGCAAGATTGAATGTTTTCCCAACTGAATTAACACAGGGTCATCACCTAAAAAAGGTTATGAAAATGCCACAAACTAATTAGATCAAAGGTGTTTCTTAAAGCTATTCCTGTCTGATCAAAGTAGCTCTCAGTCCTTGCCAGACTGTTTAAATTTCTCTAAATCTTGCTGAGGGACCCATTTCTCTATGTTCTTCCTCCTCAGGAGTGTCTTGCATGGCCCTCTGCAGAAGCAGCTTGAGAGTTCTGCGCTGGAACCTGCGGTGCCTAATGGACCCAACAAAGAAGTAAATGATGGGGTTGGCACAGCTGTTAACACAGGACAAAAATATTGTCACTGGATAAAAATCACAAGGCATAACATTATGAAAAATTTCGATCCATGCTATGAGGAACCAGTAGATCCCATAGGGCAGACTCAAGAGTAGGAAGGCCAGCACTGTGGACACAATGATCATATATAACCTGGTCAGAGGAATTCTATGTGATCCCAAGAAGATAGTAACCACTAAGGCCAGACTGGACCCCAAGAGAACCACAAATAAAGTAATTAACCATGCAGTTGTGATGAAATCAAATGTCTGACACCAACCAAGACTATCAAATAGATAGCCACATTCCTTTCCTTCCAGGATGCTCAACAGCAAGGACAAGACCCAAAGCAAGGTACATATGACAGCAGATGTGTGCTTTGGGCGTTGGCATCTATACCAGATGGGCCACATTACAGACAGGCAGCGTTCAATGCTAATGGCATAGAGAATGCTCAGCCCACAAAGATAAGCAAAATTTACCAGAACAAAAGAAAACGAAGGAAGACTGATGAGGCTGAGGTAGAAGATATCCAAGACAATGTGAAGGCAATATACAATTTGAAAACATATGAAGAGAAAGTCAGCACCAGCCAGGTTGAGAATATACACAGAGAAGGGATTTTTGGGCACGTGGAAGCCAAGGAGCCACAGCACTATGCCATTTCCAACCAGTCCAGCTAGGGCAAAGATGAGGGAAAGCAATATCATGGTACAGGATATGATGTCACAAAATGAAATTCCATGGTGGCCACTTCCATTCACTTCTGTGATGTTACTCCCCAAGTCTGAGATATTTGAATCCACGTTTAGGAGCTCTCTGCTAGTGTACCTGGGAAGGAAAACAAGACATGAACCCAATGCTATGTTCTCTGATTCTTACCATCACTTTGCTATGTGTGAATGGCTGACCTGATTCATAAGGAGGAGAAATGGGATTGTATGGACTGATTAAATAAAAAAACAATACCTCCAGAGCCTTAAATCCACCTTATATTTATTAGGGGTATATGCAACCCATGTCCTGTGCTTATACGAGAGTAGCTGATGGCCCCATTATAGACACTCAGTGTGTCAGCCTGTGTCAGAAAGTAATAGAACTCTGAATCCAACTCTCTTTCTCTCCAAAGGCTGGTTCTTCTCTGCTGCAGGAGTTTGGAAGCCAGAAGCAAGACCAACAGCTGCTCTCAGTCCTGGCAGGGAGAAGCTATCAAATGGGAAGTTATGGAAATCATGAATGGCCGTCATGAAGGGAATGCCAAGGCATATCTAAGATATCCTGTATACAATATATTTATTTTATTGTAGCAAAATTGCAGTTATGGTGTAGCAATGAAAATATTTCATAGTTAGGTGTCACAACATAAGGAACTATATTAAAGGATCACAGTATTAGGAACATTGGGGAACCACCGAGCTTCAGGATTAGGCACAGAATTATAAGATTAATTGCATTTCTAACACTCTTCAGGAGTTAAAATGTTAATTTTTGGAAACAGAGAGGAAGAAGAAAAGAAGTGGCTACCATGCTAAATAGACGGTATTGTGACACAGCAACAACTTGAAGGCAGAGATGCTCTCAAGGAGAAGGTGATAGAAACAGTTCTATTAGCCATGTTAGTTTACTTGTGGAATACCAGAAGTCTCGATGCTGCAGGAGAAAGAATTCCATGAGGTCACTGAGAGTCTGAACTACATAGTGAGGTCCAGAAAAGCCTGGGCTGTGGGAGACAACAATCTGTGATAAAAGGGGAAATTATAAGAAATCTGAGGCTCAATTTAGAGAGTAAACCTATGAATTCTTTGTGCAAAGGATCAGTTTGGGATGCAAACTAAAGCACAGAAAACTAAATCCCTGAACCAGAACACAGATTTCCCTCGAACTACAGGAGGATAAGGACATGCCAACAGAGGAAGAGTTCCAAATGTACGTGACAAGAAATAAACAAGTATATATTGCATTTTAGTGACAAGTGTCAGGTGTAGATGACACATAAATAATGCTAATGTTAAAGGATGTAGGGGCATGTGCCACTTCACATGAAAAAATGAAACCCTTCAGAAAGATAGCAGATGTCTATGCCAACATCTAAAGCTGGGAGGCCATGGAAAGACGTACTCTTCATTATGAGATCAAACAACTGTCAATCAAGCTGCACACCCTTCCTGGTATGAAACACTAAGTACCGTTCTCTTGCCTGTTGCTATATTAAAAACAAAACCAAAAGAGATGAATCTGGGAAAGGGTCTAGAGGAATCAAGGAGGAAGCTTAAAGGGATGAGATGGAGGTAAAAAAAAAAAGAGAGAAAGGGAGAGTAATCAGAACACATCCTATACAGAAATCAAATTCTCAAATAACAGAATCAATCAATGGGTAAATGTGGTTGCATTCCTGGGGCAGCACAACTCTACATCTATGTCCACAGTAACATAGCTCTTGGTTCAGATGACTATTACTTTATTGTTGTGGATAAAGCCCCACACTCTGTGTGCTTTTCATGGGTTGGAGATGGGGCTATCAACCTGAACAAGTACATTACTGATAATCTATACCTATGTTCTCACTCGCTCATTTTTAGGCCACCTGTTTCTACTGAGACAGAAATACGAAGGAATGGAAACTTTCCATTGCAGGAAACACAGGTGACCAAGAAACTGACAGAACTGTGCTTTTATAGAGGGTGCTTGTACCCATTCGCTGGCCAAGCGAAGGAAAGTGGCAGAATTCTCACAATAACAGAGCATTTGGATAGTTGAGATGAAAGCAGAATGGGGGAAATTACAAGCAGCCAGTGCCTTGATTCACAAGATTCTAACCTTCCAGAGTCAAGTCTGTCAGCCCAAATGGCTAGAGAATGACTTTTGTGTCACCTGTGTCTCCAGGAACATCCAAGGCTCCTTAGAATCTCCACCTGAAGGTGTAGTTAAATGGCCACAGACTGAGAGAAACAGAGGACAACTTTGAGAATAAGTTCTCAAGAAGCCTGTTACCTTTCCTCCATTTTTTTCCTTATGCGACGTGTTAAGCTGGTCTGTGGCAAAGTGAAGAATCCCCAAATCAGCTGTGAATGTGAAACACGTCTGAAGTTCGTAGATGGCAGTGTGAGTGACGCTTGAGGAAGGCTACTCAGGATGGCAGAAAGATCTGTGGTGTCCTCTAGTTGGATTTGCTGGCATTTGAACGTCACCACTTTGACTCATGCTCTTCATGAGACTGCCCTTGACAGTTGGCCTGGCTTCTATATCTCATCTTCTGGTCATGCCAATCCCTCTGGCTTCCTTATTCTTGTTAGTTGCTGTGGAAACAAGAACCTAATTATTAATCTAATCTATGTAACCAACTTTCCCCCAGGTACGCCCAAGTGCTGGGTTGCAGA
Organism: Acomys minous; assembly: GCF_964271855.1. NCBI lineage: Eukaryota > Metazoa > Chordata > Mammalia > Rodentia > Muridae > Acomys > Acomys minous. The sequence continues at coordinate 87,917,103 of NC_140484.1, forward strand.
CAGGCCACAAACCAGTGTTAATTCTGGTAAGAGGGACTTGAACTCAGATCCTCACATTTGCAGGAAAAGTGCTTTAACCACTGAGCCACCTCACAAGACCACCTAGGAACATTTTAAAGATTTGACTATTTTAAAAATCCAATCATAGGCACCTCCTTCTTCTCCTCCTGGTCCCACCCTCCCTCCCTCTTCCTCCATTCCCCCATATGCTTTATAAAAGTGGAGCCCCTGTCCACACAGTTCATCAAGTCTCATCAGGACTCAACATTTCCTCATCCCATGTGGCCTGGCAGGCAGCCCCACCAGGGAGGGGTAATCAAAAATCAGGCAATGGCGTCCATGTCACAGGCAGTCCCCAGTGTTTCTGACATGGAGAATACTCCCACTTCACTTTCCTGTTTGTTTTTTCTTAAATATAAATGACTTTTTATTTATTTATTTATTATTTGTATAGTATTCTGCCTCCCTGCCAGATGAGGGCACCAGTTCTCATTACATTTAAAAAATGGGATGAGGTAGGATTCCCCCACCTCTTAAAAATGTTTCTAGAGCTGCCAAAAAAAACCCCTACATTTACAAAATAGTTGATATAAATATTCTTCTGGATTGTACAAGAAGGGAGGCAAGGGCCCCTCACAGATGGGATGGATGAATAGTCAGAGTTGGCCTTTTTCTCTTCTACCTCAGAGGCTGGGTTCTGGTTTTCTGTCTCTTTATTTTCTGAAGACAGATCTGTAGTTTGCTTGTCAGCCACTTTAGCCTGTTACCTTTCACTCCCCTCTTCCCTTTTGCTTGCACTTTTTGTTCTGATGATTTATCTTTTCCCATGGAAGGGGCAGGCTTGACTGACAGCCTTGCAGAGCTGCATTTGGGATCCACCTTCACAACTCCATCCATGCAAACCTTCCTCTTGGGCATCATGGTGGCCCTTGCTGAGAGATGTTTGTGCTACAAAGCCAGTCACCAAGCTGCACTGCCAAGCCACTGCTGCACGAATTTGAAGTCTCATTTTTATATAATTTTATTTTTTTAAAATTAGTTATTCATTTATTTATTTTACATATATGAATGCTCTATCTGAATGTATGCCTGCATGTCAGAAGAGGACATCAGATCCCAATATAGGTGGTTGTGAGCCACCATGAGGTTACTGGGAATTGAACTCAGGACATCAGGAAGTGCTCTTAACCTCTGAGCCATGTCTCAGTGGTTCTTATTTTTTAAATTTATGTATTTACTTTACCTCCAGATCAATGCCTCCCCTCCATCTTTTCTCTTCCTAGTCTCCTCCTCCTACCTTCTTTCCCCCTCCACTCAACTGCCATCCTTCAATTCTCCCCTTCTTCTCAGAAAAGGCTCAGAAAAAGGAAGGACTCTTATAGATATCTCCCTGTCCTGGCCCATCAAGTTGAAGTAGAACTAGTTGCATCCTATCTCACTGGGGCTAGGCAAGGAGGCACTGCTAAGGGAAAGGGATCCAGAGGCAAACAACAGAGTCACAAACAACTCTTGCTCTCACTGTTATGAGTTCCATATGAAGACCGAGCTGCACACTTATTACAAATGTCCCTAGGCCTACATCTATCTCATGTATGCTCTCTGCTGGTGCTTCAGATTAGCTGATTCTGTGTCTTTTCTTGTGTTGTTTTTGACTTCACTAGTTCCTCCAATCTTCCCCCCTTCCATAGAATTTCCCACACTGCACTCAATGTTTGGCTGTGGGTTTCATCGTCTGTTTCCATCGGTTGCTGGGTGAAGACTCCCAGATGACAGACATGCCAGTGCCTTTATGTAAGTATAGCAGAATATCATTAATAGTGTCAAGGGTGGGATCTCTCTCATGGCATGAGTCTCAAGATGAGTCATTGGTTGGCTTTTCCTTCAATCTCTGCTCCATCTTCACTCCTGCACAACTTGTTTGCAGAATTGTAGGCCTAAGATTTTGTGGGAGGGCTTATGTGCCCATCCCTCCATTGGAACTCTTTCTGGCCACAGGTAGTGGCCATTTCAAACTCTATATACACAAATGCTAAGAGATCCAGCCAGGGTTGCCCTCGTAGATTACTGGGAGCCTCCCTTGTCCCAGGTTTCTAGCTCCTCCCAGAGATTATGCACCACACTGATTTCATTTCTCTCTCACCATATTATTTCACTCTGCTCCCACACTTGATCCGTCCTTATGCCCTCTGATCCTCACACCTCATTCCCCCACTGTCCACCACTGATGTCCACACTATTTCCCTTTCTTAGTGAGATTTAAGTATCCCTCCTTAGGCCCTCTTTCTTACTTTCTTTGTGCCTGTAGATTACAGTATAGTTATCATCTACTTTATAGCTACTAGCCACTTATAAGTGAATACATACCGTGTTTGTCCTTTTGTGTCTGGCTTACTACACTCAGCAGATCAGAGAGATTTCCTCGAGCAAATGAATGGAAAAGTTGTAGAGTCACACAGCCATATATTGGATTTGCATATCAATTTCTGAAACTATGAGATGTAGTAACTAGGAAGAAGTCTTCCAAGTCAACCAAGCAGCTAGATTTCAAACATTCAATAGGGGATTGCTAACCTTGTACAGATTTTTTTAAGTCATCAGCCAGGTTTGTTAAAAGTTTTAAGTTGGAGGGATGCAAGATGGTAGCACCTATTGCACATGGCTTCTGATTAGCAGAACAACCAGGACTGCACAATGACCTAAAGACCAAACTGAGATCTCCAAATCAACAGTGCTGCTAATTTCCAGGTGAAAGAGACCCACATTGTTTGTGGCATAGTTGGGTCTGGCCCCAGTCACCTAGGCAACCCACATAAAAATCCCAAGCGACATCCCACATTAGCCCCTATCTTGAGAAAGACTGTGAGATATCCCTGCAGCTTGGGCTGTCACCACTCATCTACTGCTTGTCAGATCCAGGACAAGGAGCAGATAGGCAGATCATCAAGACAGAAACTAAATGAAAAATAAGGAAACTAACAGACATCATGAAACAAATGGGCCCAACTGATATCTACAGACAAAAATATACACTTTCTTTTCAGCACCTCACAGAATCCTTCTCCAAAATTGACCATATACTTGGTCACAAAGAAAACCACAATAGATACAAGAAAATAAAAATAACCCCTTGCATCTCATCAGACCAATATGGATTAAATCTGGAACTCAACAACAAAAGAAAACCAAAAAGCCTACAAACTCATGGAAACTGAACAACTCCCTACTCAATGAAATTTTGGTAAGGGACAACATAAAAAGGGAAATTAAAAACTTTCTAGAATTCAATGAAATTGAAGGCATAACATACCCAAACTTTTGGGACACAATGAAAGCAGTGCTAAGAGGAAAGGTGCCTTTATAAAGAAACTGGAGAGATCTCATACTAGCAACTTAACAGCACACCTGAAAGCTCTGGAATGAAAAGAAGCAGACACACCCCAGATGAGTAGATGGCTAGAGTCACCAACCTCAGGGCTCAAATCAATAAATTGGAAACAAATAAAACAATTCAAAGAATCAATGAAACCAAGAGCTGGTTCTTTGAGAAAATCAACAAGATTGACAAACCTTTAGCCAAACTAACTAAAAGGCAGAGGGAGAGTAGGAATCGACAAAATAAGAAATGAAAAGGGGACACAATGACAGACACTGATGAAATCCAAGAATCATCAGGTCTTACTTCAAGAGCCTATATGCCACAAAATTTGAAAACCTGAACAATGCGGACAATTTTCTCGATAGCTACCAATTACCAAAATTGAATCAGGATCAGGTAAACAAACTGAATAGTCCTATTGCATCTAAGGAAATAGAGGCAGTTATCAAAAGTCTCCCACCAAAAAAAGTCCATGACCAGATGGTTTCAGGGAAGAATTCAACCAGACATTCAGAGAAGATCTAATACCAATTCTCTTCAATATATCCACAAAATAGAATCAGAGTAACATTACAAACTCGTCCTATGAGGCCACAGTCACCTTGATACTGAAACCACAGAAAAACTCGACAAAGAAAGAGAATTTCAGACCAATTTCTCTTATAAACATTGATGCAAAAATACTCAAAAAAAAAAACCACTCACAAACTGAATGCAAGAACACATTAAATCTATCCTTTGCCGTAACCAAGAATGCTTCATCCCAGACATGCAGGGGTGGTTCAATATCCAGAGATCCATCAATGTAATTCATCATATAAACAAACTAAATGAAAAACCACAAATGATTACCTCCTTAGATGCCGAAAAAGCATTTGTCAAAATCCAACACCCATTCATGTTAAAAGTCCAGGAAAGAACAGAGATAAAAGGCAAATACCTCAACATAATAAAGGCAATATACAGCAAGCCTATAGCCAACATCAAACTAAATGGAGAGAAACTTAAATCAATTCCACTGAAATCAAAGACAACACAAGGCTGTCCACTCTCACCATCTCTCTTCAATATAGTACTTGAAGTCCTAGCTAAAGCAAGAAGACAGCTAAAGGAGATCAAGAGGATAGAAATCAGAGAGGAAGAAGTCAAGCTATCACTATTCACAGATGAAATGATAGTATACATAGATCACCAGAAAAATTCTATCAAGGAACTCGTACAGCTGATAAACACCTTCAGCAAAGTGACTGGGCACAAAATCTACTGAAAAAATCAGGAGCCCTTTTGTATACAAATGACAAACAGACTGAGAAAGAAGTTAAGGAAACTACATCCTTAACAATAGCCACAAATGATATAAAGTATTTTGGTGTAACTCTAACCAAGAAAGTGAAAGATTTGTATAAATAAAACTTCAACTCTCTGAAGAAAGAATTTGAACATCACAGAAGATGGAAAAATCTCATATGCTCAGCTATCAGGATAGTTGACATAGTGAAAATGGTTATCTTACCAAAAAGGATTCTACAGCTCTAATGAAATTCCCACCAAAACACCAACACAATTCTTTACAGATCTTGAAAGATCAATTCTCAACTTCATATTGAGAAACAAGCAAAAAACCCAGACTAGATAAAACAGTTGTGTATAATAAAAAATCTTCTGGAAGAATCTCCATCCTGGACCTCAAGCTGTACTATAGAGCAACAGCAATTCAAATGGAATGGTACTGGCGTAGAAATAGGTTGTTTGATCAATGGAATCTAATTGAAGACACAGAAGTAAACCCACATACTTATGGACAATTAATTTTTGAAAAAGAAGCAAAAATCTATTCCTTTGATGAAGGATAGCATCTTTAACAAATGGTGCTGGTCTAACTGGATGGCTACATATAGAAAAATGAACGTAGATCCATATCTATCACCCTGCACAAAACTGAAGTCCAAGTGGATTAAAGATCTTATCATAACACCAGGCACACTAAATCTGTTAGAAGAGGAAGTGGGGAAGAGCCTTGAACCCATTGGCATAGGAGACAACTTCTTGAACAGAACACCAACAGTTCAGGCCCTAAGAGCAATCATTAATAAATGGGACTTTATGAAACTGAAAAGCTTCTGTAATGTGAGGGAAACTGTCAGCAGAACAAAACAACATCCCACAGACTGGGAAAAGATCTTCACCAATGCTACATCTGAAAAATGGCTAATATCCACAACATATAAAGAATTCAAGATATTAAACACCACCAAACCAAATAATCCAATTAAAATTGGGGTACAGAACTAAATAGAGAATTCTCAACAGAGGAATATTGAATGGCCGAGAAAGACAGAAATTCTCAACATCCCTAGCAACTCAAAAAGACTCTGAGATTCCATCTTATCCCTACACATATGGCTAAGACAAAAAATTCAATTGACAGCACATGCTAGCAAGAATGTGGAGATAGGTGAACACTCCCCTATTGCTGGTTGGAGTGCAAACATGTATAACCAGTTGAAAATCAATCTGGTGCTTTCTCAGGAAATTGGGAATAATTATACCTCAAGACTCAGCCATACCACTCATGGGAATATACATGAAAGATGATCCATCACACAAGAAGGACATTTGCTCAACTATGTTCATAGCACCTCTTTTTAGTAAGAGCCAAAATCTGGGCACAACCTAGATGTCTATCAACTGAAGAATGGGATAAAGAAACTGTGGTACATTTACACAATGGAATACTATTCAGTTATTAAAAACAAGGGAATCTTGAAATTTGCAGGCAAATGCATGGAACTAGGAAAAGATAATCCTGAGTGAAGTAACCCAGACCCAGTAAGACTTGCATGGAACATGCTTATTCATAAGCAGATATTAGCCACACAATACAGGATAAATACACTACAATACATAGAGTGATACAAGGAGCATGTATGATGTGGACCTAGACACTCTGCTCAGAATTAGTAGCACAGTCTCCTTGTTGTTCCACAATGTGGATATTAGTGACTACTTCGGACATGCACTCTGGCCACTGAACTTTGATCACTTCCCCCTGGAAGGGTGGACTTGCCAGGTTACAGAGGAATATGTTACAGGTAGTACAGATGAGACTTTATAGGCTGAGGTCATGTGTTAGGGGAGGAGGGCTCCCATTACTGAGGACTAGGACAGGGAGGGATAGGGGATGAGAGAGGGAGGGTGGATCATGAATGGATGAGGGACGAGGATAGGAACTGGGATGTGAGTAATCAAACCGCAGAACAAGCAGGTAACTTATATTGCCAATCTCACTACATGGGAACAGCTCTGAGACTGGCTGAGACATGAATGTCTAGGCAAAGACGATGCTTCTTGTTGGCTACAGAACCCCATGAATTATTATTAGGTGCCATTCTTTGTATGACATGAAAAATATTTACAGATATCTTTTTTTTCTGCTCATACAAAGAGTAGAAACCCAGCCTTAATTGTTCTGTGCATCATGCATACCTCATACATTTATAATATAATATAATGCTTGTAAGAAATTGTATGTTTTCATAACAAAAGAACCAGACACCGACATTGGATCAGACCTGACAGGATTCATTCCTCTCAGCATGCTGGACACTGACATCCTGCATTCTTCATGTTCCAGTACCAAGTGCTTCCATTAGTGTTCATCATCAGAACAAGATAACTCACAGGACACCTTTGAAGAAAGCTCCCAATCTCAATTGGTTCAGAATTTCAGACTGTCCCACACAGAACTCTATTTAAGCCTGGAATTTCTCAACATTTAGAAACTTGACCTCAAATGCTATTCCTAGCTTGTTTAACAATTCCCCTAATATTATTTGGGCACCTATAAAAGTATTGTTTGTCCCAAACCAGCAGGAAGAAACTTTAAGAGAATGATGCCTCATTTCCTTTAAGGGGGGCTAGGTAGGTTTTTGGTAGCTTTCTTGGACTATTGATGATTATTTTCAATGGAAGTTGGTTATAAGTTATTATTCATTGTATTTAGACAGAAAACAAGGTTGCATGCAGGGATGTCTTTCTTTGCCTTTACCTTCAATTCTTAGGTTTGGATATAGGGGTTGAAAAGAAAGGAGGGGAAATATAGAAGTATATAGGGAAGAAAGAACAAAAAGTAGATTAGTGAAACTACTCCTCAACTTAATGCCTTAATTGTTACTCACAAGGTTATTTTTAATTAATTCACTGGTATAGAATTTTGTATACAGACACAAAAATAAGTTTAATTTTATATACAGTGTTATGGAATTCAAATGTAAGGAAATTACTCAATATATATATATATATATATATATATATATATATATATATATATATTCCTACTCTAATATGTGGTATTATACCCATATAACTCTACTATAGGTTTACTTCCAATACTTTGACAGTGCTATTTCAGGCTGTTTAAGATAAATAGGTTATACAAGTTAATTGTTAGTGGATTAAATCATACTCATATAAATTACTACTCTATTTTTCTTTTTATTAATGAAGCATTTTTTTATTTTTTACATGTACATTTATATTATTACACGTATATACAATAGACTACCTATAGAAAGTAGAACCATGGCACAATCAGGAATTATATAAATGCTACATACTTAGTGTTTTGGCTATTTGTATTTGACAGCCTTGAAGGAAACATCTTTTGTATCTTGGTGCACCTAAAATTCTGAATGTAAATAATCTCCATTACATCTTGTCATTATCAATTTAAAACATCTATCTAGACCTAAAACATCTTAACCTCTAAACAATTAAGCTTCATTGTAAAGCAAAGCTTCCTGGTCTTCAACTCTATCAGAGACTTGAGAAGGAATAAACTTGATTACCTGAGTATGCCGGGAATGCAGGTTAGTAGCTTTCCAAATGAGAAGATAACAGAGACAGTTTTCTACCTGAATAGTCACCCCAAACTCTCTATAATGTTGGAACATCTTCTTCAGTCTTCTGGCCCAACACATCAACAGACATTAGTGAGGAAGGAACTTACCACTCTATTTTTCACAAGAATATACATCCTAGGTGCAACAGATATATATGAATCTATGGAAAGATAAGGCAAAATAGATGTTTTCAAAAACTTCAGAGACATATAGAATATGACATTTAAATTTTTTTTATTTTAAAGGGCAAAGAGAGCTTACAGTTATATGATTTTTGAAAACAGAACAGTAAAGTTATAATTAAGAGGCTTTGGGAATCATTTGCTTGTGCAGTGACAGAAGTTATTATAGTCTGTGAGATTTGGGAAATCAAGGATGTTATTGAACTGTTCTGAGTCCAATGTATTTGAAGTAAGGCTGCAAACCTTTGATCAAATTTCTGAATTCAAGGAGGAAAGAGTTTAAGTAATGTAGGTGTGGAGAAAAGAAATCTAATTCTGAATGGAAGAGACAGTGGTTAGAGACAGGGCATGTGCCAAGTATTAGCTGAGTGACAGATAGGGTGGAAGCAAGGAGGAAAGGATGAGATGGAAGAGATTCAAGAGAGACAAAATAAGCTCTGGTGGTGAGCTGAAAACATGTGGAAAGTAAAGTAAGTATGTGTGTGTGAGAGAGAGAGAGAGAGAGAGAGAGAGAGAGAGAGAGAGAGAGAGAGAGAGAGAGGAAGAGAGAGATAGAGAGGAAGAGAGAGAGGAAGAGGAAGAGAGAGAGGGAGAGAAAAAGTGAGAGTCTAAATCTCAAAGAAGAGGAATCATTTTCTTTTTTGTTGTTGTTGTTTGTTTGTTGTTTTTTGAGACAGTGTTTCTCTGTATAGCCTTGGCTGTCCTGGACTAACTTTGTAGACCAGGCTGGCCTTGAACTCACAGTGATCTGCCTGCCTCTGCCTCCCAAATGCTGAGATTGAAGGCAGTGCCACCACCTCCTGGCTGAGAAATCACTTTCTATGTGATATGTGACCAGTAGTTTGAGAGAAGCTTCCTGACATAAAAACAGAAGTTTTGTAGCAAGAGTAAGTTCTAGGAGCCAAGAGAGATGAAGCAGGAAGGTTCTAGGTGCACTTACCATAGAAGACAAGGAGAGATATGTGGCTAGAGCAGGTGGAGAAGCAGCTGAAGAGGCCAACTTGAGTAGTGGGTGACAGAAGCCCACAGAAACAAATAATCTATAACTTTGAGGAATCACATCAACAGTTAAGTTTGGATATGAGGCTTATGCACCTTGGAAAAGGGTCTATTTGTACCATTCCTGGGTGTTTGGTACAAGATGTACATGAAAGTTGTGCAGTAAAGAAACAACTACCATAACAATTTTATTATTTAAGGAGGTTTTGGTCATGAATGAATGAGAAAAAATATCTTGAGTTATCTGAAAGAGTGCATAGAAGAGGGGAAAGAAAGCCAACTGGACATAGCCAGTGTTAGGGAAGCAGGAGAGTGGGAGAGATAGTGGAAAGAGTGAGATAGTAAGAAGCAAAAAACAGCCAAGTGAGAGAAAGAATAGTGAGACTAGTAAGATGTGAACATGAACAGACTATTGAGAATAGGGAGGGACAGACAGAGATGGGTAGACCAATGATATGAATTATAAAGAGGACCAGTAGCTGGTGGGAAAGGCCTGAATGCTAGCATGGACTTCGAAATGTATAAAAGGTAAATATTTACGATAGTGAGGGAGCCATGATGTCAGCATCATCTTTGATATTCTAATCAGTACCACAAGTGTATATCAATTGGAGAGCCATATGTGCCTTCACGAGGTGAGGAAACTCAGCTTTGCAAGCTTCTAAGGAATGCTGGATTTTATCTAGTGCACACACACACACACACACACACACACACACACACACACACACACAAACCCTATATAGTTCTTTCTAAGTTAATTTCTGAATGTATGTTTAGACTAAGACGTAACACAAATATATCAACGAATTCCATGAATTTAAAGATGACTTCCATGAATACTGAATGAACATAAAGAAGCCAGGAATAAACACCTGACTAAAGTGAAAATAACACAAATGGCCAGCTATATGTACAGCAGAAGATTAGAATCTAGAACATAAAAAACTTAAAGAGTGAAACATTCAGAAAAGAGGCAATACAGTCAGTGAATACATTATAGAAATCTCCAAAGAAAAAATATGAGTATCTGTCAGCAGTTTGAACAGTGTTCAATATCATTAACCAGAAAAATACAAATTAAAACTTCTTTGAGATTCCATCTGATCTAAAGCAGAATGTTGCCATTAAGAAACCAAATGACAAGAAATGTTGGTGAGGAAATTGGGAAAGAATGTTAATTTACTGTTGGTGGTGGGAATGCAAACTTCTCACAATTCTGAAAATAAGTGTGGTGATTCCTTAGTAAACAAATGACAGAACGGCTATAGTATACAACTATAGCATGCCTGGGAATGTATCCAAAATAATTTATATTCTAATGTTTAGATCCTAGTTTATCCATGTTCCTTGCTGTTGTGTTCACAATAACCAAGAAATACAATCATCCTAGATACTCAACAGCTGATGATTAGAGGATGAAATGTTGCCTATACATATAATTGTATTCATCTATAATGATATATTATATTGCAAATTTTGTATGTAAATGGGAGGAAATTGAAAATTATATTGAGGGAAAATTTGAGGAACTCAGTTTTTAACAATATATCATATTTTAATATTTAGTTATAGGTAGTAGGTTTATCTATGCTCTTTATTTTTATTAATTTTATTAATTCCTTCTTAATTCTCCCTCCCTTAATTTACCTATTCCTATACTTTTTTCCCAGTGTAAATTTTTCTGTCCCCCATATCTCTATTTGTCCTTTCATATTTCCTTCCTTCTATTCTTTTTTCCTCTATCAAGGAAACTCCCTTCCAGGAGAACAATAACGCAAATGCCAAATATTATCAATCTGGATAATCTAGCTTCAAAGTTCTGATTTTGTGGGATCTACCTGTGGAAGCCAGAACACTAGCAAGAGTCTTTGTGAGGGAGATGCCTTGACAGAGACATAAGAATGGAATGAAGGAAATATGAAAGGACAAAGAGAGATTTGAGGGGATAAAAAGACTTACACTGAAAAAAAAAGGTGAAGGAATAGTTAAAGTAGGAGAGATTCAACTAGGGGAGAATTAATAACATTAGGCGAGAATTAATAAAAGTGAATAGCATAGAGAAACCTATGCTCTTATAACTAAACAATAAAATATGATGTATTGTTTAAAAATGGGTTTGCAGTGAGCTTCCTTATGTACCTGGGGGAGGATGCTTTGAGGAGCCATGGGTTGTTAGACTAAACAGCTTGAGGTAAGTGGTGTGACTATTTATGTGAGGATGATCAGTGAGTCCACAGAGACACTAAGCAACAGCCTCTTGTCATTTCTTCTGCTTTCCCATCACAACTACATGTTCAAACACTGTTACTTAAGATAGTCCACACATTGAGTGTACAAATTATATAGAACATGTTGGTATCAAGGCTAGCTTTCATAGTATATAAAGGGCTGCGCAGGCTGGTGGGCAATAAGCTGTGTCTATGGTCTTATCCAGTGGTGAATTTTGCAATCTATGGGACTAACCTGCTAGGCAGTATGTCAACACTTGTGCAATAGTGGTAGTATAGTTATAGATGTAACTAACTGTACCCTGGATTTAAAGCTGAAGACACACAAAAAGAAATACTTTCTTGGAACTGGAAATCAGGTTAAAAAAAACCCCCAAGGGTCTGGGAGATGATATGCCTCATGCAGAAGCTGAATACAGTTGACTAAATTGACATGGCTTAAGGAACTGGTCATAAAAGAAGACACTCATGGGCACACAAAGTACTTAGAATAAGTGGTGGCTGAGTGGTAAGCCCTAACAAAGTCACTTAGATCATCTTGCTTGAGACTCAGGGAACACTGCAGAAGAAAAAGCAGAAATAATGTAAGAGCAGTAAGATTAGAAGGGCTTCCAAATGACATTTCCTTACCAAGGCACATTCATTACAGTCACTAGTCAGAGAATTTAGGAATAACCACAGGGGTTATGCACAAAAATATTCCCATGATCAGCCAGGTATGGGTGGAGGGATGAATTCTGGATGGTCACACCTCCCAGATGAACTAACAACAGACTCAAGGAAAGGAGAAATCATTGCCTTCAACCAGGTACACACTACTAACAAAACCAGGTTCCAACAGGTAGTTCAAATTACCTAATTTGCACAAATAATAGTTACAAAACAAAACTAAAAAGGTTAATCTAAAAAACTAACTGGTAATGATGGAAATTGATAGAGTTGGGTAGAGTTGTTTAGAGATCTGCTGAGAGTGATCACAGTACATGTGGCAGAAATGAAGTTATCAAAAGAGAAAATTAACCAATATTGAGTGCCTTGGGAGGAGCACAAGAACGTTGCAATCATGGCAATAGCCAGCTCTTGGTGCAGATGACTTCTACCTGACAACAGTTGATAAAGCTGCACACTCGTGTTCTTTATTTGGGAGTTGAGATGGGTTCAAAATTTCATGTAACTTTCCCTAAATATGCATATTATTGATAATCTCTACTTAGTTGAGTTCTTCTCGGTCACTCAATTTTACAACTTGTTTCCTACTGAGACAGAAAAGCCTAAAAGAATAGAAACGTTCCATTACATAACACACAGGTGACTCAGGTACTGACAGAACTGTGCTTTTAGAGTTTGTGCCTGTACCCATATGCTTGCCAAGTCAAGGAGCATGGCAGAATTTTCACAATAGCATCATATTTAAGTAGTTGGGAAGAGAGGGGAATTGAAGAAAGTATAAGAAGAGGACCCCACTGTGGTTCACTGGCTTCCTGCCATCCAGTCTGCCAGCCTACAACGCTGTCATGAAGAACTTCCATGACTCCTGTTTCTGCAGAAACATAGGAGGCTTTTTGGATTTTCCACCTTACATGTATGTATATGGTCAAAGAATAAGAAAAATAGATGATAACTTTGAGAAGAATGTCTCAAAAACATCTTACCTTTCCTCAGTTCTTCTTTGGAAGATGGAAATCTGTTCTACAGCAAAGAGAGAATCCCCTCAGTCAGTTGTTTATAGCATGCATGTCTTACTTGCACAGAGACCGAAGATAACTTAGTGCTTGAGGAAGGATAAGAGTAAAGGAAAAGTCTGTGGCTGACTGTGCTTAGATCTGCACTGAGTGTCACTCCTTTGAGTCATGCTCTTCACAAGACTGTTGTCAACATTTGGTCTGGCTCCTATACCAACCCCTAACAGGAAAGAGGCAAAGCTCTTTTTTTCCAGTTAGTGCTTGCTGTTTTTTTTTTTAACTCCTTGTATCCATAAGATGAGCAATGCCAAGAAATGTGAACCACTGCTGTTGCAATCATTATCTGGACATCATATCTAAAGTTTATGCCTGCAAAGTGAGACAAGGAATGAAGCAATAAACATAATGACAATGTTAAAAATCCGATGGATTTGCAGAAGTGTGACTTGAAAATGCACCAGGCAGCAGCATCAGTTTTGAAACTGGAAGAGTTCCTTCTGACAGGTGCCCAGCTTAAGGAAGGATCTAGGGAATGTGCAGCATGCAGGCTCCCGAGACATCTTCCTTCCTTGTAAGATGACCAAGAAGGGGATCAGCTCATCACTCTGCAGGTGAGCTGAACTCAAGATGTGGCCTGCAGGAATTTTGTCTAACACTACTCCTTCAATACGTTAAATGAACAACAACAACAGCAACAACAACAACAACAACAAAGCATCAGGAAGGATAGACCTTCAAGTAATATGGCACAACTAGAATGGTAGAGTGGATTGAACAGGAAACAGGTCAAAACTAAGTGAATGTGTAGCAGCAATGGGGGGGCCCCATCCTCTGAGAAAGAATCCAGGTCTGTGTGGTCTCAAAATACATCTCATTAGTACCTGCCTCACATTAGTCCCATGGAAACACATTAACTAACTATTTTGCAAAAACAACTTTTAGTAGCACCAGGACAATTAAATAATTTTTATTTATTGTGTTTGTTCCTGTGTCGGTTGTTACTGAAGAGTTATGCACATGTAAGCATATTACGCATTTGGAGACTAAAGCTCAGGGTCTATGGTCTTTTCTCATTCTCCACCTTATGTCTTGAGGCAAGATCTTCCTCCTGAAATTAGAACCAACTTATTCAGCTAGTTTTCCCCCCAGGGACTCCCAAATGCAGGCCATCATCCATCCAGCCCGTGCGTGAAAGAGATTTGAACTCAGGTTCTCACAATTGCAGGGCAAGTGCTTTGCCAACTGACCCATCTCCCATAACTGTCTGGGAATATTTTATGGAGGAAGATGTGAGGACTTAAATAGGTAGACCCAACTCCTCTTAGACTCAGGTGGTTGAATGCTTGGCTCATAAGGAATGACGCTATTTGGAAGCATGGCCTTCTTGAAGTAGGTGTGGCTATGTTAGAATAGTGATGTCACTCTGGAGGTGGAATATGAGGTCATATACATATGCTCAACTCCAGTGAGGGTACAATCCAGTATCTCCCTGTTTCCTGCAGAAGACAGTCTCTTTCTGCTGCCTTCAGATCAAGATGTAGAACTCTTGACTCCTTCAGAACCAAGTCTGCCTAAGTGGTGCCATGTTTCCCACAATAATAACAATGGACTGAACCTATGAAACTATAAGGAAGCCCCAGATAAAATTTTGTTTTTATGAGAGTTGCCTTTGTCATTTTGTCTATTCACAGCAATATAATCTGAAAACAGAAGTTTGGTTTTTTTTTTTACATTTTACTATCCATTTATCAGTTATTTTTTTTTACTTTATTAATTTATTCTTGTTACATCTCAATGGTTATCCCATCCCTTGTATCCTCCCATTCTTCCCTCCCTCCCATTTTCCCCTTACTCCCCTCCCTTATGACTGTTCCTGAGGGGGATTACCTCCCCCTGTATATGTTCATAGGGTATCAAGTCTCTTCTTGGTAACCTGCTGTCCTTCCTCTGAGTGCCACCAGGTCTCCCCCTCCAGGGGACATGGTCAAAGGTGAGGCACCAGAGTATGCAAGAAAGTAATATCCCACTCTCCACTCTACTGTGGAGAGTGTTCTGTCCATTGGCTAGATCTGGGTAGGGGTTTAAGGTTTACCACCTGTATTGTCCTTGGCTGGTGCCTTAGTTTGAGTGGGACCCTTGGGCCCAAATCTGCCTATCATAATGTTCTACTTGTAGGCTTCTAGGACCCTCTGGATCCTTCTACTTTGCCATTCTCCCATGCTTCTCTCATCTAGAGTCCCCAGAAGCAGGAAAACTGAAGTTTGTATGAGAGACTGGGGTATTGTTGTGACAGGCCTAACCATGCTTTTGTTTGGAGGAATGTGGACTTGGGGACTTTGGATTAGAAAGACAGTGGATCCTTTTTTTTTTTTGCAGTGGTTGCTTTAAGTGGGGCTTCATGGGCCATACTAGCAAAAATATGGAAGACTGAAAGTTATTTGATTTGTGGGGGCCTGGATCATGAGGTTTCAGAGGACAAGCATTTTAGTATGTTAGAGAATGTGGCTGCTTGTCTGAAGAATCTGCTTTAGGATAAGATGAAGAGATTTAGATGAATTGCATTGGCAAAAGAAATCTCTTTGGTAGTCTGCTATCCTTCCTCTGAGTGCCAACAGACCTCCCCATCTAGGGGATGTGGTCAAATATGGGGCACCAGAGTTCATGTGAAAGTCAGACCCCACTCTCCACTCAACTGTGGAGAATGTCCTGTCCATTGGCTACCAAGAAGAGACTTGATACCCTATGACCATATACAGTGGGAGGAGGTCCCCCTCAGTCACAGGGGGGGATGTAAGGGGAAAATGGGAGGGAGGGAGAAATGGGAGGATACAAGGGATGGGATAACAATTGAGATGTCATATGAATTAATTAATAAAATATATTTTAAATATCTCAAAACAGCCTACAATAAACTCTGTCCTTTACTTGAATCTTATGGAGAATGTTTTGATCCAGTGTATCAAGCTTAGAAAGGAAAAATACAAAATGTATGGTTCAAGAATCAAGTGGACACCAGGAAGTGGAGTGGAGCTAAATCCGGTGTTCAGGGACTAGGGATAGATATCATTTGGACATTAAGGAGATATGGAAAAAAAGCTTAGGCCCACACTGAGTGGTTCATTCAATTAATCCCAGCACTTAGGGAATAGAGAAGTATGAAAATTTCTCAGTTCAAGGCCAGCCTGATCTACAGAGAAAGTTCCAGAATTATACCTTACCATAGAAACAATTTAAACAGAACTGTAACCCACAATACAATAGGATCTGTAATTATTAGTTTTCTGACAAAAAGAAAGAAAAAAAACAAAGAAGTGAAGTGAAAAAAGCACAGGAACAGATGAATGTAGCCTAGATTTCTATGAGACTTTCAAAGTATAACTAATTCCCATCCTCAGTTACATATTTCCTCAGACAAGACCATACTTCCTAAACCTTTTCAAATAGTGTCACTCCCTGATGATCAGGCATTCAAATATATGAGCCTAATGGAGGCCAGTTTTACTCAAACCACAGCAACAACACTAAAATTTATACCAGGAAACTTCCACAGCTAATAAATATATTCTGCAATGTAGCTGGATAGAAAATTAACTCACAAATATTAGTAGCCCTTCTATATACCAACAGCAAAAAGTCTGAGAAAGAAATAGGGGAAACAATACCCTTCTCAATGGTCCCCAAAATTAAAATATCATAAGGTAGCTTCAATCAAGAGGATGAAATAGATGTATAATTAAAAACATAAGACAGTTAAAAACAACCATTGAAGAATATATCAGAAGACAAAAAGCTTTCCTATGCTCATTGATCAATAGGATCAATATAGTAAGAATGGCCATCTCACCAAAAACTCCATGAAAATTAATCACAGAACCTGGAATGATGATTTTCTTCTTCTTCTTCTTCTTCTTCTTCTTCTTCTTCTTCTTCTTCTTCTTCTTCTTCTTCTTCTTCTTCTCGCTCATATTAAAACAATACTGTATATTAAAAGAATTGATGGAGGCTGAAGGTGACACACGCCTTAATCTCAAGTTCTGTTTCTGAACAATCTTCTCTCTGGAGGAATCAACGACCTGAACATAATTTAAAATACATTGACTGACAACACACCATGTGGAATAGTGTTGATCTCATTGGCACAGGAAAAGACTTTCTGAAGAGGACACTGATACCACAGGCACTAAGAACAACAAGCTAATAAATGGGATCTCATCAAGCTGAAAGCATTCATGTAACAATAATAAGGCAGTAGATCTGCTTATACCACTCTTGTGCATATACCCAAAGTACTCTACATTCTACTACAGAGATACTGCTCAGCCCTGTTTATTGTTGCTCTATTCATAATAGCCAGAAGTTGGAAACAGGGTGGATGTCCATTAGTGCATGAATGGATAAAAGATGTGGAACATTTACATTATGGGATGTTACTCAACTACTTATGAAACCATGAAATTCACAGGTAAATGGATGGTGATAAGGAAAATCATTCTAAGTGACCCAGAATCAAATCACTAACATGGTATAAGTTCTCTTATATGAAGATGTTAGATATTAAGTATTTGATAAGTGGACTATATTCTGTATAACCACAATGGCAAGGTATAGGTAAGGGATTAAGTGGGAGGAAGGATTTCCTCATGAAGTAGAAATTTAATGTATAATTATGGACTGATATGTACTGAATGGAAGCAGAAGATTAAATGAGAGGTAAGGGAAGGAATATGGGGAGGGACAGATAAAACTGAGGGCTCATATGGAAACCTACTACAATACAAACTTCTTTAATATATACATATATCAAGACATTTAAATGGAATCTCCAAATATCATTGAAAACAAAGCCCCAACTAAACATCTCTTTCTTTCACATGAAATCTCAGTGCCAAGAATGGCATATAAGTAATTGAATTCTTAGCCAAAGGAGAGGCCCTTAGAAACTCCCAAACAACCAGGCCATTGCTAACTAATTGGTTGATTTTCACAAAGTAATGATAAGTTCCTATTACTGAAGAAAATAGCTGCATAATTCACTGAACACAGAGAAATCAACTGGTGCATACCTAGAGCCTTCATCCTGACTGAATCATGGCCAATGTACTTGAAGGTAGTCCACACACAACCAGAGGAAGAAGATAAAAATCAATTACACATGATATGTGAGATATGTTGGTGCAATATGGCCTCAAAATTGTAAGAAAAATATACCATATGAAATACAATCTATTTTCAAAAAAGGTCAGAAAGCCAGGTGTGATTGGCTTACCTGTGGACAGTGTTTCAGTGTTTGCATATGCAGCATTAGGAAATGATACACCTCATTTAATCATGCTAGCTGGATGTGAAGAACAGCTGAAAACTTCATAGATAGAGGAAAACAGCACAAGTTATGACTGGAAGACGGAGGGATATATAAATGAAACCATGCCATGAGAACATGAGGTCTACTGCCACTGAATGAAGGGGCCCAGGACATCACAGTGGCATCAGGTTCCTGCTGAAGGTGGAGATTTTCCTATCACAGGACAGCATGTGGCCTTCTGTGGGGCCCTGGGACACCAAAGAAGACAACCTCTTCTGTAGGACTGTCCACAGTCTGAAGACCAGAAGTCTATTTCAGGGCCAAGTAATGACCTCTGTTTCCAGGCAGCTCAGATCTGCTCTCTGGAATAAAAGAGGACCCTGCAGTTCTCTGACAAGCTGAGGTTGTATGGAACAGATTCTTGCAATTAACATGTCCTAATGTCTTTATTTCCTGCAAGGAGCTCCAAGGCTGTAGCCTTCATTAGTTTTTTTGTCCATGCTGAGGTGGACTTTTTAAAGGTGAAGCTGTCTCTGAGTCATCCAAGCTCCTGGATGTAACCCCTCATCTGCACTCCATTATTAATCCTTCACTCAAAGTCCTGTAAGCCACTCTAATAAGCCAAGCCAAACTTTCATAGAATTGTTGCTGTGCTTTTCAAGAGTTTCCTGGATAAGTAGATGTTTATTCACATCGTCTCTGAAAAGTCATCCAGTCCCTATGTGTATAAACATGGCAAACAAAATCAAAAGGAGTTTGAGAAGAGGGTGCCTGGATGCTTGAATGAAGATAACTAAATGCATCTTGCTCTCAGAAATGCACATGACCCTTTAGGGTCACAAACAGACTGTTATGATTTGAGTGGGAAAACACTCCATAGGTTAAAATGCTTTAAATTCTTTTTTATCACCCATTTTAGCTTTTTTTTACTTTATTAATTTATTCTTGTTACATCTCAATGGTTATCCCATCCTTTGTATCCTCCCATTCTTCCCTCCCTTCCATTTTCCCCTTATTCCCCTCCCCTATGACTGTTCCTGAGGGGGATTACCTCCCCCTCTATATGTTCATAGGGTATCAAGTCTCTTCTTGGTAACCTGCTGTCTTTCCTCTGAGTGCCACCAGGTCTCCCCCTCCAGGGGACATGGTGAACCGTGAGGCACCAGAGTATGTGAGAAAGTAATATCCAACTCTCCACTCTACTGTGGAGAGTGTTCTGTCCATTGTCTAGATCTAGGGGAGGACATTCTAGTGGGACTCTAGATGAGAGAAGCATGGGAGAATGGCAAAGTAGAAGAATCCAGAGGGTCCTAGAAGCCTACAAGTAGAACATTATGATAGGCAGATTTGGGCCCAGGGGTCCCGCTCAAACTAAGGCACCAGCCAAGGACAATACAGGCGGTAAACCTTAAATTCTTCCTCACTAGGGGCTGGAGCTACTTGCTGAGACTGCAGGAACCTAGAAGATAGAACACACTATAAATGTAAGCCAATGTGAGTGATGCCTTGTCCCTTCCTCTCATACTTTGTGTCCTTTTGTCCATAGCATGACCTTCCATCTTCTGCTATGTGCTCTGCTCTTCTATTATATTCTGCTCAGGTGCATGGTACATAACAAGCATTGACCAAATCCTCAAGCCATAAGTATAAGTAAATTGTTCCTCTGTTGTTGTTCTGATAATTATTTTTATCACAGTGTTCAAAAATAACGCAGCACATTTATTGCTCATCATATTTGAAGTGCCTAGTCCTTCAATCAGCTGCAGTTACTATGATGAATAATCTCTCCACTGCACAATTTGTAGAAGACACAGAGGTTCTTGTGCTTACATATAAGCTACAGGGAATTCAGGAGTTTTATTTTTATTTTTTATTTTTTTAAATTTCTTTTTTTAAATTAATTTATTCATATTACATCTTGATTGTTAGCCCTTCCCCTGTTTCCTCCCATTCCTCCCTCCCTCCCACTTCCCCCCTTCTCCCCTCCCCTATGTCTGTGATTGAGGGAGACTTCTTCCCCCTATGTATGCTCTAAGATTATTGAGTCTCTTCTTGGTAACTTGCTATCCTTCTTCTGAGTGCCACCAGGCCTCCCCATCCAGGGGACATGGTCAGAAAAGGGGCACCAGAGTTCACGTGAGAATCAGATCTCACTCTCCACTCAACAGTGGAGAATATTGTGTTCGTCGGCTAGGTCTTGGTAGGGGTTCGAAATTTCTTGGTAGAATTCAGGAGTTTTAAACACACAGGCGTTTCTCATTAAAGGGATATAAGTATAACTTTTTATCTGCCCAGAGGGTGGGAGCACATGTGATTAATAGCCTGGTGACTTCTTTTCTATCTGTATGATGGAAACCACATTAGATCCTACATCAGACACTTATCATGAGATTATATGATTTTCCATCAATCTATAGAACCAATCTGTCTTGAAAATGTCACATGTACTGTACAAAGACTTTTGATCTTGTCATGTCTTAAGCTTTATTGTGCAGATGGAATTTGGTTAGTTATCACCAGGAAACTACTGGTGTCAAACTATCAAAAAATTGGATCAACACTGGCCGCTTAGTCACATTAAACTGAATTTTTTTCTTTCTTGCTGTGGTTTACAGTATTCTGGCCATGGTGTTTGTAGAGACAACCCCACATCTCAATCGTTCATCTTGCCTTACTGTTATTTTTTGAACATTTTCCCAAGTGTTTTTGAAAGATATTTGTTTATAGTTCATGAAACTTTTGTCTCTTTTATAAATGTTAGATGTAAGTCACCAGGGATCTCTGTGGTTCTGAGATTTTAATGGACTGAGATTTTCTTGGTGATTCACTATCATTGCTTTTCTTCAATATTTCATTTCATGTGGATTATTTAACCTACTCTTCAACCTAAGTCCTTACTTGTTACTAACAAAAAAAGTTATCTTTTAAGTCATTGGTATAGAACTTTGTATAGTGATATAAAATAAGATTAACTTTTATACGTTGATATAGAATTCAAATTTAAGACTATTTTCTTTTTTTGAGTAGAAACACTTTCTTTTTTAATTTTTATTTTTTAAATTAATTTATTCATATTACATCTCAGTTGTTAGCCCATCCCATGTATCCTCCCATTCCTCCCTTCCTCCCTCTTCCCCCCTACTCCCCTCCCCTATGTATGTGTCTGAGGGGGACCTCCTCCCCCTGTATATGCTCATAGGGTATCAAGTCTCTCCTTGGTGACCTATTATCTTTCCTCTGAGTGCCACCAGGCATCTCCATCCAAGGGACATGTTCAAATATGGGGCACCAGTGTTTGTGTGAAAGTTAGATCTTCTTCTCCACTCAACAGTGGAGAATGTCCTGTCCATCAGCTAGTCTGGGTAGGGGTTCAAGGTTTACTGCCTATTTTTTCCTTGGCTGTTGCCATAGTTTGCAGAGGACCCCAGGGCCCAGACTCGCCTGTAGTTTTCCAGGACCCACTGGATCCTTCTATTTCCTCTTTCTCCCAGGCTTCTCACACCTAAAGTCTCAATAGGATGTCCTCCCCTCTTACTCACTTTCCTGGTAGGTACAGTTTTTCATGGGGACGTACACCTTGGACTAGTGTCTCGATATAAGTGAGTATATACTATTTAGCTCTTTTTGCTTCTGTGTGAACTCACTCATTATGACAATTTCTAGTTCAATTCATTTGTCTGCAAATTTTGGAAATTCCTTGTTTTTAATAGCTGAGTAGTATTCCATAGTGTAGATGTACCACAGTTTCTTTATCCATTCTTCTATTGAGGGACACGTAGGTTGTTTCCAAGTTCTGGCTATTATGAATAAGGCAGCTATGAACATGATTGAGCATATGTCCCTGTTGTGTGGTAGTGCATCCTCTGGGTATGTTCCAAGGAGTGGAATAGCTGGGTCTTGAGGAAGCCCTATTCCCATTTTTCTGAGATAGCACCAGATAGATTTCCAAAGTGGTTGTACTAGTTTGCATTCCCACCAGCAATGAAGGAGTATTCTTCTCTCTCCACATTATCTCCAGCATTTGGTGTCACTTGAAATTTTTATCTTAGCCATTCTGATGGGTGTAAGATGGAATCTCAGAGTTGTTTTGATTTGCATTTCCCTGATGATTAAGGAGGTCAAGCATTTCTTTAAGTGTTTCTCAGCCATTTGATATTCCTCTGTTGAGAATTCTCTGTTTAGTTCCAAGCCCCATTTCTCAATTGGGTTATTTGGTTTGGTGGTGTTTAATTTCTTGAGTTCTTTATATATTTTGGATATTAGACCTTTGACAGATGTAGGGTTGGTGAAGATCTTTTCCCAGTCTGTAGGCTGTCGCTTTGTTCTCTTGACAGTGTCTCCTGCCTTACAGAAGCTTCTCAGCCTCATGAGGTCCCATTTATTAATTGTTGACATTAATGTCTGGGCTTTTGGTGTTCTGTTCAGGAAGTTGTCTCCTGTGCCAATGTGTTCCAGGCTCTTCCCCACTTTTTCTTCTAAGTGACTTAGTGTCTCTGGTTTTATGTTGAGGTCTTTAATCCACTTGGACTTGAGTTTTGTGCATGGTGACAAATAGCGGTCTAATTGCATTTTTCTACATGTAGACATCCAGTTAGACCAGCACCATTTGTTGAAGATGCTGTCATTTTAAGACTGTTTTCTATACACATTATATATATTTCTATGATACTATGAGGCACTGATCCCACACAACTCAAGGATGATATAAAGCTTACTTACAATATCTGGAAAGTACTATTGCAGACTGATTAGGATAATTAATTAATACAAGTAAATTGCTAGTGTATCAAATTATGATCATGTCAACTACGAGACTATTTTAATTCACAAGAATATAATCCTACATTTAACAGAAAGATATGATCCTATATATAGATAAGGTCAAATAGATAAAGTCTTCAAAGCCTCAGAGAAGTAAAGAAATGTCATTTAAGTAGCTTTTAATATCTTAAAGATTCTTTGACAATAAGACAGGCTAACACATGGCGACACCCATCCTACCTCAAGAAGATGATGAGCATCAATAATCCCCCTAATGGAGATGGCTTCAAATGTTGCAAACAAACCACTGGGGAAAATGTCCTCCTTTCTACCACAGACAGAATTCTGCCTAAATATGGGCAAGCATGGATACAGGCAGAGTTGACTGCCAAACTCTGTAAAGACAGGGAAGAAAGTCATCAACAGTTCCTGTCTCACAGTATGTCTGTCATTTATATTGGGCCACAAGGCTGAAGACGATGCTCCAGCATTATAGAGAGTTTTGTGTGATTGTTCAGGCTGTAAACTGTATTTTTGTTCTTTCCTTCTCATTCTGGAAGCTGCTAACCTGCACTTCTGGTTCACTCAAGTAGTTAACTTTCATTCTTTCTCAAGTCTCTGAAGGAGTTGAAGACCTGATAGTATAGTCTTACAATTAACCTAAGCTGTTGAGGAGTTAAGATGTTTTTAGGTATATATAGAAGTTTTGAGTTGGCAAAATGAAAGAGAATAGATATTGGTTCTCATTCAAGATTTTAGACTCTCCAAGATAAGAAAGATGTTTTCTACAAAGTTGCCAAGTTAATCAAAATAACCTGAAAGTAACATTTATATGATCTTTGATTGGTTTGTGGTTCTTTTTGTTGTATGTAATTTTTGGATTATGTGTGATAATCTAAATGTATATTCCAAATTAATTAACTAATTAATTAAAAAAGGAAAATATGTACTAAAACATCATATGAGGATAGAAGTAATTTAAAATATTTAGGTATAATAAATACAGGAGTGGACTTCAAGCTGCCACTTGGTATGCATAGTATTGTAGAATGAGACATTAATTTCCTTACTCTATGGAATGTAAAGATGATGAAACAAGTAACTAATCTATCATCTAATTCATATCCTGTCCTTTCCTGGCTATTAAGTCAACCAAATAACCAATGAGCCAATCAATCTACCAACCAATGTACCAACCAAACACACAACCAATGAACAAACCAAAAAAGCAACCAATGAACAGACAGACCATGGAAAGAACCAACAGATCAACCAATGAACCAATGAACAAAATAACCAAGGGACAAACAAACTAATTGAACAACCAGCCAGCCAGCCAGCCAGTCAGCTAATGAAACAACCAAACTAACACAAATAAACTTGCAAACACATAGAAAAATTCCTTCTCTTAAAAATAATTTCCACTTAGAGTATGGTAAATTGTGACTTCCTCTTTCATATAAATGTTAAGAACTAGATCTGAAAGAGATGGCTCAGTGGGTAAAGCACTTGCGTGGCAATTGTGATGAACTGAATTTTTACCCATTACCCACACTGATGGAGAATGGCACCTTGCCTATAATTTCAGCACTTGAGAGACCCTGGAGAATGAGAGTTTAAAAGAATATCTCAATAAATAAGTTCTAGTTTGATTCAGAAAACCTTGATTCAAGATGTAAGATGAGGAGAGCTAGAAGAAGACACTGGACAAGCCTGGCTTCACTGGCATATACACCCATAAGTGTGAATACTTGTAAGAGCATTTAGTTTATCAACATCCATGGAAAACAACATCCACTGAATTAAAATTAATTTACCAAAATGTCCAATAGCAACTAAATTTATGTTTGCAAAATAGTTTATGAAAGTAGAATGAGTCATAAAAAAGGTAAGATAGGAATTACTGAGGGGATATAGCTATGAGACCATCGGCCTCACTCTTTCCTCTCTTGGTTTCTCAGAGGCCAGGTAAACCCGATTGCTGATTATCACTCACTGCAACTAAGTCACCATTTCTTAATTTTGATGTGATCTCCTTTTTCCTTTCTTCCCATTCTAGTGTCATTATTTTTATTGAAGCAATATTATTTTTATTGGGTTTCTGTTTCCTTCATTTCCAAAATGCGGAGCAGTTTTAGCCAGTAATCATGCAGACAATGTCTTAAGTTCTGTCATAGCCCTGCTGCTGAGTGCTGAGTTGACCGGTCCCTTCACCATTTTAGCACTAAAGAGGATGAACCAGGAGTTTGCAGGCAACACATTCCCTAGATACTCTACTTATACAGGACACCTGAGAGAGAGAATACCTTTGTGTTTCAAAACTGAAATTCCTACCTGGTATGTTTTCAGGCACTATTCATCAAACTTTTCAAATTTTACCATTATCTTTGTGTTTCTTGCCTTCACTATTGTGTCACTTTAAAAGATAAAGTGAACTCTGATACTCAGATAATGGTACAGTACTGACTCACATGGCTTGGCATTGCTCACTTTCTGGGTGCACAACATAAAAAAAGCAGTAACATGGAGGAAAAACCATTGGAGTTGGTATGGCTAAAGATGAGAAATAAAATCCAGGCCAAATGTCAAGAACTGTTTCATGAACAGTGTGTCATAAGAGTGAAACTTAGTCAAGATCTAAGTATAGAAAAACTTCTTTTCTCCTTCTTTTTTTATCCTTCCTCAAGCACCAGTTTCTTTACAGTGTCTGTGCTAATACTCCTTACATATTGAAAACTGACTCAGGGGACATTTCTATTTAATACAGACCAGATAACAATATCCAATAAGAATTGAAGATAAGTAAGATGCTTTTTGAGACATTCTTATAAATCTTTGATCTATTTTTCTTAATTTGTAACTACATATGTTCAAGTGGAAAATTCAGTGAGACTCATGTGTTGCTGCAGAAATAGGAGTCATAAAAGTCCTTCATGACAGCATTGTAGGCTGGCAGACTGGATTGTGGGAAAACACTGAACCAAGTTAGTGCCTGCCTCTGGTACTATCCTCTGTTCTCTTCTCATCCCAATTACTCAATCATGATACTGTTATGAGAATTCTGCCACTCTCCTTGACTTGTCAAGCACATGAGTACAGGCACTGCTCTGAAAGCACAGTTCTGTCCAGCCCTCAGTCACTTGTGTATCCTGCAATGGAAAGTTTTAATTTCTTTGTGAATTTCTGTCTCAGTAGGAAACAGATTGTCTAAAATTGAGTGACTGTGAGGGACACAATTAGTCCTAATTTACCAATAAAGTACATATTTAGGAAAAGTTGTGTCAGATGTTTTATCCATACCCAACCCAAGAAAAGAACCTGTGGTGAAGAACTTTATCAACTGTCCTACAGTATATGTAGTCTTGACCCAGATTTGGTGGTTGCTGAGATTGCAGGGTAGACCCTAATCTTCTGCTGCATGTACAGCTGGATAATTGTTTTGGTTTTGGTTTAACTTTAGTTAGGTATTTCTTCCTGTCTTCTGTAAATTCATTCTGGTGTTTATTCAAATCCTTTTAAAATCCTTTGAACTCCTGAAAATACTTGTTGCTGTTCTTTTGAATTCTGTATCCTGAGCTTCATCTAAATTATACTCACTGGGAACACATACTAAAGGATTAATGGTTGTTAAGAGAGAAATATTGTTTTTATTTTTCATATTGTTTAAATTTTTGATAGAATCTAAACCATGTGGGGATCAACCAGTCCATTGGTTACATATATGTAGGAGGCCTAGATCCAGTCCATGTATGCTCTTTGGTTGTTGCTTCTCTCTCCCTGTAAGGCTTCATTGCTCTAGGTTATTTGATTCTATTGTTCTTCTGGACATTGTTGACCTTCCAGGAGTTCTATCCTTCATCCCCGTTCTTCCACCATTGATGGAATGTCACTATATTTTTGTAGATTAAGTGATTCCATACTAGGATAACATCATGGAATTAATTCTCTTTGCATTAATCTGCACCCAGGATCCATCCATTGCACAGAGGACACCTTGGGGCTCCAAAGTTCAGGTTTTTCTTCTTTTTATCCTTCCTTTCTTCTTTCCTTCCTTCTTTCTTTTCCTTCCCTTCTCTTTCCTTTCCTTTTTTCTTCTTTCTTTACCTTCATCCCAGGCATTCATGAACTCAATGTGTAGCTCATACTGTGCTTGAACACATTGAAATCTTCCTGACCCAACCTCTAGAACCTTATATTCCATGATTTAGCTACTATATTTGGTAGGTGGTTTCTATTATACTCTGTCTTCCCTTGTATATGTTTTTGTGTCACAATACCCTCTACTTAGCACAATGATGACTTTTTCTTGTTTGTTTTCCAGAAATTTGTTATTTATTAACTGAGAGTGTTAGAAATTTAGATACTCTCACAGTCAATGCCTAAATTCTGAGCTGAAAAATCTTCTAGTTCATTGATATGGCCATTTGTTGGACATTCTTGTGTTGTGGAATGAGGAAGTCCATCATTAGCCATCCCACAACATAACATGTTCTTTCAAAAACACTAGAACTTTCTGCTAAGAGAGCCATCTGAAATTTTTATTTTTTATGAGTTTTGATATTATACTTAATCTAAAATATTTGTAACAACATTTAATCTAAATGTGTATGTACTGTTGGGCAGATAGCACTAAATTATTTACTTGTGTATAATTATCACATATGAATTATATGTGATACATAAGTATATGATGTGTACATACAGATTTAAATAACGTGTGAGAAATTAAACAACTGAAAATATTTAATTACTCACTGTCTCAATAGAGAGGTGTATACATGTGATAGAGTGACAGACAATGGAAATGCACTTAATGTCCTTAAATATTTTCCTGCTTTCTACTTTCCTATCTGAATTGGAGACTGAGTCACATTAGCCTACATGTCTGATATTTTTCAAACTGGTTGTACACTGACTTGCCATTCCTTTCATGACTGTCATTCATGATATCCATAGTTTCCCACTTGATAGGCTTCACCCACAAAGCCATTACCTAGAGTTGCTATTGTTCATGCTTTTCTGTCTTCCAAGTTTCTAGAGGAGAGAAGAACCAGCCATAGGAGAGAAAGAATGTTGCATACAGAGGTCTACTTCTTTCTGACGCAGCCTCAGACACTACGTGGTGTCTACACTGCGGACAGGAATTACCATCATATCAGCACAGGACATGGGTTGGATATAGCCTAAATAAATACAAGGTGCATTTCAATTAAAGCTCCAGAAATGCTGGTTATGATAAATTACTTAATATCTATAATCTTGTTTCTTCTCCTTATGAACCAGGTTAGTCATTCAAGCATAGATCGAGTTCCAGAGAATCAGAGAGAACACTGCATGTGCTAATGAATTGTTGTTTCTCTTGTTCCAGGAACACTGGTGGAGATTTTTATGCAAGGATATAAGCATCTCAACATGTCAAACTAACATTATAGCACTGAACAGAAGCTACTACATCATTACTACACTTTGTGACACAAGGACCAAGTCAAGATTTTGCTTTCTGTCATCAATTCTCTGATCTGAATGGTACTAAATGCCACAGTGCTGTGGCTCCTGGCCTTCCAGTTGCACAGGAATACCTTCCTTTTTTTACTTCCTTAACCTGGCTGTGGCCGAGTTTCTCTTCTTGTGCTTTCAGCTTGTGTTCACTTTCTTGCTGTCATTTACATCATCTACATCATTTATCCATATCCTCTTTTGTAATGTTGTGCCAACATTTGCTTATCCTTCTGGCTTGAGCATTATCAGCATTATTAGTGTTGAATGGTGCCTGTCTGTCACGTGGCTCATCTTCTATCACTACCAATGTCCAAGACAGACATCAGCTCTCAACTGCATCTAGTTTTTCCTCTGACTGACATTGTTGATTGGTCTGCAGGAAAGGAAGGCATGTTGTTTAGTGTGTAATATTTTTGATTATCTTTTGGTCTCAGGCATTTTATTTCATCAGTACTGGCATGGTCAGTTGTTTTACTTTTTGTTCTCTCTGTGCTTAGCCTCATTCTTCTAGTCAGATCTTCTATGTGGCTCACACAGGATTCCTGTGACCAGAATGTATGTGACCATTGCACTCACAATGTTGGTGTTCCTAATCTTTGTTTTTCCATTTGGGATCTATTGCATCCTTGAATAATGGGTTGGATATTTGTATTATATTAAAATTTATGGTTTTTACCATGAGACATTATTCCTATTCTGTGTTATCAGCTTTTAAAACCCCAGGATATTCTTTCTTGTTGGATCCATTAGGCATTGTTGGTTCCATTGGAAAAGTCTGAAGTTGCTTCTGCAGAGAGCCATGTAGGACACCCCAAGGAGGAAGATGCTGACATTGTTGTGATTTATAGTTGTGTGGGATTGTTCTTTGTTTCTCTTGTTTGGAAGATTGTTCTTTTACATCCTGTAATGACAGGTCTCAATGAGGAGACAATAATGTTAGTTCCATTTCAGTCCTCTGGGTTTTGTGTCAAAATTTAATTGACTCACTAGCAATAGCAACCTTTCATCTTTGGAAAAGAAATCAAGAGAATTATTCCATATGTATTAGTAATCTCTTAGATAGCCATGTTTGTCTTTATATTTAAATGTAATACATCTCTGAATTTAGTTTCTTATTGGATGATGTATATGATGCATATTTATGTTATAGGTAGATTATTAATGATCAAATGCACAGATCTTATCTGATTAGGACCTTTCACTCATTTCTGTTCATAATTCTGAGTATTAAGTACAGGTTCTGATGTACAGGGGCTACATTTTCGTCCTCTTCAATATTTTGTTTGTTTTTTAATTTATTAATTAATCTTGTTACATCTCAATGGTTATCCCATCCCTTGTATCCTCCCATTCTTCCCTCCCTCTCATTTTACCCTTATTCTCCTCCCCTATGCAGCCTGGTGACATGTTTCTACTTCTGGACTTCAGAAGTAAGCAGTAGAGAGCTTCCTTCTGACCTTTACAGTTCATCCACATCAACTATGTGGTGGCATAACACAAATACAAGATTAAGAAAATTTAAAAAATACTTTAAGTATTATTTAACATTCTAGGATTTACAATATATATTTGAAATTAAACATGAAATGTGGAGCACATTCTGGTTCACTATGATTTTCTATGACTATTTCCTCGTTGTTACATGAAGATGCACAGCCTTTCACAACAGCTAATGAAATGGGTGAAAAAGAACAGCTTCTCATTGTCGTGTGATTAAAATGCAGGACACATTAGTGTAGATGGAAGGAGTAGCTTATGATACTGCCGGTATCTGTGAGCAACTCAGTGTGGATAGGGATATTACAAGCTTGGAGAATGAACAGAAAATCAGTTATAGGTTTTGATTTGGAGCCCAGTAACAGGCCCTCCTTGTGAAGTTTGGTGTTGGACATAGTTCCTCTTGACTACCTCTAAATCAGAGTTCAAATGAGAACCATTAAAACAGTATTTGCAAAAAGAAAACATCTTCATCTAATACCCATCCTCCAAAGGTGAGTAGCAGAGTGAGGGAGAAGCAAGACTTAGCCTGCTGTACATTAGGCAAGAACAGCAGAGGGCATCATTTAGCGTGCGGTGCCATGACTTTAACCAAAGAACCTAGTTTTAGTAGAAAAGCAGGCTTTAAACACAGACTAGGGCTGGGTACAGAGCTGCCTGTGGAAGCATCTGCATAAAACCTAGGCACTCACTAGATAGGCTTCAGTGTCTGCCGACATCACTGCCAATTGTACTGTAGGCATATGCCCCATTGCAAAGAATGTGTATATGGCTGTAATTATGGGACTCAAGTGCACATCAGGTTGTTATTAGTCTTGGTGTCCAAGGGACTGTCTCCATCACTTGCACTCAAACCTTGTGTAACACAATGATGTCCAAACCAAAGGTCAAGAACCACACTTTGGTTTTGTACTAGACAGAAAATTCTGCTCCAGTGATACAGATTAATGTTTTGATGCACATCCTCACAAGGTTTCCATATTAGCTTTGCACAACCCAAGTCTCTGTGGATTCCTAAAGATTTATGACTCAGATTATTTCAGAGCCCAGAATCAGTCTATGTGTCCAGGGGGACTGTTGTCTTCATTAATAGTTCTGTGATCTTGAGACTTATGGTGTGTAGTAAAGTTTAATGTATCAGAGATAAGACATAAGACTAAGCAGAGCTCTTTTCCCCGGATCTCTGTACTGAGTAGGTGTCTATCTCAACAGTAGACCTCGCATAGTGTGGATGTTTGTGTTGTTTCAGGACTGTGTTTATTTTGATGGGTTGTATTCACAGTATGCCAACCTTAGAGTCACACTGCAGATTCAGTATAATATGGGAGCTGTAGATAGTCTTATTTGTAGTGGATAGTGCTTTAGTATAAATCAAATGGAAACATGAAATTTGGGGGTAACTGGATTAAACTGAGTGAAATAACACAGATCAAGAAAGTTTAACACTATATTCTGTTTTTTTATTTGTGTATCCTAATTACAAATCTTTATATTTTTGTATATAACCTGAGGGAGTCATTTGTCCTACTTTGGTTTCTGTTGTTGTGATAAAGACCACAACCAATTGCAACACAGGAAGGAACGTGATTATGTGGATTATATATCCTGGGTTGAACCCATTGATGAAAGTCAAAGCAGGCACTCAGGGCAGGAAGCTGAGGTTTGAAACTGGAACAGAAAGAATGAAGGAATGTTGCCTCCTGGCTTGCCATATAAGGTTTGCTCAGTCTGCTTTCTTATACAAACCATGACCACCTGGGCTGGGATGATTACTGTCGTACAGTCGCTCCCTCCTACAACAATTAATCAAGAAATTCCTTCAGAGGTTGCCTCCAGGCCAGTTTAATGAAGAAAATATCTCATTTAGGATTCCTTCTTTCCAGATATGTCTAAGTTTGTGTTGAGTTGACAAATACTGATCCACTTTACAAGACAGAATAAAGTAAACTTAGGAGCAGGGAAGAGAAGAGAATAAAGAGAGATGGAAAATATAACACAGGTCCTGCGGAGAAGAAATTTAAAAAACAGGTGAGGAGTGCACTGCAGAGTGATAAGTAACACTATAAATATCTGAAAACGGGAAAAGGATATAGATATTTTATAACCTTTCTTCTTTCTTTTTTTAGTTGTTCAAGACAGAGTTTCTTTGTGTATCTCTGGTTTTCCTGGAACTCATTATGTAGGCCAGTGTTGGTCTGGGGAGCCATATATCTAGGGATAGCCAGCCTGGAGCAAGAATGATGTTGAGACATGTGCACAAAATATTGTCTTGGGAAAAGTAAGAGAAGGACTGTTCCCTCTATAACCTGGTCCTGCACATCTTAGCATAAGTAGCTATAATGCTTTCATCTCTACCACCCTAAGATGGCTGCATTCCAGGAGGTCACACTACAGGTTGACCTTCCTCTTATCTTATAATGTAGGGTCATGTGCGTCCTCCAATTGTTTGTGTAGTTTTTGTTCCCCCTAATTAAAGTCCAATCTCACTGAAGCATGTCTGTGGCTGAGAAATTACCTTGCATACTTATTCTCTGTTAATATAAAACAAGTTGCTTAGTTATAAATGTACACAGGTTCTTGTAAGCAACTTGATTTTCATGTTTGTTTCTTACCCATAATATGTAAAACATTTAATCATGTGAAGGTACTTAGGAACATATTTTTCTTGTGTATCCTCATTGTAATCATTTACTTAAAGAGAAATAGAATACAACCACATGGTGATTTTTGTATGCTTGAAAGATCTTGCTGGGATATATAAACTGTGGGAGAAATAATACAGTTGTTGGAATAGTTTTTCATCTACAAAGATGTGTGTTTGTGTATATGTATGGGTATGAGGTTGTTTGAACTTGCTCTTTGGAGTTTGTTCCATCCACAGATCTCTCTCTCTCTCTCTCTCTCTCTCTCTCTCTCTCTCTCTCTCTCTCTCTCTGTGTGTGTGTGTGTGTTTGTGTATGTGTGTGTGTGATTGTATACAATAAGAGAAACTTGAAAGAAGCTTGTTGAAATCTACCTGCTGCATTTTGTCTTACTATATTGCCATGTGTAAGTGTAAGTGTACGTGTGTGTGTGTGTGTGTGTGTGTGTGTTTCTTTTCTCTCCTTTTTCCCTTTCTTTTTTAGATCTTCTACCATGATCAGTGAAAGTCCTTACTAGGGACCATCATCTCTAGCTCTTGCTTGCCACAATCAGTGGAAGCCCCCACTAAAAGCCAACAACTCTAGCCCCTGCTAGGAGCCATCATCCCTCTGCCCCACTTGCCACCATCATTGAAAGCCATGGTCAGTAAAATTCAGTTCCAGCCTAGAAGTATACTCTCAGAGAAAGGTTTCAGGACTTCCAGCCAGCTGCAGAATCTATGCCCAGCCTCAGTTTCCCCAGATGATTTTGAATCTGTACTTCTATAAGTAATGTAAGGCCCCCTGATCTCTGTGAGCCCACTTGTGTCCTGCTCATTTGATTATGGGGGTCATGTTTTGTGGTATCCTTGACTCCTCTGGCTCTTCAAGCCCTGCCTCTCTCTCAACCTTAGGACTTCATGAGCTTCGTTGAATCTTTGGCTGTAGGACTACATCTCCTACCAATATTTGATGAGTTATATCTCTCTGGTCACAGCTATGCTAGGCTCTGGCTCTAGCACACCCTGTAAGCATAACAAACCATAGGTCAGAGGTTTTGTGGCTGGGTTGGTGTCCCAATCCTTCCAATCTAGGCCTTGAATGGGGTACAGTGGGTGGTTGTTTTAAGCTCTGTGTCCCCTATTACTATACGTCTTTGCTAGGGACACCTTCACAGTTTCTACGGAGTTTCTATTGCACAAGTTTTATACCTTGTTCCAAAAATGCCACATGCACAAACGTCTATTATTATCTAATAATAAGAGGTGTATCTCATTTTTTATTAAAGAGATTTTCTTTGGAGCACATTGGGCCTTCTATGAGAACCTGCAACTTGTCAAAGTGTCAGAAATAAGTGACCATGAGGATACACAAGCCCATGAATTACATCTAAAAACCAACCTCTGTACCTGAGAACCAGGGATCATTATGTGGAATGGGGCTGAATGATTGCAAGACCCAGAAGTCCACTGTAACTGCCTAGATAGTGTCTTCTAAACATGAATAGAAGGCTGCTACCATGCATACAAAAATGTTGAGAACTCATTTTAATTTTTATCAGGAGAAAATAAACTTCTCGGTCTCAAGGTTGCCCCAAGGCTCATGACAAAGGTGGTAGTGATATGGGTCAAAACATGAGTATGTGCCACTGTGGCATGAGTCTCTGTCTGGCTTTAAAGTTCTAGAGCTCTGTCTATGAAAACTGGCTCAGTGAGAGCTGTGCCCACTAAGCATGTGGGATACATGAAAAAACAAACAGACAAACAAACAAACAAAAACAGTCTCTTTAACACACCAAGGCTAATGCTGTGGGTGTATTAATGTTTTTTTTTTCTGGTCTCAACCAGGGATTGTGTGCCCACATTGAGGTTGGAAGTGGGTAAGGCAGAGATTTACATCTGGATCCCTGTACACAGGGCCAGTTGAATTCTGCTACAGAGTGCTCTGTATATGGTCCCAACCTGTGTGTAGAGCTTCTCTTCCTGCTAGTACTGGCTCCTAATTTGGGAGCATCGACAGAGCTCCAAACAAACCCTCTGCTTTGCTTTCCTTCTCTACAACAGATAAAATCTTATCTTCCTTTACTGTGTCACACAAGATCGAAGGTTTGGGGTTGGTAGATGGCATGCCTTCTGATAATACACTTCCACTGGTTAAGATTGTGGCCGTTGACTTGGAGGTAGGTAATAAGGGTCTCTGTGAAGTACCAAGATTCACATAGGAAGCTTGGTATTGGATTCCATTGCCAGAGAGAACATAATTGTTTCTTCCCCAAAGGAGTATATCTAGGCTGTGATGCTGAGATTTAGGGGAGGGTAACTTTCTTATTCTGTCTTCTTCAAATGCTCTATGATTTCATTGTTCTGTAAATGTGCATCCTGAGCTTTAATTTTCTTTCCTTGGCTGCTGCTTTGTGAAAAAATTATAATTACCCAAGGATTTACTTGCTCAAGTCTTCTGCCTGCCTCTGATTTTGATTAACTTCACATGCACATTGAAAACTCTAACATAGGAAATAAATGAACACTTAAAAGTAATACTATGGATGTGCCAAGGCAGAATAAAAACTGGAGTGATGTAATATGTTCACTTAAACAAGAGAAAAAAAGAGTTTGGAAAGCGAAAGGCTAAGAGGCAGCTCATTATTCATGAGGATTTGTGCCCCATACCAAGGACTGCCATATAAAGTGAAAGATATGCAACAGCATATGTGTGTATTTGTTAGGAATTAACACACCTAATTAACTCGCATTTAAATATTCACAGTCTAATATGACAGTTCATTCACAGAGACTTGTCTTTCATTTTAAGACCAAGATCTAACTTTATACTGCCACCAATTTCCCACATTATAAATGAAGACACACATCCAATTGAAATAAAATGATGGACTATTTAAAACCTACAAGAAGAACATTATGATGGGTGGATCTGGGCCCAGGGGTTCTGCTCAATCTATGGCACCAACCAAGGACAATACATGCAGTCATCATCAAACCTCTACCCAGATCTAGCCAAGGGACAGGACATTCTTCACAGTTAAGTGGAAACTGGGGACTGACTTTCACACAAACTCTGGTGCCCCATATTTGGCCATGTCCCCTTGATGGGGAGGCCCGATGGCACTCGGAGGAAGGATAGCAGACTACCAAGAAGAAACTTGATACCCTAGCATCATATTCAAGGGGAGGAGGTCCCCGTCAGTCACAGTCATAGGGAAGGGGAATAGGGTGAAAGTGGGAGGGAGGGAGGAATGGGAGGATGCACGGGATGGGGTAGCAATTGAGATGTAATATGAATGATTTTATTTTTCAATAAAAAATACTTTTACCAAAAAAGAAAAGAGAGAAAATTTTACATGTTTATTGGAACAATATTAGTAACATTCAATGCATAGAAACAAGCCAGACATACAACAATGGAGGAATGGATCATGGACCTGTGGCAGTTACATACAAGACATGATTATTAAACCATTAAAAAGAAGAGCTAGTCATTGGCTGAAGTATTGATGGCCTGAAAACACATTGTGTTGTTTGAAATTAAACACAGAAAGAAACATGTCACATGATCTCAAATAAGTGATACGATAGTGGTCAACATAGTGACTGAGCCACTAAGCAGTGTTCTCTGCGGCTACTGCCCAGGTCCTGCATCCATAGTGAGTCCAGTGGGTCAATTCTCAAGGGGATGCAGTAAAACCTCACTAAGATGATTGTAGGAAAGTTGCTGGTAGTATTTCTATTAACAGTCCTGTATCCCTCTACTTCCACGGGAATGATTAATTTCCCAACTGATTTAACTTCAGGCCACCAACTCAACAATGTTGTGGAAATGCCCCATGCGGATAAGGGCAAAGTTGTCATGCAAAGCCTCTTGTGTTTGGTCAAAGCAGCTCTCACCTGCTTCGCTAGAGTGTAGTGCTCTCTTCGCAGCCTTCACTTTCTTTCTCAGGACTGTCCTGCAATGCTCTCTCCAGGAGCAGCCTGAAATCCCCACACTGGCATTGGCAGTGCCTAATAGAGCCAACGAGTAAGCAAATGATGGGATTGGCACAGCTGTTAACAGAGGATAGGAGCAATATTATCCCCCAAAATGATTCCCAATGCACAACATCCTCCATCCAAATTAGGAGGAAGATAGTAATCCCAAAAGGGAGGCCACAGATCAGGAAGACCACCACTGTGAGCACAATGGTCACATACAGCCTGGTCACAGGAGTCTTCTGTGATCCACAGAAGATCTTGACGAGCATGGCCTGATTAGACCGAGAAAGTACGAAAAATAAAATAAATAGCCATACAAGAATGATGATTTTTAATTTCACACACCAATCAGCATTATGTAGGTGTATGCAACCTTGCCATTCCAGGATGCTCAACAGCAGGGATAAAGCCCAGAGCAGAGTACAAATGACAGCTGATGTTTGTTTTGGGCGTCGACGCTGATACCAAATGGGCCAAATGACAGACAACCAGTGCTCAGCACTAATGGCTGTGAGTATGCTCACACCTGCAAGGTAAGCAAAAGTGTACAAGGTATACAAAAACAATGGTGAGATGCTGATCTTCATGGGATGGAAGAGGCCAACGATGACTTCCAGGTAATATAGAATGCCAGAGCAGAGAAAGAGGAAGTTTGCCCCAGCCAGGTTGAGGATGTAGACAGAGAAGGCATTCCTGCGCACACGGAAACACAGAAGCCACAGCACTGTGGCATTCCCAGCAAGCCCAATCAGGGTAATGATGAAGAAAAGCACATCCAGGGTATAGGACACGATGTTAGAAAGTGAAGTTTCAGTGTCATCACTTCCATTCAGAAATATGTCTTGCTTCCTGTATGAGATGTTGGAATCCATGTTGGAGAACTCTCCACAAGTGTCCCTGGAAACAAAAGCAAGACTTGAGCATGTACTGTGCACTCTCTGATTCTCATAACCACTATAGAATGTGTGAATGGCTGGCCTAGTTCATAAGATAGGGAAACAAGATTACAGAGATATAGCATTTCTGGAGCCTTCTTTAAATTCAGCTTGTATTTTTGGGCTATCTATAGTCCATGTCCTGTACTGATGTGAGAGTATTTGATGATCTAAGTATAGACATTCTGTGTCTCAGGCTGTGACAGAAAGAAACAGGACTCTAAACCTGTTGGATCGAATTAGAATGGTTTCCATAGACTCATATTTGAATGTTTGGTTACCGGTTGGTGGCACTGTCTCAGGAAGTGTTACCCTGCGTGAGAGAAGACTTAGATGGACAAGATTTTGAGTTTTCAAAGCCACACCAGACTCACTCTCTTTCTCTATCTCTGCTTGTAACTTTTGGATAAAGACCTAAGCTCTCATCTACTGTGTCAGAATTATTCCTGTCTGCTTGCAGTTTTGCCCCCACCCATTATGGTCATGGATTCACCCTAGCAAAATGTAAGCCAAGTCCCAATTACATGCTTTCTCTTATGAAGTGCTTTGTCATCGGTCTCTTCACAACAGTATAACAGTAACTAAGGTGTAACCCCAAGTTCTTTCTGTCATGATGTGGGTTCTTCTGTGTACAGGAACTTATGAGCTAGAAACATGACCAATGGTTGCTCTCAGTTCTGGTATGGGGGAGGCTATCAAGTAGGAAATATAGAAATAATAAATGAGAAACATGAAGGGAGTGCAAAGTCTTACTAAGACCAGTAGGAAAAGAACTAGACCTGTAGGCTAATGTACCCCAGTCTCCATTTCAGATGTGAAACTAGAAAACAAAAAAGCCATTGAGAACAATAAGGAATTTTCTAATGTCTGTGCAATATCAGTTTTCACCTCTCTATAGGTATGCCAGGAGTAGGTGATAATTTTCACTAAATGAACATGATGCCAAGATTATCTTCAAATGAGAGTAAATGTTTTTAGAGTATGTTTACCTCCACAAAACACATAGAGACTTTAAAAAATTCATTGCTGGTGATTCTGTCAGTTTACCTGTGAATCTTTACTGCAAAGGATGCAGATTAAAGTCCAGAAAACTGGTTCACCAAAGAGGGAAGGGATTTTTTCCTTGATCTACAGGAAGATGTGAACATTCAAAGAGAGGAAATATTGAAAATCTTCCTGAAGAGAACCCATTAATCAAACTCCAGTGACAATTTCTGGGAGAAATGGTGATTAAGGAATGTGTATGTACAAGGTTGCAGGAGAATCTGTCAGTTAACTAGCAAATCAAAGTCTGTCAGAAAAAAAATAGACTTCTATTTCAACCATCTTAAATTTGGTATGATGGTTTGGATGACAATGACCCCCCATATCTCAAAGTAAGTGGCACTATTCGAATGTATGGCCTTGTTAGAGAAGATGTGGCCCATTGGAGGAAGTCTGTCTCTCCCTGTGTATGGTCTTTGAGGTTTCAGATGCACAAATCAGATTCAGTGTCACTTTCTCTTCTTGTCTACTGATCCAATTGTAGAACTCACAGTGGCCTCTCCAGCACCATGTCTGCCAGTGTGCTACCGTGCTTCCCGCCATGATGATAATGGACTAAACCTCTGAACTGTAAGCCAGCCCCAAGTAAATGTTTTCCTTTATAAGATTTGTCATGATCATGGTGCCTCTTCACAGTAATAGAAACCTTAAATAAAACCCTAAGAACCGATAACTGCCAGTCAAGCTGCAAACCTATTCTGGCAAGAAACCACATTCGTTGTTCCCACACCATCAGCACTACCAAAGCTATCAAACTAGTTCCCCCATCTTGATACTCTGTAGGTACTCATAGGCCGTTGGTAAGAGCCTTCCTCCTCCAACATTTGTCCCTTTGGAATTGTCCCAAAGTGTGTGGTTCACCACCCTTCTTTGGATAGAAATGATGAGCAGAATACTCACACGAAAAGATAGAACCAAGAACCAAACTCCAAATGCCCAGAATCCATCACAAAATCACAAGCAATATGAAAAACAGACACTACATCTTTCCTGACTATCATGAGTCTCGTTGTTTGTAACCCCAGTGAGCACAATTTAGGTGAGGCCTGAAAAACAATATTCTAAGGACCAGGTATACACTGCTAGATCTAAAAAATGTATCAAGAGATGACCTCAGTGTGTGGATTATAAAAAGTTTTCTGGATGTTACTTAAGAGCCAGCGTTGCTCAGGAACTTGTGAAAATGGTTCCCAGTGCCCAAATATAATAATTGCCTTTGCTGTTTCCAGCAGAGACTTGGCTACCTGTGGTGCTCATCAGCATATCGAAGACTATAATCCCTCCAGGATCCTTCACTATCAAATTATCTGTTATAGATTTCAAAGTCCGTGCTATCACATGTCCTTTCCTTCCCCACTCACATACCTCTAGAGTCAAACACCTGGGAGGAACACAGATGGACCCCTTTCTAAGGTGCTCAGCCTCTGCTAATAGAACCAAGAAGCTGATTTGACCCATAAAGTATAGATCATTTGTTTCATCTGGCTTCTGC
Organism: Acomys minous; assembly: GCF_964271855.1. Taxonomy (NCBI): domain Eukaryota; kingdom Metazoa; phylum Chordata; class Mammalia; order Rodentia; family Muridae; genus Acomys; species Acomys minous. The sequence continues at coordinate 87,957,611 of NC_140484.1, forward strand.
CAATCAACATATTTGACTCGAAAATCTTCCCCTCCATCAGCTCTCACCTTGTCTCTCCTTGCCCCTAGGTGTGTCAGGCTCCTGGAATCTGCTGTGTCTTCGTGGACACCCATCATGTTGAAAAGCATCTATTTCTCCTTGGATCACCATAGTCTGCTGTGTGTGACTCTGTACTGTGATTCAGAGCATCTTCATGCTAGGGCGCTTACATCTTTCCCTCTCTTGGAGTCCTAATTCTGGGGAAGCTCCTGTTTGGAATTCTTTCCCCAAGCCTCTCCCACCTCCTCTTCACTCTGCTTCTGAAAGATGTCTGATCTTATGTTTGTTCTATCTCTCATCTCATCTTGAGCTTGCTCTGTCTCTAACCCCATTGTCCTCCGTGGTGGTCTTGGTGGCTTTCCTGAGGACAGATGTTATTAGTCTTTAGCCACCACACAGGATTAAGTCTTCTGGCTGTCCCAGAGGAGAGCATCAGTCATTGGATGTCAGGTCCAGGACAGCTGAGAGATTTTTCAGTGGAGGAGGAACTTGACCCTGCCACCTTTGGCAGTGAAGAGTAGGGCAGTCACCTCAACAGTGTCCACAGTGTGGTATGATCCTGGCAGTGAGTGAGGGACGGAGCTGTTCTCTGCCTAGCGGTCAGTGTTATCACACTTGTAGAATGTGCTGCTGTACATCTTCCTTGAAGATAACTTGAGATGCTCTTTTAGAAGCTCCTATATCTAGGGAAGCCCTTTTTCAGTAAACACCTTAAATACCACACTCAGCAGATCTCTCTGAGGGGTGTGACATCCTCTAATCTGATAAGAATACCTGATATTAGCTTTACTTGTTTTTAGTTAATTGTTTTAGGCTTGATCTTCAGTGTGTGTGTGTGTGTGTGTGTGTGTGTGTGTGTGTGTGTGTGTGGGTGTGTGTGTGTGTGATTGCTGGACAAAAGTTGAGTCCTACTTCCTTTGGATTAGTCAAGGTAAAGTGCTAGGAAAAGGAAGGTGACTCTCTTCTGTTCCCAGCAGGGCTCTAGATAACATTTCCTGAGAAGTGTCAAAGACCTGCTTTTGCTTCGATAAAAACAAAACAAAACAAAACAAAATTTGAAAGCCATTTTGGGAACACCTAAGGGCTTTCCAGGGATAAGCTCTCAGGATATTTGCTACAAATAGAAATGTATCCAGGGATCTCTTTTACAAACCAAGGCTTAAAAGTCCCAGCCTCTGGAGTGGTGGTCTCCTTTCTTGGTAGTGTTTTTTTTTCTGGCTGCTCTTCTGTCCCTTCAGGTCACCTGTCCTTCCTCCCTACTCTGCCTTTCTGTTCCATATTATCCTTTTGGCTTTTGACTCCCCTGTGACACAGAACGCTCCATACTTAGAATGCACATTAAAGTTTCCTTCCTTGCTTTTTGGCTGCCTCATTTTGGCTGGTGATTTTGAATCCCTTTGCATTTTCGAAACTGTGGCTTCCTTCCCTGCTGGAGAGACACAGCAGGGGCACCTTCCTGCCAAGAGACCTGAGATTCTGGATTCTCTCTGCCATAGAGCACAAAGGTTCTCATGCACCAGGACACTGGCCCCTGTACTTTGTTACAGTTTTGCTGCTTAAGACATCTCTGTTCCTCCATCTGATACTCATATTCTCCATTACAGCAAGCCCAGGGCTATGGAGCAGCTCCACTGAGCAAGTTTCATCAGAGCTAGGAGTAGTGGAATAGAAGTGAGAACAACTCATATATATGATCATAAATTGACTGAGTATTGACTTATATGTCTTAATTATCACTTAACAGTTTATAAGATATAAGATTATTATGTTACACTTTTATTTGTGTTAAGTTTGAGACTTAAAAATTGCAATAATTTTTATTGGTGATTGTTTAGTATCCAATTACAAATGTAAACAATAAACAAGTCCATAGAGATCCAGTAACTCTGCTTATCTGTGATTTTTGTATTATACTTTTACATAATATCAGTTCCATATATGTCTGAGTTTATCCAAATACATAAAGTTAAACAAAGTCAGAAAGATAAAGATCTTTGGGTCAATTTTTGCCAGCCTGAATAGACATTAGGGATTTATGAAGAATATTTATTAAACATAAATTATTCAATATCTAACTTTTGTTAGAAGGCTGGTGTTGCACACAGTTAGCAGATATATATGGTTAGAGAGGCATCTCTAAGTCAGATTTTATTAGCCTGAGTAGACTTTTACCTTGGAAATTTATAAACATTAACCATCAATCATATGTCATTAGCAAGTCCTATTTTCCATAAATAGGAATTGAATCAAAGTTGTATTATTCTGTAGAAGATATATTTTCTAAATAAGAGTTGAATTCCAATTACACGCAAGCATTCTAAAGAGATTAATCTACTCATGTATAGAATTTTAATTGTCAAACATTTTTGTCAAAAATTTTAAGTTAATTATTTGTTATAGATTATGTAAAATTTCTAAAACTCACTTACAAATGCTAAGATAATAGAATTTACACAATGGCCTTGCAGATCCTGAGATAAATTAAATACTTCAGCAAAAGTTTTTAGAGATGTAAAAGAAATCAAAATACTTGCAGAGGTAATTTTTATATTTTGTAATTTTTGTGTGTGTGTATTTTTCCTTTTTTATTAATTGATTCTTGTTACATCTCAATGGTCATCCCATCCCTTGTATCCTCCCATTCTTCCCTCCCTCCCATTTTCCCCTTATTCCCCTCCCCTATGACTATTCCTGAGGGGGATTACCTCCCCCTGTATATGCTCATAGGGTATAAAAAAATACCTACACAATTTTTTAAAGACATTGAAAGTTCAATTCTGAACTTCATATGGAAAAACAAAAAACCCAGAATAGCTAAAACAATCTTGTACAATAAAAGGTGCTCCGGAGGAGTCTCCATACCTGATCTCAAACTGTACTATAAAGCAATAGTAATTAAAACAGCATGGTACTGGCACAGCAACAGGCTGGTTGATCAGTGGAATCGAATCGAAGATCCAGATATGAATTCACACACATATGGTCACTTGATTTTTGACAAAGAAGCCAAATCCATTCGATGGAAAAGGGATAGCATCTTCAACAAATGGTGCTGGTCTAACTGGATGTCTATGTGTAAAAAAATGCAACTGGACCCATATTTGTCACCTTGTACAAAACTCAAATCCAAGTGGATTAAAGACCTCAACATAAAACCAGAGACACTAAGTCATTTAGAAGAAAAAGTGGGGAAGAGCCTGGAACACATTGGCACAGGAGACAACTTCCTGAACAGAACACCAAAAGCCCAGACATTAATGTCAACAATTAATAAATGGGACCTCATGAGGCTGAGAAGCTTCTGTAAGGCAGGAGACACTGTCAAGAGAACAAAGCGACAGCCTACAGACTGGGAAAAGATCTTTACCAACCCTACATCTGACAAAGGTCTCATATCCAAAATATATAAAGAACTCAAGAAATTAAACACCACCAAACCAAATAACCCAATTGAGAAATGGGGCTTGGAACTAAACAGAGAATTCTCAACAGAGGAATATCAAATGGCTGAGAAACACTTAAAGAAATGCTCGACCTCCTTAATCATCAGGGAAATGCAAATCAAAACAACTCTGAGATTCCATCTTACACCCATCAGAATGGCTAAGATAAAAATTTCAAGTGACACCAAATGCTGGAGATAATGTGGAGAGAGAAGAATACTCCTTCATTGCTGGTGGGAATGCAAACTAGTACAGCCACTTTAGAAATCTATCTGGTGCTATCTCAGAAAAATGGGAATAGGGCTTCCTCAAGACCCAGCTATTCCACTCCTTGGAATATATCCAGAAGATGCTCCAGCACACAACAAGAAAATTTTGTCATTTTTAAAGATAGCAAAGAAAACCAAGAAATGAAACAATCTATGAGATTAACCTGCTGGGAAAGATGTGAACACTTGTGCAATAGTGGTGGTATATTTATATATGTAACTAGCTGCATTCGTATTGGATTAAAAACCCAGTACATAGAAAGGAATACTGACACGGTACCGGAAGCCAGGTTTAAAAAGAACTTTGAAGTTCTGGGAAATCATATGCCTCATTTGGAAGCTGAAAACTCATGGCTGTACGAAGCACTAAGAAAAAGTAGTACCTGAGTGTTTAGTCCCAGGAAAGTCATGTATATCATCTTCCTGAGACTTAAGTAACATTTCAGAAGCAACATCAGAAAGAATGTAAGAGCAGGAAAAATTAGAAGAGCATCAAAATGATATCTCCTTCAAGACACTGTCATTTCAGTCACAGACTCAGAGCATTTAGGAATATGTAGAGAGGTTATGCACAAAAATATTCCTATGAAGAACCAGGCATGGATGGAAGATGGTTCTAGAAGGGCTACCTCTTACAGGTGAATAATTGACTAACAAGAGATTCAAGGAAAGCATAAATCATTGACTTCAGTGAGGATACAATAGTAAACAAACCAGGTTTCAATACATAGTTCAAATCATGTAATTGGCACAAATAATAAACGTTATAAAACGTAGCTAAAAATGGTAATCTCAAAAAAGAACTGGGAGAGATGGGAGGAATAGTTTAGAGAGCTGGGGAGAATAAACAGAGTGCATTGTGGAATAAATGAAATTATCAAAGGACAAAATTAATTAATATCAAATCCCTTGGGCAGATCACAGGTACTGTGCAATCACAGCAGCAGCCAACTCTGGGTTTAGAAGAGTTCTACTTTACAAAAGTTGATAAACTCCACAGTCCATGTTCTTTACTTGGGAACTGGAAGTGGGTTAAACATTTCATACAACTTCCTTCAAATATGCACATTGTTAATAAACTATACCTGTGTTCCCCACTGTCACTCAATTTTAGAACTTCTGCTGCCTATTGCGACAGAAATGCACAATGGAATGAAAGCTTTCCATTACAGGACACACAGGTGACCGAGACACTGACAGAACTGTGTTTTTAGAGCTGGTGCCTGTACTCAAATGCTTGCTAAAACCAGGAGAGTGGGCTGAATTCTCACCATAGCATCCTGTTTAAGTAGTTGGGAAGAGAGGAGAATGGAAGAAAGTACAAGGATAGGATACTACTTTCCTTAATTGGATCCCACAGTCCAGTCTGTCAGCCTACAATGCTGTCACAAAGGGCATCCATGATGCCTGTTTCTGAAGAAACACATAAGGATTCTTGGATTTTCCACCTCAATGTTTACTTATACGGTCATAGACTAAGAAAAAATAGATGATAGCTTTGGGAAGAATGTCTCAAAGAGCATCTTACCTTTCCTCGGTTCTTCTTTGGGAAGCTGTTCTATGGCAAAGAGAAGAGAGCACCTTCAGTCAGTTGTCGATATGAAATATGTCTTAGCACAGAGAGTGAAGGGAAACTGGTGCTTGATGAAGGAGAAGAGGAGAAGAAAAATCTGAGCTTTCCTGTATTTGTATCTGCACTGAGGGTCACTCCTTTGAGTCATGCTCCTCACGAGACTGTTCTCAACATTTGGACTGGCTCCTATCTCTCACCCTCTAATCATAACAACTCCTAAGAGGAAAGAGGGAAAACATCCTCTTTCCTGTTAATATTTATTGTTTTCTTTTAACTTCTTGTATCCATAAGACAAACAATGAATGCCAAAGAATGTGAGCCACTGCTGTAGGAATCATTATCTGGGTATCAGACTTAAGTTTATGCTTGCAAAGCTGCACAACGATCAAGCAGTAAACAGGAAGATAATGATAAAAATCTGCTGGATTTGCAGAAGTGTGAGTTGAAAATACATCAGGTCAGAACCTCAGCTTTGAAACCAGAAGAGCTCCTTCTGTCAGGTGCCCAGCCTAAGGAAGGATCTGTGGAACATGCAGCATGCAGGAGGCTGGGACATCCTCTGTACTTGTAAGATGGCCAAGAAGGAGGCCAACTCAGCCTCAGCAGCAGGGCTATAAACATTTAATTCAAGATGTCTGCAGGGGTGCTGTGTAGAACTGCTTCTGCAAAGTTGTAAATGAATGAAACAAACAAACAAACAAACAAAAAAGGCACCAGAAAAGGATAAACCTTCAAATAATGTGGTGCAACTACAGTTTGAATGGGGATAGAGTGGAAAACAGGTAAAAAACCAAAAACAATGGTGATTTGGTTGCAGTGAATGGGTAGAAGTCATGGGGAATCTAAGGAATCAGGGGAGAAATGAACCATGTCCGTGTGGTCTCCAAGCTATGTCTCAGTAGTTCTTGCCTCACATTTGACCCGTGCAAAACACTAATTAACTTTTTCACAAAGCAACTTTTGTAGCATCAGGACATTTAACAATTTTTTTTTTTTACTGTGCTTCTACACGTGTTGTGTGTGACTGAACAATTATGCACATATATACATGTTTTGCACTTGGAGAGCAGTGCTCAATATCTGATGTCTTTTTTATGACTCTTCAACTTAAATCTTGAGGCAAGGACTTCCACCTGAAATAGAAGCAACCTATTTAGATAGTCTAAGTAATGATTTCCCCCCCAGGGACTCCCACATGCAGGCCACCACACAGCATATATATGGGTGATAGGGATTTGAAGTCAGCTGCTGCCAATTGCAGGACATGCACTTTGTTCACTGACCATGTTCATCTGCCATGTCTGTCTTGGAACATTTTATGAAGGAGGGAAATGGGTGTTTGAATAAGTCTGACCCAGATAGACTTGTGTGGTTGTATGCTTGAAACATAGGGAGTGGTACTATTTGGAGGTATGACCTTCCTGCAGTAGGTGTGGCCTTGTTGGAGGAAGAGAGTCATTCTGGAGGTGGAGTTTGAGGTCATATACTATATTGTGTACCTCAAGCTTCACTGAGGGTGGGTCCAGTTTCTTTCTTACTGCCCACAAAAGACAGTCGCATCCTGGATGCCTTCTAATCAAGACATAGAACTCTTGGCTCCTTCAGCACCAAGTTTGCCAGAATGATGTCATGTTTGTCCTCCATGGCAATGATAATGAAACTATAAGCCAGTCCCAAATAAATGAGAAGCATGGGAGAATGGTAAAGTAGAAGGATCCAGAGGGTCCCAGAAGCCTACAAGTAGAACATTATGATAGGCAGATTTGGGCCCAGGGGTCCCGCTCAAACTAAGGCACCAGCCAAGGACAATACAGGCGGTAAACCTTAAACCCCTACCCAGATCTAGCCAATGGACAGAACACTCTCCACAGTAGAGTGGAGAGTGGGATATGACTTTCTCACATACTCTGGTGCCTCACCTTTGACCATGTCCCCTGGAGGGGGAGACCTGGTGGCACTTAGAGGAAGGACAGCAGGTTACCAAGAAGAGACTTGATACCCTATGAACATATACAGGGGGAGGTAATCCCCCTCAGGAACAGTCATAGGGGAGGGGAATAAGGGGGAAATGGGAGGGAAGGAAGAATGGGAGGATACAAGGGATGGGATAACCATTGAGATGTAACAAGAATAAATTAATAAAGTAAAAAAAAAAGAGTAGCCTTGGTCATGGTGTCTCTTCGCAGCATTAAAACCCTAAGACAGAAGTTTGTACAAGAGAAACTGCAATGTTGTTGTGACAGGCCTAACCATGCTTTCATTTGGAGGGAAGTGAGTTTTGGGTCTTTGAATCAGTAAAGCAATTAGATGTTTTAAGTGGGGCTTCATGGGCCATCCTACAAGAAATATGGAATACATTAGTGCAGGTGGCGTGATTTGTAGGGGCCTGCATCAAGATGTTTCAGAAGATAAGAATTTTAGTACGGTGCCTGGAGACCATTCTTGTGATATTTTTATGAAGAATGCGGCTGTTTTGTTCCACTTGTCTGAAGAATCTACTTTAGCATAAGGTGAAGAGACTTAGATAAATTGCATTGGCAAAGGAAATCTCAAAACAACCTGGCATTAAACTCTATCCTTTAGTTTACTTTATGAAGAATGTTTTGATCCGGTGTATCAAGCTGAGAAAAGAAAATTACAAAGTGTATAGTTTCAGAATTAAATGGGCACCAGGAAGTGGAATGGAGCAAAATCCTGTGTTTCAGGACTAGGGGTATTCACATTTGCACTGAAAAGTCACACAGCCGCTTTGTGTCCAAAGATGGCCAACAAAATCAAAGAGGAGTTTGAGAACACAGTGCCTTGACCCTACAATGAAGATAACTAAATGCATCTTGCTTTTTGAAATGCACATGCCCCTTTAGGGTCAAGAGAGGAATGTTATAATTTGAGTACGGGATACACTCCATAGGTCTAATGCTTTAAATTCTTCCTCACTCAGCGCTGGAACTACTTGCAGACTGCATGACCTTTAGAAGCTAGAACACACTATAAATGTAAGCCAGTGTGAGAGATGCCTTGTCCCTTCCTCTCATACTCTGTGTCCTGTTGTCCATAGTGTGACCTTCCATCTTCTGCTATGTGCTCTGTTCTTCTATTATATTCTGCTCAGGTGCATGGTACAAAACAAGCATTGCCCAAATCCTCAAAACATAAATATAAGTAAACTGTTCCTCTCTTGTTATTATGATAAATATTTGTATCGTAGTGCTCAATACTAATCAAGCACATTTTTTTTGCTCAGCATATTTGAAGTACCTGGCACTGCAATCAGTTGCAGTTACTGTGATGGATAATCGCTCCACTATACTATTTGTAGGAGACACAGAGGTTCTTTGTGCTCACAGATAAGCTACATGGAAATCAGTACTTTTAAACACATGAATGTTTCTCTTTAAAGGGAGTGAAGTATACCTTTTTAATCTGTCCAAAATGTTGTGAGCAGATATAGTTAATAGCTTGGTGACTTTTGTACTATCTATATGACAGAGACCACATTGGATCCTCCACCAGACACTTATCATGAGGTTATATGATTTTACAGTCAATCTATAGAACCAATCTTTGTTGAAGATGTCACATGTACTGTACAAAGACCTTTGATGTTGTCATATCTTAAGTTTTATTGTGCAGATGGAATTGAGTTAGTTATCACCAGGAACCTACTGGTATCAGACTATCAGAAATTGAATCAGCACTGGCTACTTAGTCACGTTAAACCGAATTTTTTCTTTCCTCCTCTGATTGACCATACTGTTTTTTCAAGTGTTTTCCTTTTAAGATATTTGTGTGTAGTTCATAAAATTTTTGTCTCTTCCTCTTTAAATGTTAGATGTAACTCACTAGTGATCTGTGTGGTTCTCATATTTTTTTGGACTAGACTTTTTCTTAAGGATTCACTACCATTGCTTTTTAAAAATATTTCATTTCATGTATTATTCTATTTCTCTCTCTCTCTCTCTCTCTCTCTCTCTCTCTCTCTCTCTCTCTCTCTCTCTCTCTGTGTGTGTGTGTTTTAGGTCTTTATGGAGGTGAGAAGCATTAGATACTTCTGGAACTGAAGTTGCAGGTGGCTGTGAACTACCTGGTAAGGATTCAGAAACCAAGAGCGGTGTGTGCTTTAACTTCTGAGTCACATCTCCATCCTCACAATTAATTTGTGTCTTCATAAGTATAGTGTCATAAAGGTGATGTGTCTTTCTCTAGGTCTGTCTATTTCTACTTCTCCACCACCTTTGTAGCATCTATATACTCTTAAAACTCTCTAATCCATTGCATTGCAGTGGTATCAGCCCTGAAGTTCTTTCCACCACTTATACAATTTATTTGATCCGTATGTCTCTTTCTCTAAATTAGTCTGGTTGGAATTTTGCAATGTAGTTTCTTCAAGTGGCTATTTGTTTTGCTCACAGTTGTTGTGCTTGAATCGTGTCTGTCTTCTCTTGTTGTTATCATGTATTCCCTTCTAATAACGTTAATTTTGGTTTTCTAACTTATTTTTAATAAATCCTGTGATGTCCATATATTTTGATTATTTATTCATGTATGTTTTGTGATGCAGAGGACATAGCACAGTGTTCCTGTGGAGAAGAGTTGTTTGGCACTCATCTCTGTCCTTCCACTGTGTAAGTCTCCAAAATGAAATTCAGATGGTTAGGCTGGGGAGCACTAGACCTCCACTGATGCAGTTCACTCCCATATTCTACCCATTACAAAATGCAATGAGGCCAATTGATGCCAATGATTGGTGGGGGATGGCATCATTCTTGAGAGTCCAACAAGGTACTACCAGTTTAGCACCACCAAAGAAAAATTTATCTCCCTCTCCAGGAATTATCAACTGCCAAGGGCACTTCTTAACTCCGTGCAGAATTATATTTTATTTTCATTTTTTTGAAAATCTCTACAAACATGAATACTATATTTGCATCATCCCCTCTGCCACAATACTTCTCATGCCCCCAACTTACTCTCAAAATCGAGACTTTTTCTTTATATTCTTACTCTTACATAGTTATACACATAGAGATATATCTATATATGTATGTGTATTTATAAAATCCACTGAGTCTGTTTAGTTCTGTCCCTAGGTACATGTGTTCTAGGCTGACTGCTATGGATTGGGAAACCTGTCAGGAAGCTCATCCCTGCAGAAGACTGTTTCTCCTTCTCTCAGTGCCATTGATTACTTATAGATAGTCATCTAGGGATGAGTTCTTGTGAGATTTCCACATCTACACTGGGAAATCTACTGATGCATGTCTCAAGCTCAAATGGAGACCATTTTGAACATACCGACCCCCTCCACGAGAAGATAGGTATGCGAGTTCTTGGGATCAGTAGGCTTCTGTAGACTTTGGGTGCCAGCATTCACTGAAATTTCCAAACCACTCTACAAAGCCACTAAGGAGCAGGAGAACACCTTAGATTGAACACATGAAATGGATAAAGCCTTTCAGAGACTAAAGAAAGCTTTGCTAGACCCACCACCTCTATCCCTGTCAGACATTTACAAACCTTCCACCTATACACAAAACAAAAAAATGGAGATAGCAAAAGGAGTGTTGAGTCAGACCTTAGGCCCTTGGAAAAGGCCGGTGGCATACTTGTCTAAACAGCCCCAGTGGCAAGGGACATAGGTGCAGCCACTGCCCTACTAGTTAAAGATGTGGACAAGATTACTATGGGACAAGAACTGGTCATAAATACCCCCAATGCCATTGAAGGCATCTTAAAGAATCCCCCGGGTTGATGGCTTTCAAATGTCTGATGAGCTTATTATCAATCTTTGCCATATTACCACCTGAACTTCCTGCCTCATCCCAATATGATGAGAAAGACAAAAAAGGCATAGCCCAATGTCAAGGAGTTTATCGAAAACACAGATGGCTCCTCCCTACCGATAATCAAATCATCCTGCCTATAGACTTTGCCCAGCAACTTATTCACAAGATTCACCAGACTACACACTTGGGTCAAAGAAAAAAATCAAGGAACTATTAAGTGGGGCCAAATATAAGATTTTCCATCCAAGGAAAATAGTTGATAAGATTATCTCTCATTGTCCAGTGTGCACGGCTATTAATGCAGCTGGCCCAAATCAAAGATTGACTAGGACTAAGGTAAGAAGCCAACTCCCAGTGGCCAACTGGGAAGTAGATCACACTGAAATAAAGCCAGGAATGTATGACTTTAAGTATTTCCTAGTCTTTTTAGATATCTTCTCAGGTGGATAGAAGCCTTCCCCGCAAAGAAAGAAACTGCCAATGTAGTAGCTAAGAAGATGCTGGAGGGCATCGTACACAGGTATGGACTGCCTACCCTCATAGGGTCAGGTAACCCAGGAACTTATAAATATATTGGGGATAAATTGGAAACTTCATTGTGCTTATCATCCCCAAAGCTCAGGCCAGGTAGAAAGCATGAATCAGACCCTAAAAGAGGAACTAACCAATAGCCCTTGAAATGGACAGTGACTGGGTGGCCCTCCTTCCATAGGCATTGTATAAGGCTAGAAACACCCCTATACCTTAGGCCTTACTCCCTTTGAAATCCTCTATGAGAGGCCACCTCCTCTTCTTGCCAGTCTTCAGTCAGAGATTCTTGCTGAATTTGATAACCAGATATTTTTTTAGTCTCTTCAAGCACTACAGGGGTCTCAAAAGAAACTCTGGCCTTTTATGAGGGAGATTTATGAGTCTGCCCCACCTCCTAACCCACATTGCTTTGAACCAGGTGACGAGGTTTGGATTCAGAGGCACAACCATAAGACCTTGGAGCCACACTGGAAAGGGCCTCACACCGTGATCCTGACTACCCTCACTGCTGTGAAGGTAGAAAGAATCTGGACCTGGACACACAATTCCCAAATCAAGCCAGTGGGGCAAGCCACCTCCCAGCAGTGGAGGCATCCTAGAGATCAAATCCCAACAGAAGACTAGAGAAGCTGGAAGGCCATGGCTCACCCCACAGACCCTCTGAAGCTTCAGTTATGTTCATACTCTTGCCTTTCCTTGTTCTCCATTCCCTCACCACCATGAACCCTCCTCAACCACTCGACTTCACCTGGGTAGTGACTCACATTGAGAGTGGAGACATCCACTTTCAGAGTTCTCAAATTACTCCAAAGGGTACTTGGTTCCCAGATATTGCATTAAACACAAATGGTATCTTAGCCTGTACAGCATGGGAAAAAAACTGCATGTTCCTTCTATGTTTCCCCAGGGCATAACCTAACTAGGGACAGAAGAAAAGAGTGCAGAGGTCAAGCTGACTATTTTTATGCCTCTTGGGACTGCATTTCCACAGGCCACATTTCCTGGAAGGCACCTGTCACTACAGACCTGATCACTATGTCCCAAAAGCTTGAATCCTTGAGAGGTATACACGCCAGATATGGCTGTAGAAAGGGTGGACTAATCATCATAATCAAATTTATGGAATCTGGTAAGAAAATGAATTGGGACACTGGGAAGACGTGGGGGATAAATGCATACGGTGGATGAACAGGGGACATCAATGGGAAAAAGGGGGATTTTTAATTAGTATCCAACTAATGAGTCAGATGCCAACTCAGAAACAATCCCCAGGGCCTAATAAGGGTTTGTTTAAACCAATCCAAGACCCTTCTATAGACCCTCTCCAAGCAATGCCTGAGCCCACCTTTACACAAGAGTTAACAATTAAGCAATCCAGGACTGTCCCCACCCTTATCCCCAGCCCCAGCTCTAGATTCAGGGGGCCCCTAAGGCTTTTAGAGGCCACCTACAAAGTTTTAAATACCTCCAGGCCAGGCCTTACTGAAGCTCGCTGGCTGTGTCTAGATGTTAAGCCACCCTATTATGAAGGTCTTACAGTAACAGGCAATTATTCAGTAGTGTCAAGGGTTTCAGCCTGTAGATAGCAACAATGTGTGTGTGTGTGTGTGTGTGTGTGTGTGTGTGTGTGTGTGTGTGCGCGTGAGAGAGAGAGAGAGAGAGAGAGAGAGAGAGAGAGAGAGAGAGAGAGAGAGAGAGAGAGATTTACCTTGCTGGAAAAGGTTTCTGCCTAGGAAAATTAGTTCCAACAGATTCTCTCATCTCTGTAATGACACCTAGATGCCTAAAAGTATGGGGTATGCTATCCCACATGAAAATACATGGTGGGCCTGTAACTCTGGGATAACTCCTTGTGTGCACACTGTAACCCTAAATAATACCAATGGCTTCTGTGTTCTTGTCCAACGGGTACCTAAGGTTACCTATCATCCCAGAAATGAAATTTATCCACACCAGAGGGCAATCACTACAAGGGTAAAAAGAAAGCCAATTATGGCCATTCTCTTGTCATCCCTTATAGGGACTGGGGCAGTAGGAGCCTTAGGGACAGGAGCTGTGGCCCTTGTACTACAAGACAAAAGTTATTAATATTTAAGGACAGCCATAGATTCAGACATAGAACAGGTGGAAAAATCCATGACTCATCTACAAGAATCACTCTCTTCTTTGGCTGAAATAGACCTACAGAATAGAAGAGGCCTAGACCTCCTGTTCTTACAACAAGGAGGTTTATGTGTAGCCCTAGGAGAGGAATGCTGTTTCTACATTGACCACTCCAGCATAGTAAAAGAATCTATGGCTCTGGTTAGAAAAAGATTACAAGAACAATCCCAAAGCTGGTTTGAATTTATGTTTAACCTGTCCCCCTGGCTTACTACATTTTCTCTGCCCTCACTGGACCTATTATCCTATTATTGCTTGCTCTCACTTGTGGCCCATGTATTATTAACACTTTAATAAGATTAATCAAAGAACGCATTTCTATGGTCCTAAAACAACAATATCAAGCTATAGATGCATCTTAACGATTTGAGATGGGACATATCTCAAGGGGGAATAAGGGGACCTCCCCTAAGGATCCCAGGGACCCCAAAATCCCCAGTTTACTTAACTAGGGCAACTCCATAACAGGCTTCAGGTTTTTACTCTGCCTAACTATGCCAAGGTCCTAACAATTCCTAGAGAAACCACAAGTTACAGACAGCTCATGGGCAACTAATCAGTTTATAGAGCAAGATGACTAAATACCATGCTTTTATTACTTCATAGCCTTGATAAGGAACACGGCTGTCCCCATCCAATCAAATTAAAGGCCAACTCCTGAGTAAGAGCCAAAACTTCAGTGACTCCAAAGTCCCCAATAACCAAACAAACAGCCAGTCCAGAATCCCCTCGTACACTCTGACTCAATTCTGTCATCACAAAACCCTCCAACTGTCTATAAATTGAGCCTGTGTGCTCATTTTGGAGTTGCCATCTAGAAAGAGGCAATCCTATCCGTATCATGCTAGACTAAAACACTCTGTTTTTTTTTCATTCTGCCTTGGAGTCTTTCTTCAGTAGACCACCCAAACCCTAACACTCCACTAGCCATGATAGCTTTCTTTTGGAATAGCAGAAGTCGAGATGCTGGAGCAGAAAGAATTCCATGAGTGCCTGATAGTATGAGCTACAGAAAAGCCTAGGCTGTGCGAGAAAAGAAGCATCCGAGAGAGAGAGAGAGAGAGAGAGAGAGAGAGAGAGAGAGAGAGAGAGAGAGAGAGAGAGAGAGAATAGAGGAAGAAGAAGAAGAAGAAGAAGAAGAAGAAGAAGAAGAAGAAGAAGAAGAAGAAACCTTAGACTGTATTTAGAGTGTAAACCCATGAATCCTTTGTGTAAAGTCTAGGTCTGGGATGCAGACTAAAGCATAGAAAACAAATTATATGAATTAGAACATTGGTTTTCCTTGATGTACAAGAGGATATGAACATACAAAATAAGGAAGTATTGAAAATGTACATGACAAAAAAGGAACACATACACACTGAACTTTAGTGCCAAGTGTCAGGAATAGATGGCAATTAAATAATGATAACGTTAAAGGATGCAGGGAGCATATACCACTTTACTTGCAAAATCTTTCAAAATTCAATGTTTCTATGCTCACATCTAAAGATGGAGGGCCATGGACAAATGTGTTCCTCGTTATGAGAACAAACAACTGCCAATCAAGCTGCACACTTTTCCTGGTATGAAAGATTAAGCACTTTTTTCTTCTCTGTTGCTATATTACAAACAAAACAAAAAGTGATGAATCTGGCAAAGGGTTGAGTAGGGATGAATGAGGAAGTTTAAAGGGATGAGATGGAGGTGAGAGAAGGGAGAGTAATCAGAGTACATAGAATACAGAAATCAAATTATCAAATAAAATTAATCAATGAATAAAAATGGTTGTATGCCTGGGGCAGCACAACAACACCTACGTCCACAGCCCTTGGGTTCAGATGAATACTACTTCATTGCTGTCGATAAAGCTCCACACTCCATGTGCTTTCCTTGGGCTGGAGATGGTTTTAACACCCTGAGTAACTTTCCTTAGACAAGTATATTCCTGATAAGCTATACTTAAGTATGTACTTCGCAGTCACTCATTTTTGGCCATCTGTTTCCTACTGAGACAGAAATACAATGGAATGGGAATGTTCTATTTCAGGAAACACAGGTGACCAAGAAACTGACACAACTGTGCTTTCATAGAGGGTACTTATACTCATATGCCTTCAAAGGCAAGGAAAGTGGCAGGATTCTCACAATAGCAGAATATTTGGATAGTTGCGATGAGAACAGAATGGATAGAAATTACAAGTGACCAGTGACCTGATTCACAAGAGTCTAAACTTTCAGTGTAAAGTCTGTCTGCCCACATGGCTAAGACTCTTACCTCTCCTGTGTGTTCAGGAATATCCTTAGGTTCCACACCTCAAGGTGTAGTTACATGGCCATGGAATAAGAAAAAATTATTGGGAATAGGGGGTGTCAAAAGCCTCTTGGGTAGATAACATTAATTTATTCAAAAATTCAAAAATTATTTGAATAATCCTCAAATATAATTTATATGTGATATATAAACCTATATGTATATACAAATTAAAATGATAATTTGTGAAAAATTAAATAATTTAGTATATTTTATTACTGTCTCAATAGAGAGATGTATACATGTGATAGAGCAACAGACAAAGGAAAAGTGCTTAATGTCCTCAAAGGCTTTCCTACTTTCTACTTTCAAATCTGAATTGGAGACTGAGCCACGTTAGTATAGGGGTCTGATTCTCTTCAAACTTGTTTACTATGCCTTGACATTCCCTTCATGACTGTTATTCATGATGTCCATAGTTTTCCATTTGATAGCTTGACCCCACTGTGCCATTATTGAGAGCTGCTATTGGTCATGCTACTTTCTGTCTTCCAAGTTCCCATAAAGAACCAGCCTTAGTGGAGAGTGGGGTATGACTTTCACATGAACTCTGGTGCCTCACATTTGACCATGTCCCCTGGAGGGGGAGACCTGGTGGCACTCAGAGGAAGAATAGCAGGTTACCAAGAAGAGACTTGATACCCTATGAACATATACAGGGGGAGGAAGTCCCCCTCAGGAAGTCATAGGGGAGGGGAATAAGGGGAAAATGGGAGGGAAGGAAGAATGGGAGGATACAAGGGATGGGATAACCATTGAGATGTAACAAGAATAAATTAATAAAAAAATTTTTTTAATTACAATGGTGAAATTAAAAAAAAAGAAACAATGAAAGTTGGGTTCAGAGCTCTATTTATTTCTGACACAGCATGAGACACTAAGTGTATGCACTAGAGCCAGGAATTACTCACATAGGATATGGGTTGTATATAGCCTAAATAAATCCATGTGGGATTTAAATTAAAGCTCCAGAAATACTGGTTATGATAAATTACTTTATAAACTGTATAATCATGTATGTTCTCCTTATGAACCAGATCAGTCATTCAAGCATAGCTGGAGTTGCAGATAATCAGAGAGAACATTGCATGTGCTCATTTATTGTTGTTGTTCCAGGAACACTGGTGTAGATTTTTATGCAAGGATATAAGCATCTCAACTTGGCAAGTTAACATTATAGCACTGAATGGAAGCTACTACATCAATACTAGACTTTGTGGCAACAAGGACCCAGCCAAGATTTTGCTTTTCCCCCACCAATTCTCTGGATTGAAATGACACTAAATGTCACAGTGCT
Organism: Acomys minous; assembly: GCF_964271855.1. NCBI lineage: Eukaryota > Metazoa > Chordata > Mammalia > Rodentia > Muridae > Acomys > Acomys minous. Next base: position 87,975,005 of record NC_140484.1, read on the forward strand.
GTGACTCCTGGGCTTCCAGTTGCACAGAAACACCTTCCTTTTTTTTTACATCCTCTAGTTGTCTGTGGCCGATTTTCTCTTCATGTGCTTTCAGTTTGTGTTTCACCTTCTTGCTGTTATTTACACCCTCTACATCATTTCCATCCATATCCCCCTTTTAAATGTTGTGCCAGCATTTGCTTGTCTTTCTGGCCTGAGCATTATCAGCATCATTAGTGTTGAATGCTACCTGTCTGTCATGTGGCTCATCTTCTATCACTACCAATGTCCAGGACAGACATTAGCTGTCACCTGCATCTAGTTTTTGCTCTGACTCTGTTGTTTGTTGTCTTGAAAAGGAAAGTATGTTGTTTAGTGCATAATAGTTCTGACTTCTTTTGGTGTTGGGCATTTTATTCCATCAGTACTGGCATGGTCAGTTGTTTTACTTTTGGCTCTCTCTGTGTTTAGCGTCATTCTCCTTGCCAGATCTTCTATGTGGATCACACAGGATTCCTGTGACCAGAATGTATGTGACCATTGCACTCACAATGTTGGTCTTCCTAATCTTTGTTCTTCCATTTGGGATCTACTGTATCCTTGAACAATGGGTTGGGCATTTTTACTATGCTAAAATTTGTGATTTTTGCCATGAGACATGATTCCTATTCTGTGTTAACAACTGTGCCAACCCCATCATTTTCTTTCTAGTTGCATCTGTTAGGCACCGCAATTTTCGGTGGAAAAGTCTGAACCTACTTCTGCAGAGAGCCATGCAGGACACAGCTAAGGAGGAAGAAGTGGAGACAGCAGTCCTTCAGGAAATCCTAAAGACATGGAAACAATTTAGTGCAGCAGCTGAGAGTTTTTTGATCAGATAGAAAGGATTCTGATAGAGATTTTTTTCTTATTCATGTGAGCTATTTTTCACAACCTTGTTCAGTTTGTTGCCCAATATTCAACCAGGCAAAAAAAAAAAGCCTAAAATTTTTTGTGAAAGTATAGTGATACAGAACTTGTTATACAAAAACTGACTGCAGAATTTCTGGAGCTGTTACTCAGTTCTTCACTGCCTTCTTCTGATGGCAGTCCTCAAAAGGATTCTGTACTCAAAGACTACTACCATTGACAAATCCCTCTTTCATCAATTGGGTAAAGAAAATGCAGGAGAGGATTGCTTTTCTTTAGGGTTATATCTTGCATTAAATTTTTTTAAAAAACCCTTTTCTCAATGTTCTGGATGTTCACACCTTTAATCTCAGCACTTAGGAGCCAGAGCCCAATGGATTGCTGTAAGTTTGAGGCCTTCTTTGTCTACAGAGTGAAAATCAGGACAGCCAATGCTGTACAAAGAAACCCTGTCTGGAAAAACAAAAATAAAGCAGCGACAACAACAAAACCCACAAGACTGAGGAATTAAGTAGATACACTTTATTATCCTAGTACTTGCTAATTTCCACAGGTTGTAAAGAGTATATGTAATGAGCATATTTCTGAATGTATATATAGCTTAGCAAACAAATATTCATTCTTAAGAGAGGGTCTTTATATTTCTATTCACCCAGTAGAGTCCTCACATTCAAATTCACTGTGTCTTTCCCTTTTAGCATTGAAGAGTTCTGTTGTTTAATGAGATGCATCAACATCCCTGTGTACATGAAGTGTAGAGAGACCACCATGTGTGCTTCTCTTCACAATGCCTTGCACGGTCAAGTCTTCTCTCTTTCCCCTTCTGACTTTGACACGAGTCCCTTTCTCTCCGACTGCCTAATCCTTTATGATAAATTTCTAGTGAGTCCTCTAGAATAGGTTTCTTTGAAATAAATCCTGGCTCAAGCTACATTACTCTCCAGTGGCCACAGCATTGATTATTTGAATTATCCATATTTTAGTAACATTTTTCTATTAAACAATGCTTCAGTTTTAAAGCTGCAGAGAGTGACATTTTCAGTTGAAGCACGATTAAGAGAGCACAATATACACAGACCAAAAGAAACAGGTCAATAAATTGTCTTCAGTGAGTGTGGCTGTAGCACTCAGAAGCAATCAACTCATGGAAGTATCTTTATCTCTCTTCATTTTCCTTCCTTTTAGTCATGACTCTTTCCCTGAGAGACTTTTACTGTCCATATTTCTGTTCTATACTTTTAGAGTGCAAATTGAAAAAGTGTAGTGGGAAGATTGGTATACATGAGGCAAAATGATTGATGTAGTTGGACAAACTAACCTATACATTATCTAACATAAATACTGATTTTTCTTCTTGTGACAAAATTTCATATTTAAAAGAAGTCTTAGGTTAAATCACTGTTATTTCAAGATATAGCATAATGTCTATTACTATAATGGTGCAAATGGGAATGGTCCCCATAGGCTCATGGATTTTAATTCTTTGTCCACATTTGGTCGAACTGTTTGGAAGTGATAAGGAGGTGAATGCTCATTGCAGGAGATGTGACATTGGATATGCACTTGAGGTTTCAAAGGCAAGTATTGTTTCCATCCTTCGTGTGTGTGTGTGTGTGTGTGTGTGTGTGTGTGTGTGTGTGTGTCTGTTTTGTACTTATGCATATCAGATTTATGGAATTAGCTACTGCTACAATGCTATGTCTGCCTGTTTTCCGGGCTACTGCCATGTTCTCTGCCTTGATGGTCATGCACCCTAAGCCAATGGAAACAAGGGCCCCCAAGTTATTTTTTAGAACTTTCTCTGACCAATGTAAGTAGAAATGTAACCAAAACATAAGCTGGTACCAAAATCAGGGATATTCCTGGAGCAAGCCTGACTATGCTTCACTTTGGGGGTCATGTGGAATACTTTGGGACATTGGAATAGGAAAGCAGTGGGATTCTAAAGGTGGCCTTTAGTGGAAGCTTGAAAGACAGTCATACAACAAACAACAAGGACTATAAAGATCAACTCAAGAAGTTTCAAGGTGGCACAATGTTTGCAGCTGAGTTACAGACCATTTCTTTGCCATGCCAGCCAGCAGAATTGACCAGTAACTAGTTATGGTGCATGAGGATTGAAAAATAAAAAAGGTATATGAAAATATAGAAAAGATATAGCAAAAGAGATAAGGAAAAAAGTATTTGTGAGGACTAACAGTAAATACTAATGCCTGAGTATATTTTTCTCAGATTTTTAAATACAGTATTCATCCATGAGAATCTAAAGATTCTTGAAACAGAAACAAATGCTACCAATTAATTTAGTTATCTATATGCTTACACTTCTTTCATCTCAAGGCCAAAGAAGTACATCAAGCTCCACATCTTAATCTGGAATTAATAATAAACTTTCTTATCTAACACAAGTATATTGCCAAGTCTTCAAGACTGTGAGAAAGTCTGTAAGCCAAGGTCTTAAGTTCTTGGCCTGATTCTGTTAAGCACTAAAAATATGCTTCCCAACAATTCTTATGATATTTTGGCAAATAATGTGACTATATTTTGCCCTTGTCCTAAGAATGTGCCTGGGGGTATGGTGGGGCCATTAATCACAGCTCTCAGGAGGCAGAGGCATGTGGATCGCAGTGAGTTCAAGGCCAGCCTGGTCTACAAAGAGAGTCCAGGACAGCCTTGGGTACACAGATAAAACCTGTCTCAAAAAACAAACAAACACACACACACATAAAGAGGGCTGGAGAGATGGCTCAGCAGTTAAGAGCACTGTCTGCTCTTCCAGAGGTCCTGAGTTCAATTCCCAGCAACCACATGGTGGCTCATAACCATCTATAATGTGATCTGGTGCCCTCTTCTGGTGTGCAGGTGTACATGCAGGCAGACTGTATAAATAATTAATAAATCTTAAAAAAAAAGAATGTGCCTGAAACTAAATTGAAAACTTTTGGATAAATTTTGTTTGAGGAGGGGATTAGGTCAACCACTAAGAAGAGCAAGCAGTGAAAATTTGAGGTGAAAAAAAAATATACATTAGGAATCTGGTGTTCTGCTCTGAGATATTAGTAATTGAAAGAAAGGCCCAATGTGTAATGGAATAAAAGGAGTGTTGCTCCAGGACAAGATCCTACCCAGTTAAACTTCCACTTGCAAAACAGAAATGCCTAAAGATAGCTAAAACAATGGAAAACTTATTCAATAATTGAAAGCTACAAATCAAACCATATGCAAATATAGTTGCAGGAGGAGGTGAGATCCCATACTAAGCTGGCAGTAGAACTTAGCAACATCAATCATGTGGTTCTGGCCTCCAGATAAGAAGGATGCAGCAGCAAAAGATTTATAGAATTTTCCTCCAATGTTAAGGAAAGGCACTGAAGCCAAGTATGTGGTCCCTTCATGGAGGCCCACAGAGGTCATTGCATGAACCTGTGAAAATGAAGCCTAGCTTATCACTGGACACACAAGATGCTGGCGATGCCAGAATTGTGTTATACCTGCCAAGAAGAGATGCGTAGAGGATATGGAACCATCCCAACTAAGTGAAATGTGTTGCAGTTACAAATCTGAATAGGCAGAAGCTTCTCAGCCTTTTGACCCCAAGACATGGAGCTACAGTATTTGTAGTTTGCCACTGTGGAATTTGCTTTAGGTTTGGCCAAGTATTCCCTAATTATTCCCCATTTCTCTCTTTAGGAATGGTACTGAATAGCCTGTACCACTGCATGATGGAAACATGAACTTGGTTTGTAATTTGAAAAGGGGTTACAATTACAAGACTGTCTTGAGTTCTAGGACAGGCTTTGGACAATTAAACAGCGTCGAGACTGTCATAGCCTCTGGGTACTGCACTGAATGCATTGTCCATTATGATTTGGCTACAAGCCCATGGGGGGGCAGTACATGAACTGTGCTGGTTTGAATGAGCATTTTCTAAGTAGGCTCATGCATTTGATTGGTCAGTCCAAAATTGATGGGCAATTTTGGGAAAGATCATGAGATGTGGCTTTGTTGGGTAAAACACATCACTTAAGGTGAGCTTTTCAAGATTTAGAAACCTTTCTCATTCCCTGTTGTTGTGGCTCCCCAGCTTCTTTCTTGGGGAGCCCATGTAAGCTGTCAGACACTGCTCCAGTGCCATGCTTGCCTTCCACCATGCTAGCTCCCATGATGCTCATAGACCTTACCCTTTAAAACTGTAAGTTCTCAAATTAAAGGTCAACCAAGAATTTTTATAAGTTGCCCTATTCATGGTATCTCATCTCGTCAATACAAAATGAACTAAGACAGTAATTTTATGTTATCTTACATGATTGTTACTCAGTATCACTGACCTAAGCTCTTTGTTTTCTGTCTTTTACTCATGAAAAGACTTGCCAACCCTCATCATATTGTTGTTCTGTGTATACTGACTCTGTAAAATACATTCCACTTTAAAATGAGATTATGCGTTTGTTTCCTTCTATTGATCTTTTAAAATTGTATAATATACATTAAATCACCCACACTGCAGCAAATGGCCAGGTCTCCTTGCTCTTTACAGTTGAGTCATCATGTTCTGTACATGACTGTCAGTTTCATGACCAATTCCTTCCTTGTCTGAGTTACACCCCTACCTTGACTATTGGAATAATTATTCAATAAACATGGAAAATATGCATTTATAGAATGATATATATCTGTCCATCATTTAATTTTAAGCTGAAATGGCTTCATTTTAAAAAATAGGAATCTGATATCATTTTAGTTCTTTTTAATTATTTTATATTTCTTTCATTTTTGTGGGTATTATATGAAACCATTGTTAGAGTTCTGCTCAGTATTCCTACTTGTGATGTCATTGCTTACCTGCCATGGGTAAACCCTCCATGTGGTTCCTCTCTCTCTCTCCCTCCCTCTCTTTTTCTCCCTCCCCCCACCCACCCCCCCTCTCTCTCTCTCACTCTCTCTCCTTGTCACTCTTTCTGTCTCTGTATTTCTGTCTCTCTCTGCCTTTTTCTGTCTCTCTGTCTCTCTCTTGCATACTCTTTCCTCCTTTCCTTCTCTCCATGCTCACTTAATAAACTCCTCTATAACATCTTCTGCTTGGTATCTGATATCTTTTTTATCTTATTGTCTTATTATCTTATATTTTATATTAATCATAAAATTTGTGGCCCGTATAGGGAACTACTGTTATGATTGGGGAATCTCTATTTTTATAATAAATTTACACACTTTAGATGCCATATTCAGCAGATCTCTGACAAGTTTGAGGGTTGGCATATTTGAGTTAATTGATCTCTGTACCTCCTTATCTGCTTTAAATTATAGTTTGTAAACATAAAATAGAATATTATGATCTCATTCTATGTTTGACCATGAAAATATAATTAATCACTTTGTTTTTTTAGCATGATTAAAACACATTTTTGAACATGTTAAAGGAATTGATCATTTATAAGCACTTAACAATTAAAGCTAGGAGTTTTGGCTTTATCCTGGTTAACTGGAGCATTAAAACCCATAAGCACAGCCCAAAAAGAGCAGAACAGTTTTGTATGATCAATAAGATCACATTTAGAATTCTAGGCTAAACATATTTTAAGGCAGTGATTTAAATATTAACATTGTAAACAAATGAATGTTAATACAGAATAAATTGCAGAATAATTCAAAAACTATATCAAACCTATTAGCCAGGAATGGTTGGATCCAGGTTATCTGGTGACAGGAGGAACAACATTTATTTACTTGTCTAGGAATTAGAAAAAAAAACATAAGAAAAAACACAAAACTTTATGGATCAGGATAGATACACACCCAATAAACTGTCATATGATTTTTTATTATTGAGGGCAGAAAAGAAATAAGAGACTATTTTTATTTTTACTTTAAAGGAAGGCAAGTTAACACAGCTTTCAGTCACAATTCACCATGTGGAGAAGGGTAACTCTGCCCCTGGCTTTCCCTGGTCCACCTTTGGGCAGTAGGAGCCAGGCATGTGCCTGTCTTATGTACCTTTGGTGGGCCTTTGGTGGTAAAGGAGGAGGGACCAGGACAGTGGCAGGAAGCAGGCATCTGTAAAGTGTTTGCCATTAAGATGGCAGCTAGCAACTTGGTTTACTCAAAAGCTCTATCTACCTCCTCCATCCTGAACCAACATGTTGTAGCTGCCAGTGCAGGGGCATGGTTGCACAGCTGGCTTCACAGTGGCTCTGTTGCCAGGGGAACATGGTTGTAGCTGTGGCTGTGGGCTCTCTACCGACCCTGTTCCATCCTGTTCTGGGCGCTTAGCTCTGTGCAGACCTTGGGGTTCTAAAAACCCCAAGATCCTCAGGCTAGCATTCCAGAAAGGCAGCCGTGTGATGGTGGGGCTGCATTAGATCTCCATTGGTGCCACAAGAGTCTCTATCTAGGGGGGTTGAAGGAGCAGCTGGCAGAGCTCAGCTAGGCCAATGTTACCCCCCTAGAAGGACCCAAAATTGGTCATAGTGTGTGATGGGCATTTGCTCGCCAAAAACAGATCCAACAGGGACAACGGTGATGTTGGGACATTGGGATGGCAGCCAGGTTACTCCAGCCAGTGGCCGTCTATTGGTTCAGTCAAGGTTCACCAGGAACAACTTCTTTGAGGGAGGGGTTCAGCCATGTGCCAGAGTGAATTACCTGCACTCCAGGTCCCAGGAGAAAGCAAAGCAGAAGAAATTGTCTCAGCTTAGAATCTCGGGTCTGAAGGCAGAGTGGTGATGAGGTAAGACCAGAATGAAAGGAGATTTTAGAATGAAATTTGGAATAATGGAGTTCAGTATAAAGGATTCCAGACTTAAGTTAGTCATGGAAGAACCTTTTTTATACAGAGCCACCAATTTTAAGATTAAAAAAAATGAGGCAATGAGATGATAAGGTAACAAGATAAGATAAAGTAATAAAGTACCTGGTGCTAGGTAGTCTCTGCCTATGGTGCCATGCTGCCACAGGGGACAATTGGGATACTGTCTATTTACCGGGGTATGACTAACTATTCATCTCTGCCATTTTTATTAATACATAGATTCCTTTAGGTGACAATTTATACTTCTCAGGGCTCTGACCACATTGATGGTTAAACTGATGTTAGCTTGCTAGCTAGAAAACAAGCATGATCTGCTTAGCCCAAAGCAATCTGTCAACTCACTAGCTAGTTAAGACTACTAGATACTAGATCTCTTATTTAAAAAGACAAATATGCTTGTCTTATTCACAGGCCTCAGGTTAATGATAAACAGGCTTCAGATACCTTCCCAGTCCTCTTCAAATGCAGGAGATCGAACTTTTAACTGTCAGGTTTTGGGACTCCCCTATCCCTAACTACCTGATTGCCACCTGTTTGCACATAACAGCAGCTGAATTCTCTCTTCCTAGCAGCATAATGCTTCCCTTTGTCTGAGAGACTGTCAACACCTCTCTGGTTCACTGGGAGCAGAGGTTTCCAACCCTGGTCTGCATGACTGTGGCTGGTCCTTCTCACTAAACTACAACTAGGACCTTCTCCTCCCCTCTCCCTAACTTCCCAATTACCACCTTTCAGCACTAAACACCTGCTGACAACCCTGGTGTACATGACTGTGGCTGTTTCTTCTCACTAACCTACAACTAGGACTTTTTTTTTACTGGGTGAAACAACCGACACAACTCTTCTACTGCCTCTGCTGCCACCACCAAAAACTTCCTATTACTAAGTGGGCTCTGTCCCTGAGCCAGATCATCCACAGTTGAGCTGCACTTTTGGTCACTGCTAAATACTGATGAGTCGCTGGAACCCTGTCCCATGGGTTACTATCCATTTTTGGGACACACTAACAGATAATTGGCTCCACTGTCCCATGAAAAACAGTCCATCTGCCTCTTCTCCAGGCTCCTCTGGAATGTCTTCTGAGAACTTCAAATCCTTACACCAGCATTAAGGGCTTCTAAGCTTACATGCCTCTGCAACCAATCTTGGACAGATACAGAACTAAACTGTTTTAATTATTGCCAGCAATCACGTAAAATGGAAGGAAGCTCCCTATATCTGGACCTTTTCATTGCTCTCCCATGTTCAAGCCTCTTCTAAGGTAAAATGGAAGCAAATATCCCATGTTTGAAACTTTTCTTTTCTCTCCCCAAATTTTTAAGCATCGTCAGAATTGTCTCTTTCGTTGTTTTCAAGCCTTTTCTCTTTGCTCTCCCAAGAGTTTCAAATGTACACCTCAAGGGTATTTTTCCCTAATCTACTAACTTTGTCTTCTGCCCGCATATATGTTCCAGTATCCTTTCAGACTTCCTACATCTGGGACATCATCAAAGCAGCTACCCACAAGTGCTCCTGTCCAACTTTGTATATCATGCCACCTGGACCTACATTGTTCCTTCTAGCTGAACCTGTATTGCCCTTCCCAGATGCAGATGTTCTTTGACTCTGAACAGCAAATCAGCAGCCTGTTCTTCTGGAACCAGGCCAACATTTTAGCCTTTTAAACCCCCTATTGCCTGCCCCCACCCCTGGTGCCGACTTCTACTCTCAGCAAGAAGCAGTTAGGACAATTATGTTTGCCCCTTATCTATTGCAAAAGGATGAAATGGTGTGCTCCAGGCCCAGGACAAACAGCTCCAGGTTCCCCCAGCACTCCTTGGTCCCTAGCTGCTGCAGGACATGGCTGACATAGCCTGCCTCTACTGAAACTTTCAGTGCAGAACTTTTCCTTCCCCTTCACTATAAAATCTGGACATTTTGTTCCTATTGATTTTTTTTTCTCTCTCTCTTTTCCTGTGACATGGCAGCCAAAAGCTGCTTCCAATGAACCTACATTCATATATTTTAACTTACCTTATATAAAATAATGCAACATTCCTCATTTTTTAATTATAGGAAAAGGTTAGAGTTCAGCTTCAGTCTGCCTACCTGTGATGTCATTGCTTACCTGCTATGGAGGCATGGCCATGCCCAGGTCCATAAAAAAGGACATACACTCCATGTGGTCTCGCTCTTCTCACTCTTCATGTCTGAGTCTCTCTCTCTCTGGGGCAACCCTCCCCCTTTCCTTTTCTCACATTTCTCATTTAATAAACTCCTCTATAACATAATATTTGCTGCCTGGTATCTGTTTTTTTTTCTTCTCTTATTATCTTATTTTTTATTCATCATAATAACCATAATTTCCCTTTATTTTTCACTCCAAAATGTCCCTTACATTCTTGTTTTGTTTCACATTAATAACCACTTTTGTCACTAATTTTTGTTACATACTTACATGTAGACATATATGCACACACATATAATCCTAAATATATGTGCTCATTATATGTTATTTGTTTTTAGAGATGAAACTTTTGTATTGTATAACCAGTTGGTATGGATTTTTTTTAAAAGGAAAGACTATATTCCCCACTCTCAGCATTCCTTAGGTGCTTGTTGTTTGTAGGAAGTGTTGAGGTCTTGTGGACTTATCCCATACCAGTTTGTCGTGTCTATTGTTACTGTACATTGTTTGTTTTCTTTTGGGTTCATGTTGGTGAGAGTTTATGTGTGTAGGGTCAGATATTACTTGGAGATACAATATCACAGCAAACTTCTAGATCCTCATGCTCACAAGATCTCCCACTTCCAAATCTCCCACCCTTCTGCAATGACACCGAAAGCTTAGTTGCAGTGGTTGCTTTATAGATGTACTCACTGGGACTGGGCTTCATAACTTCATTTTGATTGGTCATGTTTTCTTTATTAGTCTGCATATATTGTAAAAAGAATTTCATTTTATGAGAGGGGAGTATGATACTCCTAACTGAGTAAAAGACTTTTCCTGAAGTTTAGTAAAGTTGTGGTTGTAAGTTCTCTTTGAAGATCAATGACTTCACTACCCCTTAGTGTATGGCTATGTTTTGAGTGCCAGGCATGATTTCCATCCTGTTAATGTCATCTTAAGTCTAATTACAGAGCTAATGGTTACAAGCAAGGTATTTGTGCCACTGTTTACCCTTATAGTTGTCATGAGATGCTGGATATTGTTGTGGCTTATAGCTGAGTAGGATTTTTCTTTGCTTCCCATTGGAAGATTGTGTGGTTCTTTTACATGAAAGTAATGATAGATCTCAATGAGGAGACAATAACATTAGTTCCAATTCAGGTCTACGGGGTTTGTGTATAAATTGAATTGACTCCTTAGCAATAGGGTCTTACCTTTCATATCTGGGAAAGAAACTAAGAGAATTATCCCATATTTTTAGAACTATCCCATATCTCTTAGATAGCCATGTTTGTCTTTATATTTAAATGTAATACAAGTCTCTATATTTAGTTTCTTTATTAGATGATGCATATTTAAGTTATAGGTAGATTATCAATGGTCAAATGCACAGCTCTTACTGATTAGGGCCTTTCACTCATTTTTGTTTCTAATTCTGGGTATTGAGTAGAGGTTCCCATGTACAAGGAGCTACATTTTCTTCCCTATTCAATATTTTGGGTTTTTTGCATTCCTAGATCTTTTGGATCAGTGTAATTGTTTTATTTCCACACCATTTTTTCTGTGATGGCATAACATCCTTTAAAAATAATCATATATTAGCTGTCTCAACGGCAAAAATTCTTGCATGCAGCCTGATGACCTGATCTCAACCTCTGGACTTCAAAAGTATGCAGTGTTGTCTATATGTGTAAATATATATATATATATTAAAAAATTTTTAAAGAAAAGAAAGAGCAAATATATTTTTCCATATCATCTTTGAAATGCCCCTCATTTCCAAGTCTCTCTTACCACATTCTGTAATATAAAGAAATATATCTCGTTTTATTAAAACAAAGAATCTATAAAAAATACTGCATTAGCAAAAAGAAAACGTTTTCATCTGATACTCATCCTCCAATAGTGAGTGGCATAGTGAGGGACAAGCAAGTCTCTACCTGCTGTGCATGGGCAAGAACAGCAGAGGGCATCTTTAGAGTTTGGAGCCATGCCTTTCACAAAATGATCTAGTACTCGTAGAAAAACAGGCTCTAAACACAGACTAGGACTGGGGAACAGAACTGCCTGTAGAAGTATCTATGTGAGACCTAGGCACTTACTGGACAGGTTTGAGTATCTGCCTACATCACTGCTAGTCATATGCCACCTTGCCAAGAATGTGTATATGGCTGTGGTTATGGGACTCAGGTACAAATCAGCTTGTTATTAGTCTTGGTGTCCAAGGGACTGTCTCTATTACTTACCCTCAATCCTTGAGTAACACAACTATGACCAAGCATAAGGTCATAAACCAAACTCCAAAAGTGTTTTGGACCAGAAATAAAATTCTGCTCCAGTGAAGCAGATCAATGTTTTGATGCGCATCCTCACAAGGTGTCCTTTTTAGCTTTTGGAAAACCCCAAGTCTCTGAAGATTCCTAAAGACTTATGACTCAGACTCCAGGGGACAGAATCAGTCTAATTGTCCAAGGGGACTGACTGTTGTCTTCATTAATAGTTCTGTGATCTGGAGATTTATAGTGTGTGGTAAAATTTAATATATTGGAGATAAAACATAAGAAGAATGAGCAGAGCTCTTTGACCTCAAACTATACTGAGTAGGTAAAGCCTTATACTGAAAAGATCTGTAGGGTAGACCATATGAATCTACAAGGTCTCATTCTATATAATAACTATTTGAGCCAGACATCGACATAATATGCTGAGGTCACAAGTCTATCTCAACAATATGGATCACATAGGTTCATGCTGTTTCAGGACTGTGCTTATTTTTCTGGATTGTGGGTTCACGGTATGTCAGCCTTGCAGTCAAACTGCAGATTCAGTGTACTATGGGAGCTGGGGATAGTCTTATCTCAAAGATTACTATCATGTCTAGGACTAATGCCAAAGTCTGTGGCTACAGTTATGTGATGAGCCACATATGTGAGACTGCCCTGGCACCAGAGGAGATATTAAGCTGTGTGCAAAACCTCACAACATCCCAACACAGACTTGACATTTTGAAAGACATACTAAATAGGGAATATCTAACAAATACCTAAAGAAAAAATTCCAGAAAGTAACAAAGAAAAATATAGTTTTGATCATGTGAAAATACTTGATAAATTGCTGACTGCACTCCATGTCATGATTGTTAAACACATGAACTGGCAGCAGCTGTGTACACCTGCAAAGCATCTAGCCGGTTAAAAATTATAGTTGGGCTCCAGTCAACTTTAGTATGATTACAAATTGTTTCATCAACTAGGGCATCAGAGTTGAGAATTCTGAAAGCTCAAATAGTGACCATTTGTAAAAGTCTCAGCTATAATACTCCTTGGCACATTCTCACAGGTCTTGACATCATACTCCAAAGATACTCTATCAGCTATGTTCATTGATAGATATTCTCTTCAAAATAGCAAGAAAATGGAAACAGCCTAAACCTCCTTCACCTGGTCAATGCGTAAGGTGTAGTGGATAGTGCTCAAATATAAATCAAATGGAATTATAAAATTTGGGGGTAATGGATGAAACTGAGTGAAATAACACAGATCAAGAAAGTTTAACATTATATGCTATTTTTTCTTTGTGTATCCTAATTTCAAATCTTTGTATTTTGAGTTTATAACCTGAAGGAGCCAAATGTCCTACTTTGGTTTCTGCTGTTGTGATAAATATCATAATCAAAGGCAACATAGGAAGGAAAGTGACTATGCAGCTTATATATCCTGGGTTGAATCCACTGATGGAAGTCAAAGCAGGAACTCAGGGCAGGGACTTGCAGTTTGGAACTGGAACAGAAACCACGGAGGAATGTTGCCTACTAGCTTGCCCTATGAGGCTGAGCAGGCATGGTTACTGTCGTACATTTGCTCCCTCCTACATCAATGATTAATCAAGAAAATTCCCTCAGAGGTTGCCTACAGGCCAGTTTAATGAAGAAAATATCTTATTAAGATTTCTTCTTTTGGGCTGGAGGGATGGCTCAGAGGTTAAGAGCACTGTCTGCTCTCTTCCAAAGGTCCTGAGTTCAATTCCCAGTAACCACATAGTGGCTCACAACCATCTATAATGAGATCTGGTGCCTTCTTTTGATGTACATGCAGGCAAACACTGTATATATGATAAATAATAAATCTTTTTAAAAATTCCTTCTTTCAAGATATGTCTAGGTTTGTGTTGAGTTGACAAATACTGATCCACTTTACAAAATAGAAGAAAGTAAACTTAGGAACATGGCACAGAAGAGGATCAAGGGAGGTGGAGAATATAACACAGGTCCTGTGAAGAAGAAATTTTAAAAAATAGGTGAAGATTTTAGTGCAGAATATTAATAGAAAGGGAGAGGGATAAGAAACATTATACATATCTGAAAATGGAAAAAGGCTATACACACATTATGATCTTTCTCTCTTCTTTCTTTTTTTTTGTTATTCAAGACAGAGTTTCTCCACATAGCTCAGGTTTTCCTGGAACTCATTATGTAGACCAGTGTTGGGCTGGGGAGCCATATACCCAGAGACAGCTGGCCTGGAACAAGAATGATGTTGAGGCATGATCAAGTGCACAAAATCTTGTCATGAGAAAGCAAGAGTAGTACTATTCCCTCTATAACCTCAGCCTGGCACAAGTAGCCCTTTGGCCATCCTGCCACCTTTGAGATGGCCACATTCCTGGAGGTCAGACTACAGGTTGATCTTCTTACCATATGAGGTCATGTCCAGCAGAGACCTGGAGTTCTTCTTCATGATAATAAGGCATTGCAAGCACCTTGACCATGGCCAATGATGTTCACTCATCATAAGTGTCTCTATCCGTTCTCCAATGGTTTGTGTAGCTTTTGTTTCCCCCATTTAAAGTCCTATCTCTTTGAACCCTGTCCCCCAGGACGTTTATTTCTCCTGCATTCACTGCAACCTGAAATTTCAATCTTCCAGCTGTTTCTGCTTTCCTTCTCCTCTCAGGATCCACTGGTTGTGATTGTAGGTGGTTGTGCCATTACAGTTTAGGAAGTATTGCCAAGAATCCTTGCTGGCACCACAGCATTGGGCTTGAATAGATGGCCACAACAGGCATGAGGATAGTGAGTCATCTCCTAGAGGGATACCAATCACCACCACCCACCTTGCCTCTCCATATGAGAGCTGGCAGTGTGTATTTTCCTTTTCTCCCTTAATTCCAGGTTAATGCCATTCAGCAGAACTAAGTAAGGTGAAGAAAATGTTGAAACCTTCTGGCCAAGTTTACTTCTTGGCAATGGTAGAAGGTCTCTAACCCTCTTCTCAGGCCTTGACAGCTGATCGCCCCTATGTTTTATTTTATTAAAAAAGAAAACCTATTTACTCATAGCCCAGTAAAAGCCAATTAGTGCAGTCTTCAGTTTGCCTGATATTTTCAGTCAGGCTCTTGTTTAGGGACTTTGGGGAATGCCTCAATGTAGAAATCGCATGGCCTCCCAGGAAAGTATCTCTCTGACCTCTGTATTTCAAAACTTTCTTATCATATAAAAACTAAAAAAGAGCATAGAGAAGATTCACAACACAATAGCTTCATCATTCTTTGAGGCTCACTCTGGCCCCACCCATTCTGCTCTAAGATTCCATGAGGGCTGCTGCCAGCACATTCTGGCCCAATGATGTTGTCAGTTGCCAGCCAAGGGATAGTTCCCCACTGCTCCCACCCAAGTGCCACTCGTGCCACCACACCATCAGGGCAGCAGGGCTATGGCAATGAAGTCAAATGCTACACTAGAGAGATGCTCATTTCTTTTCCAGCTCTTTCTTCCAACAAAAAACAATAGTACCTAAATCCAAAGAATGACAGGGAAGGTTCTGCTCCTGAAGTCTGAGCTAACACAACTAGCACAAAACTTAGAATTTTCTTGTTTGTTTGTTCCAATTTTTGAAAAAAAATGTTATAATGGAAATAACTCAATATTAAAGGTCCCTTCATAAGAAATGGTTTTTTCCTTCCAATCCTGGGAATAACTCATTGTCAATGGTCCCTTCATAGGAGAAAAATATCTAGGATGAGCTCTACTTATAATACAAAAACAATCACACCTAAAACATAAAGTACTAAGCCAATACTATTTATAACATTATAGGTATTAGTCATTAATTACATGGAGGATCTTCTTTTGATTATCTACTTAATGATTAAGTGCTTTATTTTCAAAATAAAGAAAAGAAAATAGATTTCACAATTCTAAACTCTACTATTAGGTACACTCTTTTTAAAAGTATAAATTTATCATTATAAAAATGAAAGCAAATCTACACACTAATGAGAGAAACATGTTTGTTTATTTTACACGAAGAAATAAGTCTTGCAGCTGCAGTGATGGCTCATCAGTTAAGCGCACTCACTGGCTGCTTCTTCCAGAGGACCTGAGTTTAGTTTCCAGCAGCTACATAATTGCTTGCAACTACTTGTAATTCCAGTCATAGGGGATCTAAACACTCTTCTGGCCTTGGTGAGCACCAGGCATTCATATGACACAGACACAAACACAGGCAAAGCACTTGGGCACATAAAATAATTAAATAAAAATATAAAAAGAGAATTAAATCTCAGCTGAATACTTGATACTATAAAGTACTTTACAGAGTGGAGATTTTGACTTTATAACTATAATGCTGAGAATGTCAAATCAGAGAATTATGTGGTATGAAATGGCAGAAGTACATTTAGCACCATTTCAGAAATTGTTACAAATTCTGTCCCAACTACAGCAAAATCCATTAACGAATTTTAAGTGAAACTCAAGTCAGCAACTCAAATGACAGTTTTAAAAATAAAATATCCCAACACAATACCATCCAAAGATATATTAATTTGCTTCTTACATGCTAAGGGATGACTGTTGGTAACAATCACCTTTTGCCATTAACCTATTGTGTTTCTAACAGCAGAACATTTTGTATATATCTTTAAAAACACCCTGCAATTTATAATGTATAATAATTTCAAATATGAGCAAAGACACTTAGGCATCAGGAATTGGGGTGTTTTCTGTGGTAACTGTACAGGTAATGGGGTCATTTTCAGCTATTGGGCCTGTATTTCTAACCCTCCAATTAACATGGGAGTAAGTTGTGGAGATTTATATATTCCTAAGACACACTGAATTTTCTTGGCTACTGCTTCTTTAGCAGAAGTTACAAGCCTATGGAGGAGGGTAAAGAAATTATAAATTTTACTATGGAAATACAGCATGTTCCTATTTATATGGGTAATGGAACTCAATGTCTAACTATAACTTTTCAAATGTGGTCACATATAATTTATACTACCCAAGATTTTCACAATAAGTCTTATATGCCTCGTGTATCTTGTTCAAATGTGCTGGAAATTAATGTTACTAGGTCCATTAATCTGTTTTGTAAGATGCAGGCTATCAACAAGAAATCTGTCTGGAAACATTGTCAATAGTTTAAAAGTAAAAACCCTTGAGTGCTTGTTAATATCTCTCATAGAGAAGCTCTTATGGCTTCCCTCAGGGAAATTATTCTCATTTAGAATTAAGATGGCAAAGTTATGTTTCAAGTGAAACTGTGGAAATTAGTTCTACTGTTAAAATACCTAACCAATGACATGAAAAATTATGTCAACTCCTCTCTTAAAGTTTGGTGATTCGGTTCAAACTAATGTGAAAATAAACAATTGCCTTCTGTCCTCTTAACACGTGAAAAGAAGGGTAAAATTTAGTGATGACAAGTATTCTTTGCCTTTTAGATTAAGACTGACTCAACCCTCTGTAGCTTTTGTAGAATTGCCTTGATTATTACTGAAATGGCTTCATGCCTATTTCCTCGTGTGCATCTTGCTCAACTTCAGAGGATAATGAAAACATGCTCCTTTTGTGTGTCCTTTATTACTAATCGAGGCTCACAAACTATGGGCACTATGGTCTCAAATCCAATGTCCTCTAGCAAATGAATGTCAGCCACATCCCCAAAATATGTCTTTGTCACTGTTGACATGCACTCTCCTTTCATATAGATGCAGACCAAATGGAGAAAACTCAAAAAACTTAATTCATCACGTGCTTTCTCCACCTTTGCAATCATCATGGCTTTTCCTACAGAGATAGAAACTGAAAATGGCCCTAATTTTATGAGTTTCCAATTGAAAATCTGCTTTTGCTTTTTCCCTTTTTACTCTCTCATATATTACCTCCACACTGAAGTTTCTCCTCCCTCTCCTCCTGACCCCAGTGTCTTCTTGCCACCTTCTTCCCTAAGATGCACCATTTTTACCTCCCTTCAGAGAGGATCAGGCCTTTCATGACGTGAACCAAATATGATACAACAGGCTCCAGTAAGACCAGGCACATATTCCCACAGCAGCCTGAAAAGGAATCCCTGTAGAAGCAGAAGGGTCCCAAGATCAGAGACAGTCCCTGCTCCCCTTGTTTGGAATCCCAAGAGAATATCAACCTACACAACTGTATTATATGCAGAGGACCTAGGTCAGACACTGTTGGAGACCATGCAAGAGAAACAGTAAAATAGCTCTAGAACTTACGGAATAAGTTGCATCAGTAGGCATACCCATGATGGGTGTGTCTCAGTGAGCCTAACTCTGAGAACTATGTGTCCTGAGGACTTCGTGATGTCATGAAGCATAGCTCAACTGGTTATCCTTGTGGTCCTCATAGTCTCCTTAATATATGAATTGTGTGAGTACTGTAAAGGGGGCTCCCAGCCCCTCACCTGGCAGTATATTTGGTATAGGCAAGAACAATGCTTAATCTTTCAGACATTATGCTGGAGCAGGTAAATGATTCAACCACCACCCTTGAAAAGAATCTACAGATGTAGATTGCTAACAGTGACCCTTAGAAAGAATTTGGAAAAATAGATTGTTTAACAACATTAGGTAAAGATGTTTTTGTTAGTAGAAAGGTTTAGGGAAAAAATGAATTGTTCAGAAAGGTTAGGTAAAGATGTTTCTGTTATTGGCTCTGATGCAGAACATCTTAGGGAACAATTTGAATGTAAGAAAAACTACAGTCTTAATGGTAAAGCTAGGGACTTTTTGAGGTTGGTGTGCAAAGACAATACCCCAATTAGAACCAGCTGATGTGACTCTCTCACTGAAGCTGAATATCAAGGTTACTAATTTCTTATACTTAATTTTGCCCTCAATTTCCTGATATATTTAATAAAATTATTGATGAGTAGCTGACCACCATCAGGATTTAAAATAGAAATGGCTGTTTGTTTTTTATACAGAAGTATAGATTTGTGATTCTTTTAAAATTTCTAAAGCTGGGCACGGTGGCATACACCTTTAATCTCAGTATACAGGAGGCAGAGGCAGGTGGATGGCTGTGAATTCAAAGCCAGCCTGGTCTACAAAAAAAGTCCAGAACAGCCAGGACTGTTACACAGAGAAACCATGTCTCGAAATACCAAAAAAATTCTATAAGATTATTTTGAAGATATTTAATTTTTTTCTTTGTAACCACAAATTGCAGGCTGACAGTTAAAAAAAAGTTGGCTGAGAAATTATCTTGCATGCTTATTCTCTGTTAATATAAAACTAGTTGCTTAGTTAGAAATGTATACAGGTTCTTGTAAATAACTTGTTTTTCATGTTTGTTTCTCACCCATAATACATAAAACATTTGATCATGTAAAGGTACTGAAGAAGCTGTTTTTCTTATGTATACTCATTGTAATCATTCACTTAAAGAGAAACAGAATGCAACCACATAGTGATTTTTGTGCTGCCTGCAAGATGTTGGGCTATATAAACTGGGAGAAACAATAAAGTTGTTGGAATCATTTTTCATCCAAAAAGATGTGTGTTTGTGTACATGTATGTGTATTAGGCTGTTGGAACTTTCTGTTTGGAGTTTTTCCATACACCAAGAAGTGTGTGGTTGTATGTGGTTGTGTGTGTGTGTGTGTGTGTGTGTGTGTGTGTGTGTGTAGGTATGTATGTTTGTGAATGTGGAAGAGAAACTTGTAAGTAGCAGCTTGTTGAAACCTACCTGCTGGAGTCTGTCTTACCACATTACCGTGTGTGTGTGTGTGTGTGTGTGTGTGTGTGTGTGTGTGTGTGTGCGTGCGTGTGCGCGCGCGCGAGCTCGCACGCACATGTGCATGTGCATGTGTGTTTCTTCTTCTTTCCCTTTATTTTTTAGATGGTCTACCACCATCAGTGGAAGGCCCAACTAGGACCTGACAGCTCTAGCCCCTGCTAGGAGCCATCAGCCTTATGCCCTACTTACCACCATTAGTGAAAGCCATTGCCAGTAACAATCAGTTCCAGCCTAGAAGTTTGCCCTCAGAGAAAGTCTGCAGGGTTACCAGCCACCCACGGAATCTATGTCCTGCCTTGGTTTCACCAGATCATTTTGAAACTGCACTTCTATAAGTCATGCAAGTCACCCTGATCTTTGTGAGCTCCCTGTGTCCTGGTCACTTGACTGTTTGGGCCATGTTTTGTATAATATCCTTGATTCCTCTGGCTCCTCCAATCCTCCCTCTCCCTCCTCCATCCATTACCACCAGTTCTACTGAATCTTCGGCTGTAGGAATTTGCATATCTTCCCAATATTTGATGGGTAAATTCTCTAGTGTCACAATTATGGTAGGCTCTGGTCCTAGCACCTAGCACAGGTATAACAGACTGTAGATCACAGGTTTTGTGGCTGAGTTGACATCCCAGTCCTTCCAATTAAGGACTTGAAACAGGAAAGAAGGTGGCTGTTTTAGGCTCTGTGTCCCCTATTACTATAAGTCTTTGCTAGTGTCACCTTCATAGTTTATATGGAGTTTCTATTGCACAAGATTTCTACCTTGCTCCCAAAATGCCTCCCAAAGTAAATGTCTATTCTTATCTTATAATAAAAAGGTATCTCATGTCTTATTAAAGAGATTCCTTTAGAGCAGACTGAACCAACTATGAATATCTACTACTTGTCAAAGTGTCACAAAAAAGTGACCATGAGGATGCACAAGCCCATGTACTACATCTACCATGCAACCTCTGCAGCTAAGACTCAGGGATCATTATGTGAAATGGAGCTGAAAGAACGTAATTCCCAGAAGTCCACTGTAACTGGCTAGATAGTATCTTCTACACATGTCAGGAAGGCTGCTCATATCATATAAAATGTTGTGAATTAATTTGGATTTTTATAAAAAGAAAATAAACTTCACAGTCTCAAGGTTGCCCCAAGACTCACAAGAGAGGGGGTGGTGGTATGCATCAAACCACGAATACATGCAACTGGGGCACAGGTCTCTGCCTGGCTTCAAAGTTCTAGAGATCTGTCTGTGAAAACTAGCTCAGTGATAGTTGTGCCAACCAAGCATGTGGGATACATAAAAAACAAACAAACAAACAAACAAACAAACAAACAAACAAACAAACAAAACAGTCTCTTTACCACCAAGGCTATTGCTCTAGGTGTATTAATGTTTTGTTCTGGTCTCAGCAAGAGTCTATGTGCCCACCTTGAGGTTGGCAGTGGTGAAGGCAGAGATTTACATCTGGATGCCTGTACACAGTTCCAGTTGGATTCTGCTACAGTCCCTATCTGTTCTGTTTATAGTTCCAACCTGTGTATAGAGCTTTTTTTCCTGCCGGTACTTGATCCTATTGTGGGAGGCTCAGCACTGGGATCCTAGCAAATTCTTCTGTTTTCATTGCCTTCTCCATAGCAGAGAAAATATTACTCTTCCTTTACTGTGTCACAAAATATCAGAGGTTAGGTATTGGTGGATTGCATAGCTTCTGATAATGCAATCGCTGAGATTGTAGGTATTGACCTGTGTAGAGAAATTATAATTACCCAAGGATTTACTTACTCAAGACTACTGCCTAATTCTGATTTAGATTACCTTCACATGCACATCGAAAACTCTAACACAGTCAATAAATGAACATTTAATAGTAATACTGTGTATGTGCCAAAACAAAATGAAAACTGGAGTGATGTAAAATGTTCACATATACCAGAGAACAAAAGAGTTTAGAAAGAAAAAGACAAAGTGTTCAATGGGGTTCAAAGTGCATTTCACTTTTCATGAGGATTTGTGCTCAGTACCAAAACCTGCCATAATAAGTGAAAGATATGCAACAGCAGAAATTTGTCTATTTGTTAGGAATTAACCCACCTAATTAACTAGCACTTAAATATTCATGGTCTAATATGACAATTCAAATAGAGAGACTTGTGGTACATTTTAAGACAAAAACCTAACTTTATGCTGCCAACGGATTCCCACATTAAAATGATGATACATATCCAATTAAAATCAAATGATGAACTAGTTCAAATATAGTTTTACATGTTTATTGGAGCATTCTCAGTAATATTAAAGGCATGAAAACAACCTAGACCTGCAACAACAGAGGAATGGGTCATGGAACTGTGGCAGTCACATACAAGATATGATTAATAAGCTATTCAAAAGGAGATCTAGTCATTGGCTGAAGTATTGATGGCCTTAAAACACATTGTGCTGTTTGAAATTAAACACACAAGGAAATATATCACATGATCTCATATAAACCATATTTTAACAAATCAGAATATGGAGGTAATTGCTATGATAGTGGTCAACATAGTGACTGAGCCAGTAAGCAGTGCTCTCTGTGGTTACTGCCCGCAGTCCTGCCTCGTTTCCTACTGTGACTTTCCTCAGGGGATGGACTCTGCACTGAAGGTACAGAACAGACAAGGCATTTTCTCTCTTCAGTTGTTAGTGGTCAACATGTCTTCCCAGGCAACAGAAAAGGAAACTATAACATTGTCCAAATTACTTAAGAAATATTTAGCAAGTTAGAGTTACAGAAGTATTCTCAGTTATACAAAAATTAAAGAAAACCAAAATGCTGATCTATTAGCTTCTTTTAATATTTAAACAAAATGAGCAGAAATGATAGGTTGGTGCAAGGTCTAAACATCCTTTTAACCACTATCAAGTTAAGTGACTAGTGAAAATCGGTTATTTTCTGAGGCGCTCTGACCTTATGCTGAAGAAGTTATATGTCAAAACTGGGAGTGATCCTGGACCCTTAGTGAATCCTAAGATGATTGTAGCTAAGTTGCAGGCAGCATTTCCATTACCAGTCCTACATGCCTCTACTTCCATGAGCATGATTACTTTCCTAACTTATTTAGCCTCAGGCCATCAACCTAACAAGGTTGTGGATGTGCCTCACATGGGTAAGGGCAAAGCTGACTTGCACAGACTCTGGTCAAAGCAGCTCTCGCCTGCTTCGCTAGAGTGTAGTGCTCTCTTCGCAGCCTTCACTTTCTTTCTCAAGAGTGTCCTGCAATGCTCTCTGCAGAAGCAGCCTGAGAGTCCCACACTGGCATCGGCAGTGCCTAATAGAGCCAACGAGTAAGCAAATGATGGGATTGGCACAGCTGCTAACATAGGCTAGGAGGGATATTATCCTCCAAAAGGAATTACAAGGCAAAATAGAATGAACTTTCCTATTCCATTTTAGGAGGAAGACACTAATCCCAAAGGGAAGGCCACATATCAGGAAGACCACCACTGTGAGCATAATGGTCACATACAGCCTGGTCACAGGAGTCTCCTGTGATCTACAGAAGATCCTGACCAGCATGGCCTGATTGGACCGAGAAAGAATCACAAATAAAACAAGTAACCATACAAGAATGATGATTTCTAATTTCCAACACAAAACACCATTAGATACGTTATATATGTATCCACAAGCCTGATCATCCAGGATGCTCAACAGCAGTGACAAAGCCCAGAGCAGAGTACAAATGACGGTTGATGTCTCTTTTGGGCGTCGACGCTGATACCAAATGGGCCAAATGACAGACAACCAGTGCTCAGCACTAACAGCTGTGAGTATGCTCACACTTGCAAGGTAAGCAAAGGTGTACAAAATATTGAAAAATGATGATGGGATGCTGATCTTTGTGAAATTGAAGAGGTATATGATCTCTTGCAGGCAATATATAATACCAGAACAGAGAAAGAAGAAGTTTGCCTCAGCCAGGTTGAGGATGTAGACAGAGAAGACATTCCTGCGCAAGCGGAAGCATAGAAGCCACAGCACTGTGGCATTTCCAGCAAGCCCAATCAGGATAATGATGAAGGAAAGAAAAACCAGGGTAGGGACCAAGATGTAACAAGATGAAATTTCAGTGTGGTAGCTTCTCTCGAGGAATATGTCTGGCTCCCAGTCTGAGATGGTTGAATTCATGCTGGAGAACTCTCCACAACTGTTCCTGGAAATAAAAACAAGACTTGAGCATGCACTGTGCACTCTCTGATTCTCAGAACCACCATGATATTTATGAACAGCTGGCCTGGTTCATAATGTGGGGAAACAGGATTACAGAGATTATGTAATTTATCAAAGCCAACATTTCTGGAACATTCTTTATATTCAGCTTGTAGTTATGGGATACCTACAGTCCATGTCCTGTACTGATGTGAGAGTGTTTGATGGTCCCAATATAGACATTCTGTGTCTCAGGCTGTGACAGAAAGAAACAGGACTCTAAACCCGTTGGTCTGAATTAGAATGGCTTCCAAAGACTCATATCTGAATGTTTGGTTACCGGTTGGTGACACTGTCTCGGGAAGGGTTAGGTTGCATGAGAGAAGACTTAGTTGGACAAGACTTTGAGTTTTCAAAGCCACACCAGACTCAGTCTCCTTCTCTATCTCTGCTATTACAAGGTCTTTTTGGATAAAGACCTAAGCTCTCATTTACTGCTCCAGAATTTTTCCTGTCTGCTTGCAGTCTTGCCCCCACCCATTATGGTCATGGATTCACCCTAGCAAAATGTAAGCCAGTCCCCAATTACATACTTTATAAGGTTTTTAATCATCTGTCTCTTCACAACAGTATAACAGTAACTAAGACAGAACCCCAAGTTCTTTCTATAATGACGTGGGTTCTTCTGTGTACAGGAATTTGGGAGCTAGAAACATGACCAATGGTTGCTCTCAGTTCTGGTATGGGGGAGGCTATCAAGTAGGAAATATGTAAATAATAAATGAGAAACATGAAGGGAATGCAAAGTCTTACTAAGACCAGTAGGAAAAGAACCAGATCTATAGGATAGTGTAACCCAATCTCCATTTTATATGTGAAACTATAAAACAAAAAAAGCTGTTGAAATAATTAAGCAATTTTCTAATGTCTGTTGTTGTATCAAAATTATCCATCTCTCTATAGGTATGCCAAGATAAGGTGATAATTTTCACTAAATGAACATAAAGCCAAGATTATATGCAAATTCTCCCCTTGCCATTTCATATTTCCTTCACTCTATCAAGACATCTCCTTAACAGAAAAAGAGACAAATGCCATGTATTCTCAAACTGAGCAAACTATCTTCAGAGCTCTGACTTTGTGTAATCTACCTGTGGAAGCCAGGACACTAGAAAGAGGTCTTTGGGAGGGAGAAGCCTTGTTGGAGACATAAGAATATAAAGAAGTAAATATGAAGGTACAAAGATATGGAGAATGCAAAAATATTTACACAGAAAAACGGAGGAATAGTTAAATTATGGAGATATAATTAGGCAATGATCAATAAAACTAAGGAAGAATT
The DNA here is from genome assembly GCF_964271855.1 of Acomys minous. Taxonomy (NCBI): domain Eukaryota; kingdom Metazoa; phylum Chordata; class Mammalia; order Rodentia; family Muridae; genus Acomys; species Acomys minous. Next base: position 88,000,415 of record NC_140484.1, read on the forward strand.
AATAAAAGTGAGCAGCATGGAGAAACCTGCTATCTTGTACCTAAACTGTAAAATATGAGGTATTATTGAAAAGTGAACATGCAGGGAGCTTCTTTATGTACCTTAGGGAAGTTACTTTGAGGAGCCATGGGTTGTTAAACAAAATACACTGCCATAAATGATCGACTCTTTATGAGTTGATCATCAAAGGGACCCCAGATACCCCTAAGCACTAGCTTCTTGTTATTTCTAATGATTTTCCATCATATTTACATGTTTAGACACTATTACTGAAGACATTCCACACCTCAAGTGTACAAAATACATAGAACATCTTGGTACCAAGCTGTAACCTTCCTCCCTGGTGGCTAGCTTTCATAGTATATAAAGTGCTATGCAGGCTGGTGTGGAATAAACTGTATCCATGTCTTACTCAGTTGAGAATTTTGCAATCTATGAAACTAGCCTGCTAGGAAAGATGTGAACACTTGTGCAATAGTGGTGGTATACTTATATATGTAACTAACTGTACACATATTGGATTTAAAACCCAATACATAGAAAGGAATAATGTCATAGTACTGGAAGTCAGGCTTTAAAAATCCTGGAGATCATATGCTCCATCATGGCTGCACAATGCACCAAGAAAAAGTAGTGCTTGAGTGTTTAGCCCCAGGAAAGTCATTTATATCATCTTCCTGAGACTTAGGTAACATTTCAAAAGAAAAATCCTAAAGAATGTAAGAGCTGGAAAAATTAGAAGAGCATCAAGGTGATATCTCCTTCAAGACACTGGCATTTCAGTCTTAGATTCAGAACATTTAGAAATATCTACAGAAGTTATACACAAAAATATTCCCACGAAGAGTCAGGCATGGATGAAGGATGAATTCTAGAAGGGCTACCTCTTACAGCTGAATAATTTACTAACAACAGATTTAAAGAAAGAATAAAATGGGCAACTTAGATGCAGGCAGAGTCAACGGCTGCACTCTGCCAAGTCAAGGTAAGCAAGTCCTCAATAGATCCTGCCCTGCGAACAAGTCTGGCAGAAATATTAGGCCAGAAAGCTGAAGGTGAGGCTCCAACGTTATATAGTGTATTGGGTGACTGGTCAGGCAGTAAACTGTCTTAAGTCAATTTGTACATTTTGGAAGCTGCTAACCCACACTGCTGGTTCACTCAGGAATTTAAGTTTTATTCCTTCTCAAGTCTCTGAGGGGCATTGAAGACAAGATAATATAGTTATACAACCAAGTTGAGCTGGTTAGGGGACAAGATCATTTTAGATCAAGATAAAGAAGTTAAGCTATTAGAGTTGAGATAAGATAGATATTGAATCTCATTCGGAGATCTAGACCCAACAAGACAGGAAAAACACTTATTTCAAACGAGACGAATGCAGATGGCCAAGTCACTATGAATGTAACATATATAGAACTCATTATTCTCATGATTGTCACATGGTTCTCCCTGTTGTATGTAGTTTGTTTTATACATGTGTAATAAAATAAAAGTATATAAAAATAATTTTAAAAAAGTAACTAAGATATGAAAAAAAAGAAAGTTTCCAATCCCAATTAGTTCAGCATTTCAGACTGTCCCACACAGGACTGTAATTAAGCCTGAAATTTCTCAACATTTAGAAACTGGACCACAAATGTGATTCCTAGCTTGTTTAACCATTTCCCCAATTTCATTTGGGCCCCTGCTAGGTGGTATTTGTCCCTAACCAACTGGAAGAAAGCTTAAGAGATTGACACCCCATTTCTTTAAGGGGGATCTGGTAGATTTTTGCTTGCTTTCTTTGTCTATAGAGAGTAATTATCAGTGGGAGTTGGTTACAAGTTATTATTGGTCTTATTTAGAAAGAAAACACGTTAGAATCAGTGATATCTCTGTTTTCCTTTATCTTACATTCTTAGGTAGATAGGGGTTGAAAAGAAGGAAAGGGGGAATATAGAAATATATAGGGAACATAGAACAAAAAAGAAATTAGTGAATCTACTCCTCAATTTAATGCCTCAATTGTCACTCACAAGGTTATTTTTAATTCACTGCTATAGAATTTTGAATATAGATGCAAAATAAGTTTAATTCTCAATGCATTTATAGAATTCAAATGTAAATTTATTCCTCTCTCTCTCTCTCTCTCTCTCTCTCTCTATATATATATATATATATATATATATATATAATGAGTTATTGTACACATATAACTCAATTATAATACAAGGTTTACTTCTAATACTTTGAAAATGGGATAACTATTGAGATGTAACAAGAATAAATTAATAAAAAATAAAAAAAAGAAAATGCTATTGCAGGGTGTTTAGGAAAAATAAGTTGTACAACTTGATTATTAGCTGATCAGATCATGTTCATGTCAATGGCTGGCCTACTTTTATCACAAGAATATGTATTTTAGTTGTGGCAGATAATATGATTCTATAGAAAGCTAAGGTAGGATAGATAAGGTCTTCAAAAGCTTCAGAGACATGTAGAATATGGCATTTAAAATATTTTTATTATTTTTAAAAATTCACTGACAATGAGACAGGTTAACTCCTGCCAACACTAAGCCTGTGTCAAAGAGGATGATGAGCATCAAAGAACCTCCTTATGGAGATGGCTTCAAATGTGACAAACAAGCCACTGGGGAAAATATCCTCATTTCTACCACAAACAGAATTCTTCCTAAAAAAAAAAAAAGGGGCAAGCTTGGATGCAGGCAGAGTCAACAGCCAAGCTCTGCCAAGACAGGGAAAGCATGTTCTCAATAGTTCCTACTTCACAATTATGTCTGTCAGATATATTAGGCCATAAGGCTGAAGAAGATGCTCCAACATAATATAGAGTTTTGGGTGAGTATTTACATAGAAAACTTTCTCTGCCATCTTCGCATTTGGAAAGCTACTAACCTGTACACCCAGAATACTCAGATAATCAAGTTTATTCCTTCTCAAGTCTCTGAGGGAGTTGAAGAACAGGTAACTTAGTTTTACAATGAAGCTTAGTTGTTTAGGGGTTAAGATATTTTTAGGACTAGATAGATGTTTTAAGTTGATAATGATAAGATGTGATGGAGATTGATTTATACTCAGAATTTTAGATGCACCAAGATAAGAAAGATTTTTTTTCTTCAAGGCTGTCAAATACAAATAGCCAAAACACTAAGAATTTAACATTTATAAAATTCCTGATTATGTCATGGTTGTTCTTGCTATAGGTAATCTATTGTATTTATGTGTAATAATGTAATGTAAATGCATATTTAAACATTTTTAAATGTTAAAAAAATAAATTGTTGCCTTCAGTAAGGGCACAATAGTATCCAAACCAGGTTGCATATTTCAAATCACCTAATTTGCACAAATAATAAGTGTAATAAAACAAAACTAAAAATGATAATTTCCAGAAAGAACTGTAGAGATGGAGATGATAGGGATGGGAGGAATAGATTAGAGAGCTGGGAAGAGGAAAGAGAGTACATTGTGGCAGAAATGAAATTTCCAAAGGACAAAATTAATTAATGTCAAATGCCTTGGGCAGAGCACAGGTACCCTGCAATTCCAGAAACAGCCAACTCTGGGTTTAGAAGAGTTCTACTTTATGACAGTTGATAAAGCTCCACACTCCATGTCCTTATCTTGGGGACTAGAGGTAGATTAAACATTTTGCATAACTCCTTAAATATACACACTATTGATAAACTATACTTGGGTTCCTCATGTCACTCAGTTTTAGAACTTCTGCCTACTGAGACAGAATGCACTAAGGGATAGAAACTTTCCATTGCAAGACACACAGGTGACTGGGGTACTGACAGAACAGGGCTTTTGGAGATAGTGGCTGTACCTATATGCTTGTTAAATCAAGGAGCATGGCAGAATTCTCACAATAGCATCGTGTTTAAGTAGGTCAGAAGAGAGTGGGATGGAAGAAAGTACAAGTACAGACACTACTTCCCTTCACTGGCTTCCATCAGTCCAGTCTGCCAGCCTACAGTGCTCTTGAAGAGCTTCCATGATGCCTGTTTCTGAAGAAACACATAAGGATTCTTGGATTTTCCACCTCAACATTTACTTATATGGTCACAGACTAAGAAAAAAAATACATGACAGCTTTGGGAAAAATGTCTCAAAGAGCATCTTACCTTTCCTCAGTTCTTCTTTGGGAAGCTGTTCTATGGCAAAGAGAAGAGAGCACCTTCAGTCAGTTGTCGATATGAAATATGTCTTAGCACAGAGACTGAAGAGAAACTGGTGATTGATGAAGGAGAAGAGGAGAAGAAAAATCTGAGCTTTCCTGTATTTGTATCTGCACTGAGTGTCACTCCTTTGAGTCATGCTCCTCATGAGACTGTTCTCAACATTTGTAATAACCTCTAATATGAAGGAGGAAACCTCCTCTTTCCCGTTAATGCTTGTTGTTGTTTTTTTTTAACTTCTTGTATCTATAAAGTGAGCAATGCCAAACAATGTGAGTCACTGCTGTAGCAATTATTATCTGGGTATCAGACCTAAGTTTATGCTTGCAAAATGATCAAGCAGTAAACAGAAAGATAATGATAAAATCTGCTGCATTTGCAGAAGTGTGAGTTGACAATACATCAGGTCAGAACCTCAGCTTTGAAACTAGAAGAGCTCCTTCTGCCAGGTGCCCAACCTAGGGGAGAACCTATGGAATGTGCAGCATGCAGGCTCCTGGGACATCCTCCTTTCTGGTAAGATGGCCAAGAAGGAGGCCAACTCAGCCTCAGCAGCAGGGCTATAAACATTGAATTCAAGATGTCTGCAGGGGTGCTGTGTAAAACTGCTTCTGCAAAGTTGTAAATTAATGAAACAAACAAACAAACAAAAAAGACACCAGAAAAGGATAAACCTTCAAATAATGTGGTGTAACTATAATTGGAAAGGGTATAGAATGGGAAAAAAAGGTCAACCCCCCCCAAAAAAATGGTGATTTATTTGCAGTGAATGGGTAGAAGCAATTGGGAGGTCACAGCCTCTGAGAAATCAGGGGAAAATGTGTGGTATCAAAGCCATGTATCAGTAGTTCTTGCCTCACATTTGGCCCAGCATAAACTCAGTCTTTTAGTTCACTCTTATGAAGAATGAGACTTCAGGTGAGAGTAGCATAGAAGAATGGGGAAATAGTAGGACCCACAGGGTCCTGGAAACCTACAAGAAGAACTTTATGACAGGCAGATCTGGGTCCTGGGGTCCTCCTCAAACTAAGGCACCAGCCAAGGAGAATATAGGCAGTAAACTTTGAACCCCTACCAAGACCTAGCCGACGAACATGATATTCTCCACCGTTGAGTGGAGAGTGAGATCTGACTCTCACACGAACTCTGGTGCCCCTTTTCTGACCATGTCCCCTGGATTGGGAGGCCTGGCGGCACTCAGAGGAGGGATAGCAAGTTACCAAGAAGAGACTCGATATTCTAAGAGCATGTATGGGGGGAGGTCTCCTTCAATCACAGACATAGGGGAGGGGAGAAGGGGGGAAGTGGGAGGGAGGGAAGAATGGGAGGAAACAGGGGAAGGGCTAACAATTGAGATGTAATATGAATAAATTAATTAAAAAAGATTTAAATGGGCACCAGCAAGTGGAGTGGAACAAAACCCTGTGTTCAGGGACTAGGGATAGATATCATGTGGGCATAGGAGATATGAAAGAAAAGCTTAGGCCCAGACATAGTGGTTCATTCCTTTAATCTCAGCACTTAGGGGACAGAGACATTCAGATTTTTCAGTTCAAGGCCAGCCTGATGTATAGAGAAAGTTCCAGAACGGCCAACCTTGGGAACTGTGGGAAACTATTGAAAACAGAAAGCTGGTAAAGATGTAATTGTATAAGTGGACCATGAGCCAGCAGAAGAGCATGGCAAATTTGGCCATGCCAGTGTGGCTATAGAACCAAAGATGGAATTTCCCTCTCCAACTAAAGAAAGTCTCTGAGGCAGTGAATGTGTCAGGAGCATCCTTTCTTGGAGGCCTAAAACATCCATTGTGTGAGGTAGACAATGTTGTTATTTGTACTAGCAGCTGGAGTTGGTAATATGTAAGATTTACCCAGGTGGGACCAGTTTTAAAGGTCATGCAAAGAAGTTGAGGATTGGCACTATGAGGAGACTATGAGAGGCTGTTGTTGAAAGTGCAGCCAGTATCATGGGATGACCACCAAGGACACCAACAGCAGAAGCTGTGTTCCAGATGTTGTGAAGGTGAAGTCTGGATTGCCTTGGAGGATCCAAAAGGTTAGACATCCCAGAGCCATGGGATACCTGCCAAAGAAAACTGCTAACAGGCAGTGGAGCCAACCCAAGAGAAAGAGGTGTGCTATTGTCAATAAATATGAAGGGAGTTGGAGATCTGAAAGAAGCTCTGACATTAAACATGGAGATACAGAGATTAGAGTGGGCCCATCTGGCTTTTGATCTTGCTTTGGGCCAGTATTTCCACACTGTGTTCCTTTCCCTGTATTTTGGAGGACTAATGTATATTCTGTGCCATGATATGTTGGAAGTATATGCTCAACCTTTTGATTTTGATTTTATAGGGGATTACAGTTAAATGATTGTATGAATCTCAGAAGAGACATTGAACCTTGGACTTTTAAACATTGTTAGAGTGCAGTAAGATATTTTTGAAGTTGGACTAAATGCATTTTGCGTTGTGCTATAATTACAGTTGTATAGGGGCCAGGGAGTGGAATGTGGTAGTTAGAAGTGGTTTGACTCTCATAGACTTATAATTTTGAATGCTTGGCCCATGAGGAGTGTTGCTACTAGGATATGTGGCCTTGTTGGAGGGAGTGTGGGGGCAGGCTTTAAGGTCTTATGTGCTCAAGCTCCACTCAGTCTGAAATCTGGTCTCCTCCTGGAGGCCTGCAGAATCCAGTCTCTATCTGTCTGCCTCCAGATCAAGATGAACAGCTCTTGCCTCCTCCATCACCAAGTCAGCCTGCGTGATGCCATATTTCACACCTTGATAATAATGGACTGAACTTCTGAAAATGTAAGCCAGCCCCTATTAAATGTTTTCCTTCATAAGAGCTGCCTTTGTCAAGGTGTCTATTCACAGCAATAAAACCTTAAGGCAGAAGTAATATAACTTCATCTTTTTTACATTTTAAATATAAATTATTTGTTTGTTTTCCCTTTTTTGTATGTTTGGTTTTTCTGAAATGCAGGAAATAGTATGATATGGATTAGATATAGAAGACCTTCTTTCTTAGTCAGAAACTCAGAAGCATAGCACAGATTGTTTCCTCCCAGGCCCCCGAAGACTAGAAAGTCAACAACCAGAAGACCTTATTCTGGTCTTTGTATAGTTTGACAAAAATTCATCTAGTGACACTTGTATATTCAGTAGTCCCAACTTTCCAACCTAGTGTCCTAAACCCCATTGTGTCCAGAAAGAAGAAGAAAGGTCTGAGCAAGTCATATAAGGCAGAGATAGGACCATGGACTCATAACTAATTACATCCAGGAAGAGCAGGAGGAAACTGGAATTTTCAGTCATGATGCATGGCCACTACATTGACTAGAAAGGACCTTCCATGTGTGAGTTACAGTGAATGCTCATGGACTATAGAGTAAATACATGAATAAGGGAAGAAAGGTGAGAAAAGTAGAAAGGAAGGTCAGGAGAAAAAGAAAGGAAGGAAGGGAGGAGGAAGAAAGAAGTTTATTGTAGTTGAAAATTCAAGTCAATATCACAGAAATACTTTGTTAATAAATTTAGATTTTTTTCAAGGTGCTGAGTGCTGAATTGACATGCTTCTTACTAGGAAGGAGGATGTTGCAGAGGGCTGCAGGCCACACATTCTCTAGAACCTTCCTTAGGCCAGGATTCTGACAGAAGGAACTCTTCTAGTTTCAAATGCAAGACTCTTCCTGATATATTTTCAAATCAGTATTCTGAAACTCCATCACATTTTTCCTTATCTTTATGTTTATTGCTTCATTTTTCTTTGGCTTTGAAAACATAAAGTTAGATCTGATTCCCAGAAAAGGCTACAACACTGAGTCCCATTTCTTGGCATTGCTCATATACTCTATTCAAGAAGTTAAAATACAAAACAAAACAAAACAAAAAAACAAAATCCAAGCACTACCAGGAAAAGGAGCCATATGAGTTGGTATAGCCAGAGGATGAGAGATAGGAACCTGGCCAAATGTTGAGTACAGTCTTGTGAAGAGCATGACTCAAATGTGTGATGCTCAGTGCAGATTCAGGTGCAGGAAACCACAGATCTTTCTTGTTGTCTTACTTATGTTCCCTCAAGCACTTGTTTCTTTGCTGTCTCTGTGTTATGACATGTTTCATATTGACAACTGTCTCATGGGATTATTCTTTCTGCCACAGACCAGATTACACCTCCCATAAGAAAACTGGAGCAAAGGTAAGATGCTTTTTGGGACATTCTTCCCAAAGCTTTCGTCTATTATTTTTAGTCTATGGCCATATAACTACACCTTGAGGTAGAAAATCCAAGAAGACTTATGTGTTTCTGCAGAAAGAGGAGTCATGGAAGTCCTTCATGAAAGCATTGTAGGCTGACAGACTGGACTGCTGGAAGCCAGGGAAGAATGTTAGTGTCCTTTCATTGGGCTTTATTCCACTCTTCAATAATATCAACTACTTGAACATGCTGCTATGGCAAGATTTCTGCCACTCTACATCACTTCTCAAGAATGCACATTCAGGAAGCATCTCTAAAAGCGCAGTTCTGTCAGGACCTCAGGCAACTCTGTGTACTGTAAAGGAAAGATTGTTTCCTTTGTGAATTTCTGCCTCAGTAGGCAACAGATTGTCTAAAATTGAGTGACTGTGGGGAACACAATTAATTATAATTCATCAATAATGTGCATATTTAGGGAAAGTTACATGAGGTATTTAACCCATCTCCAAGCATTTCTTAAAATCATAAAGTAGAAGTCATCTGCACACAGAGCTGACTGTTGGCATGATTGTTGGGTACCTGTGCTCTGCCCAAGGCATTTAATATTGTTTAATTCTGTTCTTTGATAATTTTATTTATGCCAAAATGTACTCTTATTTCTCCCCCCAGATCTCTCAACTATTCTTCTCATCTCTGTTAATCTCCATTTCTACCAGTTCTTTTTTGAGATTATCATTTATAGCTGTGTTTTGTAAAATTTATTTATCTATTGGAACCTTGTTAGGTTACTAGTGGGTACCTGATTGAAGGCAATGGTTTCTCCTCTTCTTGGTTTTTGGACCATAAGATGTGCATTTCCCCCTACTTTTGGAGTAAGCGATTCCTTTGTTGAGGCCCAATGAACAGCAAAAGTGGGACAAAATTAGGGTGCATTTTACGGTCCAATTGCTGTCCCATTGAGCATAAACAAAAAAGTCACTTACCCCAAAACATGGGGGAGTGTATCTTATGATCCAAAAAATATGGTAAATATTCATCTGAGAAAGATATCCTTCCCAGAACCCATCCTCCATTAATGTTTGGCTGTTCATGGTAATATTTTTGTGCATAACGTGTGTTGGTAAACCCAACTTCACTGAGTCTGCTACTGGAATGACTGTGCCTTGGGGAGGAGATGTTAGTTTGAGTCTCTTCTCCTTATTTTTCCTTCTCTTATATTCTTTCTGCTTTTTCTTTTGCTGTCTTGCCTGATCCTCAGAGAAGATGATATAAATAACTTTCTTAGTGCTAAAATCTCAATCACTACTTATCTTCACTACTTTGCGTTGCCATGAATCTCTTCTTTTACAACCATTTTATTGAAAAAGAAGTTTTTCTGATAAAAGTTGAATGTAGTGGCTATACATGATTATATGCATAATATTCAGAGAAAGCTTAAATGCTAACTCAACTTAGTTCAACAACTGAGTTCAGTTTCAGTATAGTGCATACATTCTCCCCAGTCTTTTTTTTTTTTTTGTATTATGATGTCCAGCCCTAGGCAGGTATTCCTTCACATGAGATGGGTATCAAATTTTGTCAGAATGCAGTTAGTTACCTCCATAACTACACTGCTGCAATTGTACAATTGTGTACATATTACCAAAAAGGCTGTTCTCACAGACAGCAGAATTCATACCTGAGTAAGTCTCTAGATACAGTTTGTCCCACAGAAACCTGTATAGCAATTTCTGGGACTATGAGTGCTATCCATCAGGGAGGAATCTTCCTCAGCACCAGTTTGTTTTTTTTTATTTGTCCGTGTGTGTGTGTGTGTGTGTGTGTGTGTGTGTGTGTGTGTGTGTGCGTATGTGTTTTGTTTTTTGGGTTTTTTGTCCTTGTTTTTAATAGCTGAATAATATTCCATTGTGTAATGTACCACATTTTGCTTATCCATTTTTCAGTTAAGGGACATATAGTTTTCTTCCAGATTCTGGTTATTATGAATAAATCTGCTATGAACACAGTTGTAAAAATTAGTGTTGGTATTCTGATGGTGATTGCACTGAATTGGTAGCTTACTTTTGGTAAGATGGCCATTTTTACTATGTTAATCCTGCCTATCCATGAGCTTGGGAAATCTTTCCATTTTCTGATAGCTTCTTCAATTTCTTTCTTCAGAGACTTGAAATTCTTGTCATACATGTCTTTGGCTTGCTTGGCTAGTGTTACACCACAGTACTTTATATTATTTCTAGCTATTGTGAAAAGTATAGTTTAATTACTTTCTTAGCTCATTTGTCATTTGTATACAGGAGTACAACTGATTTTTAAAAATTAATCTTGTATGCATTTTGTTTAAGGTGTTTATTAGCTGTGGGAGTTCTCTGGTGGATTTTGGGGTCACTTATGTATACTATCACACTATTTGTAAACAGTGATACTTTTACTTCTTTTCTGACTTGGATACGCTTGATCTCCTTTTTTGTCTTATTGCTCTAGCTAGAACTTCAAGTACTATATGGAAGAGATAAATATTGAAGAAATATGAACAGAATGGGCACCTTTGTCTGGTCCCTGATTTTAGTGGAATTGCTTTGAATTTCTACCCATTTAATTTGATGTTGGCTATTGGCTTAATGTATATAGCCTTTATTATGTTTAGGTATGGGCCTTGTGTCTCTGATCTCTCCAAATCTTTTATCATGAGGGGATGTTGTATTTTTCCAAAGACTTTTCTGAATATAATGAGATGATAATGTAATTTTTTTTCTTTCAGCCTGTTTATATGGTGGATTTCATTGATGGATTTTCATAAGTTGAATCTGCATCCCTGGGATGAAACCTAATATATCATGTTAGATGATATAGTTTATGTGTTCTTGGATTCTATTTGGGAGTGTCTTATTGAATGTATTTGCAGTGGATGATTTCTGGGGAGCAAGACGACTTATATTTCACAGAGGTGTGAGCATTGGAAATTAGGTTGTTTGTATCCCTCAAATGACCAAAATATGTAAACATATCTCAGCATCAAGAAAACTCAGTGAGAGTCTTTTGCTCCTGAGCCTGAGCACCTGAGTTCCATTTCTGGGACTCACAGAGAGTAAGGACAAAACTGCCTCCCAACATTGTTTTATGACCCCTACAGGTGCAACACTGATGTGTTCAGCATCCTCTCACCTACATAAATATGTAAATAATTAAAAGAATCTGCACATCGCAAGGAACTAGAAAACTAGAAAGGAAACTAAAATCAAAATTAGTAGAAGTGAATATATTATAAATATCAGACAATACACACAGGAAGTAAAGATTCATCAAATTCACAATAATGAATGAAACAAAGAATGGCTTCATAGAAAGGAAAAACTAGATTGAAAACTCTCTATTCAGTTTAACTTAGAAAAAGTTATAGGAATAAAAGAAGTGTAATCATTAGTTTAAAAAAGTCTTTAGCACTGATGTCATGGAAATGAAAAAATTTATTAGAGATTGTTATGATAGTATAGACACAAAAATGTTAGTAACTCAATGGGCATGGACACACTTATAAAGGTACACATCACTCATTACCAAGACATATTCATGAAAACACAAAAATGATGACACTGGGAATGTGACTCAGGAATTGGAAGCATACACAGTTCTTACAGAGGACCGAGTTTGAGTAAAGCATCTACACCAGGCACCTAATAGCCATGTATAACTTCAGCTAGAGGGATCCAATGCCTCTGGCTTTCACAGAGAGTGAGAGAGAGAGAGAGAGAGAGAGAGAGAGAGAGAGAGAGAGAGAGAGAGAACTATACATGGAGTTAAACTTAAGGAAAACAGTGATACTGTATCTACAATAAAAATCTCAGTGTAGGAAAATTTCTGAGATATCAAGTCTCTTCTTGCATATACAGGGGGAGGAGGTCCCCCTTAGTCACAGTCATAGCGGAGGGGGGTAAGGGGGAAATAGGAGGGAGGGAGGAATGAGAGGATACAAGGGATGGGATAACAATTGAGATGTAATATGAATAAATTAATAAAATATATTTAAAAAGAAAAGAAAATTTCTGAACCACATACAGCTCACTGCTGAGATACATATCACATATAAGAAGGAACAGGCATAAATAATATTATACTAATAGATTGTTAGATCCATTTGATTCATGACATCTGTTAGTATCATTATTTTCAGTTTAGTTTGTTTCAATGACCTATCTTTTGGTGAAAATGGGACATTGAAGGCTCCCACTATTAATGCATGGGGATCAATGTGTAGTTTAAGCTTTTACAATTTCTTTTACAAATGTGAGTGCCTTTGTATTTGGAGCATGAATATTCAGAAATGTGATGTCATCTTGGTTGGCATTACCTTTGATGAGTATGAAGTGTCCTTCCTCATCTCTTTTGATTAATTTTGGTTTAAAGTTTATTTTATTAGATATTGAAATTGCTTCTTGTGTCCATTTTCTTGGACTATTTTTACTTTGAGGAAATGTCTATCCTTGTGGGTGAGATGTGTTTCTTGAATGCAGAAGAATGTTGGTTCTTATTTATGTATCCATCCAGTTAGCCAGTGTCTTTTTAGTGGAGAATTGAGACCATTGATGTTGAGAGATATTAATGACCACTGACTGTTAAGAGTCTTAATTTTGATGTTGGTTACAGTGAGTGTTTGGGTCATTATGTTTTGCAACTCTGAACTTACCTATTTCCTGTGTTGTTTTGGTGGTAGTCTGTCACTTTTGGTTGGAGTTTTCCTTCTAGCAATTTCTGTTGAGCTGGATTTGTGAATAGGTACTGGTTGAATTTGTTTTTGTCATGTAACATCTATTTTTCTCCATCAATGGTTATCTGTGGTCTCTTTGGGATTGTAAGACCTCAGACCAGGCCCTTATGGCTTTTATGGTTTCTGCAAAGAAGTTGGTGTAATTCTGATAGGTTTGCCATTATGTTACCTGGCCTTTTTCCCATGCTGCTTTTAATATTTTTCTTTGTTCTGTACATTTTGTGTTTTGATTATTATGTGACAAGAAGATTTTATTTTCTGGTCTATTATATTTGGTGTTCTGTAGGCCTCTTGTATGTTTGTATGCATCTCCTTATTTAAATTGGGGAATTCTTCTTCTATGATTTTATTGACAATATTTTCTGGGCCTTGGAGTCGTGTGTCTTTTCTTTCCTCAATGCCTATTATCCTCAGGTTTCGTCTTTTCATGGTGTCCTTGATTTCTTGGATGTTTTGTGTCAGGAATTTTTCAGGTTTAGCATTTTCTTTGATGGTTGCTTCAAGTTCTATGATTGTATCTTCTAGTCCCAAGATTCTTTCCTCCATCTCTTGAATCTATTAGAGAAATTTACCTCTGTACTGCTTGCTTTCTTCTCTAAGTCTCTTGTTCCTGACTTTCTTCTGTCTGTGATTTTTATCATTGTTTCCATTTTCATCTTCAGATCTTGAAATGTTTTATTGGTTTCTTTCATCTGATTATTTGTATTTTGCTGAATTTCTTCTAGTGTCTCTCTATAGCCTTTTTTAATGTCTTCAGTCTGTTTGGCTGCAACTTCCTGCATTTGCTTGTACATTTTATTTGTTTCCTCCATTATCGTCTTCATTACTAAGGTTTGAAGTCATTTTTTTGAGCTTCATTTGTGTTTGAATTCTCTGTTTGATTCTTTTGGGTAGCTGGGGTTTGGAGATACCATATTGTTTTGGGTTTTGTTGTTTGTTTTTTTACACTGGCCTTTAGTCATCTTGCTGTGTCTACTACTTGGAGATAGCTTCTGGTGTCCTTCACTGGTCATTGAGAGCTGTTTCTTGATGAGTATCTATAGGTTGAGGGCCCTTACCTGTGAGTATTCATGAACTCTTCCCTGAGTCAGGCAGGTGAGCTGGTTTCAGCTCTAAGGGACTTCCCTCCACACCCTGGGCTTCCACTGAGTCAGAAGAGGTAGATGCTGGTGCTCTGCAGCTCCCAAAAGCAGTTTGAGATAGTGTAGGTAGAGCTGGTTATCCTGTCTTTGGCTGGGCTTTGAATACCCTGTCCTCAGGCCATGGGGTTTTGGGGCCTAGGCTCAGACCACCCTAGAGTGCCTGTACCCCTACTGGTTTATAGCAATTGTTTAGGCTTCTTCTTAACTATCTAGGCAGTGGGGCCTAGGTTCAGCCCAACAGAGAGAGAGAGAGAGAGAGAGAGAGAGAGAGAGAGAGAGAGAGAGAGAGAAGAGAAGAGATGAGAATGCCCTATGGTTGTTGTTGGTTAGCTTGGGTTCAGCCTGATCCCTTCAGGCTGGTTCCATCCTGTCTGAGTGTGTGGGAATTGCCTCTGGGTTGGGATGGCTGGTTAGGTTTCTACCCTATCCCTTCATGCCAATTCAGCCTCTCCTGAGAGCATGAGAGTCCTTTCTGCTCGGTAGAGACTGGCTAGGCTGGGTCATTCTTCCCAAATGTGCAAGAACAGTCTACTGGGGCAGGTAGCTAGGCGTCTCCCCAGTTGCTCAGATTAACCAGCAGGGTCTGGATAATGTGTCCACAGCCACCTTGGCCCCTGCGTGATCCCTGGGGCTTTCTGTGGACTGATGCAGGAGTTGGGGGGCTTTGAGGTTAGATCCACCCTTTTCCTGAGATTTCCCCAGGCCAGCAGTAGCTGCAGTGCTTTGCAGCCCGGAGTTCAGTGCCAGGCTATAGTTAGCAGGTGGGTTCAGGTCCAGACTCTGGGGAATAGGCATCCATCCTCTGTGGGCCATTGGATGGCCTGAGGCTAGACCCACCTGTGCTCTGCACTGTGCAGACTCCTCTCACCTAGGTCTTGTGGTCTCTAGCTCCCGGTCAGGTCCTTAGTCTCCATCCTATAGATCAGACACAGTACATGTTCGACGCCACCCTCTAATTTCTTATAATTTCTCTGCATCCCTTCAGCTCTGGAAATAGGAATGCTTCTCCACTAAAATATGCTGCATTTTTTTTTAATTCAGTCATCCTAATTCTTGGTAAAGAGCTCACATTGGAGATAGTTCAGTTGCCATTTTATCTTATGCCATCTTCCTTTTTAAGGGGTAATAACATAGACTAAGAATGTTTTGGAAATAGCTATGAAAAGCAAGAAATTCAATGAAGCCTGAGGATATTACAACCATTTGTAAATTTAGCTTCATTATCCATATCTCTGCCAATGCCAGGATCAGAAAATTAGGCATCATGGTTGGATTAACTGTAGACAGTCACATGTGTGGCTGGAGGAAGTGGATCAACTTATTTTAGGTTTCTAGCTGGAGGGGAAGAACATCCACAACCTTAACAAAAAGAATAAATGGGCAGATGTGGAGACAAGAGGAGAGCAGGAAATAAAAATAAAACCAAGTCATGGGCACATGAGGTCCATTATCACTGAATTGAGGGGCCCTGGACATCACAAGGGCATCTGGTTCTTACTGAGTGTGGAGACTTTTCCTACCACAAGATCGCACATGGGCTATTGTCAGGCCTGAGGACACCAGATAAGACAATGTTTTCTGTAGTGCTGTCCCAAGTATGAAGACTGAAAGTCCATCTTATGATCAAGTAATGGTCTCCAGCTTCCAGACAACTCAGAGCTGCTCTTGTGAGGCAAGTCCCTTCTGACTGAAATATTTGCTCCTAGAGAAAATAAAGGATCCTGAGGCTCCCTGACCAGCTGAGGCTTACAGGAGAAGAATCTTCCGATTAACATGTCCTACTGCCTTCAAGTCCTGCACAGAGCTCTAGGTCTGTAGATTTCATGAGTGTGCATCCATGCTGGGGTGGCTTTTTAAGGTATAGCTGTAACTTAGCCATCTATGTCCTGCAAGTACCTCTCATTGACACTTCACTAGTATTTCATCACTACAGTCCTATAAGGCACTTCAATAAATTAATTGGTTCACCAAGTAGAACTTTTGCAGAATGGTTACTTTTTTTCCTCATGGGTTTCCTGGGTAAATCGATGTTTATTCATACCACCCCTGAAAAGTCACATAGCCACTTGGTGTCCAAATATGGGCAACAGAATAAGAGAGCAGTTTCAGAGGATGATACATTAACCTTGCAATGCAGATAACTAAATGCACCTGGCATTCTGAAATGCACATGACCCTCTAGGGTCAAGAGCAGAATTTAGTGTTTGAGTGAGGAAAACACTCTAGATGTAAATGCTTTAAATACTTCCTCATCAGAGGCTGGAACTACTTGGTGAGACTGCAGGAACTTTATAAGCTATAATGCATTAATTAACTAAAGCAGTGGAAGAGATGCCTTGTCCCAAGCTGTATACAGTCTTCTCTAGTGTAGCCTTCCATCTTCTGTTATGTACTCTGTCTTTCATTACATTCTGCTCAGGGGCATGGAACCATGCAAGCATGGGCCAAACCTTCAAAACATAAATAAAATAAACTGTTACTATTACTTTACTCTGTAAAATATTTTATTACACTGTTCAAAACTAACCCAGCACATTTACTACTCAGCATATTTGATGTACTTTTCATTGCAATCAGCTTCAGTTACTCCAGTGAATAATCTCTTTAGTGCACCATTTGTAGGAGGCACAGAGATTCTTGGGATCAAAGATAAGCACCAGGGGAATATTTAATATTAAACACATGTGGATCTCTCTTTAAAGGGAGGTTAATAGCCCAGTGACATTTGTGCTGTCTGTATGATAGAGACCACATTGGATCCTCTCCCAGATCCTTATCATGAGATTATATTATTGTCAATCTATAGATCCCATCTGTGTAGAAAATGTCACATGTTCTGTACAAAGATCTTTGACATTGCCATGTTTTAACCTTTATTGTGCTGATGTGATTGAGTTAATCATCACCAGGAAACTACCTGGTGTCAGACTGTCAAAGACTGAATCAACACTAGGTACTGAGTCATATCAAAATGAATTTTCTTCCTTCATTCCTTCTTTGGATTGACAGTCTGCTAACCATGGTGCTTGCATAGACAACCCCCATCCAAACAATTTGATTTCCCTTGCTGTTATTTTCTTGAAGATGTTCCTGTCTATCCCTCTTTAAATGCTAGATAGAACTCATCAGTAATCTACATGGTTCTGAGATTTTCCTCGACTGAGACTTTGCTCTCTCTCTCTCTCTCTCTCTCTCTCTCTCTCTCTCTCTCTCTCTCTCTCTCTCTCTCTCTCTGTGTGTGTGTGTGTGTGTGTGTGTGTGTGTGTGTGTATAAGGTCCTCATGGAGTTCATAAGCATTGGATCCTTCTGTGACTGGAGTTCCAAGTGGCTGTAAGCTACATGGTAATGATGCTGGAATCAACTTCAGTCCTCATCAAGAGCAGTGTGTGCTTTTAGTTGCTGAGTCATTTTTCCATCCTCATCACTAATTTGTGTTTTCATGAATATATTGTGGTGAAGGTGATGCATATCTCTCCATGTTCTTCCATTTCTACTAGTCTACCACTTTTTAAGAATCTATAAACTCATAAAAATCTCTAACCATTTGTGTTTCAGTGGTATCAGCCCTGAAGCATTTTTCGCCATGGATACCATTAATGTGAGTACTAAGTCCCTTTCTCTGGGCTAGTCTGGATGGAGGTTTTGCAGTTTAGTTTTTCCATTTTACAAAGCAGTTCTTCATTTTGTTCATCATTTTTGTGTTTGTATCTTTACTTCATGTATGTCTTCTCTTCTCTTTATCATTTACTCCCTCCTACCAATTTTGATTTTGGTGTTCCTTCTTGTTTTTCTATTTCCTTGTGGTGTACATATTTTTCATTATTTATTTATTGGCGTTTGTGAGGTGATACTGAATGCATTCACAGTGTTCCTATGGAAAAGAGGACATTTTTGGAAGTCAGATCTGTCCTTACAGTGACAAATTGGGCCACAGGTGATCAGTTTTGGGAGCAAGAGATCCCCTATCAACCAGTTCACTATCATGTGAACCTTTTCAACCACATTAGTAAAATTTATATTGATGACATGTGCTTGTATAGGAAACCATTCTTGAGATTGAGACAACCTACAGTTTATTACCTCCAAAGAAAAGTTAGTCTTTTTTCTCAGGAATCATCAACTGCCAAGAGCACTTCTTAACTCCATGCAGGGTTTATTTTTATTTTTTAAGAATTTAAAATATGAGTACCAGACATCAGATCCCTCCAACTTCCCTTCTTTTCCACTTCCTTGAAGGCAGCATCTGAATCCATGCAGACAGCATCCTAATTTGCAGGTTTCCCAGTGAAGACAGACTTGAAAACTGGATCATAAGGAGTTGGTAAAAGATTCCAAGATGGCTGTGAAACTGACTGAAGGGAACAACCCAGGAGTTGGGGAGGATCAGAACCAGCCCCCGCCACCCTCATCATGGCTGAACATTCTTCTGCTTCAGGAGTCATAAGCTCTGAGGGAATCAGGAACTGCTAGCAACCTGCATTCTTCCCATACTCTCATATTCATACTTAAGCTGAGTGCAGGCACCCCTCAAGGAACAGAGGATTGGATGCAGCAAACCTATAAGAGAAAAGGCTGCTGGATACAAAAAACCTAAATTTGGTGTTTCTCAGATATAAGGGGACAAACTGGGAATTTGCAGCAGTCTTCTGGGTGTAACAAACAGTGGGCACCATGCATTGTCTACATAAGAGAACCTCAAGAACAGCATCCCAGGTACAGAGTTCTGGAATCCAAGCCACTATTCTCCTCTGCTGCTGATCCTCCTGAGGAAATCAAGTAGTCAGTGGAATCCTGATGAATCCCAGATCCTAGGTGGCAGAGCTCAGCCAAATCTAAGTTTGAGGACAGTGTCTGCTAGGCCTATAAATTAAGCAGTATCAACTGCCAAATTAGAAGGACTCGTACCTTGGAAAGCCAGATTGGAAAGACCATGTCCCCACAGCAGATGGCTAAAGAAAGGAGTAGTAATACAATAAACAAAACCGAGGACAGCATAACCCAAAAAGAAATCCTAAAAAACAATGGATAATACAATGCAGCTGAATCAGAGAAAATGACCTTAAAGCTATGATTATGCAGTTATTTGAGAAGTACATGTAAGAAATAAATAGATCTTTTCAAGAATTACAGATAAATAAAAAAAATGAATAGAGGCCATTGAGGACACACAGTAAAACACAATCAAACAGAGAAAGGAAAATATTAAAGCTGTTCAAGACATGAAAACAGAATCAGAATCAATCAAGAAAAGACAAACTGAGAAAATTCTAGAAATGGAAAAATTAGAGAAGAAATCAGGACCAACAGAATGCAAGTGATGGAGGAGAGAATCACAGGCACAAAAAATACAGTAGAAGAAATTGATATATTTCTCAAAGAAAATATTAAAACAGAAAAATATGACACAGAAATCAAAGACACCATGAAAATACATAACCTCAGAATAATAGGAATAGATGAAAAAGAGAATGTGAAGTTCCAAGGAACAGAAAATATTTTCAAGAAAATCATAGAAGAAAAATTTCCCAACCTACAGAAAAATGCCCTTGAACATACAAGAGGCCTACAGAAAACCAAATAGACTAGACCAGAAAAGAAATTCCTTCTGCCATATAATAATCAAAACACTAAATCTACAGAACAAAGAAAAGATATTAAAAGCAACAAGGAAAAAAGTCCAAGTAACATAAAGGCAGACCCATCAGAATTACACTTGACTTCACAACAGAGAACATGAAAGCCAGAAGGGTCAGGGTCGATGTCATGCACACACTAAGTGACCACAGATGCCAACCAGGACTGCTATATCTAGCAAAACTTTAAATCACCATAGATAGAATAAACATGATATTCCATGATAAAAACAAATTTACACAATATCTATACACCAACCCAACTCTACAGAAGATACCAGAATGAAAACTCCAACCCAATGAAGTCAACTACACCCAAGAAAACACAGTGTATAGATAATGTCATAACAGCAAACCCAAAAAGATAACAGGCATAGCCACACAATATTACCATGAACTCCACAATAAAAGGAATTAATAATCATTAGTCACTAATGTCTCTCAACACCAATGACCTCAGCTCCCTAATGAAAAGATACAGACTAACAGAATGGCTGCAGAAACTATATCCAATATTTTGCTCCATTGAAGAAACACACCTCAGCAACAAAGATAGTCATTACCTCAAAGTAAAGGGCTGGAAAAGGGTTTTCCAAGCAATGGACCCAAGAAGCAAGCTAGACTAGCCATTCTAATATCTGATAAAATAGACTTTCAACTAAAATTAATCAGGAAAGATGGAGAAGGTTGCTTAGTTCTCATAAAAGGAAAAATTCACCAAGAGGACATCACAATCCTGAATATGTATGCTCCAAGTACAAGGGCATCCACATTCATAAAAGAAACACTTTTAAAGTTTAAATCACACATAGACACCAACAAAGTAATAGTGAGACCCCCTGTCAGAGGTTTAAGGGAGGGAAATATGTCAGAAGAGTGAGTGATAGTGGAAACAGGAAGATAAGAGCAAGGGAATAACAATCAGGATGCAATGTGAATAAATTATAATAAATAAAACATACATTAAAAAGAAAAAACAAAAGACTTACAGTGCTGTCTAAGAGACTAGTAAAACTTACAGGATATTGCCGTTTCCCTTGCCTCCTTGGCAGAGGTAGAAGGTACGACCCTATTGCAGAGGCACCCGGGCTGGACCTGAGTTGAATGCCTTCTTCATGAGAGCTAGCTTGCATGGTACCAGAAAGTGTCACAAAAGCTTCTAAAGGAGGGAAATAACCAATACTCCTGCACATCTATGATGCCTATGAATTGTGCTTGGCATGGCACAACTACCCAAATGGTGCATTCCACAGGGCTCCATTACAGAGGCAGATAAACTTCCAGTCTAGGTCATGGCCTCCCTAGCCACTTTTCCCATAGTCCACCAAGGTTTCAAACCATGGGATGCCATTACAAAGGCATATGGATCTCCATGCCACCTCATTGCTTTTGCTGCTCCTCCTCCCTGCATCAAAGCAGAGAGAGCAGGAGGGATTCCTTCTTCTCTTTCCTCTGACCCACACAACTACACTCTCCAAGAACCTGCCAAAGAATCTGAGCAGATGCTACATAACTACTTGGATCCTTCCTCCCAGCCAAAAGGAAAATAAATCTAATCAATCCCCAGGTTATTTCCACTCATGACTCTTCCAGGAGTATATAACCCAAGGCATTCAAAATTGATGACCACCCCACAGGGGCTGAATCCCACCAAAGCCAGATTGTCATTTAAACAGATTTTTCCACAAGGTGCTGCTGCCACACATCCCTCTTCCATATTTAGGCTTAAGATGGAGTCTTCCTTCCCTCTAGCTTAGGGGACTCTAACTCCTGCTCAGGGGACACACTTAGAGCTTTTCTAGGGTTTGGGCAGATGGAAATGTGCACCCCTCCCACTGCCACATGCTGGCCTCTGTTGGCGCTGGGTCAAGACAGCAGGCAGGTACACATGCGTCTTGAATGATGACGGGTCCTACTGGATGGGAATGGTGGTGAAGTGAGCTCTTTCCACAGTCCTGGCATGGGTGATATCTGAGCAGAAAAGACCACTCAGATATTGGCATAGCCAGAAGAACAGGTTCAATTTAAAGCCTCTTAAAACTGTGTGTACTAGCTAACCCTAGCTACAAGACCTAAATTGTAGGAATGATGAGTGGTTACAATTATGCTAGTTCCAATAATGGGTGGAACCAATAATGGTCTTAATGCTGCTACACAGCGTGGAACAACGCAGCCTGCCCACATGTTAGAATTTTCATGTTTCTTTGTCTGAATTTTGTTTAAATGATTGTTTTTCACTAATAAGAGGATTAAGTAAACCAAAAACTGTTTCCCAAGTCTCTGCTGACACAAAGATATGTATCTACTGCCTTTAAATATTTCTTTTAAGCTTCTCAGAAACATCTTGGATCTACCTCTCACAGGTCAGATGGACTATGTAAACAATCATAGATTTAAGACTGACTTTAAGAAAAGATTTAATAATGTTCCTGTTAATTTGATCAATATCTGTTTAAGATAAAACCAACATTTTAACATTTCCTTTTTATTTTACCACTATATCTAATAGGTTATTCCAATGTAAAACCAATACAAAAACTAATTGGCACATTTATTTGCCCTCTTTTATTTTAAAAATTTTGTCTTCAATTAATAAAACTAAGAGCATCTGTTTACAACTCAATTTTCAATTAATAAACTAATACCATGTATTTAAGCCAATTTATTTTTCCCAAAGTATGTGCATCTAGTAATGAAGCATTCTAGTAGTTAAAAATCTCCAAACACATGTATTTCCTCCATGAAAACAAGATTAATTCCAGGGACTTGGTTTCTAACACTTCTGTGGCTTATGCAGTCATTAAAAAAAATAATACCAAGGCTACAGAGAATCTTCTTACACAGTTGACATAATTAACATGACACTTCTTTTATCATCTGCTTTAAGCAGGTGGGATAAATGATAAAGGATGCCAGATCAGGACTCTCTCTCTCTCTCTCTCTCTCTCTCTCTCTCTCTCTCTCTCTCTCTCTCTCTCTCTCTCTCTCCAGGCCTGCACCAAAAGGCTGCTGGTGTGCTGCCCATCAGATTGTTACTGGTTTAACGTGTACATTACCTCCTTTCTTTGTACAGTGTAAAGGAAGAGTAACCTCCTGCCAGGATTTTTCATCCCCATTGTCATTATCCAATAGGTTTATCCCTATGAGGAAGAGAAAACAGCACTTCTGCTACAGACCAGACAAAAATTCAAGATATTACTTTCTTCACTATAAAGTAGTAGGGCTGCCCTCTCACTCAGACCTGCTGAGGCCTTCACAGATGCCATAACCCAGATGCACCACCTGGATGTAGACTTTCCTGACAAGCTTAATCAGGAGATGGCATCTACAGCTGACAACCCTGAATCCCTCCAGCAACAAATAAACTCTCTTGCTGGGGTCATGTTCCAAAACTGGAGACAAATACATCTAATGACTGCTTAACATGGAGGAACTTGTATAGTATTGGGGGAAAATGTTGTCTATACAAATGAATCACGTATTATTTAAGACCAATGTTAATACCCTCAAAAAACACAGTATAGCATTGCTATCAATATTTCAACCCACTGAGCAATTAAATTGGTTCAATATTCCCTTGATTTTCTGCCCCTCATCCCTTATCAGCCTTCTGATTATGGTTTATTTTGATTCTTGCATTCTTACTCATCCATGTT
Source organism: Acomys minous (assembly GCF_964271855.1). NCBI lineage: Eukaryota > Metazoa > Chordata > Mammalia > Rodentia > Muridae > Acomys > Acomys minous. The sequence goes on from NC_140484.1 coordinate 88,024,003, forward strand.
TTAAAGTGGCAGATAAGTAGCACTGCAAGATCCACTGCCAACCAGATTCTAGTTTAATGCCAAGCTGTTCACAACATACAAAATTATCAACACTCTCCTTTATTAAATAAAAAGAAGGCGTTGTAGGACACATGACTGTGCCACTAGGAAAACTGGCATGGGGCAAGAATGAGATTGAGACGTGTCCAAACTCTAAAAATGTAAATATTGAGACTATCAGAGGTAAGGGTTGTTCCTTCACTATTCTATGCCTACATGCCCCAGCACATGTACCCTGTGACCCCTCCCTCACAAGGTAGTCACATAGCCTAGCATCTGGAATCCCACTCCTTGCAAATAAAGGATCCACAGCATCTCAGCCCCAGCCAATAATGCACACCAGCCCTGAAAACCCCTTCCCGGTTTCCAAAGTTCATGTGCGCCTGGTTCAACCCAAATAAAGTGCACAAGCTGTTTCACTGAATGTCACCTAGGAGGGTTGTAACACTGAAATCCTTGGAGCAGGTCTTCTCTTGAAGGGCACTCCCAGCCAGACCAGGATCCTGCATAATACTCACCAGTTCTCCAATTGCTTCATTCTTCCCAGCCTAGTGTAAAGCAGTGCCAAGACATCCTTAGGGAAGAATCAGATCAAGGCACCACAAATGTAGATGACTTAATATACATTATACTATATTATGCAAGATAAATGTAAGGGAAAAGTATTACATCATCTCATTTAGAAATAAAATATATTTCAAAGAGTCAGTATCTGTACACTAACTATATATGACAACACACACATACATATATAATAAAACAATATTGTAGTGGTTAACAAGTCTTTTATTTTACACATACAGAAGGTGAAAACATACTTTAAAATATTAAATAGCAAAAATATGAAGTAACAGTAACTATCATAGGTATTTTAGGTTACTATGATAATACAGTAAGTCAACTCATAAAAGAATTTAGTTTGGGACCTCATAGTCCTTGAGGGGTAGGGTCTAAGGCTATCATGGTCAGAAGCCTGACAGCAGGCAGACGAGTTGGCATGGCACTGGAACAGTAGTGGAGAGCTTATATGTGATCCTCAAGCATGAAACAGATATAGAGCTATGTGGGAATGGTACCTCAAAGACCACCCCTAATGAGACTCGTGCTCCAACAAAGACACACATTTTAATCATTCCCAAAAAGTTCCACCAACTTGAGGCCATGTTTTCAAAAGATGAGACTGTAGGGAACATTTGCACTCAAACTACCACATTCTAGTCCTTGGACCCCATGAGCTTATAGCATTAAGTCCGAATTGAAAAGTCCTCATAGTCTTTCACAGTCCCAATACAGTTTAAAAGTCCAAAGTCTCTTCTGAGACTCAAGGCACTCTCTTATCTGTAGCCCCTTGTCACGTCAAAAATGAAGTACATATTTTCAACATAAAGGCACAAAGCAAACATTACCATTCCAAAAGGTAGGAATGGGGAAGAGTGAGGTAATACAGGGCCGAAGCAAAAGCAAAATCCAGCAGACCAAACTCCATGTTCTGTAGCTCCATGTCTTGATGTGAAAAGGCTGAGATGGCTCTGTACTTTCAGTTTTGTGAGTGCAACACACTTCTCTCTCTCTCTCTCTCTCTCTCTCTCTCTCTCTCTCTCTCTCTCTCTCTCTCTCTCTGGCCTTTTTATTTCTTCTACGCAGCTCTCTTTGGCAGGTATCCCACAGTTCTGTCATGTTCAACATCTTTGTGTCTCCAGTGAAATCTAGGATTCATTTTTGCAGTGTCACACAATGGCATCTCTAGACCTTCATGCAGGGACTCCCCTGCCACAGGCCTGACCTCAGTGGCTTTTCCTAACCTTGGAGGAAGAGCCCACAACCTCTTTACTTCTGTATAATTCTTGACCTGAAATCCGGAACCATAGTGACTGATGCTGCCAAGTTCTGATAGTGTGGAAACTGACTTCTTCCTCAAATTACATTGCTTACATTTCTTGAATAAGTTTACCTTAGGAGAGTCTTTAGGCATGTTCTTTTTGCAAGATAGAGGATTAGCCTCCTACAATTATCTTAGCATTACTGTCATCCACATTCCTCTAGAAGATTCATCTGCTTCCCAAGTGGAAAGTCTCATAGTCTTCCTCATTCCTCATCAAAAGCATCATTGTCAGGCCTGTTACAGCATTGGCACCCTCACTACTACCAGCTTCTGTTTCAGTTACACTACTATTGCTTTGACAAGAAACCACAATGAATGCAATGTACAAAAGAAAGCATTTAATCTGGGAGGTCACAGTTCCAGAAAGTTAGAGAGCATGCCCACAATGTTGGGAAGCATGGCAGCAGGCCGGCCAGCAAGCAGTCATGGCACTGGGGCAATATTTTAGAGCTTACATTTATACCACAGGCATGGATTAGAGGTGGGGCACTGGGAATGACTTAGGCATTTGAAACCTCAAAGACAACCCCTAGTGCCACACCTTCTACCACAAGGCCTCACATAATAACTGCCCAAACAATTCCATGAGTTATGGTTAAGAATAAGACCTGGTGGCACTCAGAGGAAGGACAGCAGGTTACCAAGAAGAGACTTGATACCCTATGAGCATATACAGGAGGAGGTAATCCCCCTCAGGAACAGTCATAGGGGAGGGGAATGAGGGGGAAATGGGAGGGAGGGAAGAATGGGAGGATACAAGGGATGAGATAACCATTGAGATGTAACAAGAATAAATTAATAAAAAATGAAATTAAAAAAAGAATTCAAATATATGAGCCTATAGCATACATTCTCATTCAAACCACAGCATTAATATCCAGCCTGAGATCTCTTTGTAACAACACTGTATTGCACACATGAGTTTTTCTAAATATGAAGGCTTTGCCACCAGGAGAAAAATGAATATTTACATGAGATGATGTATAGGTTAGTTTGTTAAACTATAACAACCATTTCACCACCTGTATACAAATCTTCTTTATGTTACACTCTTTCAATTTGGACTCTAAATTTTAGTTTAGAACAGAAATATGAACAGCACTTTTACCTCTGAGGTAAAAAGTTTTGACTGGAGAGGAAATGTATATTAAGACATGTAAGAGTGTGTTGGGTCTTGATTCGGTTCTGAGTCATGTACCCATGCTAACTTAAGAAAATATGTTGATTTGCTCCCTTTAATATATTCATACTGTACTCTCTTAACTGTCCTGCAATTGAAATGATCACGTACTACAGCTTTAAAATTGATACATATTTTATAAAAAATGCTTCTAAAATATGTAATTCAAGTGATAAGTGCTGTAAGATCCTGCGAAAGGCTTAAATTTGAAACACGTTTGATTTCAAGAAAGCGTTGTCTAGAGTATCTCATTGGAAAATTGTCAAGCAGAGTAGACAGTAGGACAGAGGCAGAATCATGGCAAAGACAAGAGAGTAATGAGAAAAGCCTTGACTATAAAAGGCTAAATAAAGCACTATGGAAGCAACCACAGAGGACAGCATCTCTACACATTCAGGTAGGTGCTCGTGAATGTTGATGGTTCTCATTACACAATCTGTCCGCACTATTCCAATGTGAAAATGGGAGGCACAATGAACTTGAAGGTGAGAACTGCACCAGGTGATCAGAGATTTTACAGACTTCTCTTGAGAATGTTTATTTGTTTACAGAGCAATTTATATAAGAAATAGCAGTGCTCCATAAATTCTTTAAAACATGCAGAAACTAATAAAGCCTGACATAGTAAGATGCATATATTTAATCCTTCAATTAGTGAGAAAAATATTGTTTTAAAAACAGATTTTTTTTGCAATGGATTTAACCACTATCAAGAGACAAAAGAAATGCATCTCTTTCCTGCACTTTATTGAGCCTTTTGCTGAAGGAGATATTTGTTGATAGTGGTCAACAAGCCTCCTGGACACCAGGGAGCTTACAAGAGTCCATCAAAACCAGATAGAGAATCCATGGGTAGGGCAACTCCAGACATGCTGTAGTCAGTATCTTTGTAACAAGTCCAGAGTCAATCAACTTTTGCAAGAATGGCTATTTTCCCAATAGAATTAACATTGAGTCACCAACTAAACAATGTTATAAATATTCCACAAAATGATAAGGTCAAAGATATTTCTCAAAGCTATTCCTGCCTGATCAAAGCAGCTCTTGTTCCCTGCCAGACTGTTTTCACTTCTCTAGATCTTCCTGAAGGACCCGTCATTCCACTTTCTTCCTCCTCAGGAGTGTCCTGCATGGCCCTCTGCAGAAGCAGCTTGAGAGTTCTGCGCTGGAACCTGTGGTGCCTAATGGACCCAATGAGGAAGTAAATGATGGGGTTGGCACAGCTGTTAATACAGGACAAAAATAATGTCAGTGTATAAAAATCACAAGGCATAACATTCTGAAAATTTTCAAGCCAGTCTAAGAGAAACCAGTAGATCCCATAGGGCAGACCAAAGAATAGGAAGGCCAGTACTGTGGACACAATGGTCATATACAGCCCAGTCACATGGATCCTGTGGGAGCCCCAAAAAATAGTAACTACTAAAGCCAGACTAGACCCCAAGAGAACCACAAATAAAACAATTAACCACCCAGTTGTGATGAAATCAAATGTCTGACACCAACCAGGACCAAGACTATCAAATATGTAGCCACATTCCTTTCCTTCCAGGATGCTCAACAGCAAGGACAAGACCCAAAGCAAGGTACATGTGACAACAGATGTGTGCTTTGGGCGTTGGCATCTATACCAGATGGGCCACATGACAGACAGGCAGCGTTCAGTGCTAATGGCACTGAGAATGCTCAGCCCACAAAGATAAGCAAAGTGTACCAGAACAAAAGAAATAAAAGGAAAACTGATGAGGCTGGGGTAGAAGATATCCAAGACAATATTAGAGCAATGTACAATTTGAAAACACATGAAGAGAAAGTCAGCACCAGCCAGGTTGAGAATGTAGACGCAGAAAACATTTTTGCGCACATGGAAGAACATGATCCATAGCACTATGCCATTTCCAACCAGTCCAGCTAGTGCAAAGATGAGGGAAAGCAAAATCATGGTATAGAATATGATGTTACAAGATGAAATTTCATGGTGGTCACTTCCATTCACTTCTGTGGTGCTACTCTCCAAGTCTGAGACATTTGCATCCACAATTAGGAATGGTCTGCTAGTGTACCTAGAAAGAAAAACAACATATGACTATATGCCATACTATCTGATTCTTAGGATCAACGTCTATGCGTGAATGACTAACCTGGTTCATAACAAGGAGAAATGTGATTGTAGAAACAGTATTTTTGGAGCCTTAACTAAAATCCATTATATTTATTTGGACTACTTACAACCCATTCTTTTTCTGATGTTAGAGTAGCTAGTGGCAGCAGTATAGACACTTGGTGTCTCAGTTGTGTCAGAAATGATTAGAACTCTGAATCCTACTTTTCTTCTCACCTAAGGCTGTTTCTTTTCTGTTTCAGGAATTTAGATGCCAGAAGCAAGACCAATATCTGCTTTTTTCCTGGCAGTGTGGAGCTATCAAATGAGAAACTGTGGAAATAATGAATGAATGAATGAATGACAGTTATTAAGGGAATGCCAATTCATATCTAAGATATCCTATATATCAGATATTTATATTATGATTCATAACAGTAGCAAAGTGAACAGTTAAGATGTACCAAGGAGAATAATCTTATGGGTTGGCTGTCACAACATAAGGAACTGTATTAAAGGGTCACAGTATTAGAAAGGTTGGGGACAACTGACCTTGAGGAATAGGCATGGAATTATGAGATGAATTGAATTTCTAACACTGTTCATGAGTTAAAAGTTAATATTTGGAAACAAAGAAAAAAGAAGTGGCTACCATGCTAAGTAGAAGGTATTGTGACACAAATATGTACAAGGCTTGAAGACAGAGGTGTTCTCAAGGAGAAGGACAATAAAAACACTTCTACTAGACATGTTAGCTTACTTGTGGAATACCAGAAGTCTAGGTGCTGGAGCAGAAAGACTTCCATGAGTTCAATGACAACCTGAGCTACACAGTGAGGTCCAGAAAAGCCAAGACTGTTAGAAAAAACAAAGAGGAAGAGAGAGGGAGAGAGATGGTGTGTGTGGGGGGGAGGGAATTGGTGACTCCTTTGTGGAAATGAACGATCTCGCATGCAGACTAAAGAGCAGAAAACTAATTCCATGGACTAAAAAACTGCTTTCTCTTGAACTACACAAGAATATTGACATCCCAACAGAGGAGGTGTTCCAAGTGTACATGACAAGAAATGAACCCATATACATCAAACTGTAGTGACAATTTTCAGGTGTAGATGACACATAAATAGTGCTAATGTTAAAGGATGCAGAAGCATGTGCCACTTTACTTGCAAAATAAAACCTGTCAGAAAATAGCAGATTTCTACATCAATATCTAAATCCTGGGAGGCCATGGAAAGGTATTTTCATCATCCTGAGAGCAAACAACTGCCAATCAAGCTGCACATCTTTCCTCGTGTGAAACATTAAGCACTTTTCTCTTGTCAGATGCTATATTACAAACAAAACAAAAAGTGATGAATCTGGCAAAGGGTTGACTAGGGATGAATGAGTAAGTTTAAAGGGATGAGATGGAGGCAATGGGGGGAGGGGAAAGTAATCAGAGTACATCTTAAGCAGAAATCAAATTATCAATTAACAAAATTACTCAATGAGTGAAATGTGGTCGTATGCCTGGGGCAGCACAGCTACACCTACATTCACAATAACACACAAATCTTGATTCAGATGGCTATTGTTTTATTACTATTGATAAATCCCCACACTCCATGTGTTTTTCTTGGGTTGGAGATGGGTTTATCACCCTGTGAAACTTTCCCCAAGCAAATACATTACTGACAAGATATACTTAACTGTGTCCTTCTCAGTCATTCATTTTTAGGCCATCTGTTTCCTGATGAGACAGAAATACAAGGGAATGGAAACTTTCCATTGCAGGAGACACAGGTGACCAAGCAACTGACAGAAATGTGCTTTTATAGAAGGTGCTTGTACCCACATGCTTGCCAAGCCAAGGAAAGTGGCAGAATTCTCACAATAGCAGAACATTTGGATAGTTGAGATGAGAGCAGGATGGGAGGAAATTACAAGTGGCCAGTGCATTGATTCACAAGATTCCAACCATCCATAGTCAAGTCAGCCAGACCAAATCACTAAAGAATGAGTTTTTTGCCTCCCATGTCTTCAGGAACATCTGAGGCTCCTTAGAATCTACACCCCAAGGTGTAGTTACATGGCCATGGAATAAGAAAAAAATATTGGGAATAGGGTGTCCAAAAGCCTCTTACCTTTCCTCCATTTTTCTTACGGGAGGTGGTAAGCTGGTCTGTGGCAATGTGAAGAGTCCCTTGAATCAGCTGTTGATATGAAACATGTCTGTAGCTCATAGACGGCAACGCGACCAATGCTCGAGGAAGGCTAATCAGGGGGGCAGAAGGACCTGTGGTTTCCTGCAGTTGGATCTGCTGGCATATGAGTGCTACCCTTTTGAGTCATGCTCTGTCAGTGGGCCTTGCTTCTATCTCTCATTATCTGGTCATGCCAGCCTCTCTGGCTTCCCTACTTTGTTAGCTGCAGTTGAAACAAAATATTCTTATTAATCTATTCTAAGTAACCAACTTTCCTCAGGTATTCCTAAGTGCAGGTAGGCCACCAATTATCATCAATGTGGGTAATAGGGACTTGGACTCAGATCCTCACAGTTTCAAGAAAAGTGCTTTAACCACTGAGCTACCTCCCAAGGCTACCTAGGAACATTTTTAAATATTTATTTATTTTACATCCCATTTGTAGTCCCCTACCTCTTCTCCAGATCCCACCTTCCTTCTGCTATTCCTCAGAAAAGGGCATCTTTCCTACCCACCCACTTTAGCTTGTCAAACTGCATCAGAACTGAGCACGTCCTCTTCCCTTGTGGCCTCTCAAGGCAGCCCCACTAGGAAGAGTGATCAAAAAGCAGCCCCCACTGACTCTGACATGGGAAAAATTCCAATTCCTCATTTTTAAAATAAATGACTTTTTAAATAATGTGAACAGGCACTGGCTTGCTGGTTTGTATGCTAGGTTTATGGTTGGTTAGATAGGATATGAATTACCAGAGGGCATGGTTGTTCTGGCTTCAGGTTTACACTCCACAGGGTAAAGGGCTTAACTTCTCATTCTACAACTCAATGCAGACTAAGGGACAACTTAACAAATTCAAGGACTGCATTTAATATGCTAAAATATTTTAAATTATTTCTATCCCTATGACATTTTAGTATATTTGTTTCCAAGTACAACTGCTTACTTGACGTTTTCCCTTTCATATCTATGAACTTTATAATGCTCTTGGATGTGCTATTACATTTTTCTGACTTGTGTCAAGGGGATATGAAAGAAAAAAAGCTTATATATGCTGTAAAATTGTGAACTGCTAAGACAGGTAAAAATCATATCAGTAATTGAAAGTAATGGTACTTAAGGAAACTTCCTCAAATGTTAAATTGAAAAGTTCCTGGAGTGACTTGAACAAGAATCATAGTGTGTTGCTTTATAGCCTTTTTGTGCTGATTTTTAGGTCTGTGAACATATTAATCAAATTTTAGTTATGAAAAAAAGCCTCATTGAATTTTAAATTATTTATTTCACTTATTCAATTAACATAACTAGGGATATTTTTCAGAGCCTGCTAGCAGATAATAAGAGTGCCCTTTGTGGGGAGAGATGGAAATGAAGTCATCCATTTAACATTTTTATTTAATATTTTTAAAATATTCATTCATTTATTTTATATATATGAGTGTTCTATCTGCATGTATGTGTGCATGACCTAAGAGGGCATCAGATCCCAGTATAGATAACTGGAAGCCACCATGTGGTTGCTGGGAATTGAACTCAGGACCTGTGAAAGAGCAGGCAGTGCTCTTAAATGCTCAGCCACCTCTCCCATATATGTATGTGTATATATATATATATATATATATATATATATATATATATATATATATATGTTTACATCCAGATTGAAGCCTCCCCTTCCTCCCTTTTTTCCCCATTATCCTCCTCCCACCTCCTTTTCCCCTATACCCCACTACTTGCCATCCTCAAGTCCTCTCCCTCTCCTCAATAAAGGCTGAGAAAAAGGGACGCTTCTCATGGATATATATACCTGCCCTGGTCCATCAGGTTGCAGTAGAACTAGGTGCATCCTCTCCCACTGTGACTAGGCAAGGCAGCTCAGCTAGGGGAAAGGGATTCAAAGGTGAACAACAGAGTCAGACACAGCTCCTGCTTCCACTGTTAGGAGTCCCAAGTAAAGTCTAAACTGCACAACTGCTACAAATATTCCTAAGGCCTAGGTCTGTCCCATGTATACTCTCTGTTTGGTGGTTTAGGTTAGTTGATTCTGTATGTTTTCTTGTGTTCCTTGACTTCTCTGGCTTCTTCAACCCTTTGCCCCTTCTTCCACAGACTTCCCCAAGCTCCACCCAATATTTGGCTGTGGGTCACCACATCTATTTCCATCAGTTGCCGGGTGAAACCTCCCAGATGACAGGCATACCAGGAGCCATTTTGTAGATTAATATAGTCATGGGTAGAATTTCTCGTGGCATGGTTCTCAAGCTGGGCCAGTCATTGATTGGCCATTCTTTCAATATGTGCTCCATCTTTATTCCTGCAAACCTGTTGACAAGAAAATTGTGGTTCTACGGTTTTTGTGGCAGGATTCCTATCCCCACCCTTCCATTGGAAGGACATGTCAGGCTCCCTATCCCCCACTGCTAGGTGTGCCACCTAGAGTCACCCTCATAAATTACTGGGAACCTCCCTTGCCACAGATTTCTAGCTCCTCCCAGAGATTCCTGCTTAACACTGATTCCAGGTCTGGTCTCTCTCATCCTGTTCTCCCCATCTGCACATTTGATCTCACCCGATCAACTCCCCAGCCCTTCCCCGACCCCATTGCCTCATTCTGTCCACCACTGATGTCCATTCTATTTACCTTTATCAGTGAGACTCAAGCCCTCCCTACTTGGGCCCTCTTTCTTAATTTCCTTGGATCTGTGAATTGTAGTATGGTTATCCTGTATTATATGGCTAACTAGCCACTTATAAGAGAATACATGCCATGTTTGTCTTTTTATGTCCAGATTATTGCACTAAGAATTATCTTTTCTATTTTTACCCATTTGCCCGCATAGTTCATGATTTCATTATTTTAAAAAGCTGAGTTATATTCCATTGTGTAAATGTACCACATTTTCTTTATCCATTCTTCAGTGGACAGACAGCTGGATTGTTTCAAGTTTCTGGCTATTATAAATAATAGTTTCTATGAACATAGTTGACAAAGTGTCCTTGTGATATGGTGGAGCATCTTTGGGTATATGCCTTGGAGAGGTAAAACTGGGTCTTGAGGTAGAACTATTCCAGAACTATTCTGAAAAAAGCACCAGATTGATCTCCAAAAGTAGTTGTACATGTTTGTACTTTGACCATCAATGGAGGAGTGTTCCCTTTATTCCACATCCTCACCAGTATATGCTGTAATTTGAGGGTTTTTTATCTTGGCTGTTATGACAGGTGTAAGATGAATTCTCATGGTTGTTTTGCTTAGCGTTTCCCTGATGACTAAGGATGTTGAGAACTTCTCTAAGCATTTCCTGGGCGTTAGAGAGTCCTCTATTGAGAATCTTTAGTTCTCTTTGCCATGTTTAATTGGGTTATTTGTTTTACTGAGGTCTAGTTTCTTGAGTTTTCATATATTTTTGCAGCTTAGAATTCCAATAGCTTTAAAAACAAAACAAAACAAAAAGGCTCACAGAATAGCAGAAGCCTGCACCCACACCCCCAGTCTAATGTAACAGGTTAGCCATGAATAAAATAGTAAAAGATGTCACAACCACATCATTAGCTCAGGTGGCACAGCAGATGGATCCAATGTGGTGGAACACAGCTTTACACACCACTCAGCTACTGACCACTGATGTAAGCTAGGCTCAGGTATCCTCTAGGTCAGTGACACGTTAGGACAAAACCAAAATGCAAAGCGCTCAACAAAATGGTGGGGTCAGGGCTTGCAAACAAAAACTTACAGATGGGAACCCTCAGGACATCAGAAAGAGGAACAAGCAGGGCCTCCTCAGAGGGCCTGGGTCAGCATCATGGACATGGCCAAGAGTCCCTGCCCCTTGAACCCAGGTTGGGCCTGAGGATGTACCCCAGGATGGTAATGGGTCCCTGATCTGACTTGCAAGGAAGACACCCCAGTTCAGATCTCTGGGAGAGCTACTCTAACCTTAACCTCCTTCCTCACCCCAATAAAAGGGAACTCTAGAAGCATAGAGGGAGGTCAGGGCAGTCAGCAGTAAAGGCTCCCACCATGCAATAGCTGCTGGGCAGCCCACCCTCAGGGAGGTTTTTACATTCTGAAGTCCCTCTAAGCAGAGAACAGCTTCACTAGGTGTGCTGCCTGGACCCCAACTGTCTCCCCCAGTGGACGGGAAGCCTGTAGGGTGGCCCCATACAGGAAGGACAACACCATGCAGCCAGCAGCTTTCACAATCAGGAAGCTGGAGTGGTCTTGCCACGAAAGGGGCACAGAGAGGTACTTGGTGCGTATTCTTCCATACAATGGACACGGGAATAAGGAGAAGACAGTGGGGATGTGGCAGAGAGCTGCTGGTGGCTCACTGTGAAGGTGGACAGTTGTGTGGGGGAGACCATGGTGCTGGTCACTGTCAGCCTTCCTGGCCCTTTTCTTAGGGGGGTGGTATTGTGTCTGCAAGGTCCAGAGCACAACAGCCGCTTGAATGACGTAGCCTACCTGTGTGTACAAGAGCACATGGCCCTGCAGTTGACAGCTGGCAGCCAGCTCTTCCCATGAGCCACCAGCTATGTCAGCCAGCTGCTTAGGGGTTATGGCTGTAAAGATTTCCTCCATGTGGAGGGGCCAGGGGAAGGGGGATCACCAGGACTTCAAGATGATGAGACCTGAGCTCCACATTTATAACACTAAGCAAGTTACTCAGTAGCAGAGTGCTTGCCTCATTGGAATAAGGCTGGGGTTCCATCTCTAGGATCACAGACAAACAAAACAACCCATCTGTTGTCCATCTGTCAGGCCAGGTCCACAGTGGAGCAGGTAACAGCTGAATCTCTGTAGATCTTCCAACCTGGTGACCATGTAATCCTCTTGAGGCACATGTGCTACTGAACAGCCTTGGGAGAAGAGCTGTGACCAGCAGCCTTCACATTCAGAGCTGGACTGTTCTGGCCACACATCTAGTGCTTCTTGCTACCCTGTTTTGTTAAAAATATAATAATCATCTTGGTAGTGTAAACTTGACCAAATGCACGCAACAAAAACAAAACAAAAAATCAGAGGGGAGAAGGCTAGATGTGGCAGTCCCCAGAAAGTTGGAAAGACCAGGCCTCAGATCATAGCATGCCTTATGCTGTGTGCTATGTGTAGACGGGTCAGCTTCTGGGACCAAGTTCGTACCAGTTTTCTTTCACAGCCACTATGGACACTTGACCATTGGAGGGACAGTGAATGATGCTAGACTGTTGGTGGTGCTCACTGGAGCTGTGGGGAATGACAGGCCTGGATGCTGCTTTTCTGAAGGTGAGTTGTCTGGAAGCAGTCAGTGTGCACTCTCTCTGTGGTACACAGGGCTTGTGGCTAAGTCTCCCAAGGAACAACCTGTATGAGCTTCCAGAAGAGCATCATCATATGGTAGATGGTCTTCAGGAGCAACTTGGGCTTGTTCTTCCACTAGACACAGCAGAAGTAGACAGGCAGCCCACTGAGGATGGTGGCAAAGCCAATGGCATACTCTGTGGGTGTCTTCCAGAAGGACACAACAATATGTTTTTTATCTTTATGTATCACTCCTCTGTCAGGTGTAGAATGTAGAGTTGCTGAAGATTTTTTTCACATTCTGTTCTGCCATTTTGTCCTTTTGATGGTGTTCTTTACCTTAGAGAAGCTTTTCAGTTTTCAGGTCCTATTTATTAATTGTTGGTCTTAGTGCTTGAGCTGTTGGTATCAGGAAGTTGTCTCCTGTGCCAATTAGTTTAAGAGTTCAAGCCTCTTCCCCCACTCTCTACTCTATCAAAATTAGTATATCTTATTTTATGTTGAGGTCTTTGATCAACTTGGCTTGAGTTTTCTGCAGGGTGATAGATATGGATCTATTTACTTCTTCTATATTCAGATACCCAGTTAATCCAGCACTATTTGTTGAAGATACTTTCTTTTATTCAGAGTATGGTTTTGGCTTCTTCATCATAAATTAAGTGTCCATAGATGTGTGGGATTACTCCCAGGTCTTTAATTCAATTCCATTTATCATCCTCTCTGATTTTATGGCAATTACCTGCAGTGTTTTTTATTAATATTGCTCTGTAGAACAGCTTGAAATGAGGCATGGTGATACCTCCAGAAGTCATTTTATTGTACAAGATTGTTTTATTTTGCTAGGTTTTTCCCCATATGAAGTTGAGTATTGCTCTTTCAAGGTCTCTTGGAGTTTTAATGGGCATTGTATTGAATCTGTAGATTGTTTTTGGTAAGATGGTTGTTTCTACCATGTTAATCTTACTGACCCATGAGCATTGGAGATCTTTCCGTTTTCTGATATTGTGGAAAATAGCTGTGAGTTACAACAATTTAGAAATTTCACTTCACTAGCCACATTTCTGTCTAAAATCAAGATCAGAAACCCAGACATGGTCAGATTAACTATGAACAGTCACATGCATGGCTGAGGAAATGTAGCAACTCATTTAATCTTGTTATCTGGAGGTTAAAACAGTGAGGCTATTACAGCAAAAGATAAGGGATAGATGTGAAGATTAGAAGAGACCAGTAGACAAACATAAAACCATATCATGAGCACATGGGGTCCACTGTCACTGAATTAAGAAGCCGAGGACATGAGAGGGACATCAGGTTCTTACTGAATATGGAGGCTTTTCTTATCACTGGACAGTACATGGGATTCTGTGGGGCCTGAGGACATCAAATAAGACAGCCTCTCCCATATAACTGTCACCAGTCTGAAGACCAAAGTCCATTGTAGTGTCAAGTAATGGCCTCCTGCTTCCAGGCAGCTTGGAGCTGCTTTTGAGAAATAAGTTCATTCTAACTGGAACTTTATCTCCCAGAGGATGAAGGAAGCTCCTGTGGCCCTCTGACCAGGTGAGGCTGCCTGCAAAAGACTCTTGTAATTAATACTTTCTACTGCCTTCAGGTCCTGCAAGGAGCTGAAAGTCTGCAGCTTTCTTTTTTTTCCAAAATAGCAAACATATATCAATAGGACCAATTAAATGGTACAATTTAAACAAAAGTTAAAGGTGAATCCTTACCATGTTTTAGGGCCAGAATACACATTTCAGAAATTGTTTTAGAGGGCTTTAAAAGTTAATATATATTTTTAACATTTTTTCTTTAAAATAGAAGGCAGACTGTAATTAGTGGATAATGAACAGAATCAATGACATTTGTATTTTTGTTTAGAAAAGAGTTCCCTTGGAGTTAGCTCAGGTGAACACAATATAATAGCTCAAATTTTCATTAGAGTAATAACTGTGTGAACTACAACTTCTAAAGAAAATCGGAAGAGAAGTCTTCGTCAACCTGGGAAAACAAAACAGGTCTATGTGGCCCAGGTTGTCCTTGAGCTACCCAGGAAGCCTAGTATGACACTGACCTCCTAGACCTACTTCCTCCATCTCCTGAGTGATGGGACTATAGGTCCTTCATTTCTTGGATTCTTCTAGTGAAGAGTCAACACTGAAAATAAGAAGAGTTGGTGAACCAGAGGAACACCTCTAAATGCTGTTCTTATGTGGATGTGCAGTTCTCAGCATTTAAACTAAAAGACACTGTATTATTATTTGAAGGTGTGCTTTTTGTACCTCTGAAAGTCTGCAGCTTTCTTTCATTGTCATCCATGCTATGGTGACCTTTTAGAGAACAGCTGTCCTTTCAAGTAAACCCTCATCCACACTCCATGAGTAATCTCTCATTAATAGTCCAGTGAGACACCCCAATAAAATAATTGGTCCACCAAACAGAGCTTTGGTAGAATGGTTATTTTGCTCTTCATTGGTTTCCTTGGAAAGTAGATACTTATTCATATCTACCCTGAAAAGTCATAGAACCACTTCGTGTCCAAACATGGCCAACAGAATCAAAGAGGAATTTGAGAGAAAGATGCATGCACCCTGAAATGAAGATAACTAACTGCATGTGGCATTCTGAAATGCACATGACCTTCTAGTGTCAAGAGCAGAGTGCTGAGGTTTGGGTGAGGAAAACATTCTAGATAGCTTTTTGGAGAGGTTGCTGGTACTTTTAATGCTAGAATACACTTAAGAAGTCAGCAAATGGGAGGGATGCCTTGTCCCTTCCTGTCACATTCTGTATCCTGTGTTCTATAGTGTGACCTTCCATCTTCTGCTGTGTTGTCTGACTTCCATTATATTCTGCTTAGGTACATGGTACCAAACAATCATGGACCAAACCCTCAAAACATAAATATACTTTAACTGTTTCTGTCTTGTTATTCTGTAAAATATTTTATCACAGTGTCCAACAATTAACCAACACATTAAGTGCCCAGCATATAATGAAGCACCTTTGTGCTGCAATTGGATGCAATTATTGTGAATAATCATTCTAGCGCACTGTTGGATTTCCTTTACTGTCATTTTCTTTAGTGTTTTTACAAGTGTTTTTGAAAAATATTAATCTATAGTTTTCATGGGGCTCATGTCTGTTCCTCCTTAAATGTCATATGGAGCTCTACAGTGAGTTGTGTGGTTTGGGTCTTTTCTTCTACTGAGGTTTTTATTTTGGACTCAGGATCACTGTTTTTCTTCAGCTTTTATTTCATGTATAACACACTCCTTCTCCCTCCCTCCCTCCCTCCCTCTCTCTCTCTCTCTCTCTCTCTCTCTCTCTCTCTCTCTCTCTCTCTCTCCCTCTCCCTCTCCCTCTCCCTCTCTCTCCCTCCCTCTCTCTCTCTCTCTCTCTCTCTCTCTCTCTGTGTGCTTGTCTGCTTTGTGTCAGTCTGTATCTGTGTGGTGGTAAAACATGTGCTTATGGAGGCCAGAGGTATTGGATCTCTCTATCTCTATGTACAGGTGGTTGTGTCATTTGTTGTGGATGTTGGAACCAACTTCAGTCCTCTGAAGGAGCAGTGTGTGCATGCAACTGCTGAGTCACATCTCCAGCTCCATCATTTTTGTGTCTTCAAGAATGTATCAGAGTAGGGGTTCGATGTTTACTATTGTATTGTCCTTAGTGCAATAGTTTGAGCAGAGCCCCTGGGCCCTGATCCACCCATCATTATGTTCCTCTTGTAGATTTCTAGGATCCTCTGGGTCCTTCTCTTTCTTCATCTCCTATATTTCTCTTCATCTCCTATATTTCTCTTACCTAGAGTCTCAGATCTACCCAATGGACAGGATATTCTCCACAGTTATGTGAAAGAGCAGAGACTGACTTTGACCACCTCCCCTTGGTAGGGTGGCCTGGTGGCACTCAAAGAAAAAGTAACCAGGATACCAAGATGAGGCTTGATAGCCTATGCCCATATAGTGTGGGAGGAGGTCCTCCTCGGTCATAGACCTAGGGGAGGGGAATAGGGTGAAAGTGGGAGGGAGGGAGCAATCGGAGGATAGAAGTGATGGGATAATAGTTGAGTTGTAAGCTGAATAAATTAATAAAAATTTTTAAAAGGATGTATCTTGATGAAGGGTGGTGTATATGTCTGTAAGTATGTCCATTTCTATTAAGCTATCAACCTTTTACATCTGTACTCTTACAACACCTCTAATGATTTTTTTTCATTCTGTGGCATCAGATCTACAGTCTTTTTCACCAAGGGCATTGCTTATTTGAGTCCTATATCTCTATCTTTAAATTAGCCTGGATGGACACTTTTCAACTTAGTTTCTCCTTTCTATGAAGTTGTTGGGTTTTTTTGTTTGTTTGTTTGTTTGGTTGGTTTGGTTTGTTCATTGTTGTATTTGAATCTTTACTTTGTGAATGTCTTCTCTGCTATGCATTAAGGAAGCCCAGATTTTCAGGGAGTGCAGGGTAGCCAGGCTTACCTTGCCAGAATAAAACAGCCAAGAATCAATGAACTAGATTTTATTTTTTATTTTATTTTTTTAATTTTTATTTTTTAAATTAATTTATTCATATTACATCTCAGTTGTTAGCCCATCCCTTGTATCCTCCCATTCCTCCCTTCCTCCCACTTCCCCCCTACTCCCCTCCCCCTATGTCTGTGACTGAGGGGGACCTCCTCCCCCTGTATATGCTCATAGGGTATCAAGTCTCTCCTTGGTGACCTACTATCCTTCCTCTGAGTGCCACCAGGCATCTCCATCCAAGGGACATGGTCAAATATGGGGCACCAGGGTTTGTGTGAAAGTCAGATCTCCTTCTCCACTCAACAGTGGAGAATGTCCTGTCCATCAGCTAGTCTGGGTATGGGTTCGAGGTTTACTGCCTATTTTTTCCTTGGCTGTTGCCATAGTTTGCGGAGGACCCCAGGGCCCAGACTCGCCTGTAGTTTTCTAGGACCCGCTGGATCCTTCTATTTCCTCATTCTCCCAGGCTTCTCACACCTAAAGTCTCAATAGGATGTCCTCCCCTCTTACCCACTTTCCTGGTAGGTAAAGTTTTTCATGGGGACGTACACTTTGGACTAGTGTCTCGATATAAGTGAGTATATACCATTTAGCTCTTTTTGCTTCTGTGTGAACTCACTCATTATGACAATTTCTAGTTCAATCCATTTGTCCACAAATTTTGGAAATTCCTTGTTTTTAATAGCTGAGTAGTATTCCATAGTGTAGATGTACCACAGTTTCTTTATCCATTCTTCTATTGAGGGACACGTAGGTTGTTTCCAAGTTCTGGCTATTATGAATAAGGCAGCTATGAACATGGTTGAGGTATGTCCCTGTTGTGTGGTAGTGCATCCTCTGGGTATAGGGATCTACATAGTAAAAATGGCAATGAACTAGATTTTAATTCACATATTAAGTCTCATACTTTCAGTGTAGCGGTGAGAGTCTGAGCTAAGCTTGCAAAAAGGGAGAATGGTAAATTTTTAATGACTGCTTCCATTTACTTAGAGGTTATAGGACTATATAACTTGTTTACTTGATCTTGATCTAATTTTAGTAAGTGAAATCTATCAAGAAAATTGTCCATTTCATTTAGATTTTCAAATTTTGTTGAATACAGACTTTTGAAGTAAGACCTACTGATTCTCAGGAATCAGTGTCTGTTGTTATGTCACCCTTTTCATTTCTTATTTTGTTGATTTGGATATTGTCTCTCTGCCTCTTAGTTCATTTGACTAAGGGTTTGCATACCTTGTTGATTTTCTTAAAGAAAAGGTCTTGGTTTCATTGATTCTTTGTATTATTCTCATTCTTTCTAATTTATTGATTTCTATTTTGAGTTGTATAATTTCCTGCCATCTATGTTTTTTGTGTGTTTGCTTCTCTTTTTTTCTAATATTTTCAGGTGAAAAGTTAAGTTACTAGGATAAGATCAATCTAATTTCTTTATAAATGCACTTAATGCTATGAGCTTTCCTTTTAGCATTGCTTTCAGGGTGTTCCATAAGTTTTGGTATGTTGTGCCTTCGTTTTCATTGATTTTTTAGTAATTCTTTATTTTATCTCTAACCTAGTGGTCATTGAGTTGGGAGTTGTTTAGTTTCTATGAGGGTGTAGGCTTTTTGTTATTTTTTTGTTGAAGTCCAGAATTAATCCATGGTGATATGAAAAAGTACAATGGGTTAATTCAATTTTCTTATATCAGTTGAGGTTTGCTTTGTGACCAAACTATATGGTAGATTTTGGAGAATGTTCCATGTCATGCTGAGAAGAAGGTATATTCTTTTGTGTTTGGATGAAAATTCTGTAGATATGTTAGGTCCATTTGATACATGACATCTGCTAATTTCATTATTTCTCTATTTAGCTTCTGTCTTGATGTCCTGTCCATTGGTGAAAGTGGAGTAAGTAGGATATTGGATTCTCCCATGATTAATGTTTAAGGATTTATGTGTGAGTTAAGTTTAAATGTTTCTGTTACAATTGTGAGTGCCCTTGTATTTGGGGCATAGATATTCAGGTTTGAGATGTCCTCTTGATGTGTTTTTCTATTGGTGAGAATGAAGTGTCCTTCCCCATCTTTTTTGATTAATTTTGGTTGAAATTGTTGACAATTCACAGCCAGGAAAGCCTTCTCTGCCAGACGCTCTTTATTTGCTTAGAATACTTTGTAAATTTTGTGGGAAAGTGTGTGTATCCCTGATGTGGAGCTCTAGCAACCAGGCTGGAAAACCTCAAGTTTTGCTTGTTGGCTCCCCTTGGGTTTCTGGGTACCCTTATTCACCTCTTCAACTCTCTTAGGGGCCACAAACTGTAGTTCCTGAAAAGAGGTGTTCAGATAGTCATGTTGTCCTGCTGGCCTCTTTACACTTCTGGAAAGCAACATCTCACGACTCCAGAGCAGCTAAGATTAAATCTCCACCTCCCTGAGACCTCAGATCAGATGCCTGGAGAAATTGAGAAGCTGAAACCACAAAGAAAACAGCAGCACATGAAGCCTCAGTTACAGATGCTTCTGACAGGGAACTCAGAGGGAGGGAGGCATGTTTAACTAGAGCTAGTCTTTGAGGTCCCAAGGCACAATCTTTATGGTAGCAATGTATAAACTAGCCATTCCTCCAAGGCAGGGAGTTTTCATGGTCTGATACTGCCAGGCCGGGATCAGAACTAGAAATCTGACTCCTTAGTATAAGTTCACAGTTTAGTTGAGGAAAGTTGTTTTGTCTAGTGTAGAGATCAAGACTTTAAAATCCTTACGGAGGCCTCTCTCCCACACCTCTCTAACTGTCAAACTGGCAGTTCAAGCCTCTAATTGTCACAAAGGCCATCCCTAGACCCTCGGTGGGACCCCTCCCAGATTTATGCTAATTTATGTGAAAAGGCTGAACAAACCCCACCAATCCGTAAGTTTTCCACAAACTGGAAATCTCTGCTTTAGCAATCTCTGCCCCATAAAAATCCTTATACAAAGGCTAAGTTTGCCCAGTTATCTGCTGTCTCCTCTTGGGGCAGAGGCTAGCACTCCTGGACTCATCTCTCCTCTCCAAGATTGTCTCTGCTGTGTCTCTTTCATCAGAAGAAGAAAAGGAAGAAACAAAATAATAGCAGAGCTTAGGTCCTTAAGCTCAGCTCATCAGGGGTTGGAATAATCCTGCTAGGTCTGCCTTCATATATTACTTGACCTTTATTCCTTGCAGCTTTTAATATTTTTCTTTATTCTGTACATTTAGTGTTTTGACTTTTATGTGATGGGAAGATATTCTTCACTTGTCTAATCTATTTGATGGTCTATATGCTTCTAGAATAGATAGCTTGGGAAAGTTTTCTTCTATGATTTTATTGAAAATATTTTCTGGTCCTCTGAATTGTTTTTTTTTTTCTTTTTCTTCTATTCCTCTTATTCTGAGATTTTATCTTTTACTTCTTTCCTTGATTTATTGAGTGTTTTGTGTCAGGAAAAATTTTAGATTTACCATTTTCTTTGACAGAAGTATAGATTTCTTCAATTGTATCTTCTACCCCTGGGATTCTCTCTGCTGTCTCTTGTATTCTGTTGGTGATGCTTACCTCTGAACTTCTTGTTCTTTTCTCTAAGTTTTCCCTCTCCAGAATTTCCTCAGTTTGTGCTTTGTTTATTGTTTCTATTTCCATTTTTCAGGTCTCGATCTGCTTTATTCATTTATTTAACCTGCTTTATTGTATTTTCCTGTATTTCTTTAAAAGACTTATTCATTTCCTCTTTAAAGGTCTGTGCCATCTTCATAAATGTAGACTTAATGCCATTTTCTTGTGTATCAGCTGTGTTAAGATATACAGTGCTTATTGTATTAGGATAGCTGGGTTCTGGTGGTACCATGTTGTCCTTGCTTTTGTTGATACTGTTCTGATACTGACCTTTAGCCATCTAGTTATCCTTGGCATTGGCTGCTTGTTCCTCATTCCTGCTGTGATTCTCAGGCATGTGGAAAGTGCCCTGGGCCAGAGCCTGGATATGCCTGTGTTCAGCAACCTTCCTCGGGGTGGTGGGTAAAGCCTAGGGGTGGGATCTTAGGAAATGACCAGCAGCAATCCTTTGGTGTCTGTGCCCCAGTGGGACCTACAGGCAGGGGTTTCAGGTGGGGGTGTCTAATCTCTATGATTCTGAGGTCCAGCAGGCATCCTTTGAAAGGCTAGTGGATCTGAGGAATTGAGGGTTTGAATTGGGCTTATCTGGTAGCTGGGATCCCTAATTTTCTTTGGATGAATGGAGGCTGGCATTTTGAAGTAATCAATCAGTATTGTCACTCATTTGCTCATCCGTCACTGAGCATGTGGGCACCACCATCTTGGAGTGAGACTCAGTGTGATCCTGTTGTCTGGCACGTCTTCAAAGGGAGATGTATAGAACTATGGATCAGAGACTGGAACTGGGGACTAGGATAATGTCCCTGGAATCCAGGAGTCATCATTGGGAAAGTGGGGAGATTCTGATGTCTGGAATGTGGAACGGTGTCCCTGGAACTATTCATGGGTAATTGGAAGACACTGAGCAGCTGGAGCCTGGGGACATGTTCCTAACACTCAGGATCCCTAGTCTCTTCAGGAAAATCATGGATGCTGGAGTTCTGGAGACAGGAGCACTCTGCAGTCTCTGTGCTCCAGGTACTCAGACATCATGGCACCACAATCTAAGAGCCTCTCCCCTGCAAGATTTTTTTAACTAGCATATGATTTTGCTTTCTGGCAAAACAAACTGGGCCATGAGGGGAAAAGTGCATAAGTCTGTAGGAAATACCCAATTTTAAGACATTGAAAAAACAAGCAAGCAAGCAAAAGAAATCAAGGAAGAAACGACAGGTTGGAAGTAACTTTCATGCTCATGAAAGATCTAATATTGTGAAAATGTCAATCATACAAAAAGTTTATCTATAGATTTAGAACAATCTTAAAACTTATGTAGAAGCAGGATAGATAGGAATATCCAGAAGAATTCTAAACAAGAAGAATATGGCAGGAACTCTCACCAAACTGGTTTTCAATTTATATTACAGAACCAGAGTAACTAACAGGAAAGCATGACACCCTCGCAATATAGACATGGGGATCGATGGTATAGAAGACAGGACTGGATAAATGATTTCCAGCTCAAGTATACATTATACACACACATTATGGGGTGTAGAAATTGCCCATTCCTAGCTTAAGATCAATCTCTCTAATCTCTCTCTCTCTCTCTCTCTCTCTCTCTCTCTCTCTCTCTCTCTCTCGTGTGTGTGTGTGTGTGTGTGTGTGTGTGTGTGTGTGTGTGTCATATGTATTCTCATGACTCTTCTGTCTTTTCATGTTTTAATACCTCCCAGAGGTTGACTAGACCAGCATTTGGTTTTCTGTTAATTTTTCCTAGTAACTCTGGCTGAACTCAAATCTTGCCACACCTGCCTTTGAGTATTTCAGATGCACGCCTTTGTCTGTTTTCCCTTCTCTTATTTCTATATTCACTCACTGCTGCTCAATGACCCTGGTGCTTTTGAGAGTTACTATGAATAAAGGTAAACTCTGCTCCAGTATTTATTAAGGCCCAAGGATTCTGCACACTAATGCATAGCCAATAATTCTGTGATTTGACATGTGGCCTCAGATCATATGGATGTCAATTTATGGTCACAGGTTTATTCCTTTAACTTGTAGAAAGCCATAGCTACTCTAGCAGAGGAGGGTTTTGATCATTTCCACCTATGAAGGGTATCTTCCACAGCACAGAGTACAGTGGCGGCCATTTGTAACTTCATATATTCCACTGCCTTAAAGATTTTTGAAGAACCACTGAATTCCTCATCCACCAAAGCCTCTCTGACCTTGTAAAGATCAGTCCACTATAGGACTCAGAAAATCCACTAGAGCCTCATACCAGTCGCATGCTCCCTGAGGGAACCAGTTTTTTTTTTCGTAATGATTCTTCTTGCGTACCATCTGCCTCATTCCCAGTTTCTTCAGGAATTCCCATTCTTCCTCCACTGTCTCCCCTTGGCAGTCATGGGAACCTCAGCCTGCTCTAATCAAGTGTTATGAATGCTTGTATGAGCCAACGCTTCAGGGACTGCTTTCTTTCATATCATCTCATGTTATACAGCCATTTTCTTATGGAGAGATGTGTAGCTATATTATTCAATTTTTTTCTCCATTTACAGCACTCACAGTGAGATAATCCACCCCCGTGTCCTGCAGTCTCCTAAGCAGGCTGTGAGAAGTTCTTTAAGTGATTATTTTTAAAAAGTGTTTTGCAATATAAGCACTACACTTGCTAAGAATTAACTGGCTACCATAGTTGCTCTAAACCCTCAACTACTCTTAGGTGTCTCTTTACTCACATGGGTATCTCTACTCATGAAGTGGCGTGCCATTCTATACCACAAAGAAGACTAACACCTTGGACATCCCACACAGACACTTTACCTTAAAATGATTCACCTAGGTTACACATCTCATGTCGGAGGATTATGCGGCCATCAAAAGAGTAAGATGCACACTACATGGGCAACCATGTCATGATTCAGTTTGGCGATCTCCCCATCCAGATGGTTCTGTTTCTGTTGCATGTCTCAGAAGCCATCACAACCACTCCTTCCAAACTCATCTCTGGTTTGGTCAGTCCAAGTTTACATTACCAATTTGTGATTTTCCTGGAATTACACTGCTAAACATATACATTGCAGATTAGAAACTGGATAATAGACAAGGAGTAACAGTTCTACTGAATTTCATCTTGGTGACCAAAGATTTTATTGTGGCAATTTACAAAAGCCTGTTGCTGGGGCGTTCCTAGTGGAATGTGAATGAGGGGTTACTTACAGAAGCATGGATGACTCAAGTGCAGATAAAACAGCTAAAGGCCACTCCAACATCATATTCATGATAACATCAACCATAGACTCCTGCAGGATCTGACAACAGTTGGACATGTTAACTTGGAGTCTTCTCCTGTTATCTGCACCTGATCAGAGAGCCATGGGCTCCTCATTTCTCCCTTTAGAAGAGAATGTTTCAGTTATAAAGGACTTGCTCCACAGCACCTCTGCACTATTTCAAAGCAGGAGTCCATTACTTGACTGTAAATGAACCTCTGTCTTCAGACTGAGGACATTCATATAGAAGAAGCTGTCATCTCTGTGGTATCTTCAAGACTAGAGAAGCCCATGTTATGTCTTGTGGGAAGAAAAGGCTCCATATTCAGTAAGAAACAGATGGCACTCTAATGTCTCGTGGAGGAATTCAGTAATAGTGAATTCCATATGCTCATGACATGGTTTTATTTTTTAATCTCCTGCCCTTCTCCAGACACCACATCTGGATTTTCTCTCATACTTTAAACGTTGTGCCTGTTTATCACCTCAATATAAAAAGCTTAAATGAATTGTTTAATTTTCTCCAGCCATACATGAGAGTGCCCACTATGAAACTGCCCATGACTGGTTTTCTGGTATTGGTTTTAGGACTAGATGAAGGTAATGATGCCCACTTCACTGATTTTTCTTATTACTCATTGATATTTATCACTATATGCCTTATGCCTATAATCACCCCTTAGAAACAGAAGGCAGGAAATAAAAAGGTAACTGAGCTGTATTCAATGCAGAGTGTTACCAAGATATATGTAGGGCTAAGAGAAACATGAAGCATATTCTAGTGGAGAAGCATTTCAATTATCAGACAGAGTGGCTGTAGAGAAATTGGAAAATTTCAGAATTAGATCTAGATACCTGTATTGTGGGAATGGGGCATTGGAAAGGCAGGGTTTCTCTGACACTGTCAAGTCACAGCCACACACACACACATATGCACGGATGTATGTGTGTGTGTAATATATATATATATATATATATATATATATATATATATATATATATATATATATAGAGAGAGAGAGAGAGAGAGAGAGAGAGAGAGAGAGAGAATGGGGCCATATAATAGAGAATTAAAGCAAAAAGCAATAAACATACAACCAAGTTACTCTCCTATTGAGTAATGTAAATGCATGGTTTTACCTATGTTCAGTGAGAACTTAGCATGAATTAAAACCTATAGATAAGACATATTGATGCTTTTCCCTAGGATAAAGAAGGATATCTTAAGGATGAAAGCCATTTGGTTATAAGATCACATTAAGTTCATGTTTGCTGAAAAATTCAAGCTTGACTATACCTTAACTTTTTAAAATCAAGATCCAATATCCTCCCCATCCTATAGTGTGTGACTTACACTTTCAATGTGCCCTGATAAGATTAGATATTCCATCAAACAATTTTGAAATATTTAGAAAATTCTTCCAGAAATCTCCCAAACCCTGAAAACTGCCTACTCTTTCATTGTATAAACCTTAACTTTTCCTATGTTTGATTTTATTTTTCCAAACCCCACATCAGGGATATATCCCTGTATGACAGAAAATCAAGATGTGCCTAATTTGGGTAATGGTCTTTACTCCCATTCATTGGGATTAACAATACTAATGAAAAATTTGTGTCTTTCTGTATTCATATTTTCCTGCAATGTTTGCATGGTTTGTATTTCTAAGAACTTTATCTCAGTGTGACAAACTGGATTTTCCTATTATCTTCTACCAGTTTAATTATACCTTATTTGATGTCATTTCAGTGGAATGATCTTACTGTCACCATACCTGCCATAGGGGAAAAAAGTGAATAAAATGGAAGTATGCTAGTATTTGTGTTTTTTTTAAATTATGGGGTTTGTGTCTATACAAAGGAATAGAAAACAGAATGGAAAGCTTCTTAGGTCTTTGTGCACTTCTCTCAACATACTGGTCCTATCTAACCCTGAAATACATCACCACTTCAGATTGACAGAATATGGATCTGTGATCCTCATGCAGTCACCAGAACCCAGGGGATTTGCAAAAACATCTATCCACCATCTATTTGTCAGCATCAAGTCACACACTGTCATCTAGTATCGAGAGGCTGAGAATTAATTCATTTGTTAGATATTGAACTCTAATAATCACCATGTTACAGAAGAAGACAGATGAAGGGAAATTGCAAGTGTCTATAAGCTTCTGGTAGACAGTCATGTTCTACATGCATGTGAAGGTTCTTTTTTTTGTTTGTTTGTTTGTTTTTGAATACCACACAGGTATCATTTCTCATAGCTGTGTAATGGGTAAACTAAGAGCATGGATTTAAGTGATTAAAGCTGTTATTGAACTCACTCTGGACCTCATGATCGCAGAAACTTCATAGAATCAGAACTTCTGATTCTCTGATGTGCACATGCTGGCGGCTGGGGATACAACCACAGACACAGGACAAGCCTAGACCTTATAGCATCTTGGATTTAACGAAGAACCAAGGAAGAAAGCACATTTAGAAATAGAGCTCCAAAATGTTTTTGTTTCAAAGAATTAAAAGGCAAAGTTGGCCTGAGAGTATAAAGATAAACCTTTGGTTTTTCCCACAGCTTATTAACCAGCCATGATGCAGGACTGGATAAGCATGTGACAGATGCTTCAGCCCAGCTCTGACACTAACCTCCAATAGAGAATGCAATTTCTCTCCACTTAGATTCTGCCTGCCAGATGAGTCCTCAGCTGTGAATGATTGACAGTTGTCTTTCCCGAAGCAAGAAAGAACTCATTCATTCATCTCTCTATATCAGTTTCCTTTATTTCAATTTCCTTTTTACTTGTTTACTTCTTCCTTGATTTGATAAATTTGCTGAAATTCATCAAGTATGATGGTCCTTTTAAGATTTGACTTAGTCATGCTTTGTTGGTTTTTTTTCCTTCGTGTATAGCTGGCCATGAACCTTGGAAATTGATATACAGGAGTAATAAATAAATAAATAAAACAAGGACTCTGGCATATGCCCATGGAAACAAATTTATATCCTTGGAACACGTCTTCAACCTCTTTATGCATCTTTCTTCTTACAAGTAAAATGAAAATATTAACAGCAGTTGCCTCATTGGGCCCTAAAAGAACCATTCTGCTTCTAATATACACTTTTAAATGACTCGTTACTCTTTCCCAGGGTGAAATGCACATGAGTATCTATCTTATAACCCATAATCTCGCTCTTCATTCTAAGTTCATTTTATGCTTCCAGTCACTTCTTTAATGTATTCTCTTCTCTAATATCTAAATTGGGAACAAAATCCTACTCTGTTCACCAGGGGAATGTAATTGGGTCATTTTACAATGAAGCCATGGAGATAGATCACTTAATAGCTATTCCCCATATTGCCGTGCCTCACCTTCCCTGATCAGCTGCATTGCCTTCCTCACATTTGCCTTAAGCTACTCAATAGTGTCATAAATACAGTTCATCACTGAACATGGTCATAAAACATTATTTTATATTCTCAGTAGGACCGTCTACTGCACCTCTCTCTTGAGAGGCATGCTTACAAATTATATTAGCCACAGTGGCAAGCCCAAGGAACTCTTCATGACTAAATAGAATTTTCCACTGATCATATAATAAAGTCTGATTCCTTAACATGCTATGGATTCTATAAATAACATTTCAAAACTGCCAGGCAAGATGTACCTGTTGGTGCACTAGGGGCATGACTGTTATGAAAGCAAGCAGTTGCTCCCAGGTTGGATCTGAGGCCTGCACCACAAGATCAAATCTGGCACAGTACTGTAAATTCAATAAAAGACCCATGATTGATGAGGTCTTAAGCCCTAGGTAAGAGAATACTAGTGTTTCTTATCTCTTTTGACATAGTTTCAAGACATCTTCAAATATTTATATTTACAAACGTCGACAAAGGCTACTCTTAGACTTAATCTGAGAAGTATCTTTTTTAAAATATTTTTTTATTATTTTGTCCATATTACATCTTGATTGTTAGCCCTTCCCCTGTTTCCTCCCATTCTTCCCTCCCTCCCACTTCCCCCCTTCTCCCCTCCCCTATGTCTGTGATTGAAGGAGACTTCCTCCCTCTATACATGCTCTAAGAATATCGAGTCTCTTCTTGGTAACTTGCTATCCTTCCTATGAGTGCTGCCAGGCCTCCCCATCCAGGGGATGTGGTCAGAAAAGGGGCACCAGAGTTCGTGTGAGAGTCAGATCTCACTCTCCACTCAACGGTGGAGAATATCATGTTCGTCAGCTAGGTCTTGGTAGGGGTTCGAAGTTTACTGCCTATTTCTCCTTGGCTGGTGCCTTAGTTTGAGGAGGTCCCCAGGACCCAGATCTGCCTGTCATAAAGTTCTTCTTGCAACAAGAGAAGTATCTTTTTGCAGAGTGCAGAAGAATCCAGAGACACAAGGCTGCACAAGTTGCACAAGGTATTGAGAATATAAGGTACTGGGGATGATGCAGGACTCATCCCCAAATAAGGAATTCGTATCATCACCTTTAATGTTCAGGAAATATTACCAAAAAGGGGGCTGAAATAATTTAAGATCAGAAGATAGAGAAAAGAGGTGTAAAATGCCATCTTCTAACCATGACATGGTCAAAGCAATCATGAACTCAGAGCTGTTTTGTCTACTGACACTGGGCCTACACAATTTGGGTCCAGGAGACAGTCAACTATGGATACAGAAGGGAATCAGAGATCCCTGCTAGTTGATGCTGAAATCTAGGCAGATAACTGATTCTTGAATAATGGGAAACACTATATCCCACAAGACCTTCTATTACTTTTTCTTTCCTTCCTTTTTCCCTGCCTGTCTCTTCTTCCTTTCTTTCATTACTCATTTGTTGATCATATAATTCATGACTACTCATTATAACCTCCACATGGACACAGACTTCTGCACTACACAATATATATGAAGGTTTTCCTGTCCTTATTACCATCTCAGAGTTAAGAAGTATGATTAGCCTCACATCTGCCTTATCAAGTATTTGTGGGGCTAGGGAGCCCTGGGCTCACAAGGAACCAGTCTGGAACAAAAATGGAGTTGAGTTTCTAATCCCCAGAAATATTTTCCTGAGATTAACAGAATAGGATCAGGTCCCCACCCCCAAGCTCCAGCAGATTTTCCTTAATTGCCATTATTTTCAAGTATTGATATGTTACATGACTCATAATTTCATGGCTTTATATCATATATAACACACACCCACATTTGCTTTCATATTGCTTTAACAAAAGTCAGAAAATTATACCACTAGGAAGTTCACACAGCTTTGAGAGGACCAAGATCAAGGAACAGCTTTTTGTAGGAAAAAAAAATCTACTAAAATACCATATGTGGAGGAAAAATAATTTATAATATTTTAGACATAGGAAACATAGTACCTGAGTTTAATTTTCCATTTGGTATGCATAGTATTATAGAATAAGAAGTTAATCACTTTACCTATAGACTGTGAAACTGAAGATGCAGAAAACCACACCATCCTGTAAGTCATACCCTACCCTTTCATTTTTATCAGAATAGTGGTATCCAGAAGCAGGCCTCAGGTTCAGAGAGGGCCCCTGTTCCAGTTGTTGGGGGAAGCCACATGAAAACAAAGCTACACATCTGCTACATATGTGCAGGGGCCCAGGACCAGTCCATGTATGTTGTTTGGTTGGTGGTTCAGTCTCTGTGAGCCCACATTTAAAAGAAAATGTTACAAAAATATGCTTAATTCAAGTAATAACTGCTGTGGTCTCCAGAGAATGATGTAAACTTGAGACAGGTTTGATTTCAAGGTAACCTAGTCTAGGGGAAATCATTGGAAATTTGTCATGAGGGATCAGAGAGTCAGAAATAAAAGGAATCATGGCAAATACAAGAGAGAACAGAGAAAATATTTGACCATGGGATTCTGAGCAAGGCATTGGTGAAAAGAACCACAGAGGATGGCCTCTCTCCACCTTCATATGCACTTGGATGTTGATGTATCTGATTACAAAACCTTACCACTGTCTCTGATGGCAGTGATACCAGACTGGCCACATGACAGACAGGTAGTGCGCAATGCTAATGCCACTGAGAATGCTCGGGTCAAAAAGATAAGCAAATTTTGGCACAACATAAATAACCCCAAAAGTAGGTAGGTGGACGTGGAATAGATGATGCAAATGATACCAAGAAGGCAAAACACGAACTGAAAACACGAGAAGAGAAAGTCAGCCACAGCCAGGATGAGGATGTAGACAAAGGCATTCTTGTGCAACCAAAAGCTCAGGAAGTGCAGCACTATGGTAGGTAGTACCCTTGCAATCAGGGAAACGATGAAGGAAAGCAAAACCATAGCTTGGAACTTGATGTCACAAAGTGAATTATCAATGTAGTGGCTTCCATTCAGTGCTGTAATGTGATTTTCCTAGGTTAAGATGCTTAGAACCTTGATTAAGAAATCTCCACTGGAGTTCCTATAACAACAACCAGCACAACAACAAAAACATGATCACATGTTATGTACTCTCTGATTCTCAGGAATTCCCTGCTACCTTTTAATTACTAACCTGGGTCATAAGGAGGAGAAACAGGATTGTAGAGATTGAGAAATTTATCAAAAAGAGTACTTCTGGAACTTTAACTTAAATCCAGTTTATATTTATTTGTGCTAGCAACAACCCATTCCTGTGCTGATGTGAGAGTAGATGATGGCCCCAGTATAGGCACTCAGTGTCTCAGGTTGTGTCAGAAAGAAATAGACCTCTGAATCCAAGTTTCTTTCTGTCATAAGGCCAGTTCTCTGCTGCAGGATCTTGGAAATCAGGAGCATAACCAAGAGCTGCCCTGAGTAATGGCAGGGAAGTCAGGAGTCAGGGGAGGCTATCAAATGGGAAACTATGGAAATCATGAATAACAATCATCAAGGGAATGCTAAGTCATAGTATGATTAATATGAAAAGAATAAGACCTGTAGGCTAATGTGGCTCAGTCTCCATTTCAGATTTAAAACTAGAAAGTAGGACATTAAGCACTTCCCTGTTATCTGTTGCTATATCGTAAGTATGCAATTATTTGTAAGGCCACAGAAAATAGCTAAGGATTATATATATATATATATATATATATATATATATATACACTATAGGTGTAGATATCACATATAAATTATATAAAATTATTCACAAATAAGTAAGTTAATGATAAGCCCAACAATAATTACAAATTTAGGTTAAATGATTTCACAAATATTATAGAGCAAGGTTAGTCCCACAACACACAGAAAAAAAGAAAAAATATCATTGCTGATCTCTGTAGGCAGAGTGTTCTACTGTGTTTGAAAGAATGGCTTATCCTGCAAGATGGCTAATGATGGACTCTGTCATTCCCCAATACAGGAGTATCCAATAAATAGGTAGATTGACGACCTAGAAGAATTTCAGCCCAGAATTTAGGCATTAATTCTGAGATTAATTGAGTTTCTAGCACTCTTGAGCAATAAAAAGACCAATTTTGAAGTAAGTTAAAAGGAAAAAAGTGAGAGCTCTACTAAATAGAGGACACTGTGACACAGAAACATTTACAGGGGGAGATAGAGTGTAGTAGGATCCATCTACCAGACATGGTAACCTACTTTTGGAACACCAGACTATAGAATATGAAAGCAGGAAGATTTAGATGAGGTAAAAAACAGTAGGCCATATAGTGAGTTCCAGAAAACCCACAGCAGAAGGGAAAAGGGGGGGCAATGAAAGAAGGAAAAAAGGAAAGGAGGAAGAAAGGAAAAGAAAGGAAGAAAGGAACAACTGAAGTGAAAGCAACTCAATTCTCCAGCTGTACATACATAGAGCAGAAGATTGGTACCTAGAAAGATAAAGAGCTCAAAAAGTAGATTATCAAAAATGAAGCAACCCATTCAAACAAAGATTTGAACAGACACATCCCCAAACAAGAAGTATAAAAATAAAATAATAATAATGATAAAATAAAATAAAATAAAAAGAAGTATAAATAACTGCTAACATTTTGAAAGATGTTCAATGTCAGTGGCCATCAATGAAATGCAAATTTCATTGCTTTGAGATTCTAGTTTATTCAAAGCTTGATGAATTTCACCAAGAATCCAAAGAACAAGAAATTCTGATGAGGACACTGTGGAAAGAATAGCACTAATTTACAACATGTGGTTGGAGAGAATGTCACCCCCTCTAGAAATAAGTATGGTGATTTCTCAGAAAATAAGATGGAACTGTTATTGTACTGTACTGGCTAGTTTATGCTGACTTGGCATAAGATAGAGTCATCATAGAAAAATGAGCCTCAACTGAGAAAAATCCCTCCATAAGATCAAACTGTACACAAGTCTGTGAGGCATTTTCTTAGTGATTGATGAGGAAGGGCTCAGCCCACTGTGAGTGGTGCTATCTCTGGGATGGTAGTCTTAGGTTCTATAAGGAATCAGGTTGAGAAAGTCATAAGGGGTAACCCAGTAAGAAGCACTCCTCTGTGGCCTCTGCATAATCTCCTACTGTTGTTTTAATTGAAAATCCCAGATAGTTCTGTTTTATCAATAAAGACTCAAGAGCCAGATCTTCGGCTGAAAAAACTTGCTAGCTCTGAGACGCATGGACCATGAAATATTGTAATACATACAGCAAGAATTTTCTCAGCTGTAAAGATAAATTATACTGTGAAATTCTCATGTAAATGAATGGAACTTGAAAAAAGTTATGATGGAGAAAACGCAGAAACAACAGAAAGGCAAATGCCTTACATTTCCCTCGATCTGTGGATCCTAGTTTCAAATCTCATTTTTTGTGTGATCTTTTAGGGTTACCTGTAGAAGCCAGGACAGTAGGAACACTGATGTCAGTTTTACTTAGCATAACCTGTCTTATTTAATGCTCAAGATGATGTCTATTATCTTAACCGTTATAAGACCAGGGAGAAGGAGGAGAAAAGTTAAGAGAACGCACCAGATTAATAAGGGCATTGTCTTTCAAACATATATGTTTGCACAAAGCAGAGATTTTATTTATCACTGTTCAACTGTTTGTCTCTCCATCCAAGATCTCTGGGGTTCCCCTGTATAAGACCAGCTCCACATTTATCGTCCATGGAATGGCTCTACAAAGGGCTTTGTAGAGTCAGCTAGGTCTGAGGTGAAGACATAGAGTTGATAGCCAGTATATCAACAGCTGATGTTGTTGGCAGACCTGTTAACAGAGGGTAGAATCAATGGACAAGAAAAAACAAGCAAAGAATGTGTCCAAATCATTCTAAGCCTAGAAAAGTATGATGCAACAGATGAATGGAGGCAGGTTACAGATGAAAAAAAAAGACCACACTGCAAGCCCAAGGGTCACATAAATCTTTGTCACTCCTAGAATCTCAAAGGTCCTAGCCAGAAGAGGCAAGCAAAGCCCAGAAAAAAACCAAAACAAAACAAAAAATAATTGGCCATAGGCTGGGATGAAATAATTTGACAGATAGAATTCATAGCCATCTGTGAAGTAGCCAGCCACATAAGGCTTTTTACAGGATGCTAAGCAACAGAGATAGAATCTAGGGCAGGGAAAATTTTAACTGTCCAGTGTTCTAGACAGAATTAGTTATACTAGATAGGTTAGAAGACAGACGAGCAATGTTCAGTGGTAATGACACTGAACACGTTCTGGACTGTAGTGTAGGGAGAGGGTAACATGGTGGTGGTTAGTCTAGAGATAAGGACTGTATGATACAAAAGGTGAGGGTGAATTTATATCATGACACTAGAGAAGGTAGAAATCAGCCCATATAAGTTTGATATTTTTTAGGCAGAGAAGACATCCTTGCCTATGCAGACTCTTGATAACGGAGAACAGTTCATTTCCTGCCAGCCTCTCAAAAGTGTTTAAGGTCGGCAAGTCAATGATAGAAGTCTCCTTCTCCCGGGCTCTACATACTTTGACAAAAGTCCTCTAATGACATTAGAATATGAAGTAGCCCCAGCACTCTAATTCATTGTCTTAAGCCATATCATGTCTTGAATTTAGGAAAAAGGTCTAATCAGGATGTATGAGACAGGAATAAAACTCTAGCCTTGTCTCTGTGTCTCTCCTGGAACAGGGAAATAAAAACTGAGGCTGTCAATCATGATGCATGCCCACTCTTAGTAACTGTGATGGTTTACTTAAGATATACTAAGGAAACCATGGTGAAGATTCATGAAGGTAATGTCACCTCTTGCTAAAGCAGGTGCAGACATACTCATACTTTGTGAGCACACTGTGGTTATAGGTATGTGGAGACATTTTTACAGATTGAGTATTACAAGCGCCTATTTCCATGTACACATTATAGAGAGTAGTCATGAAAATGGACTCAACAAATGAATAATGGAATGGTGGAAGGAAGGAAGGAAGGAAGGAAGGAAGGAAGGAAGGAAGGAAGGAAGGAAAGAAAGAAAGAAGGACACATTGAATAAAGGAAGATGGAACAGATATAAGAGCAAGGGCAGAAGGGAGAAAGGAAGAGGAGGAGAAAATGGAGAGTCTTATTGATGTTAAATTTGAGTCAATATCTCCCAAATATTTTTATTAATAGATTCAGTTCTTTGAGAAGTTCATACAAGATATGCATTATGGTTATGCTCTTTTCCCACCTCCTCTTCCTTCTTTCTCACATTTACAAGCACCATTTTTCCTTTAAAACATATTTTTCATATGCATAACATTTTCTTTGGTGTCCCAGAATTAATTTAGGATGATCTGCATGACCATTGATTTGGAACTAGCCATCTCAGCCTGATAGACTATACAACTTGTTACACTGATTTTTTTTTCTTCTTCTTCTTACGGAATCAGATATCTGCCAGTAGATCAGCAGCAAGTGACAGGGCCATGTGAGTCCTTTCTCTATCCAAAGCTGGGCTATTCAAAGGGCCTTACATGTATAGGTCCAGAGCCAATAAACACAATTGCTGTGAGTTTATATTGACATCATCATGTCATGCCTGTAAGGATGGATTTCAGAGCACTTCTCCCTAACTTCAGCTCTTATATTATTTTTTAATTTAATTAATTTATTCAGATTACAACTAAATTGATTTTATTATATATTTTTATTAATTTATTCATATTACATCTCAATTGTTATCTCATCCGTTGTATCCTCCCATTCTTCCCTCCCTCTTGCTTTCCCCCTATTCCCCTCCTCTATGACTGTGAGTGAGGGGGACTTCCTCCCCCCGTATATGCTCATAGGGTATCAAGTCTCTTCTTGGTAGCCTGCTATCCTTCCTCTGAGTGCCACCAGGCCTCCCCATCCAGGGGATGTGGTCAAATATGGGGCACCAGAGTTCGTGTGAAAGTCAGTCCCCTCTCTCCACTCAACAGTGGAGAATGTCCTGTCCTTTGGCTAGATCTGGGTAGAGGTTCGAAGTTTACTGCACATATTGTCCTTGGCTGGTGCCATAGTTTGAGCAGGACCCCTGGGCTCAGATCCACCCATCATAATGTTCTTCTTGTAGGTTTCTAGGACCCTCTGGATCCTTCTATTTCCCCATTCTCCCACGCTTCTCTCACCTAGAGTCCCAATAGGATGTCCTCCCCTCTGTCCCACTTTCCTGGTAAGTGAAGACTTTCATGGGGCATACCCCAAATGATCATAATGAGTGAGTTAACCCAGAAGCAGAAACAGTCAAATAGCATATACTCACTTACAGCTCTTATATTATTTTTGCCTCCTCTTTTGCATCATTCCCTAAGGCTTAAGGGAGTAGTGCAAATGCCTTTTTATGACTGAGCCCTGTACTCTCTTTCATTCTGAGTAACTTGTGCAGCCTTGAGTTTCTGAATTCCCCTCCATTCACTGAAAGAAAGGCTGGGAGTAGCCTTTTTCTGAATTTGTTGGGGGCTGTGCAATTGAAGGAATTAGTCTCAAGCAAGCCTGAGGTTGAGAAATGTTGAAACCCTAAAAACCTCATCGTGAGACTAGCAGAAATAAGGATCATGCTCTGCCTGTATCAGGTCTGCTCGACCTGGTGCACAAAGTTTGGCGTCTCTAAGGTAGTCATATAGACTGGTAGCCAAATTGCAGGTTTCACTTCTTCTCTCTTGATAAGAAGTTGTCCAGCAAGCACCTAGAATCATCTTCATGAAAATGAAGCATTCACAGAACCTCAGATCCAGCCAATACTGTACACTTAACTGGAAAACCCCTACACACTCTCCAAAGTTTATATAACCCTTGTTCACTCCAAATAAGAGAGCTGTTTCACTGAATATTCTCTGAAAAAGCTGTTTCTATTTTGTCCCAAATAAAGAAGAGCTGTAGGGTTGAAAACCTTGTTAAAGAACATCTTCTCTCCCCTGTCTCCCCGGCCCCACAACCAGAATGAGATCCTCCCAGGTGGCTCATTGCAGTACAGCCTCATCCTTTCCAGTCTGATATACAATGGTTTCTGGAAACCCATACAAAAGAGATATCAATATTTGAAGATGTTTCAATACTGTGTTAAAGGAGATGAAAAAAATAGTAGTAGGTTTTCACTTAGGACCTAAGACCTTGTTAATTGTGAGTTTTTGGCCTGATTCACAGGACTATGCATAGACTTGTATTGTAGAAAGGCCTGAAATCCAACCAGGAAGCTCACCTAACAGTTATGCAACTATTGCACCATCAGGCACATTTTGCTTGGCAATTTGGCATTATGTTTCATGCAATCTATAGCTGGGTAAAAAAAAAATCACTTCTCATGCTGCTGTCAGTGTAAAGTTCTCATTCTTTGTGAAGAATTACTTGTGTATGCAGATGTACTAATGTTTTCTATGAGCATGTTTCCCAAGTAGGAGATGCAGAAGATGTTGTCACAGAAAAGCTAATGCCATATTACATGAATGTCTTCAGCAACAAATGGTAGTCCTGCCACTATTGAGTAGTTTAAAGCAAATGCAAGAGGGGCAGGGGAATGCAGATGGTCTATGAAAGTAAGGCAAGGCAACGTTAGGGACAATTATTAAGTGACTTTCCATAAGGTCTTATTGTAATCTAGGCCAGTACTTCCCCCAGGTAACTAAATGGGGTTTTACTTCTAACTTAAATATTGAGGAGAATTCATTAAGGAAATTAGTATAATTGGAAAATGAGCCTGTTATTATGCTGAGCAAGATTGCTAGTGACAAGATAAGCATTCGTGTGAATTTCAGCATGGTAAGTGAATATACTTGGCGTGTATATTAGAAACCAAATAAGTGCTTCCCAGGGCCCATGAGGGGACTACTGGTCATATTCTCTTTTATTGATAAGAAGAAAGGAGTTGAAGATCTATTCCAAGGGCATAAACTTGTGTCCATGGACTGGGTCTGTTTATTAGTCCAGCATATCCCATATCCAGGTATCTTGGCAAACTACACATGTAGGGAGGACAGCAACAAGAAATGAACAATAAAATCTAAATCATGAGGTTTTTATTTTTTTCAGAGAAATTTGGAATCGAGGAAGCAGATTCAATCAAATGAGGGCAAGATATCCAAATACAGCAAACCAATATAGGCAGCTGAATGCCTGAGTTCTTTCTTGATTAATAAAATACAACTGTCATATTAATACACAGTGGAAGACTCACCAGGAGGCAGAAGCTAAGTAGCAAGAAGTTGCAATCTCTATTAGACATGAGCATCAGCACTGGGCTGGCACATCTGTAACATGCTCTTCCAGTGCTGCAAAATGGCCATGGCTGATTAGTGAGTTATAGGAAAACCAGAAAGTTTATTATACTCTCTAACGGCAAATTTGTTTTTTCCTTTATTGCAGTAAGCACTCTTTTTAGCTCTATTTATGAATGAGTTTTTTTCCCTTGGTCCTTCATTAAGCCCTAGATCCTAGAAAATCTAGACTTGTCTGGCATTTGCAGTTGTGTCTCTAGCCTCCAACACATGCATATCCGAGAATCTAAGGCTCAACATGCAGTGATATAGCTGAGACCACAAGGTCCACAGGGAGTTCAGTAGCATCTTGAGTTGTCTGGATCCGTGTTCTAACTTTACCCATTACACCACTATCAGAGCTGATACCAGTGTGGTGTTTTTGAGAAAAACTTTCACATGCCTGTAGAATGTGGCTGCCAACAAGAAGGTTATAAGCTTATAAAATGTTCTCTCAATTTCCCTTAAATATAATGAGTATTAGAACTTAAGCTCAGAAGAGTTACCATAATTCTCAGCTGCTTTACTTCATTTTTGTTTTTTTGGAGACTGTTTCTCTGTGTGGCCCTAGAGGTCATGGAACTCACTCTGTATATCAGACTGGCCTCAGACTTCCCAAGTGCTGGCATTAAAGGCATGTGATACCACTGCCTGGCATCACCATCTCTTGACACTGGATGACAGTGTGTGACTTGATGCTAACAAGTAGAGGTGGATAGTGGCTTCTGAAGCATGTCCAGGGTCCAGGTGACTGTATGAGAAACACAGATTTTGTTCTTACATAAATCAGAATGCTAATGCATTTAAGAATTATGGGGGGAGAGACCAGTGAGATGAGAAAAGCTCTTCCCAGGTGTGTCAAGGTCTAAGAACCTTTTTCTTGTTTAAGTCACTCTTCATATGTATAGAAGCATACCCAACCAGTTAATTAATTTTAAACATAAATAGTGTCAGACTTCTATTCTATTCCCTTCTCTTCATTCTTATGGTAGCTGTGCTGGCAATGAGATCATTCCACACACGTGACACTAAGTACAAAGATACAATCAAACCAGTAGAAGATAATAGGAAAAACAATTTGTCACAGTGAGATAGAAAAGTTCTTGGAAATATAAGCCCTGTGGAGGCACCAAAAAACATTTTAAAACTTCCATTTTATATTAAAATCTTGTATTTTCCCTTGGCACACTTCTACATCTTCAAGAAAAATCACTGTGTCTTATCAATGGGTTTCTAGCCAGGTTAATTCCAATTTTACATAGGTAAAGCCGTGCAGTGACTGTATTCAGGAAGAGAACAACTTGGTGGTATGTGGTGGTGTGTTTATTGTTTTTTATTTACTTTTCAGTCTCACTTTTTCTCTCTATCTTTCTGTATTTATTTCTCTGCCTTTATCACTGTGTCTCTGCATGTCTGTCTCTTTGGATCTGTCCTTTCTCTGTCTCTGTATCTGTCTCTGTCTCTCTCTGTATATCTCTATCTATCTCTTTCTCTCTGTGTTTCTCTCTCTCTCTCTCTCTCTCTCTCTCTCTCTCTCTCTCTCTCTCTGTGTGTGTGTGTGTGTGTGTGTGTGTGTGTCTCAAAATTAATAGTGTTATAGAAAACCTACCTTCCCAATGGTCCATTCCCAAAACCACAGATACCTTCAGCCAATTCTGGGTTCTTATAATTTCTCTCCATCCCTTCAGTTCTGGTAATAGGGATGCTTCTCCACTAAAATATGCTTCATGTTTCTTTCAGCCATCCCTACATATTGGTAAAGAGTCCACATTGAAGTTAGCTCAGTTACCATTTTATATTATGCCTTCTGTTTCTAAGGGGGTAATAACAGGTACTAAGCATGTTGTGAGAAATTGCTGTGAATGCAGGGGAAATCAATGAATTCTAAGGATATTACAACAGTTTGGAAATTCGGGTTCACTAACCACATCTAGGCCTAAAAGAGGAACCAGAAAACCAGTCGTGGTTGGATTAAATCTGGACAGTCCATGTGTGGCTGGAGGAAATGGATCAACTCATTTAAACTCGCCAGCTGGAGGTGATAAGTAGCCACAGACTTCACAGAAAAGGAGAAGAGGCAGGAGAGGATAATAGAGGAAGGCAGGAGATAAATTTTAATCATGTCATGAACACATGAGTTTCACTATCATTAAACTAAGGGGCTGAGGACATCTCATAAGCATGAGGTTCTTAGTAAATGTGAAGAAATTTCCCACCACAAGATAGCACATGGGTTTCTTTGGGGCCTGAGAACATCAGATAAGACAGCCTCCTCTGTAGGGCTGTGCCCAGTCTGAAGACCAAAGTCCATTTTAGGACCAAGTAATGGCCTCCTGCTTCCACGCAGGTCAGAGCTGCTCTTGTGAAGCAAGTTCATTCTACATGAAACATTTCCTCCTAGAGGAAGGAGGATCCTGTAACTCTCCCAACAGCTGAGGCTGCCCAAAGAAGCCACTTGTAATTAGCATGTCCTACTACCTTCTAGTCCTTCAGGGAGCTCCAAGGGTGCGGTTATCATCCATGTTTGGGTGACCTTTTAAGGTGTAGCTGCCCCTGAGTCATCCAGCCTCCTGCAAGTAACTCCTCATCCACATTTTACAAGTAATCCTTCACTCACAGTCCTGTAAGACACTCCAATAAACTAATTGGTTCACCAAGCTGAACTTTGGTAGAACAGTTACTTTCTCTTCCTCGGTTTCCTGACTAAGTAGATGTTTATTCACAGCTCCCCTAAAAAGTCACACAGCCACTTTGTATCCAAACATGATCAACAGAATCCAAGAGGAGTAAGAGAGGAGGGTGTGTGGGGACCCTGCAATGCATATAACTAAATTCTCCTGGCATTCTGAAATGCACATTATTACCCTGTAGGGTCAAGAACAGAATCTAAAGGTTTCAGTGTGGGAAAACACTCTATAGGTTTAAATGCTTTAAATGTTTCCTCACCAGATGCTGGAGCTAATTAGGGACACTGTAGGAGCTTTAGAAGCTAGAATATCCCAAACAAGAAAGACAGTGAAAAAAATGCCATGTGCCCTCCTGTCACACTATGTGTCCTGTCTTCCACCGTGCAAGTTTCCATCCTTTGCTATGTGTTCTGACTTCCATTATATTCAGCTTAGGTGCCAAACAAACATGGGCCAAGCCCTCAAAACATACATATAAGAAAGCTGTTCCTGTCTTGATATTCTGTAAAATATTTTATCACAGTGCTCAAAAACCTAACCCAGCACGTGTACTGCTCAGCATATAATGAAATAACTTTGCACAGCAATCAGCTGCAATTGTTGTGGTAAAAAAAAATATTTCTAGGAAACTAATGTAATTTCTTTACTGTTTATGATCTTTAATGTTTTTGAAAGTGTTTTTTTCTAAGATACTAGTCTATAGTTCTTCATGGGACTCACAATTCTCAGCCTCTTAGTTTTTCCTTTTTTGCATTTTTGAGAATAGGTTTCCTCTGTAGTCCTAGATATCCCAGAACTCACTGTATAGGTCAGTCTGTCCTCAGACTTACTGAGATCTACCTACTTCTGTTTCTGAAGTGCTACAATCGAAGACATGCGCCACCAATGACGGGCATCACTATCTCTTGATACTGGATGACAGGAATGTGATACTAAAAAACAGAGGCATATAAAGGCCTCTATAGAAACATACTGAGGTCCTGGTGACTGTATGAGGAACACAGATTTCTCTTCATTAAATCAGATTGCCAATGAATTTCAATGATTTTGGGAGTTACAGGGGACCAGTAAGATGAGAGTTCTTCCAAGATGTATCAAAGTCTTATCAGCTTTCTCTATTAAGTCACTCTTTGTATGTATAGAACCATACCCAATCACTTAACTATTTTAAAACATAAGTACTAGCAAATTCATATTTTATTCACTTCCTCTCACTCTTGTGGTAGCTGTGGTGGCAGGGAGATCATTCCACACAAGTGACACTAAGTATGAAGACACAATCAGACTGGTAGAAGATAATAGGTAAGACAGCTTGTTTCACTGAGATAGACAAAGTTCTCAGAAATACAAACTCCGTGGGGGACCCATAAAGACATAAAATACATTAATTTTCAACTAGGATCTTGTATTTTCTCTAGAAATTCTTCTGCATCCTGGGAAAAGACATCACTGTGTCTCATCAGTGGGTTCCTAGCCAGGCTGATTCCTAGTTTGCATACGTAAACTACACATTGACTGTTGTCAGGAATAGAGCAACTTAGTGGTATGTTTATTGTTTTCCTTGATTTACATTTAGTTTTTTTTCTATATATATACCACTGCTTCTTTCTGTATTTGCGTCTCTGCTCTTATCACTATGTCTCTGTCTTGCTCTCTCTCTCTCTCTCTCTCTCTCTCTCTCTCTCTCTCTCTCTCTCTCTCTCTCTCTGTGTGTGTGTGTGTGTGTGTGTGTGTGTGTGTGTGTGTGTGTTTGTATGTGTGTATGAGGCTGTTATGTGACAGTGCCTTACAAACCCTAATTTCCAATGGCTATTCCAATAATCACAAATACCTACAGCCAATTCTGAATTTGTATAATTTCTGTCCATCTCTTCAGTTCCTGTAATAAGAACATTCCTGCACTAAAATATACAGTCCTCCTCACCTCTTTATAAAGAATATACACTGAAGATAGCTCAGTTACCATTTTATATCATGCCTTTTGTTTATAAAGGGGGTAATAACAGACACTAAGGATGTTGTGGAAAATAGCTTTGAAGTGTGAGAAAATCAGTGAAGCCTAAGGATATAAAAACATTTTGCAAACTTAGCTTCACTAACTACATCTCTTCCTAAAAGGAGGATTAGAAAACTTTTATCTTTGAATTAACTCTAGACAGTCACGTATGCTGGAGGAAATGGAACAATTCATTTAATCCTGCTAGCTGGAGGTGAATAACAGACACAGCCTTCACAGAAATAGAGGAAGTGTAGATGTGAATACAAGAGGAATGCAGGAGAAAAAATAAAACCATGTCATGAACACATGGAGTCCACTATCATTGAATTAAGAGATCGAAGGCATTACATGGGCTTTGCGTTCTTAGTGACTGTGGAGACTTTTCCTACCATAGGACAGAACATGGGCTTCTGTGGGGCTGGAGGACATGAGATAAGACAGCCTCTTTTGAAGGTCTGTCTCCAGTCTGGAGATCAGAGTCCATTTTAAAGGTTCAATAAGAGCCTCCTGCTTCCAGGCAGCACAGAGCTGCTCTTGTGAAACAAGTCCTTTCTAACTAAAGCATCCTTTCTTGGAGGAAGGAAGGAGCACCCTGAGGCTCTCTGATAAGCTGAGGCTGCCTGGAGAAGACTCTTGGAACTAACATGTCCTACTGCCTTCAGTTCCTGTAAGGAGCTCCAAGGCTGCAGCTTTCATTAGTTGTCATCCACGCTGAGGTGGACTTTTAAAGGTATATCTGTCCTTGAATAATCTAGACTCCTGTAAGTAACCACTCATCCAAACTCCACTAGTAATTCCTCACTCAAAGTCCTATAAGACACTCCAGTAACATAAATGGTTCACCAAGCTGAAATTTGGTAGAATGGTTACTCTCTCTTTGTGAGTTTCGTAGGTAAGTAGATGTTTATTCACGTCTCCCCTGAAAAATCACACAGCAGTTGGTGTCTAAACATGGCCAACAGAACCAAAGAGGAGTTTGAAAGGAGGGTGTGTAAACCTTGTGATGAGGATAACTAAATGCATCTGGCATTTTGAAATGTACATCATCCTTTAGGGTCAATAATAGAATGTTAAAGTTTGAGCATGGAAAATACTCTATAGATTTAGAGGCTTTAAATGCTTCCCCCAGCAGATGCTGAGGCTACTTAGGGAAACTACTGGAACTTTAGAAGCTAGAATCTACTAAACAAGTAAGACAGTGAGAAGCATGCCTTGTCCCTTTCTGCCACACTCTGCATCCTGTCTTCCATAGTGTGACCTCCCATCTTCTGCTATGTGATCTGACTTCAATTATATTCAGCTCAGATGCATGGTACCACAAAAGCATGGAACAAACCCTCAAAACATACATATAAATATACTGTTCTTGTCTCATTTTTATGAAATATTTTGTCAAGGTATTCTAAAATAAATCCAGCACTTTTATGTTCAGTGTATGCTGAAATACCTTTGTACTGTAGTCAGCTGCAGTTATGGTGCATAATCTCTCTATGATACTTTTGGATTTGCTCTACTGTGTTGGATTTGCTCTACTGTCATTTTCTTTAAGGTTCTTGCAATAGTTTCTTTGAAAGATATTTATGAGAGAGGTATGGGAGAATGAGGAAATAGAAGGATCCAGTGGGTCCTGGAACCCTACAAGAAGACCATCAAAGCTGCCAGATCTGGACTGAGAGGGGCATACACAAACTACTCTACCAACCAAGGACAATGCATGCAGTAAACCTAAATCCCCTATTCAGATCTATCCAATGGACAGGGCATTCTCCACAGTTGTGTGGACAGCTGGGAGTGACTCCAACATGAACTCTGGTCCTCCTTATTTGACCACTTCCCCGTGGTGGGGAGGCCTGGTGGCACTCAGAGGAAGGGGAAGCAGGATACTCAGATGAGACTTGATAGGCTGTGATCATATGGTGGGGGAGGAAGTCCCCTTCTTTCACAGGCCTAAGGAAGAAGAATAGAGTGAAAGAGGAAGGGGAAGGGGAATGGGAAGATACAAGTGAGGGAACAACAATCGAAATATAATCCAAATAAACTATTTTTAAAAAACTAAAAATTAAAAAAATATATTTGTATATAGTTCTTCATTGGACTCATATATTATCCTCTTAAATTTTAAATGGAGCTCAGCAGTGAGTAGTGTGGTTTATAGCTTTTCTGACACAGAGAGTTTTA
Source organism: Acomys minous (assembly GCF_964271855.1). Classification (NCBI taxonomy): domain Eukaryota; kingdom Metazoa; phylum Chordata; class Mammalia; order Rodentia; family Muridae; genus Acomys; species Acomys minous. The sequence goes on from NC_140484.1 coordinate 88,068,572, forward strand.
TTGTGGACCCAGTATCACTGCTTTTCTTAATATTTCTTTTCATGTATAGTGTGTGTGTGTGTGTGTGTGCATGTATGTTTGAATGCCTATGTCTGTGTCTGTTCTATGTCTGTGTGGGGGTAGAGAATGTGCTTATGGAGGCCAAAGACATTGTATCTCTCTAGCTGTAGTTACAGGAGTCTGTGAGGTGCCTGGTGTGGATGCTGTAACCAAACTCAGTCCTCTGCAAGAGCAGTGTATGCTTTTAACAGCTGAGTCACATCTCCATCCTCATTGTTTTTGTGGCTTCAAGAATGTATCTTGCTGAGGATCTACAGGCATCAACCTTTGTAAATCTATACTCTCATAACAATGTCTGGTGATATTTTTATTTCCATGAAAAGTCTTTTCACCAATGATATTGTATATCTGATTCCTATATTTGTTTTTCTAAGTTAGTTTGAATGGAGGATTTTCTATTTAGTTTACTCTTTGATGAAGTAGTTGTTTTGTTCATTGTTGTGTTTGGATTTTTACTTCACTTATGTCTTCTCTGGTCCTTATCACTTACTCCCATCTATTAACTTTGATTTTTTTTCTTGTTTTCTCTCTCTTAGAGATATCTATATACTTTTTCATTATTTACATAATTTTGTAGGTGAAGAATTGCTGCATAGATCAATGGTGCACTTGTAGAGGTCAGAAAAGACACTGGAGGTGAGGTTCAGTTCTCTCCTTCTACTGTGCGAGTCCCAGAAATGGAACTCAGTTATTGAGGCTCAGAAGCAAGACACTCCTACTGAGTCCTGTTGGTGCTGGTGGTATGTTTGGAACAATTTGGGGATTCAGACAACCTATCTACCAGTGCCCACACTCTCAATGAAAAATAAGTCTCAGGTAGAGTTGTTCCTTGGAAGCCCCTCATAATTTCATGATGGAATGTGTTTAAGTTTTTTAATGTCATACATGAGTACTAGGGTTACACATTTTTACCTCTTCTATAACCCCTACGCCCTTTCAAATTACAAAAAAAAATGTTCTTCATTATTGTTACATGCATATATACATACCTGGACATCTGTATCTATGTGTATTTATAAAACCCAATGAGTCTATTTAGTGCTGTTCCTAACTACATGTGTTCAAGGCTGACCATTTTGGGGTAAGAAACCTGTCGAGATTTAACTCTAAAGAAGACTGATTCTCAATCTCTCAGTAGTCATTGGTTGCTTGTGGCTCTTAAGATATGGATGATTCTTTTTGTGATTTCCTCATCCACATTAGAATGTCTACTGGTGCCATCATTAGGTAGATTATTTAGGCAACAATATTGTTGAGATATCATTTAATTATTAATTGAAGTATTAAATATTCCTGTCATGTTTATAATATACTATCACCCACAGTTACAGTTATCTTATGGATCTTATAGCCTTTCTGCTCTTTTTATATAATGTTCTCTGTGTCTTAGGTGTACAAGTTGTATTGTAGATGGAATTCATGGGCTTGCACATCTTAATGGTCACTTATTTATTATACCTTGACAAATCATTTTTTTTCTTTTTATTTATTTATTTTTTTTTCCTTTTTCCATTATTTTTTATTATTAATTTATTCTTGTTACATCTCAATGGTTATCCCATCCCTTGTATCCTCCCATTCTTCCCTCCCTCCCATTTTCCCCTTATTCCCCTCCCCTATGACAGTTCCTGAGGGGGATTACCTCCCCCTCTATATGATCATAGGGTATCAAGTCTCTTCTTGGTAACCTGCTGTCCTTCCTCTGAGTGCCATCAGGTCTCCCCATCCAGGGGACATGGTCAGAGGTGAGGCACCAGAGTGTGTGAGAACGTAATATCCCACTCTCCACTTTACTGTGGAGAGTGTTCTGTCCATTGTCTAGATCTGGGTAGGGGTTTAAGGTTTACCGCCTGTATTGTCCTTGTCTGGTGCCTTAGTTTGAGTGGGACCCCTGTGCCCAAATCTGCCTATCATAATGTTCTACTTGTAGGCTCCTAGGACCCTCTGGGTCCTTCTACTTTGCCTTTCTCTCATGAATCTCACATCTAGAGTCCCACTAGAATGTCCTCTCCTCTGTCTCTGTTTCCTGATAAGTGAAGGCTTTCGTGGGACATGCCCGTTGGGCTAATATGCAGATATAAGTGAATATATACCATTTGAGTCTTTCTGCTTCTGAGTTAACTCACTCATTATGATCATTTCTAGCTCAATCCATTTATCCACAAATTTTGGGAATTCCTTGTTTTTAATAGCTGAATAGTATTCCATAGTGTATATGTACCACAGTTTCTTTATCCATTCTTCTACTGAGGGACACTTAGGCAAACCCAGAATAGCTAAAACAATCCTGTACAATAAAAGGTTCTCTGGAGGAATCTCCATACCTGATCTCAAATTGTACTATAAAGCAATAGTAATTAAAACTGCATGGTACTGGCACAGCAACAGGCTGGTTGATCAGTGGAATCGAATCGAAGACCCAGATATGAATCCACACACATATGGTCATTTGATTTTTGACAAAGAAGCCAAATCCATTCGATGGAAAAGGGATAGCATCTTCAACAAATGGTGCTGGTCTAACTGGATGTCTATGTGTAAAAAAATGCAACTGGACCCCTATCTGTCACCTTGTACAAAACTCAAATCCAAGTGGATTAAAGACCTCAACATAAAACCAGAGACACTAAATCACTTAGAAGAAAAAGTGGGGAAGAGCCTGGAACATATTGGCACAGGAGACAACTTCCTGAACAGAACACCAACAGCCCAGGCATTAATGTCAACAATTAATAAATGGGACCTCATGAGGCTGAAAAGCTTCTGTAAGGCAGATGACACCGTAAAGAGTACAAAGCGACAGTCTACAGACTGGGAAAAGATCTTCACTAACCCCACATCTGACAAAGGTCTAATATCCAAAATATATAAAGAACTCAAGAAATTAAATACCACCAAACCAAATAACCCAATCGAGAAATGGGGCATGGAACTAAACAGAGAATTCTCAACAGAGGAATATCAAATGGCTGAGAAACACTTAAAGAAATGCTCAACCTCCTTAATCATCAGGGAAATGCAAATCAAAACAACGCTGAGATTCCATCTTACACCCATCAGAATGGCTAAGATCAAAAATTCAAGCGACACCACATGCTGGCGAGGATGTGGGGAGAGAGGAACACTCCTTCATTGCTGGTGGGAATGCAAACTAGTACAACCACTTTGGAAATCTATCTGGTGCTATCTCAGAAAAATGGGAATAGGGCTTCCTCAGGACCCAGCTATTCCACTCCTTGGAATATACCCAGAAGATGCTCCAGCACACAGCAAGAAAATTTGCTCAACCATGTTCATAGCAGCCCTATTCATAATAGACAAATCATTTTTTATTATAGGTTCAGTCTGCTCAAAAATGAAATCTCTTTAATAAAAAAAAATAAGGTACATTTATTATTATAAAATAAGAATGGGGATTTATATTGAGGGTCATTTGGGGCGTGAGGAAGAAATCTCATGTAATGGAATCTATGAGGGTGGCACTAATGAAGATTTCTACTAACAGGGAACACAGGCCTAAACCAGGCACACTCTGTAACCAGGCAAGGACTCATGTGGAGAGATTGGGACACAGAGCCAGTACCAAATCCTCTGACCTACTGCTTGTCATGCCTACAGAATGTGCTGGGACTGGGGCCTAGCATAATCACTATCAAAGAGACCAGAGATTGTATGCAACAACTGATGGGAAAAGTTTCAGAGTACCACATCCAAATATTGGGTAGATCATTAGGAGTCATGTGGAGGAGAGGAGGAATAGTTGGAGGAAACATAACAATCCAGTATATCATAAGAACACAACCCACACAATCATCTGACTGGGACTCACGTGGGCACACAGAGAACAGTGAGACTGTACAGACCTGACCAAGGTCCTCTGCATATGTTAGAGTTGTCTAGCTTGCTGCTCTTGTGGGGGGCTTAACAATGTAAGTGGAGGATGTTTCTGGTTCTTTGCTTGCCTTTAAGACCCTTTCCCTTTTACTTGGTTGTCTTGTCCAGGATGATGTGAAAATTATATGTGCCTGTGCTTATTGTAGCTTTCTTTGCCATATTTGGTTTATGTCTCTGGAAGGCCTACTGTTTTCTGAGGGGAGGTGAAGTGGGTGCCTCTGGAGGAAAGAGGAGGTGGGAAGAAGGTACTGGGGTGAGGAGATGGAGGAGAAAATGAAGTCAGGATATAACATTTGAGAGAATAAATAAAAAGGAAAAATTAGAAGCAAATGTTTTTCAATGGTGGGCTAACAAAGGCCAGACATTATCATCTTTTATCTGTTGAGAAATGACCGTGGCGACAAAGGTGGGGAGCATGTGGTGAATTAGCTTTTTGAGTTTTCTCCCATTTGGCCTATAGCCCATTTAAAATGAGAGTATGTCTCAAGAATGACAAAGACATATTTTTGGTGGCCAAATTGGGGGGTGGACGTGGCTGGCATTAATTTGCCAAAGGGTATTGATTGGATTTGAGGCCCCAGGGTTAGTGTCCACAGTTTATAAAGCTGGGATAGTAACAATGGATGATTGTATTATCTTCTGAAGTTGATCAAGATGAATATGGGAGAAACGGGCATGAGCCTTTTCAGTAACAAGCAAGGCAATGCTACACATGCTGCAAAGGGTTGACTCTGACTTAATCTAAAAAAAAAAAGTATAGTTACTCTCATTAATATTTTACCTTCTTTTTCATGCTGTAAGAGGGCAGAAAGTATTTGTCAATTTTCACAAATTAGTTTGAACTGGATCATCAATTTTGAGAAAACTTGACACCATCTCCTTTTCATGTCATTGAATAGGCTTATTAACAGTAGAACTAATTTCCAGAGCTTTGCTTGAAATTTATCTTTGCTATCTCAATTATGAGTGAGAACAATTTCCTCAAGGGAAGCCATAAGCGCTCCAATCAGTGACTTCTCCATGAGAGATATTAACAAGCACTGGGATTTTTTTTTTTTACTTTCACACTGTTGACAAAGTATCCTATGAGATTTCTGATCTGACAAAATGGCAGATTAATGGACCTAGCAGGATTTTCTGTCCCTTGAAGCCAGATTCGTGAAGCATACAAATACATTATGGAAATCTTGGGTAGTCTTAATTATAAGTAACCACATTTGAAAATTTATATTTAGACATTGTGCTCATTACCCATATAAATAGATGTTCTTGTATTCTCATAGTATAATTTTTCTTTGTCCTTCTCCATAGGCTTACGAGGTCCTTGATGGTGATAAGGATAGACACGAAAATCCATTAAGCACAACATTCAAATCTCCCAAACTTGCAAGTAGGTTAATTGGATGATTTGGAATAGAGACCCAATACATATGAATGTTCCCCATTACCTGTATATTTACCACACAGCACAGCCAAGAATCAAACTTGAAGCATTCTTGATGGCATCCATAACTTTTTTGTCTCCTATAGAAACATAAGCACAACCTGCTTGGCCCCATATTAGTACCTTTCCTGGTTTTCTGATATTAAAATATACTTGTTTTAATATCACAGGCTGACTCTACCTAGCCGGTTTTCTACAATCCAGTGCCTTTCAGCAGCTGTTGTGCCTGCTTCATTAGCATTTAAAATTTGAAGTTAGGAAATCATTATGCAATCTATTCCTGAAAGTCCTCATGTCTTTCTGTTATTTAAAAAGCATCTCTTTTAGAGTGAAATTAGATCTTCCAACCATTGTTTGTTGTAGCTACAAGAATATCAGAGTTAATTCTGAATTATCAGGAGTAATTTCAGCAGATTCTATACGTAGTATAACCTCTTCTGTATGTTGAGAATTAATATCATAGTAAAAGATTTATTATACTTTAATAAAAACATTAGAAGGGCACACAACTTTGATTTTTGGACAGAAGCATATGGGCTTTGAACTACTTATATTTCTTGATTTATAAGTCAAAAACTTAATTAACCATTGTTTTGGTCATATTATTTAGTAGACTAATAATTTGTTTTATTTTTAGGTGTTACATTTTATAGAATTTAACCTAGAGTTTTCAGAAAGCAACTTAAATAACAGAGCTCAAAACAGATACAAATATACCCAATGGTAGGGGAGGGAGGGAGAGGGGGTGACAGAGGGAGGGAGGAACAGGAGGTGACAAGGGAGAGGAATACAATTGGGATGTGAAATTTTTGAACTACAGAACAAGCAGGTAGCTTATATTGCTAATCCCACTATATGGGACTAGCTCTGAGACTGGCTGAGACATGAATGTCTAGACATAGACAATGCTTCTTGTTGGCTACAGAATCTCTGTGAATTATTACTAGATGCCATTCTTCATATGATATTAGTGAAGATTTACAGATGTCTTTTTTTTTCTGCGCATGCAAAGAGCAGAGAACCAGCCTTAATTGTTCTGTGCATCACACACACCTTATACATTTATGATTTTAGGACCACATAAAGCTTATGAGAAATTATATATTTTTGGAACAAAAGAACCAGATACTGACATTGAATCAGACCTAACAGGATTCATTTCTCTCAGCATGCTGGGCATTGACATCCTGCATCCTTCATGTTCCAGCACCAAATGCTAAACTTAATTGCTATTCCTCGTCAGAACAAGAGAGTTTCCAGGACACCTTGGATGAAAGCTTACAATTCCAATTGGTGCAGCATTTCAGACTATCTGACACAGGACCCTAATTAAGCCTAGAATTTCTCAGAATTTAAAAACTGGATCACAAATGCTAGTTCTATCTTATTTAACCATTTCTCCAACTTTACCTGGGCCCCTAAAAGGTATTGTTTCAAATCAGCTAGAAGAAACCTTAAGAGAACAACACCCCATTTTCTTTAAGGGGGTAGGTAGGTTTTTGGTTGCTTTCTTGGGCTATAGAGAGTTATTTTCTTTGGGAGTTGGTTAAAAGTTATTATTGGTCTTCTTTAGAGAAAAAACAAGGTTGACTCAGGGATGTGTCTCTTTCTCTTTATCTTCCATTCTTAGGTTTGGAGATAGGGATTGAAAGAGAAAGAAGGGGTTATATATGGAGGATAAACAAAAAGTAGATTAATTATTCTATTCCTCAACTCAGTGGCTTAACTGTCACTCACAAGGTTATTTTTAATTCACTGGTATAGGATTCTGAATATAGATGCAAATTAAGTTTAATTTTAGATATAGTAGTATAGAATTAAAATTTAAGATTATTCTTCATATACAATATATATATACATATATGTGTATATATATATACATATATATATATACTCTAATATGCAATGTTGTACCCATAAAACTCAATTATAATACAAGATTTACTTCTAATACTTTGAAAGTGCTATTTCAGGCTGTTTAGAATAAATAAGTTATACAAGTTAATTGTTAGTCGATCAAATCATGGTCATATAAACTACTACTCTATTTTTATCACAAGAACAGACATCCTCGGTGCAACAGATAGATATGATTCTATAGAAAGATAAGGTAAAATAGATAAGGTCTTCAAACATCAGAGACATACAGAATATGACATTTTAAAATGTTTTTAATATTTTAAAGATTCATTGACAATGAGACAGGTTATCTCCTGGCAACACCCAGCCTACCTCAAAGAAGATGAGCATCAAAGAACCTCTTTACAAAGATGGCTTCAAATGTGGCAAACAAGCCACTGGAAAAAATGTCCTCATTTCTAGCACAGACAGAATTTTGCCAAAAAAGGGCATGCTTGGATGCATACTGAGTCGACGGCTGCACTCTGCCAAGGCAAGGTAAGCAAGTCCTCAATAGTTCCTGCCCTGCAAACAAGTCTGGCAGAAATATTAGCCCAGAAAGCTGAAGATGAGACTCCAACGTTATAAAGTGTATTGGGTGACTGGTCAAACAGTAAACTGTCTTAAGTCAATTTGTACATTTTGTAAGCTGCTAACCCACACTGCTGATTCACTCAGGAATTTAAGTTTTATTCCTTCTCAAGTCTCTGAGGGGCATTGAAGACAAGATAATATAGTTCTATAACCAAGTTGAGCTGGTTAGGGGACAAGATCGTTTTAGATCAAGATAAAGAAGTTAAGCTATTAGAGGTGAGATAAGATAGATATTGAATCTCATTCAGAAATCTAGACCCAACAAGACAGGAAAAACACTTACTTCAAACGGGACGAATGCAGATGGCCAAGTCACTATGAATGTAACATGTATAGAACTCATTATTCTCATGATTGTCACATGGTTCTCCCTGCTGTATGTAGTTTGTTTTATACATGTGAAATAAAATAAAAGCATTTAAAAAAAAGAACAGAACTGAGAGATGGAATGCTAAATTACAAGTAGTAGGAATAAAGGAAAGAAAAAAGGTTCTTAGCTCTCTGGCTTAGCGATGTCTGTCAGATCTTTCTGCTGACTGCCTACTGACACAGAGAAGCAACACCTATATTCCAAAAATGATGAGCAGTATTCTGCTACTGTGGTATTAAATAACATTGCTGGTCCAGAAGTCTGATTTTGTTTTGTTTTGTTTTGTTTTGTTTTGTTTTGTTTTTTGCTTCTTTGCTTGATTTTTATTTGAAAGTTTTTTGGTTTTGGTTTAAGTCAAAATTCCCTTCATGGGAAATATTTGTTGTTGTTTTGCTTTGCTTTGCTTTACTCTGATAGAGGGGATAACATAGTAATAAAAGAAATTATTGGCACATGAGATGTTAAATAGCCCCACCTTGTGTCAATATTTTGTACATCAGCTGTAAGAAATGAGTCATAAACACTTTCCTCAATCTATAATTTATCATTATATGGATGATATCTTGCTGGCTGATTCAGATGCAGATACCTTAGAAAAATGTTTGTTGAAGTAAATAGAATTTTGCCTCATTTCAGATTATAAATTGCTCCTGAAAAATACAAATAGGAGATTCTATCAATTATCAAGGACACAATATAGGTCTACATAAATTCCAATCACATAACATTTAGATAAGAAGAGATCAGTTTAAGATCTGGGATAGATATTCCTCCAAAAGATCTTTTATTGTACAGGATAGTTTTAGCTATTCTGGGTTTTTTTGTTTTTCCATATGAAGATTAGAATTGATCTTTCTAGTTCTGTAAAGAATTTTGTAGGAATTTGGGTGGGAATTACATTGAATCTGTAGATTGCTTTTGGTAAAATGGCCATTTTTTAATTATAATTTACTCAAATTACATCTGAATTGTAATTCCCTTGCTCTTTTTTTTTTTAAAACAACACTGTGCAATTTATTAACCATTCAATTACAATAGCACCTGGTGAGATTGGGACAGAATTTGGATGGCAAAGTAAACAGATATTCAGCATCTAACAGGTTGGAAGGATCCACTACGTACTTTTCACAAACGCCTTCCAGTCAATACAGTACTAGCCAGTAACCCAGCACCGAGGGTGCTGAAGTGGGAAGGATGCAAGGAGAAAAATAGCTACGTTAGAACAACACTTCTAAAAAGAGTAAAAAACACTTTCCGTTTCTCCCCTTAAGCCCCTAAAACATCTCACAGTCTGATTCTACATATACAGTCCCACATCGGCTTCTAGAATAGTTGTCAGGAGGAGAAAAGTGAATGGCACTAGTCAGTACAGTCTTTGGATATTTAGGAAGGGGTTGGGGAGAAAATAAGTTCTCGGGACAAATTAGTCAGCCTCAGTCTCATACGCAGGATCTTTGGAGTCTCTGCTCTTCAGAACCTTTCCTCATGCTTGTCCTCCTCTCACAGAGGCTCCAGCTTGGCAGCCATTTGCGCCTCCCAGTTCTCTTTGTTAGCCTCCATTCTGTCGGCCAGTTTCTCCTCTGCCATTTTGCAGAAGTTGTTCTCCTTGGTAGCTTTCTGGAACACTTCTTTTTCACCCTCCCTCTTCTCAGCCAGCTGCTTCAAGACTTGTGCTTCATGAGACTTGCGTGTTTGTTCTGCATCTTCTAATTTCTTCTGAATTTCCTCCAGGGAAAGATGCTTCTCCTTTGGGGATGGGAGGGGAAAATTGGGGACAGATTCTTTTGACCGAGGCCTGAGAATCAGCTCAAAGGCCTGGCCTGAAGCACGCTTCTCCAGTTCTTTCACCTGAATATCAGAAGATGCCATGGTGGACAGAAGGCAAGAGACGGCCTGTGTACTCTACACAGTCCACTGGCAAAGAAAGCCCTGCTCAGTTGCAGCCACCTGGCCACACTCTCCCCTCTTGCACTTATTTTCCTATTCCCACCCCACTTCCCGTCTCTTCCTCTCCCCTAGACCTCTGACAGGTGGGGTCCTCCTCCCCCACCATCTGACCACAACCTATAAGATCTTATCTGGACCGTCTGCATCGCCTCTTCTGTGTTCATACAGAGCCACTCCACCAAGGGGCAGTGATGAAATCCCAGGCACCAGAGATCTTGTTAGAGGCAGTCCCCCATCCCCATGTAGAGAATAAGCTGTCTGTTAATTGGCTACACCAGAAAAGGGGGTCCAAGATTGCTGCTTGCACTGTCCTTAGTTGGCCCATCAGTTCGTGCAGGTCCCCCTGCGTCCAGATCCATCAGCCTTGATAGTCCCCGTGTGGAGACGCTAAAAACACCCCCGCCCCGGTCTTTCTATCCCCAAACTCTTCCACACAACTCACAGCTCTTGGCCCAAAGTCTGGCGGCATGTCCCAGTATCTGTTCCCATCCCCCACTGGATGGGGTTTCTCAGAGGATATTTACATTGGGCTAAAATCCGCTTATAAGTTATACTATGAGTTACCTCACTCAGGATGATCATTTCTAGTTCCATCCATTTGCCTGCAAATTTCAAGATTTCCATGGTTTTGACGGTTGAATAGTTGTGTAAATATACTGGAGATTCTTTATCCATTCTTCAAGTGAGGGACATCTAGGTTGTTTCCAGATTCTGGCAATTATGAACAAAGCTGCTATGAACAGAGTTGAACAAATGTCCTTGTATTATGGTGGAGCATCTTTTGGGTATATGCCCAGGACTGGAATAGCTGAGTCTTGAAGTAGCACTATTGTCAATTTTCTGAGAAAGCTCCAGATTGATTTCCAAAGTGGTTGTAGTAATTTGCACTCCCACCAGCAATGGAGGAGTGTTCCCCTTTCTCCACATCCTCTCCAGCATGTGTTGTTGCTTAATTTTTTATTGTACCCATTCTGATGGGTGTACGATGGAATCTCAGAGTAATTTTTATTTGCATTTCCCTGATGAGTAAGGACAATAAGCATTTCTTTGTTTCTCAGTCATTTGATAGATCATTTCTCTGTTGAGAATTCTCTGTTTAGGTCTTTATCTCATTTTATAATTGGATTATTTGGCTTGATGGCGTTTAATTTCTTGAGTTCTTTATACGTTTTAGATATTAGCCATATATCAGATTTAGGGTTGGTGAATACCCTGGCCAGCAGGGGTTCCACTAAAGCTCGGGAGAAGATTCGCCTGTATAAAAATACAAGACACAAAGAAGGAGAGTAAGTCTGAATCATTGATCAAGCTCTCAAATTTTATTTTTCAAGCAGCAACTTTTATAAGGCAGGAGACACGGAAGCATATTGCTATGGCAACCCAGCTGGAGGCTACCTCAAGACATTGGGAATTCCAAGCAAGTCATAACGTTCTGCCACACCAAATATTTTGTTCTACCTTTATCTAATCTAACTGATAAACCACAACAGGGTGGCTCCATCTTAATCTTATCTTTAGTCCAACTGCCAAACCACAACAGGGTCAGCTGGTTTCTGGTAAATGACAGACTGATGGAGAAACAGAAACCTAAAGATGCAGGCTCTGACAAGATGGTTGAACAGTGGCCATATGGCCTACTGTGAAGGTTTTTTCAATGTCTGTAAGCTGTTGTTTTGTCCTGTTGACAGTGTCCTTTGCCTTACAGAATATTTTCAGTTTCATGAGGTCCCATATATTAATTTCTTACCTTAGAGCCTGAGCCATGGGTGTTCTGTTCAGGAAGTTGTTCCTATGCCAATGAGTTCAAGGTTATTCCCCAAATTTTCTTCTAATAGATTTAATATGTCTGGTTTTATGTTGAGGCCTTTAATCCACTTAGACTTTAGATTTGTGCAGGGTGATAAATATGGATCTATTTGCATTTTTATGCATGTAGACATCCAGTTAGACTAGCTCTATTTGGTGAAGATGCTATCCTTTTCCCATTGTATGGTTTTGGCTTCTTTATCAAAAATGAAGTCTATAGGTGTGTGGGATTATTTCTGGGTGTTTGATTCTATTCCATTGATCAACCAGCCTATTTCTATGCTGGTACCATTCTGTTCTTACTACTGTTGCTCTATAGTACAGCTTTAGATCCGGGATGGAGATTCTTGCAGAAGATATTTTATTGTACAGGATTGTTTTAGCTTTTGTTGGCTTATTCTTTTTCCACATGAGGTTGAGAATTGATCATTCTAGGTCTTTAAAAATTGTGTAGGTATTTTGATAGGAAATGCATTGAATCTGTAGATGGCTTTTCCTAAGATGGCCATTTTAACTATGTTGATTCTCCTTGTCCATGAGCATGGGAGATTTCTCCAACTTCTGAAATCTTCAAGTTCTTTCTTTAGAAATGGGATTTTTTTGTGCAAGTTTTTCACTTTTTTGTTAGAGTTACATCAAGATATTTTATATTATTTATGGCTATTGTGAAGGGTATAGTTTCCCTAACCTCTTTGTCAGTCTGTTTTTCTTTTGTATAGGGATGGCTGTTGGGTTTTTTTTTTTTAGTTGATTTTGTTTCAGGCTACTTTCCTAAAGGTGTTTATCAGCTGTAAGTGTTCCTTCATATGATTTTGGGAGTCACATATCATCCACAAATAATTATACTTTGTCTTTCTCCTTTACAATTTGTATTGCCTTGATCTCTTTTAATTGTCTTATTGCTCTAGCAAGGACTTCAAGTACTGTATTGAAGGGCTATGGAGAGAATGTGCAGCCTTGTCTAAGTCTTGATTTTAGTTGAATTGCTTTGAGTTTCTCGCTATTTAATTTAACATGTTTAGGTATGTACCTTTATCGTTGATCTCTCCAAGACTTTAAACATGAATGGGTCTTGAATTTTGTCAATTTTTTTTTTTGGCATCGAAGGAGATGATTATGTGGTTTTTTTCTTTCAGTTTGTTTATATGGTGAACTACATTGATGGATTACCATATATTGAACCATCCCTGCATGCCTGGCATGAAGTCTACTTGGTTATGGTGGAAAATTTTTTTATGTGTCCTTGGATTTGTTTTGTATTTTATTGAGTAGTTTTGCATCAATATTCATAAGAGAAATTGTCCCAAAATTGTGTTTCTTTGTTGATTCTTTCTGTGGTTTAGGTACCAAGGTGACTTTGGCCTCATAAAACGAATTTGGTAATGTTTCTTCTGATTCTATTTTGTGACAGAGTTTGAAAAAATTGGTATTAACTCTTCTTTGAAGGTCTGGTAGAATTCTATGCTTAATCCTTCTGGCTCTGGGCTTTTTTGGTTGTGAGGCTTTTCATTACTGCCTTTGGAGATATAGGACCATTTAATTTGTTTACCTGATCTTGATTAAATTTTGCTAATTGGTAGATATCAAGAAATTGTCTATTTCATTTATATTTTCAAAATTTGTGGCGTATAGGCTTTTGAAATGAGACCTAATAATTCTTTGGATTTCCTTAGTGTCAGTCATTATGTGTCCCTTTTCATTTCTGGTTTTGTTAATTTGAGTACTTTCCTTCTGCCTTTTTTGTCTATATTGTTTATCATCTCCAAGAAACAGCTCTTGGTTTCATTGATTCTTTGAATTTTTCTCTCTCATAATTTCCAGCCATCTACTCCTCTTGGGTATGTCTGTTTCTTTTTGTTCTAGAGCTTTCAGGTGTGCTATTAAGTTGCTACTATGGAATATCTCCAATTACTTTATAAAGACACTTAGTACTATGAAGTTTCCTCTTAGCACTGGTTTCATTGTATCCCATAAGTTTGGGTATGTTGTGCTTTCATTTTCATTGAATTCTAGGAAGTTTTTAGTTTCTCTTTTTCTTTTATACCTTACCCAGAGATTATTGAGTGGGGAGTTGTTCAGTTTCCATTATTTTGTACATTTTCTGTTCTTCCTGTTGTTGTTGAGTTCTAGCTTTAACCCATGGTAATCTGATGAGATGCAAGTGATTATTTCAATCTTCCTTTATCTTTTGATATTTGCTTTGTGACCAAGTATATGTACAATTTTGGGGAAGGTTTTGTGAGGTGCTGAGAAGAAGGTATATTCTTTTGTGTTTGTGTGAAGTTTTCTATAGATAGCAGTTAGATCTATTAGTTTCATTGTTTCTAAATTTAGTTTATGTCTTGTTAATTGGTCTGTTGGGGAGAGTGGCGTGTCTCCCACTATTAGTGTGTGTGTTTCGATGTGTGACTTAAGCTTTAGTAACGTTCCTTTTAAAAAAAGTGAGTGCTCCTGAATTTGGGGCATAGATGTTTAGAATTGAGACATCATCTTGTTGTATGTTTCCTTTGATGAGTATAAAATGTCCTTCTCCATCTCTTTTTTATTAGATCTTCTAATGGAAAAGAATTATTTTTAAAATAATACTTTGCATTTTAGGTGTACTCTTACATGTAGTATGTAATAACTTTTGATTAAAAGAAATAATAGCAAAAAAATGAAAATCTATTTTATTAGATATCAGAATGGCTCTCCAGCTTGCATCTGGGGGTCCATTTGCTTGGAATACAATATTCCCACCCTTTATTCTGTCTATCTTTATTGCTGAGGAGTGTTTCTTGTATGCAGCAGGATAATAGGTTCTGTTTTCACATCCATTGATGTTGACCAGTGATGGTAATGTCCCATTATTTTGATGTTGGTGGTAGTGTGTGTGTGTGTGTGTGTGTGTGTGTGTGTGTGTGTGTGTTTCCTTTCCTTTGGATATGTAAGTGTTGGGTTATTTATTTCCTGTATTTTCCTTGGAGTATTTAGTTTTATTGGGTTGGGGTTTTTCTTCTAGTATTAAGACCAAGCTATACCACTCCTGGACATAAATACAAAAAATTCTCCACTCTACAAGGACATTTGCTCAACTATGTTCACAGCAGCTTTATTCATGATAGCCAGAATCTGAAACCAACCTAGATGTCCCTCATCTGAAGAATGGATAAAGATTCTCTGAAACCACATGCTGGTGAGGATGTGGAGAAAGAGGAACACTCCTTCATTGCTGGTGGGAATGCAAACTAGTACAACCACTTTGGAAATCTATCTGGCACTTTCTCAGAAAAATGGGAATAGGGCTTCCTCAAGACCCAGCTATTCCACTCCTTGGAATATACACAGAAGATGTACTACCACACAACAGGGATATATGCTCAACCACGTTCATAGCTGCCTTATTCATAATAGCCAGAACATAGAAACAACCCACGTATCCCTCAGTAGAAGAATGGTTAAAGAAACTGTGGTACATCTACACTATGGAATACTACTCAGCTATTAAAAACAAGGAATTTCCGAAATTTGTGGACAAAAGGATTGAACTAGAAATTATCATAATGAGTGAGTTCACACAGAAGCAAAAAGAGCTAAATGGTATATACTCACTTATATTGAGACACTAGTCCAAGGTGTACATCCTCATGAAAAACTTTACCTACTAAGAAAGTGGGTCAGAGGGGAGGACACCTATTGAGTGTGTGAGAAGCCTGAGAGAATGAGGAAATAGAAGGATCCAGTGGGTCCTGGAAAACTACCGGCAGGTCTGGGCCCTGGGGTCCTCTGCAAACTATGGCAACAGCCAAGGAAAATATAGGTAGTAAACTTCGAATCCCTACCCAGACTAGCTGATGGACAGGACATTCTCCACCGTTAAGTGGAGAAGGAGATCGGACTTACACAAAAACTCTGGTGCCCCATATTTGACCATGTCCTGCGGAGAGCCACAGATAGCAGCGCCCCCTGCTGCTTCCCCGGCTCAATGCGCCCCCTTGTGCGCATGCACACTGCGCCCCTTTGCGCATGTGCAGTGCGCCCCTTTTTGCGCATGCACAGTGAGTAAACCTTATGCGCATGCGCAGTGAGCAAGCCCCTTATGCGCATGCCTGGAGGCATGGCGTGAGGTGGCGTGATTCGAACAAGTTATAGTGTGAGGTGGTGTGATCTGAACAAGGCATGGCGTGAGGTGGTGTGATCTGAATGCACCAACCAGGAGCGACGATGTGGCAGTTTCTGATAGGACCAGGCACACTATAAAGGTTCTGTGGGAGCTTTTCCCGGGGTCACTCTGGTAGTCAAGGATCCTGAATAAAACTGCTGCAAGAAGAGTTCCTGGTGTTGGTGTCTTTCCTGCTGGACGGGGGCGGCATCGGCATTTTGGTGGCCCATACGGGGAATCACAGAACTTGCGGCAGCCAGGGCAGCTAGCTGGTAAGTTCCCGGTCAGTGGGACATAATTGTTAAGTTCTCAGGCTTTGAGACAATAAAGTTCCGGGGCTCGGACAAAATGGGGAATTATATTTTGGGGAAAGTGAAAGAGGAACAGTTTGAAGGGGATGATTCTGGCCCCAAGGACGAAGAATTAGAGGAGTTGGCAGAACAGCTAGATAGCATTATTATACCAAAAAAGAAGGAGACCAAGATTACGCAGCCATCAGCTCCTGAACTAGAGCCACCTAAATCTCCAGGCAGAATAAGACCCCCGCCCCATATACCAGCGGGAGGTAGGTCTGCCTGTCCTGAGGTATGGAGGCAATTTCATTTGCAAAATGCCCCTCATTGTTACCCAGTTTTTCAGAATGCACAAAGGAATCATTATCACGAACCCTTGGATTTTAAAATTGTCCAAAGACTGGCTGAGTCTGTTCGTGCTTATGGCACGACCGCAGCCTTTGTTATGGCGCAGTTGGAATCCCTAGGGAGATATTGCATGACACCCTCAGACTGGCAAAATTTAGCACGAGCCTGCCTTTCACCTGGCACCTATTTAGATTGGAAAGCTTATTACATTGAGTTCTCAGCTGAGCAGGCAACTGCCAATGCAGCTAACGGACAAACGGCATGGGACCAGGATATATTTATGGGGCAGGGACGTTTCGCTAACCAACAGACAGGATATCCGGTGCAAGTTTTTGAGCAAATTAATTTTATTGGCACAAAGGCATGGAAAGCCCTTCCTAAACGAGGGGAAGTATCTGGAAATTTCACAAAAATTATTCAAGGAGGCAATGAAATATTTGCCAACTTTGTGGCCAGATTAGTTGATGCCGCTGGAAAGATCTTCGGCGACCCAGATACTGCAATGCCTTTGATAAAACAACTTATTTTTGAGCAATGTACCAAGGAGTGTAGACAAGCTATAAATCCATACAAACATAAATCTTTAGATGTGTGGTTAAAGATCTGCAGAGAGATAGGAGGAACATTATCAAATGCAGGATTGGCTGCAGCCGTGATGCAGGCAGCCCAAGGAGGGAATAGAAAGGGAATTGCTGGTCCTCAAAATTGCTTCAAGTGTGGCAAAGAAGGACATTTCAGACGCCAGTGTCCCAGGGGGATTAATCAGACTAGTCAAAATCCTCCTCCACGTACACCTGGCCTCTGTCCCAAATGCAGGAAAGGAAATCATTGGGTTAATGAATGTTGGTCAGTAAAAGACATTTATGGTCAGCCACTAGCAGCAGGATTTGGGGGAGCACAGCCAAAAAACGGGACACGAGGCCCTCGTCCTCAGGGCCCTCAAATATATGGGGCAATGGAGGAGACCAGAGCTCCAGAACAGTGGCCGAGTCTGCGTTCTCCCATAGAATGGCAACGCTCTGGAGAGCTACTAGAGGGAGCACAGGCCTTGACCTCTGTTCCACCACCAGACTTGTACTGACCCCACAAATGGGGCCTCAGTTGGTAGCCACTGATTTCACTGGCCCTCTACCAAAAGACACAGTGGGACTACTAATTGGCCGTAGTTCTACTACATTGCAAGGCCTTATTATTCATCCTAGTGTAATTGATTCAGATTATACAGGCACCGTAAAAATTATGATCTCATCTCCTCGTGGGGTGAGCACAATTTTGCCTGGTGACCGTCTAGCGCAGTTGCTCATTCTTCCTAGCTGTCATAATTTATTCCCGGCAAAAGATCAAACACGTGGAGAGAAGGGGTTTGGATCCTCAGGAGCTTCAGTTTACGTGGCTATGATTTTACAAAATTGCCCCACTCTAAAACTTTTAATAGAAGGAAAAGCAATCACTGGTCTTATGGATTCGGGAGCAGACATCAGCATAATTGCAAAAGGTAATTGGTCCCCCGGATGGCCTGTTCAAACCTCTAGTCACTTACTCAGAGGGTTGGGTTTCGAGAAAACCCCAAATATTAGTGCCAGAATGCTAAATTGGAAAAATGAAGAGGGACATGGAGAAGTTTTCCAATCCTATGTATTAGAAGTCCCCATAACCTTGTGGGGAAGAGATTTATTGAATGCAATGGGATATAAGATCACTAATCAGGAGTCCTACAGCAGACAGTCCCAGGAGATGAGGAATAATATGGGATATATTGGAAGAAAAGGACTTGGAAAAATTTTGCGGGGACGTCCAGATCCTGTTGCCGGCATTCCAAAGCTTGACCGTAAGGGTCTGGGTTTTTCCTAGGGGCCACTGAGGATACAATTCCCATTACATAGAAAACTGAGGAACCTGTATGGGTTCCCCAGTGGCCCCTGCCCTCAGTAAAATTGCAAGCCATTCATGAGTTGGTTAAGGAACAACTGGAACTAGGTAATTTACAGGCCTCAGTTTCACCATGGAATACACCCATCTTTGTTATAAAAAAGAAATCAGGCAAATGGAGGTTATTACATGACTTGTGAGCTATTAATAATCAGATGATGCCAATGGGGCCAGTCCAAAGAGGCCTCCCATTGCCATCCACTTTACCTGAAAATTGGCATATTATTGTGGTAGACATCAAGGATTGCTTCTTCTCCATTCCTCTGTCTCCAAAAGACACAATGAGACTTGCTTTCACAGTACCCTCAATAAATCATACAGAGCCTGATCAGAGATTTGAATGGGTAGTGTTACCACAGGGATGGCTAATAGTCCTACGATGTGCCAGTTATATGTCACTGATGCCATTCAGGGATTTAGGAAAGAATTTCCTCAACTTAAGTGCTTTCATTACATGGATGATATTTTGACTTGTGCAAAGAGTGAGGAGGTTTTAGTTCAAGCTTACACCCGGCTAGTCCTGAGCTTAAAGGTAAAAGGATTGTTCATTGCTCCAAAGAAGGTGCAGAAGGCTACAATTATTGATTATCTAGGAACAAGAATATGTCAGGATAGAGTTACCCCACAAAAATTTACATTAAGAACTGATAGTTTGAAAACACTTAATGATTTCCAAAAATTGCTAGGGGATATACAATGGCTGCGACCCTACTTAAAACTCACTAATTCCCAATTACAACCACTGTATGATATTTTGCCTGGGGATCCTGCCTTAACTTCCCCTAGAATTCTTACCCCTGAGGCAAGAACGGCCTTATCCCTTGTTGAGGATGGATTAATTACTGCAAGTCTTACCAGATGGAATCCCAATATAGCATTCCAATTATTAATCTTGCCCTCATATAGACAACCTATGGGTGTGTTATGGCAATCGGCACCTTTATTATGGATTCATCCAAAGATTTCCCCCAAGAAAAACACTCAGCCATTATCCTGATGCAGTAGCACAATTGGCCTTTGTAGGTTTACATCAAAGCCTTCAATATTTTGGACAATGGCCTGAGAAGCTTATAATACCTTATACAGCTCAACAATTTGAAGTACTTTCTCATACTCTGGATAATTGGGCAATACTTCCCTGCAGTTATACTAGAGATATTGATAATCACTACCCCAAAGATCCCATTCTCCAGTTTGTCTCAGAGCATCCTGTTATTTTTCCTGTGGTCACCTCTAAGCAACCATTAAAAAATTGCCCCACTATTTTTACTGATGGATCTAAAACAGGTCATGGAGCATATTCAGTTGATGGAGGCCAGCCGGTAATAAAGAAATTTGCCTCTGCTTCAACTCAAATAATTGAATTACAAATTGTCATCACTGTTTTTCAAGAATTCCTACAATCTTTTAATCTTCTCTCCGACTTCAAATACGTGGTTAATATAGTCAAAGAGTTAGAGATAACAGGGAAAATTAATATGAAAAGTGTGATTGGAGAATTGATATCCCAATTACAAACCCTCATTTGGAAACATACTCAACCTTTCTTTATTCAACATATTCTAGCAGATACCAGGCTCTCAGGGCCTTTATCAGAAGGTAATGATATAGTAGATAAAGCCACACGGGCCCATTTAATCCTAACTGCTTTGACTAATCTGGATCGAGCCTGTCAATTCCATTCTTATTTCCATGTTAATGTGAAAACTTTAGCTTCCCGCTTTGCCATTACATGAGAGGAGGCACAAATTGTGGTGAAAGAATGTCAAGCATGTGCTCTTTTTAGGCCTCAACTACCCCTGGGGGTAAATCCTCGAGGCCTATGTCCCTTGCATATCTGGCAGATGGATGTCACTCATATACCAGAATTTGGGAAGCTAAAATATGTGCATGTTTCGATTGACACTGCCTCAGGTATTATATTTGCATCCCCACATACCGGAGAAAAATCCCATCATGTTATTGATCATTGCTTTGCGGCATGGAGTGCCTGAGGCATGCCAAAAACTTATAAAACTGATAATGGTCCAGCTTATACATCTGCTACTTTTACCTCCTTCTGTGCACAGATGGGTGTTACATTACTTCATGACCTCCCTTATAATCCTCAGGGACAAGGCATCATTGAAAGAGCACATCGCACCCTTAAAGAATGCCTTCAAAAACAAAAAAGGGGAATAGGGTATAAAAGAAGACCTAGAGAGTGCCTTTCTTTGGCTATGTTAACTATAAATTTTTTTCAATTAGATAAGTCCGGCATGATGGCCGCCGAGCATCATGAGAACCGAGACTCTACTTATAAAGGCACAGTCATGTGGAAGGATGTCCTTACAGGGCAGTGGAAGGGCCTAGACCCAGTATTGGTCTGGGCGAGAGGATCTGTTTGTGTGTTTCCACAGGATGCAGACCAACCAGTGTGGGTGCCTGAAAGGTTAACTCGACTTACAAAAAGAAAAAATGATGATGTTCCAAAGCCTCTGGCAGAGCCTGACCCCATATATGGGAATCTGGATGATAATGGTGGGAAACATTCCAGGCTCCATGACACAGCCTGAATATAGGTGGAGAATCTTGTCGGGTTTTCCAAAACATACAACCGCAATTTTCCCAAGAATCTTCACCACCAATGTTTCGTTAACAAAAGAGATTGCACCTGATACAGAAAATATGGGCTTTCCCCTTAAGGGAAGCTTATGTTTTCAGATTATTAACTTGTCTAGCAGTCTCTCCCAGTATCTTGCAGGTAACTGGAGCAGAAGCCTGGATAGTCCCCTGCAGGAACTGCGTTTCTCCCTAGTGCACATCAATTCTACACAAACTGACGTCTCCATGGTCCCTGGGCTGTCACAGTGGTTCCAGAACGCCTTCTCTCATCTGCAGGAATGGGCAGGAATAAGAGCTTTGACAGTGTGTCTGGTCCTTGTCAGTTGCCTAGCACTCTGGTGCATATGCAGGATGCACACCCGCCAACATCACACGCAGGCCTCTATGATGCAAACATTTGCTGCACTGGAGGCTGGGCAATCTCCTCAAATGTGGCTTGGCATGATAGAGAAGTAGTCAGTGACGGGTATAGATCCTCCGTGCACTTGGCAGACCAAGGCCATGACACTAATGTGCTTCCGTTTCCCCTTCCTTGGCATGGTGAGAATGGTATATACTCAGATATTGCCTGCCGTAAGGCATGGGCACCTGCAAGGGGTGTAGGACGAGGTACCACAGGGGGAAGACCCGATTGTCCAACTCTGAGTCCCCCGAGAAGTAAACCTGATTGCATAGAGGTTGATGTCGGAAACTGTCTTGTTCACTGTATGTTGGGGATGCCCACAGACAGCAGATCAGGACCCCCCTCTCCTCCTCAAAAAGACATCTTGACAGGCCAATGTGGCCCAGGAGGATCAGGTCAATGCTTCCCCCCTCTGGTTAATGCCCGCTCCCTTCGGGGACCCAAGCTCACCTGTATATGATGGATCCATTTACCTCCTTTTCTAATAAAGAGAGGGAGGAGAAGAAGAAGATGTTGGGGATGGGCTATAAGGCCAATGTTCAACCATCTTGTCAGACTATTTCTCCAGTGCAGGGGGTACAACCTACCAGGCATTCTCTGTGCCACTTGCTCAAAATTTAATGAATAAGGGGGAACTGTGGAGAGCCACAGATAGCAGCGCCCCCTGCTGCTTCCCCGGCTCAATGCGCCCCCTTGTGCGCATGCGCCCCTTTTGCACATGCACAGTGAGTAAACCTTATGCGCATGCGCAGTGAGCAAGTCCCTTATGCGCATGCCTGAAGGCATGGCGTGAGGTGGCGTGATCTGAACAAGGCATGGCGTGAGGTGGTGTGATCTGAATGCACCAACCAGGAGCTACGACGTGGCAGTTTCTGATAGGACCAGGCACACTATAAAGGTTCTGTGGGAGCTTTTCCCAGGGTCACTCTGGTAGTCAAGGATCCTAAATAAAACGCTGCAAGAAGAGTTCCTGGTGTTGGTGTCTTTCCTGCTGGACGGGGGCGGCATCAGCAATGTCCCTTGGATGGAGACGCCTGGTGGCACTCAGAGGAAGGATAATAGGTCACCAAGGAGAGACCTGATACCCTATGAACATATACAGGGGGAGGAGGTCCCCCTCAGTCACAGACATAGGGGAGGGGAGTAGAGGGGAAGCAGGAGGAAGGGAGTAATGGGAAGATACAAGGGATGGGCTAACAACTGAGATGTAATATGAATAAATTAATAAAAAAATTTAAAAAAAGAATCTCTGGTACATGTACACAATGGAATATTATTCAGCCACCAAAAATATCTTGAAATTTGAAGGCAAATAAATATAACTAGAAACAATCATCCTGAGGTAACCCAGACCCAGAAAGACATGTAAGGTATACACTGACTTATAAGTAGATATTAGCCCAACGTATATTTCCACTGGAGACTACACCCAGCAGGGGAGAGGGACAGATCCTGGAACTCAAAACTGGACTCTGGAAAAAATGCTGCAAGTTGTATGGAATAGTTTGGGGGATAGGAAGTTGGGGGAAGGGTTGTCAGTAGTTCCACAAGAAGACTATCAAGGTTGGTGGATATGGACCCAGGTAGTCCCTCCACAAACTGATGCACCAACCAACAACATTGTAAGCAGAGAACCTAGACTTGATGTTCAGATGTAGGCAATTGGCACCTCATTCTCCATGTGGGGAAGAGGGAGGAAAGTGAGGGACTGCCTCACTTTATATCCCAAGTGTGGGATGAGGAACAGACTTGTGAGAGAGCAGGTGATGTTCATCCCCTTAGAAGTCAAACCACTTTGTGGGGGAGCTTGATTGCTACCAGCTGAAAAACATCCTTGAACAGATTATGAGAGAGATATAAATGGAAACCAAAAACAGGACGTGGGACATCTTTGGAGACTTGGGGTTGTTTAGCTGTTCATTGCTCCACTTTGAGACACTGCTAGAGAGAAAGCTCAAGGGAAGGCGTTGGGGCTCGGGACTCCAGGCTCCAGATGAGGTTCTGGGTTACAATTGCTTCAGGTTCCAGCATAAGAAATCCTGCTTCTGAGCCCCATTTCACAATTAGGTCATTTGGTTTCTAGAAATTATCATAATGAGTGAGTTCACCCAGAAGCAAAAAGAGACAAACGGTATATACTCACTTATATCGAGACACTAGTCCAAGGGATACGTCCCATGAAAAACTTTACTTACCAGGAAAGTGGGTCAGAGGAGAGGACATCTTATTGAGACTTTAGGTGAGAGTAGCATGGAAGAACGGGGAAATAGAAGGATCCACAGAGTCCTGGAAACCTACAAGATGAACTTTATGACAGGCAGATCTGGGTCCTGGGGACCTCCTCAAGCTAAGGCACCAGCCAAGGAGAAATAGGCAGTAAACTTCAAACCCCTACCCAGACCTAGCCGATGAACAGGATATTCTCCACTGTTGAGTGGAGAGTGAGATCTGACTCTCACACAAACTCTGGGGCCCCTTTTCTGACCACATCCCCTGGATGGGGAGGCCTGGTGGCACTCAGAGGAAGGATAGCAAGTTACCAAGAAGAGACTCGATACTCTAAGAGCATATATAGGGGAAGGAGGTCTCCCTCAATCACAGACATAGGGGAGGGGAGAAGGGGGGAAGTGGGAGGGAGGGAGGAATAGGAGGATACAAGGGAGGGACTAACAATTTAGATGTAATATGAATAAATAAATTTTAAAAATGAAAAAAAAAGAAATCCTGCTGACTATGCCAGGAGAATCTTTCCTCAGAACTGATACTCAAAAGGCTTTGTTCTTGTGTTCTTTAATTTCCTTTTCCTCTTGTTTAGGTTAGTTGGGTTATAAGTGAGGTACCCTTGGTGAATAAGTTCATAATAAAATATAATTTTTAAGAATATTGAGCCTACATTAGATTATCTTCAAACACTTCATAGATCTGAAGAATATGACATTTAAGATTTTTGCTAATAGAAGGCTTCTCTGATACATCAACTCCTGACACCTCTCCTATTCTACTCTAAAGAATTATAGGCACAAAGAATCTCCCCATGGAGTTCACTTCAAATGTGGCAAAACTGGCCACTGGGCTATAAACTGTCCTGTACCCAAGTTCTGACAACATGCCATACAGGCTGTGGACAAGCAGGACAATCTGGGACAGTCCCCCAAAATTCCTGCTTCACAGGAATGTCTGTCAAATATTTTGGGCCTGGCAACCTAAGATGGAGGACAACCAGCCACAAAGGATCCTTGGGTGACTGCCAGATAGCCAATATGTCTCTGTCAATTTTTTTAGATTCAGAAGCTGTTTGTTCTGCACTGCCTACTTGCTCAGGTAAAATTTATCCTTCTCAGGTCCCTGACAGAGTTAAAGACTATAGACACAGTTTTATAAGTTTGTCAGTAGCAGCCAAGGCTTGTGATATCTTCTCTGTTGTTTTCATGTGCAAAAATCAGTCCATAGGCATCACTTTCCTAGAGCTTTATGTCTGTCTGACCTTTTTCCTTGTTAAAATTCAGAAAAGAAAAACAAAAATAGGAATAAAGTTTATAAAGGTTGAAAGGCATAAAGTTTAAGTTGGGAAGTATCTAAGAAAGTGTTTTAAGGTCTAAAAAGAAGTTTTAAGGGTGATAAACACAAGCGATAAAAGCTGGAGGACAGGAAAGTTTAAGTTATAAGACGGTATTATGAAGGTTGGAGGACAGGAAGGTTATTATAAAGATTATAAAGGTTGAAGGTTGTGAAAGACTGAATTATAAGAATGTGTTACGAATGTTGTAGGATATGAGAGTTTAAGTTATATGAATGTGTTTTAGGGCTGGAGAGATGGCTCAGACACTAAGAGCATTGTCTGTACTTCTAAAGGTCTTGAGTTCAATTCCTAGCAACCACATGGTGGCTTACCACCATCTACAGTGAAATCTGGTGCCCTCTTCTGGCCTCCCAGTGTTACATGCAGGTGGAACACTGTATAAATAATAAGTAAATAAATCTTTTTTTTTTTAAAGAATGTGTTCTACAGTTGATAAATGCAAGTTATGAAGGCTGAAGGACCTATGAAGTTGTTTTAAGGTTGGTAATTGCAAGTTGTGAAGCTTAGAGGATTTGAAAGCTTAAATAGTGATAAGAAAATTACTTAAGGCATATACACTTCAGAGTTCTTTCCTTCACTCATTTAACACAAACCCTCTACAGAACTTTGGACTCACCAAGATAGGATAGACAATGGAGTACTTTCTCCAAAGTTGCTAAATAAAAGTAGACTGGACATTCTGAATATAATTTTAACCTTGATAATTTTATTTTTTTTTCTTTTATCTAACTGGTATTAGAGATAAAATCATTTCTTGGACTAAATGAGGGAGATATTGGAGTGATCTTCTCCCATATATTGTATGAAAGTGTGTCCCTATATTTTCAATTGTTAATTGCTGAAAAGGCAGACCTAGTGCTGAAAATATTTGGTATTCCCTTCTCTATGGCCAATCATCAGCTCTCTATATGAAAATGTTTGTACTTCCAAACACGCCCAAAAGATGATTCTCTGAGATTATCATGTTAAAAAGAAAGCTGCCATGGTGAAGATCATATAGCCCTTACTGTCAAATGGCAACCCAAACAGATACATTGGGAGTTGTCCTGCAGTTTATATTGGAATGTGCCTTTTGGCAAAATAAAAATCTGGATTTTTTTTTTTTTTGCTGGGGCATAGGACAAATGGCAGGAGGAGGAACAGGAGAGGGCAAGAGGCAATGAATAAAACAGAGAAACACAGTGACAGGGAAGTTGGGTTGTTAGAAAGTAGCTGAGAGTTTGCCCTAGCCAAAGCAAAACAAAACAAAACCCCACAATCCTAAACTATATAAATGTCTCCATCTCTTAATTAAACCTCGGGCAGGATCCAAAAGTCTTGAATTACAGGTAATAAATGGAGGCTCTGCCCAATATTGAGCTTCATAAGGGGGATCTATTAATGGGCTACAAATCAAAACCTAGATTTAATTTTCTGTTGGTGCCCCAAGCTTGTAGTGTCCCTGTCCACACACAAGCCACTTTTTTCCTTTCCATCTCCACTAGTGTCCCCTGCATTTTAATCATATTACAATGAGAATTTTTTTACTTTTTAACCCATTTATTTTGCTGTTGTTATTGGCTGTGCATCTTCATGTGACTATGAGGAAATAGAATCATACTGGGCCATAATACTGTTCTGCTTCTGATTTTTTAACTCGAAATACACATGGTTAATCCTAGGATGGAAAATAAATGAATAGTTAAGGTGTTTAATTTTATTTTGCATATTCTTGTGTAATTGTGCTAATGCAACCACATATATGCTGTGGATAAAGTGTGGAGATCAAAAGAAAAACTCCCAGGAGTTTTCTCTACTGCTACCACAGTAGTAGTAGCTCAGGGTATCAATCTGCATGTGGTAGTATCTGCCCATGAGCCATCCCATAGACGAATGCATTGAAGAAAGTTATTCCAGGGCAGAAAAGAAAGGTAGTAATAAAAATAATCCAAATGAGCCAAAGAACAACAAAATATATTAGAACATAAAAGATCAAAATTTTGAATACGTATGAGAGTGTAGCACATTAACCACGAGAACATGTGCTCAATACACACAAGTACAAACAGAAATGAGTGAAAGGTCCTCAGGATCCATTCCTCTCAGCAAGCTGGATGCTGACATCCTGCACCCTCCATGTTCCAGCCCCAGGTGCCTCAGTTGCTGTTACCAGTCAAAACAGGACAGCTTCCAGGACAGCGTTGTAGAAAGTTTCTGATCCCAATTGGTCCAGCAGTTCAGACTATCCTACACAGGACTCCTATTAAGACTGGAATTTCACAACTTTTGAAAAATGGACCACAAATGCTATGCCTGGCTTACATAACCATTTTCCCCAATTTGGTGTGTGTGTGGGGGTCTTTCAACAGAATTATTCATCCTAAATCAGCCTGAAGAAACTTTAAGAGAATGAGAATGCCCCCATTCCCTCTAGTGGGGGCACAGTTAGATAGGTTTCTGTTTACTGTCTTGGTCTACAGATGCTTATTTTCATTGGGAGTTGGCTATAAGTATTATTGGTTTCTTAAAGAGAAGAAACTAGGTTTGACTCAGGGATGTATCTCTTTTCCTTTATCTTCCTTTTGTAGGTAAGGAGATAGGAACTAAAAAGAAAGAAAGGGGGATATAGAAATATAGAGGGAGGATAGAACAAAAGGTAGATTATTGAATCTACTCCTCATCACAAGGCCCTAATTGTTAGTCACAAATAAGGTTATTTTTAAACTCAGTAGTATTGAATTTTGTATATTGATGCAAATCATGCTCATGTCAAAAACTAGTCTAATTTTATCACAAGAATATATATCTAGGACTAATAGATAGATATGATTCTATAGATATATGAGGTAAAATAGTTAAATAAGGTCTTCAAAAATCTCAGAGACCTACAGAATATGGCACTTAAAGATGTTTTTATTATTCTAAAGATTCTTTGACAACAAGACATGTTAACTCGTGGTAATACCCAGCCTGCCACAAAGAAGAAGATGAGCATCAAAAAAAACCTCCTTATGGATCTGGCTTCAAATGTGGCAAACTAGTTACTGGGGAAAATGTCCTCACTTCTGACACAGACAGAATTCTGCCTAAAATTAGGCAAGTTTACATGTAGGCAGAGTTGAAAGCCAAACTCTGCCAAGACAGGGTAAGCAAGTCCTCAATAGTTCCTGTCTCACAAATATATCTGTCGGATATATTGGTCCAGAAGGCTAAAGATGATGCTCCAATGTTATAGACAGTGTTGGGTGACTGTTCAGGCAGTAAAGTGTCTCATCCATATTTTCATTTTGGAAGCTGCTAACCTGCACTCTGAGTTCATTCAGGTATTTAAGTTTTATCCCTTCTCAAGTCTCTGATGAGTTTGAAGACCAGATAGTTTAGTCTTTCAATTAAGATTAGTAGGTTAGAAGTTAAGATGTTTTTAGAACACGATAGATGTTTTAAGCTAATAGAGCTGAGATATGATATATATTAATCTCCATTCATAAATTTAGATCCAACAAGGTAGGAAAGATGTTTACTTCAAGTTTGCCAAATACAAATAGCCAAATCACTATGAATGTAACATTTTTATAACTCCTGATTGTTTTGTGGTCCTTCCTGCTGTATGTAGTTTATTTTACTCATGAGTAATAATATAAATGTGTATGTTAAAAAAGAAACATAATAAAAATATTTTAATATATTTTATTAATTTAGTCATATTACATCTCAATTGTTATCCCATCCCTTGTATCTTCCCATTCCTTAGATGCAGAGAAAGTATTGGATAAAGTCCAACACCCATTCATGTTCAAAGTTTCAGAGAGATCATGGATACAAGGCACATACCTCAACATAATAAAGGCTATATACAGCAAGCCAACAGTCAAAATCAAATTAAATGGAGAGATACTCAAGGAAATTCCTCTAAAATTGGGAACAAGGCAAGGCTGCCTACTCTCCACCTATCTCTTCAATACAGTGCTGGAAGTTCTAGCAAGAGCAATAAGACAACAAAAGGAGATCAAGGGGATCCAGATGAGAAAGGAGGAAGTCAAATTATCCCCATTTGCAGATAATATGATAGTGTATATAAGAGACCCCAAAAATTCCACCAGAGAACTCCTACAGCTGATAAACACCTTCAGCAAATTGGCTGGATACAAAATTAACTAAAAAAAAGTCAGTACCCTTCCTATATACAAATGACAATCGTGCAGAAGAAGAAATTAGGAAAACTACACCCTTCACATTAGCCACAAGCAATATAAAATATTTAGGAGTTACTCTAACCAAGCAGGGGAAGGATTTGTTTGAAAAGAATTTCAAAACTCTGAAAAAGAGATTGAAGATGACATGAGAAGATGGAATGATCTTCCTTGCTTGTGGATCAGGAGAACTAACATAGTAAAAATGGCCGTCTTACCAAAAGCAATTTACAAATTCAAGGCAATCCCTATCAAAATAACTACAAAAATTTTTAAAAGATTGAACATTGAAAGATCATTTCTCAACTTCATACAGAGAAACAAAAAACCCAGAATAGCTAAAACAATCTTGTACAATAAAAGATCCTCCAAAGGAATCTCCATACCTGATCTCAAGCTGTCCTATAGAGCAATAGTAATTAAAACAGCATAGTACTGGCACAGCAATAGGCTGGTTGATCAGTGGAATCAAATCGAAGACCCAGAAGTGAATCCACACACATATGGTCACTTGATTTTTGACAAAGAAGCCAAATCTATTAAATGGAAAAAGGATAGCATCTTCAACAAATGGTGCTGGTCTAACTGGATCTCTATGTGTAAAAAAAAATGCAACTAGACCCATATTTTCACCATACATAAAACTCAAGTCCAAATGGATCAAAGACCTCAATATAACACCAGACACACTAAACTGATTAGAAGAAAAAGTGGGAAAGAGCCTGGAACATATTGGCACAGGAAACAACTTCCTGAACAGAATACCAATGGCCCAGGCCTTAACGTTAACAATTAACAAATGGGACCTCATGAGGCTGAGAAGCTTCTGTAAGGCAGGAGACACTGTCAACAGAACAAAGCGACAGCCTACAGACTGGGAAAAGATCTTCACCAACCCTACATCTGACAAAGGTCTAATATCCAAAATATATAAAGAACTCAAGAAATTAAGCATCACCAAACCAAATAACCCAACAGAGAAATGGGACTCAGAACTAAACAAAGAATTCTCAACAGAGGAACATTGAATGCCTGAGAAACACTTAAAGAAATGCTCAACATCCTTAGTCATCAGAGAAATGCAAATCAAAACAACTCTGAGATTCCATCAGAATGGCTAAGATCAAAAACTCAAGCAACACCACGTGCTGGTGAGGATGTGGAGAGAGAGGAACATTCCTTCATTGTTGGTGGGAATGCAAGCAAGTACAGCTACTTTGGAAATCTATCTGGCACTATATCAGAAAACTGGGAATAAAAATATTATAAAAATAAGCCATTATTTTTATATTCTTCTGGGAATTGAACTCAAGTCCCCATGTACACTCAGGAGGCACTCTACCAACTGAGTTGAATCCTCAGCCCTCAAATAAACTATCTTGAATAATAAAAAAACAAATTCAAGCCATAGCACATGCTGGAAAGAATGTGGAGAAAGGGAAACACTCTTTCATTGCTGGTGGGAGTGCAAACTTGTATAACCACTTTGGAAATCAATCTGGAACTTTCTCAGAAAACCAGGAATAGGTTTGCCTCAAGACTTAGCTATACAATTCCTGGCCATATACCCAAAAGATGCTCCACCAAACAACGACAGTTGTTCAACTATGTTCATAGCAGCTTTATTCATAGTAGCTATAATCTGGAAACAATCTAGATGTCCCAAAACCAAAGAATAGATACAGAAATTGAGGTTCATTTACACAATACAATAATACTCAACTATCAAAAACAAGGAAATAATAAAATTTGCAGGCAAATGGATGGAACTAGAAAAGATCATCCTGAGTGAGGTAACCCAGAGTCAGAAAGAAATGCATGATGTATACTCACTTAGGAGTGGGCATTAGGCCAGCATAGATGTCTCCTGAGAGACTTCACCCAATGGGGGTGATCAGAACAGATGCTAAGCCTTGCAGTTAGATCCTGAGCAGAACACTGAGATTCATATGAAAAAGTGAGGGGATGAAAGGACCAGGAGGGAATAGGAGCCCCACAAGGAGACCATCAAGACTGGTGGATCTGGACCCAGGGGGACCTTCCCAAGTAGTGCACCAACTAAGGACAATGCATTCAGAGAACCTAGACCCCTTGTTTAGATGTAGCTGATGGATTGCTCATGCTCCATGTGAAGAGGGAGGAGTAGGGACTACCTCTGACATGAACTCTGGTTCCTGCAATTTGATTGCTTCCCGTTGGTGGGGCAGGCTTGCAGGCCCACAGAAAAAGGGCATGCAAGCTATCTTGTTAAGACCTGATAGGATGTAGTCAGATGATAGTGAAGTCCTCCGTGCCAGAGGACTAGGGGAGGGTAATAGGGCAGAAATGGAGAGAAGATGGGTATGAGAGGATACGAGAGAGGGGATAAAAATCTGTATGTAATATGAGTAAATTATTATAAAAAGAATATAACTGTCAATCAAGTGCCACATTCATCCTGATAGAAACCATTCTCCTTGTTTACACCCAATTGAGACTATTATAGCTAGCTAGCTATATACCTTACCTTGGTCTTCTCTGTAGGAACTCACAGTACCCTGTTAAGAGACTCCCCCCAAAATTTTTTCCTTTGGCTGTAGTTCACAACTCACCTGGGCACTCCAAAATGGTGATCAAAAACTTATACAAAAAGACGTAACCAAAATCAAACTCCAGATGCCCAGGGCCTGTTATAAAGTTACAAACAGTATGAAAAATAAAAACAACATATCTTCCTAAAGATCACAAACTCTATAGTATATATCTCCAGTGGGTATAATTTAGATGAATCTCAAAACACTGGATTCAAAAGAACAATTATAAGCACATTTGGGAGTTCAAATAATTCAAAGAGAATTTGGATAAACACTTGAATGACCTTAAATAATACAGAAATAAATACCTGATTAGAATGAAAACAACACAATTGGTCAGTATATACACTGTTTAGTGTCTAGAAAACATAAATACCTCAAAGAATGAAACATTAAGAGATGAAGCAACCTAATCAATGAAAGAACCATAGATTTGAACAAACACATCCCCAAAGAAGAAATATGAATATCTGTTAACTTTTTGCCAAGTGTTCAATGTCAGTGACCATCAATAAAATGCAAATTAAATTGCTTTGAAATTCTATCTCATCCCAAAAAATAATGTATACCACCCAGAATCCAAAGAACAAGAAATTCTGATGAGGATATGGGGAAAGAAGAGCACTAATTTCTTGTTTTTGAGAATGCAACCTGGTCCTAACACTATAGACATCAGTATAGTGATTCCTCAGAGATTAGATAGAAAATAATTGTTATAGTACCTGTACTGGGTAGTTTTGTGTCAGCTTGACATAAGCTATAGACATCAAAGATGAGAGAGCTTCAGTTAAGAAACTGCTTCCATGAGCTCAAACTGTACAGAAATCTAAAGGCCATTTTCTTAGTGCTTGATGGGGACAATCTCAGCCAATTATGGGAGATGTTATCTCTAGGCTGGTAGTCCTAGATTCTGTAAGGAAGCAGGTTGAGCAAGTCATAAGGAGAAAGCCAGTAAGTGATACTCCTCTGTGGCTTCTGTGTGAATTCCTATCTCCAGGTTCCTGCCCTGCTTGAGTTCATGTTTTGACTTCCTTTGCTGATGACTTTTCATATGCAAAGACAAACCAAGCCCTTTCCTCCCCAAGTTTTGTTGATCATGGTATGTCATCGTAGCAATCATAACTCTAAGATAGTACTGTACCATGCCTTGGCATGTGTCCTAAAAACTTCACATCCTAATAAAAATAATACTTTATTATCCATTGCTGTTCTGTTGAAAAAAATTAAGACAGAAAATCATCCTAGTAGTCTATCAACTGATCAATGTGCATATAGACAATGGAACTTTATTCAGCTGTTGAATTAGATTGCAAAATTTTAAGGTAAATAGCTGGAACTTGAAAAATTATATTTAGAGAGAAAACCCAGGAACACCAAAAATGCAAATGACATATGTTCTTCTCCATCTGTGAATCCTAGCTTTAAATTTCTTTTTTATCTTCTAGGTTAACTTTGGAAGCCATAACCCTCCAAGAGATCTTTAGGAGAGAATGCCATAATGGAGGCAAAAGAATTGAATGAAGAAAATAAGAAAGTACAAAGGGGAATACTAGTGTAGAAAGATTTTCACAGGGGAGGTGTGGAGGAATAGGTAAATATGGGGAAATTAAGATGGTTAATAAAAATCAGCAGCCATATAGAAACCTACTATATTGTAACTGAACTACAAAACATTTTGATGAACAGAATGTCTTGCCAGACATGTATGTATGTATTATGTATTGTGATGTATGTATTTTACATATATATGTGTGTGTTTTGAGGAGTTCCAAAAGACCCCCAAAAAGCAACACAGAATCTTTTAATTCCTTCTGTTTCTCTATAGTAATTGCATGTTCAGACCCTATTGCTCCAGACACTACACACCTTGAGTTTACAAATTATATAGAACAAGCTGATACTGAGGTGTAAGCTTCCTTCTTCCTTGATAGCTCTCATGGGCAATGGTAGAAGATGGATTCTGGGAGGGCTACCTCTCCCAGCTGAATAATTAACCAACAGATTCAAGGAAAAGATAAATCAGCGCCTTCAATCCATTAGTAACCGAACCATGTGCCAATATATAACTCAAATCACCCAATCACCATACAGAATATATTTTGGTAGAATGGTTACTTTGCTCATCATGAGATTCCTGAGTAAGTAGATGTTTATTCACATCTGCCCCTGAAAGGTCACACAGCCACTTGGTGTCCAAACATGACCAACAGAATCAAAGATGTGTTAGAGAGGAGGATACATGGACCCTGAAATGCACATAGCAAAATGCACATGGCATTCTGAAATACACATGACCCTCTAGGGTCAAGAACAGAATTTAAGTTTGAGTGAGAAAAACACTCTATAGGTTTAAATCTTTTAAGTGCTTCCTCACCAGAGGATAGAGCTACATGGGAGACTGCAGGAACTTTACAAGCTACAGTACACTAAATACATAATCCAGTGGAAGAGATCCTTTACCCCTTCCCATCACATTCTGTCTTCCATAGTTTGACCTTCCATCTGATATGTGTTCTGAGTTTGACTATATTCATCTCGAGTGCATGGTAACAAATAAGCTTGGACCCAAAACTCAAAACATAAACATAAGTAAACTGCTCTATCTCCTCATTCTGCAAAATATTTTATCACAGTGTTCAAAAAACTAATCCAGCACATTTACTCCTCACCCTATGCTGAAATATCTATGCACTGCAATCAGCTGCAATTACTTAAGAAAATTTATTGAACACATTTCTTTAATCTATGCATATTATACTCTCTTAATTATGATTCAACTGAAAATACCACGTACCATATCTTTCATATATAAATAATATTATACAGAAAATAATACTAAAATATGCATAACTCAAGTAATGAGTGCTGTGGGGTGCAAATAATGATGGAAACTTGAGACAGGATTGATTTCAAGGGAATCTAGTCTAGAGGACTTCATTATAAATCTGTCATGAAGGATTAGACAGTCAATAAGAAAGAGAATCATGGCAAAAACAAGAGAGGAAAAAGAAAATTCTTGACTATTGGATGCTAGGCAAGGCATTGAAAAGAGAACCACAGAAGACAGTCTCTCTCCATCTTCATGTGTGCATGGATGTTCATGTATCTCATTACAAAACCTGACCACACTTTTCCAATGTTAAAAATGAAGACATGGTGAACCTGAAGGTTAGGACTCTACTTCATGAAAGAGATTTAACAGACTTCTCTTGAAAATTATTATTTGTTTACCAAACACTGTATATAGCAAAGACCATCACTTCATTTATTCTCTACCACTGCCAAAATAATTGAGCACTATAATTATAAAATATATTTATTTCACTCTTAAAACACTGAAAATAGGATTTTTAAAGAATTTTTTGCAAGACATAACATTTATTTAAGCAATATAAAATTCAGTGACTAAAAAAATTGCATCCTTTCCTGAACTTTCTCGAGCCTTTTGAGGAAAGAGGGATTTGTCAACAGTAGAAGTAGTCCTTGACTTTAGAATCTTTTTGAGGAGTGTCATCATAAGGAGATAGTGAGGCCCCGAGTAACACAGCTCCAGAAATGCTTCAGTCTGTATTTGTATAACAAGTTCTGTACCAATCAACTATCACAAAAAATGATTGGGTTTTTTTTATTGTTTTACATGATTGAAGATCAGAAAACAAACAAAACAAGACTGTGAAAATAGCCCACACAAATAAGAAAAAAGTCTCTCTCAAAACAATTTTAACTGATCAAAATGGCCCTCAGTTGCTGCATTAGACTGTTTCCACATCTTCAGGATTTCTTGAAGAACCCTTCTCTCCACCTTCTTCCTCCTCTGGAGTGTCCTGCATGGCCCTCTGCAGAAGCAGCTTGAGAGTTCTGCGCTGGAACCTGCGGTGCCTAATGGAGCCAACGAAGAAGTAAATGATGGGGTTGGCACAGCTGTTAATACAGGATAGGAGGAAGGTTTCAGGATAAAAATCACAGATTTTACCATAATACAAATGTCCAATCCATTTGAGGATGAGCCAGTAGATGCCAATGGGAAGACCAAAGAACAGGAAGAACAGCACTGTGAGTGCAATGGTCACATACAATCTGGTCACAGGAATCCTGTGTGGGCTACAGAAGATCCTGACAAACAGGATGAGGCTGAACCCACAGAGAACCACAAATAAAACAATTGACCATGCAGGCGTGATGAAATAATAAAATGTGTCACACCAAAAGAGGTCAAAACCATTATACAGCAAGCCACATGCATTCTCTCTCAGGAGACCCAACAATAGGGACAGAGCCCAAAGCAAGGCACAGGTGACAGCTGATGTATGTCTTGGACGTTGGCAGCGATACCAGATGGGCCACATGACGGACACACAGCGCTCAATGCTAATGGTGCTGAGAATGCTCAGTCCAGAAAGATAAGCAAATTGTGACAGAACATAAATTAAAAGGGGGTTACCTATGTAAGTGTTACCGAAACTATAAAGGACAAAACGAAGGCAAAACAGAAACTGAAAACACAGGAAGAGAAAGTCAGCCACAGCCAGGTTGATGATGTAAACAGAGAAGGCATTCCTGTGCATCTGGAATCCCAGCATCCATAGCACTATGGCATTTAGTACTATTCCAGCCAGGGAAATGATGAGAGAAAACCAAATCATGACTTTGTCCTTGATGTCACAATATGTGAAATCGATGTAGTCAGTTCTATTCAGCGATATGGTTGTAGGTTCCAAAGTTGGAACAGTTAGATCCTTGCTTAGGAAATCTCCACTATTGTTCCTGCAACAACAACAACAACAAAAGACATGAGCATAGGCTGTGTACTCTCTGATTCTCAGAACAACCCTATTATGTGGCAATGACTGACCTGCTTCACAAGGAACAGAAACCAATTGTAGAATGAAGTAATTCATAAAAACCAGTATTTTTGGAGCCTTGTTTTGAATCCAGTTTGTATTTTTGGGCTATCTACAACCCATGTGCTGTGCTGATATGAGAGTAGTTGATGGCCTAAATATAGACATAACAGGCCGTGTCAGAAAGAGAGCTCTGAACCCAGCTTTCCTACTGTCCTAAAGCTGGTTGTTATCTGCTGCAGGAATTTGGAAGCCAGAAACATGACTCTCAGGAATAGTGGAGGTTCAGGGAGGCTGCTCAATGGGAAACTATGGAGATCATAAATCAGAGTCATGAAGGGAATGCCAAGTCTACTAAAACCAGTATAAGAATAATCAGACCTATAGTGTAATGTGACTCAGTCTCCATTTCAGATTTGAAACTAGAAAGCAGGAAAGCCTTTGAGGACAGTAAGCACTTTTCTGTTGTCTGTTTTTTTTCCCTCCTTTATTAATTTATTCTTGTTACATCTCAATGGTTATCCCATCCCTTGTATCCTCCTATTCTTCCCTCCCTCCTATTTTCCTTTATTCCCCTCCCCTATGACTGTTCCTGAGGGGGATTATCTCCCCCTGTATATGTCTGTTCTTATACCACATGTGTACATTTCTCTATTGAGACACAGTGAGTAATTAAGATATTTCACTGATTTATTATTATTAAAAAATTATTTATATATGTATATATACTACATATCTACCACATATAAATTGTATGTAATAATCACCCACAAATGAATAAATTAAAGATAAACACAATAGTAGATATAATTTTCTATTGTATTTTTGCAAATATTTTGAGCAAGTTTAATGCCACAACACACAGGGAAAATATCATTGCTGATATCTCTGTAAGAAGAAAGTTATACTGTGTTTGAAAGAATGGATTATGTTGCAAGATGGCTAATGATGAACTTTTTAATTCCCCAACACAAGAATGTCCAATACCTGGTTATATTGATGACCTAGAAGAGTTTCAGCCCAGAATGTAGGCATTGATTTTGAGATTAACTGAATTTCTAACACTTCTGAGGTGTAAAAAATGAATTTACAGAAAAATTAACAGGAAGGAAAAAGTGACCAGTGTGCTAATTAGAGGCATTGTGATACAGAAACATCTACAGGGGAAGACAAAATGTAATATAAAAAATCTA
The DNA here is from genome assembly GCF_964271855.1 of Acomys minous. Taxonomy (NCBI): domain Eukaryota; kingdom Metazoa; phylum Chordata; class Mammalia; order Rodentia; family Muridae; genus Acomys; species Acomys minous. The sequence goes on from NC_140484.1 coordinate 88,106,660, forward strand.
CCAGAAATAGTGCCTTACTTATTCAATATTAGATTCTAGAGGTTAAGCCAGGAAGATTTCAATGAGTTTAAGCAGTGTAAGCTCTTGAAAAGATCTTGAAGGAAAAGAAAGGAACAAAAAAGAAGGAAAAAAGAAAGGAAAGGAAAGAAGGAAGGAAGGAAGGAAGGAAGGAAGGAAGGAAGGAAGATAAGTTAAAAACCAGTCTCAACTTTGGAGACCCTGGGTATCATTTGTACAAAGATGCAGTCTAAAGCACAGAAAACTAATTTCATGGCATTATAGCATTAAGGATTTTCCTTAATCTACAAAATATATGGACATTCTAACAATGGTGGAAGAGTGAGGGTGAAGGATAAAAGGTACTGGATAAGGACAAGAATATCACAAGAAAACCAACAGAGTCAACTAACCTAGACACATGGGGGCTTGCAGAGTTGGAATATCAACCAAAGAGCATGCATGGACTGGAACATATGTAATGAATGGGCAGTTTGATTTTCATGTGGGTGCTGTAGTATGTTGAATGAGTATGTCTATTACATGGACTCATTTGCCTGCTTTGGATCATGTCGCCCTAATTGGGCTGCCTTGCCTGGCCTCAGTGGATAAGGAGGAGCTCATTCATGTTGATATTTGATGTGCTGGGGTGGGTGGTTGGTGGGGTTGGTGGGTGGTTCCCCTTTTCTAAGAAGAAGGGGATGGAGGATACGGGGGAAGAGAGTGAGAGGGTGGGACTGGGAGGAGTGGGGGATTGCTGTGATCAAGATGTAAAGTGAATATATAAATTTTAATAAATAAATAATAAATAAGAAGAAAGTGTCAGAAGTAGTTGACACTTAAAGAATGCTGATGTTAAAGGCTACAGGAGCATGTGACAGCTTAATTTAAAAGTAAAACTTATCAGCAAAGTAACAGAATTTAGTATAAACATCTTACAGCTAGAAGAGAACAGAAATATAAAGTTCCAAACTCTGAAAGATATAACTGTGAAACAAGTGTCACACCCATGCTGATATGAACCTATTCTCCTTGTTTACACCCTTTTGGGACTATTCTATCTATCTAGCTAGATACTACAACTTGATCTTCTCTGTAGAACTCACAGGACCCTCTTGAGAGGCTACATTCCTCAAACTTTGTTCCTTTGGGATTCCTCCAAATTATGTAGTCTACGACACACATGGCAACTGCAAAATGGTGACCAAAATTTATATAGAAATACATAAACAAGAACCAAACTCAAGATGCTCATGTCTGTCAAAAATTATAAACCAGATCATGAATCATATAGTATGTGTTCCCAGTGAGTACAGTTTAGACAAAGCTCAAGACAAAGGATTGAAAAGAACAGCAAGCATGTTCAGGAGTTCAAGGAAATTGAAAAGGATTTAAATAAAATCCTGAATGAACTTAAAGAAGACAGGAAGAAATGCCTGACTAAAGTAAACATAACACAATTGGCCATCTATACATACAGCAGAAGACTGGTGTCTAGAAAACATAAAATCTCAGAGAGTAAAACATCAAGAAAAGAACCAGAGATTTGAACAAACATCTCCCCAAAGAAGAAACATGAAAGTGTTCAGTATCAGTAGAAATCAGGTAAATGCAAACTAAGTTATCTGGAGATTCTGTCTAATCCCAAGCAGGATGGTTATCTTCTAGAATCCAAAGAACAAGAAATTCTGGTGATGATACGAGGAAAGAAGAATGCTAATTTACTGTTGTTGGTGAGAGTGCAACCTGGTACCTCTACTTTAGACATCAGTATGATGATTCCTCAGAAAATGATATACAGTTGTTGTAGTGCCTGTACTGGCTAGTTATATGTCAAATCGACACTGGCTAGAGTCATTAAAGAGACTAAGCTGAGAAAATGCCTCCATTAGATTGAACTGTGCACAAGTCTGAAGGGCCTTTTCTTAGTTAATGATTAATGTAGAAAGGTCTAGCCCATTATGACTGGTGCCATATCTGGGCTGTTGGTTCTGGGTTCTATAAGAAAGCTATAAGAATCAAACCCATAAGCACTACTCCACTGTGGCCACTGCATCAGCTTCTGCTTCCAGATTCCTACCCTGCTTAATTTTCTACATTGACCTCCTTTGATAATGAACTGTGATGTGGAAGCATAAACCAAATAAACCATGACCAAGTTGTTTTGGTCATTGTATTTGATCAGAAGGATAACATTCTCTCTCTCTCTCTCTCTTTTTTTTTTTAGTTTTTCAAGACAAGGCTTCTCTGTGTAGACCTGGCTATCCTGGACATGCTTTGTAGACCAGGCTGGCCTGCAACTTGCAAAGATACACTTGCCTGTGCCTCCCAAGTACTGAGATTAAAGGTGTGTGCCACCACACCCAGCAACTAAGATAGTCCCAGACTATAATATGCCTTGTCTTATCCTACAGATTTTATATCTTGATAAAAATAATCCTTCATTACACACATTCATTGCTGTTATATTCATAATAACTAGGATAAAATTAAGCCTATATGTCCTTCAACTGATAGATGTATAATGAAACAGTATACATATATACAATAGGACTTAATTAAACTGTAAAGATATATTGTACAGTGAATTTTTCATGTAAATGGCTATAACTGGAAAAAACTATATTGAGACAGAAAATCCAGGAAGAACAAAAAGGTAAATATCATATATTCTCCTCCATCTTTGAATTCTTACTCCAGAACTTTAACTTTTGTGATTTTCTATGATTACTTGTGGAAGCCAGGGCACTATAAAGAGGTCTTTGGGAGGGGGTGTCTTAAAGAAGGCAAAAGAATGAAATTGAGAAAGTCTGAAAGTACAAAGATGGATATTGGGGTAGAAATATTTACACAGGGGAGATGTGGAGGAAAGGGTGAATAAGGAGGTTGTGGAGGTAACCAACTGTTTTCTGACTTCATGTGACTCCCACTGCATATGAAGAAATATTTGCTTAGTGCTGGAAATCAGATTAAAAATGCAAGCTTGGGAAGGGCATAAGCACTATAGTGAAGCTGAATTCAGTTTTTTAACTAAATTGACATAGCATTGAGCTGTTCTTAATATTTATATTTATACTCACATATCAACACTAAACCTTAATCAGAGAATCTTCTTTCTCAATAAAATGATTGTCAAAGAAGAGATATTTTGCAACACAAGATAGAGAGAATAAGAAATGTTTGCATATTTTACCCTAAGAAAGTCACTGATATCATCTTTCCTGAGGCTCAGGTAACATTACAGAAGAAAAAAATAATAATGTAAGAGCAGGAAAAGTAAGGAGAGCTTCAAAATAGCATCTCCTCACCAAGATATAGTCATTCCAGTCACAGATTCAGAGAAGGTGGAAATGCCTAGAGAGGTTATGCACAAAAATATTTCTGTGAACAGCCAAGCATGGATGGAGGATGAATCATGAAAGAGCTATCTCTCCTAGCTGAATAATTGATGACCAACAATTTCAAGAAGAGGAGAAACCATTTACTTCAAGCAGTTACCTACTAATAACCAAATCAATAGCTAGTTTAAATCACCCAATTGCATACAGAATAAATTTCTCAAAATAAAACTAAAAATGATCTCAGTAGAACTCACAGAGATGGAGTCTGATAGAGACGGGAGGAATAGTTTAGAGATCTGGGGAGAGTAATCAGAGTACATTGTGGCATGAATAAAATGATCAAAGACTGAGATTAAGTAATACTTAATGACTGGGCTGAGCACAGCTCCCATGTGATCGCAGCAACATCCAGGTCTGAGAGCAAGTGACTTCTACTTTATGACAGTTGGCAAAGCTCCAAACTCCACGTTTTTGGGAGGATTGGAGATGGGTTAAATATTTCATGTAACGCATGCTAAATATGTACATTATAGATAAATTATACATAAATGTGGTCTTCACAGTCACTCAATTTTAGACCAGCTGGTGCCTACTGAGACAAAAATGCACAAAGAAATGGAAATTTTCTACTGCAGAAAATTGGTTGACTGAAGCAATGACAGAACTGTGTTTTTAAAGTAGTGCCTGTCGGATCTGGGTCCTGGGGTCCTCCTCAAACTAAGGCACCAGCCAAGGAGAATATAGGCAGTAAACTTCGAACCCCTACCAAGACCTAGCTGATGAACAGGATATTCTCCACCGGTGAGTAGAGAGTGAGATCTGACTCTCACACGAACTCTGGTGCCCCTTTTCTGACCACATCCCCTGGATGGAGAGGCCTGGTGGCACTCAGAGGAAGGATAGCAAGTTACCAAGAAGAGACTCCATACTCTAAGAGCATATGTAGGGGGAGGAGGTCTCCCTCAATCACAGACATAGGAGAGGGGAGACCGGGGGAAGTGGGAGGGAGGAAGGAATGGGAGGAAACAAAGGAAGGGCTAACAATCGAGGTGTAATATGAACAAATTAATAAAATAAATAAATAAAGTAGTGCCTGTACCCATATGCTTGCCAAGTCAAGGATAATGGAAGAATTCTAACAACAGAAGCATTTGAGTAGTTGGAACAGAGGATAATGTAGTAAAGTACAAGGGAAGGGTAATACCTTGCTTCACTGCCTTCACACAGTCCAGTCTGGATGCTTACAAAGCTGTCATGAAGGACTTTCATGACTCCTGTTTCTACAGAAACATGAGTCTCATTGAATTTTCCACCTCAGTTGTAGTTACACGGTCATTGACTAAGAAAAACAGATAATACTCTTAGGAAGACTCTATCAATAAACATGTTACCTTCCCTCCATTGTTCTTAAGCAAGGTGGTACGCTCCTCGGTGGCAATGAGAAGAGTCCCTTGAGTCCGTGGTCAATAAGAAAGATGTTGTAGCAGAGAGAATGAAGATCAACTAAGGCTTGAGGAAGGAGTATGAGGGGAAGAAAGGCCTGTGGTTTCCTGTCCTTAGTCTTCACTGAGTGTCACTGTATTGAGTCATTCTCTTCATCAGATTGTTCTAAAGATTTGCCTGGATCCTATCTCTCATCCTCTAATCACGCCAACCCCCATGGCTCCTGTTCCATGTAAGTTCTTGCTGTTTTTTTATCTTCCTGCATCCAGGAGGCAAGCAGTGTCAGGCAATGTGAACTAGTGATGTAGCATCATCTGGGTATCAGACCTAATTTTATGTTTCAAACCTACACAATGACGAAGTAATAAATGTAAAGATAATGGTCAAATTGATGTGTTTGATGAAGTGACTTGAAAATACATCAGATAGGAGTCCTGGTTTTGAAACTTGAAGAGTTCCTTCTGTCAGGTGCCCAGGCTAGGGAAATATTTAGGGACTGTGTGGTCTGAGGTCTCCTGGGACATCCTCATTACTGCTAAGCTAGCCGAGAGGTCAACTCAGCACTCAGCAGCTGGGTCATAAAGAAAGAACTCAAGATGTTGTCTGTAGGAGTGCTGGCTAAACCTGCTTCTGCAATGGTGGAAATGTAGAAAACCAAAAAGTCAACAGAAAAGGATATGTCTTCAATAAGAGTTATGAAACTAGAGTGAGAAGGAAGGAAAAAGGAAAACAGATCAAAACCAAGAAAATGATGATTTAGTTGCAGTGAGTTATGAACATAAAAGGGAAGGCCTGGTACAAAGTGCACTCTGACAATATCAAACAGATCCTATATCAGGGAGTGAGAATTAGGAAATAATAAAATAAAATAAATAAGAAACCGAGGCAAGAAAAGTAAAAAACAAAGGATATATTACGAATGGCTTGCAGTCAATACTGCAGCGGCCTTGATATTGCACTCATAACCTCAAGCATGCTAGGCAAGTGTTTTTCCCATCGCTCTATCTGTCCCATGTTCTGCTTTTTTGGGTGCTGAAACAATCAACTCTCAGCTCAGAGGGCACAGTGTATTCTTTCTGAAAGTCTGAAGACCTTGAGTGTATACTTAGCGGAACATCTCATTTAATCATGGTCTCAGCAAGTCATGTGATTATTTTGCTTGAGCAGAGAGCAGAAGAGCAGTGCCTATGGGTAAAGAGCCTTTACACATGGCTCCTAACAACCTGGCCTCCGAGAAGCCAGGAGAGAAAGGAGCTAGGACTGTTTAGTCTCAGAGCTATGTCTCAGTAACTCCTGCCTCACTTTTATGTGTTACAAAGTACTTTTATAACTATTTTGCAAGTGCGAATTTAGTAGATATATGGCACTTAAAATTCTATATTTATTCTGTATATGCGAGTTTGCATGTGTGTTGATAAAGTTGATGCTCTTACAAGTATTCATACATATGTGTACACAGGCTAGTGAAGACTGAAGCTCAATGTATCATTCTCCACTGTGTATCTTGAATGAAGGACTTCCACTTAAAACCAGAATTTACCTGTTGAGCTATTGTTTTTAACTTTCATTCTCCAGGATCTCCCAAGTGCTGAAATAAAAGATAGGCTACAAATCTGCATCAACGTGGGTGATGGGGATTGGACCTCAGTTCCTCACAATTGCATGGCAAGTGCTTTACCCACTCAGCCATTTCCCAGATCTAGTTAGGAACATTTTCATAGAGGAGGAAATCACAATTCACTATCTTTTAAATATAAATGATTAAGAGATGGGATTATTCTATGTGTTTGCAAGTTCATTTGTGTTAGGTTGAATGTTTGGTTGGCTGGCTGCCTGGTTGGTTGCTTGGTTTGTTCAAGAGTTGGTTGTCTGGTTTGTTGGTCATTGATTGATTGGTTTGATCACTGGTTGGTTTATTGGTTAGTTCATTTGTTGTTTGGTTGTTTGGTCCACTGGTTGGTGGGTTGATTGGTTCCTTGTTTAATTGGATGACTTTCTTGATAACCAGGAAAGGGTAAGATATTAATAACAGGATGGTTTGGTTATCTGCTTCTTCAGCTTTACATTCCACATGATAAAGTTATTAACTTCTCATTCTACAGTACTATGTACACTAAGTGGCAACATTAATTAAAATACTGCATACCAATATATTTAGAATATTTTAAATTACTTCTATCACCATATGATACTTTAGTAGATTTTACTACAAAAAGCTGTTCCTTTATTTTGGTCCTCTTAAAGATATGTGAATTTCATAATGCCTTTTATGGTGGTATTACATCTTTTAATTTTTTCTTAGAGTGTTATGAAAGAAAATGTGAGTGATATATATATATATAAAGTGAAAGAGTGAGACCTGTAAAAATCTTATCAGAAGTTGAAAGTAATGGCACTTAAGAAAAATCTGCCTCCAAATGTAAAGGTGATAACTTCCTAGAGTGACTTAAACAAGAATTGTAATAGATGGCTTTTCAGATATTTAGGGATGAATGACTGACAGGTCTGTGCACATGTTAAACAAATTTCAGTTGTAAAAAATGAAATAGTGCTTTTTAAGTCATTTATTTCACTTACAAAATTAATATTTGTTAACTGGGCATGTACTTAAAGGCCTGGTAACAATCAACAAAACTAGTCTTTGTAGGAACAGATAGAAATTAAGTCTTTCATTTTAACCAGACAGAAACTGGAGTACATTGAAATAAACTCATTAGAGATGGGACATTATGTGTCTATTAGGAGCCATGGCACCCTTGGCTTTTCTGGCAATTCTTTAGTTCTGCAGAAGAACAGAATGGTCAACATCAGAAACAATTCTAAACTCAAGAGTTGGTGACGCTCATATATGGATGACATGACTCTATTTATGTGATTCTGAGAATACTGATGACATGTTTACTTAAGCGACACTATCTTATTTAATGTTCAAGAGTATGTTTAATACCTTAACCATTATTAGATCCGGGACCAAGGAAAAGAAAATTTGTTGGTTTTTTTTTTCATTGTCAAATAGTATTTATTCACAGAATATTTCAGAGAAAAACATTTTGGTTAAAGTCTTTTTTTTTTCCTAGTAGAGTATTTCTTACCAAAGTGGAAACTTCACACTCTATTTGTCATCCCAGGAAAGCGAGGGCATTAATAATAGTTGTACTTGGAGCGAGGACATCAACTCCCACAAGAATTTAGTAAGGTTTAGCAAATCTAGAATAATGTGAATAGTTCCCAAGGAGTATGTCTGAGTGTCTGAGTGATTTTTTGATGTTTCCTCTGTTATTATCATTATCTACTGTAATCAAAGAGAGTGGACCATAATGTCTTTCACCATGTTACTGAGCTCACAGAGATTGAGAGGAAAAATATTATTTAAAAACAGTTTCAACAGACCTTTATCCCCAAGACCTTATTTTAATCGCAAAACTTTTGTGAAATATAAATGCCATACACTGTAAACTTTTTTTTCCTAGTAATATTTTACTTATCCGCTTTCCCCACCTTAAGCTGTGAACTTTAAGCCAATATCATAGGGGTTTGTATGCCTCTCCTATGTTAAAGCCTTTACACTTATGTTTTTAATTTAATATAAATAATAAGAACTTTATTCTTTCTGATAGGACTATTTTAGTATGCACCAGGAACTTCCCCAGTGCATTTGTTTGCCTATTGTGCTTTACTCTGGAAACCGACAACTCTGAGGTAGCAGCCTCTTTATAGAATAAAGGAGACATGAAGATACTTCTAACAGTTTAAATCAGATTATCTTTGTCCACAAGTATATTAATATATATTAACGGAATAAATTACATGTACAGAAGCATACACGTTTAGATTAGGCTTGGGTTTTTCATTGTTTACGGGGCTAGCTTTGAGTAACTTAAGCAACGCTTGTTAAGTAGAAGACACTCAGAGGCTGAGATGACTAAGTCACAAGCAACACACAAAGAAGATGCACAGGTTTCCCCCTGAAAACAAGTCATTCTCTTCAGGATTACTTCAAATAAATAAGCAAGTCTCATTATAAGAATGTGAACCTTCCCAAATGTGCCTAACTAAATCCTACCTCAATTGACAAATGAAAATACAGAGAACTATATCAGTGCATTCAAGCAATACATCAAATAACTGTGTATAAAGAAGATCAGTAAAGATGGTCATTAATGATGGTACTGCTAGGCCTCTGAGAAAATGTGACATTTCTGTTTAGATTTTTGAAGAACTACAATTTCCAGCTATTTTCAGACCAACAATACTATTAAAGTCATATTTTTCCTCCAAACCAATAAAGGCATTGTCTCTCAAAACATGTCTGTTTACCCAAAACAGAGATTTTGCCACTGTACACTACTTGCCTAAATCTCCAGGATTCAATGAATAAAAGTAGCTCTACATTAATCCTCTGTAAAAAAAAAAAAGGTGCTACAAAGGACTCTGTAGAATCAACTGCATGGAGTTAAGGACCAACACATCAACAGCTGATGTTGTTGGCATTTCTTTTGAGAGAATGTAGAATCAATGCACTTGAAGAACAACCAAGGAGTGTACCCAAATCAGCCTGAACCTAGAAGAGTGTGGCACAACAGATGCACGAAGGCAGGCTATGGAAGAGGAAGAGCCACACTGTGCACAGAAAGGTCACATAGAGCCTTGTCATGCATATCTGCCTGGAACATCAAAAGTCCTGACCAGTAGAGGCAGGCAATATACAAATAGAAGAAACAACAAAAAAACAATCAACCACAGGCTATGATGAAATTGACAGATGCAATTCACAGCCAACTGGCTTAAGTAGCCAGCCACATCAGGCTTCTACTGGATACTAAGCTGTCAAGAGAGAATTCAAAGCAAGAGAAATGCTAGCTCCCCAGTGTTTTAGATAAAATTGGAGATATGTTACAAGAAGACAGGCAGTGCTCAATGGTAATGCCACTGAGCATGCTCAGGCTTATAGTGTTGGGAAAGGATACCACAGTTGATGATGAACATAGTAAGACTGTACAATACAGAAAGTGAGGGTAAGTTTATATCATGACACTAGAGGAGGTAGAAATCATCCCATAAAAGCTTGAAAATTTTAGGCAGAGAAGACATCTTTCTCTATGTAGAATATTAACAGTGGAGAACAATCCATTTCCTGCCAGACTCTCAAAGGTATTGAGGGTCAGCAAGTCAATAATGGGAGTATCTTTATTTGGTGTTCTCTATACTTTGACAAAAGTCCTCCAATGACAATTGAATATTGAGTAGTCCCAATACTCTAACTCAGTGTCCTAAATTATATAATGTCCTGAAAGCAGGAGAAAGGTCTGAATAGGCTGTATGGGACAGAGCTAGAACTATGGCCTTGACTCTGCTTCTTTCCTTTAACAGAGGAGGAAAAACTGGAACTCTCAATCATGATGCAAAGGTCCATCCAAGATACAGTAAGAAAATCATCATGAAAATTGATGGGTGTAACGTCAGCTCTTGCTAAAGCAGATGCAGAGGGAGCTATACCTTGTGGTTATGACACGGTTATATATACATAAAGACCTTTTTATTATGACACAGATATATATATATATATAATTCCTCAGAAAAGGGAAACCCCACTTCCAATCCATGCCAGCTCATCAACTTCCATCAGGACTGAGAGCATTCTCTTCCCCCTATGGCCTGGCAAGGCAGTCCCACCAGGAGGAACTGATAAAAAAAATTGGCAACAGTCTATGTCAAAGAAAGACCCTGTTCCCCTTACTAGAAGACTAACATAAAGCCTAAACTGCACATCAGTTACATCTTTATAGGAGGCCAAGGTCCAATCCATGCATGGTTCTTGGGTGACACTTCAATCTCAGAAAGGCCCTCTGGAGACTGCCATGTTGGTGCTGTGGGTGTTCTCGTGGATAGCCTGTCTCTCACAGATCACCCCAACTTTTTTACAAAACTCCCTACACATCACCCAATGTTTGGTTGTGACTCTCAGTATTAGTTTCAAAACGCTGCTGTGTGGAGTCCCTCAGAGGACAACTCTGCTAGGCTCCTGTCTACAAGCATAGCAGAGTATCTTTAATAGGGACAGGGGCTGGCTCTCTGCCGTGGGGTGGGGTTTGGGTTGGGCCAGGCATTGGTTGGACATTCTCTCAATCTCTGCTCTGTTATATCTTTAACTTTGCACATTTTGTAAGCAGGGTGAGTTTGATGTTTGTGTGGGTTAGTTGCTATTCCCCGCCCTCTACTAGGAGACTTGTATAGTTAGCGGGTATACTCTTCAGTCTCTATAGCCCCTGCTCCCAGAAGTCTTTGCTGTAGTCTCCCACATTTCCTCCCATGAGCCTACCCTGACTTAGGTCTGAAGAGTCTCATGGAGATGCTCCTGTCCACAGTTTCTCTTTTCTCTACAGACCTTCTTTCCTCCTCCCACCTCACCCTCTACTGCTGTCCCCAGGTCTAGTCTCCACACTTACTTCTCTTTGCACTTCCATACTACTTTATTTGCTCTCTTCAATCACTGTCACTGTCTATTCTAGCTCTTCTGGGTAAGATTTATGCATGTTTTCTTGGGTCGTCTTTGTTATTTTTCTTCTTTGGGTCTGTGCACGGTTGTATGTTTATCCTGTACTATAAGACTAAAAGCCACTAATAAGTGAGTATATACCATGTGTGTCTTTCTGTTTCTGGGTTACCTCATTCAGGATGATCTTTTCTAATTCCATAATTTTGCCTGAAATTTTTATGATTTCATTATTTTTGATAGCTGAATAGTATTCCATTGTGTAAAGGCACCACAGTTTCTTTACCCATTCTTCATTTAAGGGACACCTAGGTTGTTACCAGATTCTGGCAATAAGAAAAAAACCTGTTATGAACAAAGTTAACTAACTCATTGTGATCATTTGTAGTTCAATGCATTTGTCCACAAATATCAGGAATTCTTTGTTTTTAATAGCTAAGTGGTGTCCCACAGTGTAAATGTACCACAGTTTCTTTATCCATTCTTCTACCGAGGGACACTTAGGCTGTTTCCATGTTCTGGCTATTATGCATAATGCTGCTATGAACATGCTTAAGTATATGTCCTTGTTATCTGCTGGTGCATCCTCTGGGTATATTCCAAAAAGTGGATTAGCTGGGGCTTGAGGAAAGCTTAATCCCAGTTTTCTGAGATAGAGCCAGATAGATTTCCAAAGTGGTTGTACTAGTTTGCATTCCCACCAGCAATGAAGGAGTGTTCCTCTTTCTCCACATCCTGGCCAGCATGTGGTATCACTTGAATTTTTGATCTTAGCCATTCTGATGGGTGTGACTCTGATGGAATCTCAGAGTCATTTTGATTTGCATTTCTCTGATGACTAAGGATATTGAGCATTTCTTTAATGCCATTCTTAGCCATTTGATATTCCTCTGTTGAGAATTCTGTTTAGTTCTGAGCCCCATTTTTTTTGGTTGACTTTACCTTTGACGAGTACGAAGTGTCCATCCTCGTCTCTTTTGACTAATTTTGGTTGAAAGTCTATTTTATTAGATATTAGAATAGCTACCCCAGCTTGTTTCTTGTGACCATTTGCTTGGAATATTTTTCCCCAACCTTTTACTCTGAGGCAATGTCTGTCCTTGTGGTTGAGATGTGTTTCTTGAATGCAGAAGAATGTTGGGTCATGTTTATGCATCCACTCTGTTAGTCTGTGTCTTTTTATTGGAGAGTGGAGACCATTGACGTTGAGAGATATTGATGACCAGTGATTGGTAAGTCCCTTCATTTTTGGTATTTGTAACAATCGAGTTTTTGTGAAGTTGTGATTTTGCAATGGTGTAGTTACTTATTTCTTATGTATTTTTGGTTGTAGTTTGACCAGTTGGGGTGGAGTTTTCCTTCTAGTAACTTCTGTAAAGCCGGATTTGTGACTAGGTACTGTTTGAATTTGTTTTTGTCATGGAATGTCTTGTCTTCTCCGCCAATGGTTATTGATAATTTTGCTGGATATAGTAGTCTTGCCTGGCATCTGTGTTCTCTTAGGGTTTGCAGAACCTCTGTCCAGGCCCTTCTGGCTTTCATGGTCTCTGCTGAGAAGTCAGGAGTAATTCTGATAGGTTTGCCTTCATATGTTACTCATCCTTTTTCTCTTGCCACATTTAATATTTTTTCCTTGTTCTGTATATTTTGTGTTGTTATTATTATGTGGCAGGAAGATTTTCTTTTCAGGTCTATTCTATTTGGTGTTCTGTAGGCCTCTTGTATGCCCGTATGTGTCTCCTTCAAATTGGGGAAATTTTCTTCTATTATTCGATTAAAGATATTTTCTGGGCTGTGGAGTTGGTTGCCTTCTCTTTCTTCTATCCCTATTATTCTCAAGTTTCGTCTTTTCATATTGTCTTTTATTTCATGAACCCTTTGTGTCAGGAACTTTTCAGATTTAGCATTATCCTGGATGGTTGTTTTCAATTGTGCGATTGTATCTTCAAGTCCCGATATTTGTTCTTCCATTTCTTGCAATCTGTTAGTTAAGGCCACCTCTGAGATGCTTGCTTTCTTTTCTGATGCTTCTCGATCACATTTTTCTTCTGTGTGTTCTTTTATGATAGCTTCCATTTTTATCTTCAGGTCTTGAACTGTTTTAATGATTTCCTTCATCTGGTTATTTGTATTTTTCTGAAATTCTTCAAATGTCTCTTTATATGACTCTTTTAAGTCATCAGCCCTCTTGTTTGCTTCCTCCTGCATTTGTTTACAGATTTTATTTGTTTCTTCCATTATCATCTTACTTACTAAGGACTTGAAGTGGTTTTCATGTATATCAATTGTTGTTGGGTTCTCCAGGTTGTTTTCATTAGGATTGCTGGGATCTGGAGATGCCATCCTCTTTTGGTTTTTGTTAGCATTCTTTCATTGTCTCCTTGTCATTTTGATGACTCTAATGTTGGGAGGTGGTTTGTAGTGACCTTCCCTGTTTGGGAGTGGATAGATGATGTCTGATTATAGGTAGGGTGCCCTTACCTGTGGGGAACAGGGAGTACTTCCCTGGACCAGGCTGGTGATTCAGATTCTACTCCCAGAGATTTTTCTCAACACCTTAGGCTCCAGGCTGAGTCATGCAAAGTAGGTTTCTGTTTGGGCCTTTTCACCTTACTGCTGTATCTCAAGTCAGCAGTTTTGAGATCTAGAGTAAGGTCAGCACACAAGCTCTCTGGTTGTGTAGGTTGATCCCAGCTGTCTGTCTTTCCTGTTGCTTTGTAGCCAAGACCCCAGGTGGATCAGATCTTCCGAGTTGTAGCTGTCTTTTATCTCTGCCTCTACACTCTGTAGGAGTGTCCAGCCTTTCTCATGAATTTGGGAGTTCTTCCTGGGTCTGCAGGAGCTGACACAGCTAGGATCTGCCTATTGAAGATTACAGGATCAGTGCCTGGTTGGCCTGAAACAGTATGGTTTCAGGCCACTGGCAGTATCCAAGGAGGTAGCAATTTCCATGCCCCTGTATGCCAGGACACTCCCAGCTTGCTACAGATCAGCAGTTATAACCTGAATGCATGAGCCACCGCTCCCTATATCGTGGGACCCAGCTAGGTTCTGTTGTTTGGGGAGTGCCAGGTTAGTCCAGCAGCTCGTCCCTGTGGCTGGTGACAAAGGCAGTTCAGGCCGCTGGCAGGAATCACCTGTATCTTTTCTTTCTGCTAGAGAAAACCCGAGTGCTCCCAGGTTGCTTTAGGGCAGCAGTTATTCCCTGCCAGCAAGACCCATGGCTCCTGATAACTTGGGCAGTCCTGACGAGGGCCCACAAGAATGGACCCAGCTAGTTCTGTTGTTTGGGGAGTGCCCGGTCAGTGCTAGCAGCTCGTTGAGCCCCATTTTTCAATTAGGTTATTTGGTTTGGTGGTATTTAATTTCTTGAGTTCTTTATATATTTTGGATATTAGACCTTTGTCAGATGTAGGGTAGATGAAGATCTTTTCCCAGTATGTAGGCTGTCACTTTGTTCTGTTGACAGTGTTTTCTGCCTTACAGAAGCTTCTCAGCCTCATGAGGTCCCATTTATTAACAGTTGACCTTAAGGCCTGGGCTGTTGGTGTTCTGTTCAGGAAGTTGTCTCCTGTGCCAATGTGTTCCAGGCTCTTCCCCCACTTTTTATTCCAACTGATTTAGTGTCTCTGGTTTTATATTGAGGTCTTTGATCCACTTGGACTTGAGCTTTCTGCATAGTGACAAATATGGGTTTAACTGCATTTTTTTTACACATAGACATCCAGTTAGACCAGCACCATTTGTTGAAGATGCTATCCTTTTTCCTTTGAATAGATTTGACTTTTTTGTCAAAAATCAAGTGACCATATGTGTGTGGATTCATTTCTGGGTCTTCAATTCAATTCCATTGATCAACTAGTATATTGCTGTGCCAGTACTATGCTGTTTTAATTACTATTGCTCTATAGTACAACTTGAGATCAGGTGAAGATTCTTCCAGAGAATCTTTTATTGTACAAGATTGTTTCAGCTATTCTGGTTTTTTATTTGTTTATTTTTCCATATGAAGTTGAGAATTGATCTTTCAATGTCTTTTAAAAATTGTGTAGTATTTTGATAGGGATTGCATTGAATCTGTAGATTGCTTTTGGTAAGATGGCCATTTTTACTATGTTAATTCTCCTGATCCATGACCAAGGGAAATCTTTCCATCTTCTGATGTCAGTTTCAATCTCTTTCTTCAGAGATTTGCAGTTATTTTTCAAACAAGACCTTTACTTGTTTGGTTAGAGTTACTCCTAGATAACTTACATTGCTTGTGGCTATCATAAAGGGTATAGTTTCCCTAATATCTTCCTCTCTATGATTGTCCTTTGTATATAGGAAGGCTACTGACTTTTTTAGTTAATTTTGTGTCCCACCATTTTGCTGAAGGTGTTTACCAGCTGTAAGTGTTCTCTGGTGGAATTTTGGGGGTCACTTATGTACACTATCATATCATCTGCAAATAGGGATAATTTAACTTCCTCCTTTCCCATTTGGATACCCTTGATCTCCTTTTGATGTCTTATTGCTCTGGCTAGAACTTCAATTACTACATTGAAGAGATATGGAGAGAGTGGGCAGCCTAGCATGGTCCATGATTTTAGAGGAATTTCCTTGAGTATCTCTCCATTTAATTTGATGTTGGCTATTGGCTTGCTGTATATAGCCTTTATTATGTTGAGGTATGTGCTTATTATCTCTGATCTCTCCAAGACTTTAAACATGAATGTGTGTTGGATTTTATCAAATGTTTTTTCTGCATCTAAGGAGATGAGCATGTGTTTTTTTTCTTTCAGTTTGTTTATATGGTGGATTATTTTGATGGATGTATACTAAACCATCCCTACATGCCTGGAATGAAGCCTACCTGGTCATGGTGAATGATATTTTACTGAGCATTTTTGCATCAGTGTTCATTAGAGAAATTGGTCTGAAGGTCT
The DNA here is from genome assembly GCF_964271855.1 of Acomys minous. NCBI lineage: Eukaryota > Metazoa > Chordata > Mammalia > Rodentia > Muridae > Acomys > Acomys minous. The sequence goes on from NC_140484.1 coordinate 88,122,862, forward strand.
CCTTTCTTGGGTCTTTGTGAGGTTTAGGTATCAAAATGACTGTGGTCTCATAGAGTGAATTTGGTAATGTTTCATCCATTTCTATCTTTTGGAGTAGCTTTTGTGGGCCTTGGAGTCTGGCATCTTCTCTTTCCTCAATGCCTATTATCCTCAGGTTTCTCCTTTTCATACTGTCCTTGGTTTCTTAGATGCTTTGTGTCAGGAATTTTTCAGATTTAGCATTTTGTTTAATGGTTGCTTCTAGATCTACGATTGTATCTTCTAGCTTCATGATTTGTTCCTCTATCTCTTGGATTCTGTTAAAGAAGCTCGAGTCTGTGTTGCTTTCCTTCCTCTCTAGGCTCTCTCATTCCCATTTTCCTTCTGTCTGTGTCTTTATCATTATATCCACCTTCATCTTCAAATCTTGAACTGTTTTATTGATTTCTTTCATCTGATTGTTTGTGTATTACTGAGTTTCTTCCATTGCCTCTTTATAGGCCTTCAGATCTTGAATTGTTTTATTGATTTCCTTAATCTGATTGTTTATATTTTCCTGAATTTTTTCCAGTGCCTCTCTATAGGCCTCTTTTATGTCTTTCACCTCTTTGGCTGCATCTTCTTGCATTTGACTACAGATTTTATTCATGTCCTCCATTATTGTCTTCATTACTAAGGATTTGAGGTCATTTTCTTGTATTTCAATTGTGCTTGAGTTCTCCAGGTTGCTTTCTTTGGGATAGCTTGAATCTGAAGATGCCATATTATTTTGGGTTTTGTTGTTTATGTTTTTACATTGGTCTTTAATCATTTTTTGCCATCTCTGATGTTGGGAGGTAGCTTCTGGTGCCGAGTGGAGGGCGACTGAGGACAGATCCACCCATTTCCAGAAGATTTCCCTAGGCCAGGCATTTTGATGCTTCACTGCCAAGATGACTTCAGTCCCATTAAACGAGTTCAAGCTGCCAAGCAATGCCACCACTCCTAGCTTGCAGGCAGTCTCTGGACCAGGCTCTGGAGACTGGTCTGCCTTGCTCCCTGTTCCTCTGACTCACAGGAGGTCACACTAGCCCAATGAGGGTCTCTCTCAGACAGTGATCCTCTGCTCCCCTGGTCTGTGGCTGCTGGTAGTGTCTCTGGTCTCAGACCACACTCTGAGTCTGGTCACAGTGACCACAACCTTCTGTGCACCCGTATGGCACCTAGGCTCTCTGTCTACTGGCACGGGGCAGATGGAGGGGGTCTGAGGAGAGATCCACCTGTTTCCTGAGATTTCACTAGGCCAGGAATTTTAATGCTTCACTGCCAGGATGATTTCAGTCCTATTTACCAAATTTGTGCTGCCAAGCAAGGCCACAGCTCCCAGATCTCAGGCAGGCTCCAGACAAGGCTGTGGGGAATGGTCTGCCCTCCTCTGTGTGCCTCTGTATAGTGGGAAGTCAGACCCACCCATGGATCTGTGGTCCGCACTGTGCAGATCTCTTTGACTCTGTGATCTCCAGCTCTCGAGGTGGTCTGTGACTCCCAGTAGTTTCCACAGTAATTTCCCTGCAGATCAGACACCACGTGTCCTCATCACTGCCATCTTGGAACCCCAGTCCTTGTCAGAGGGGTGAGTCTCGGTGTCCAAGTCACTGCAGGACAGAGATGCTGGAAGCAGGGCACAGGTGGAAGAAGGCTCTGCTTCGCTGCACAGTGGTGATCTGGCATGCAGCATTCTCCTCTCTGTTTTCTCTCTGCCTCTTTTCCACTCCTTGGCTGTGCAGCGGTCTTTTGCTTCAATTTTAATTCTTTCTCTTTTTCTATCTCACTGTCTCTTTCTGTATCTGTTTCTCTGTCTCTATAACTATGTCTGTGTGTGTGTGTTTGAGAGAGGGGGGGGGGTGCTGTGAACTGACAGTGCCATAGAAACCCTACATTTCTAATGTGCCATTCATTCCATCAACCACAGATACCTACAGCCAATTCTGAATTTGTATAACTACCCCTCTTCCCTCCAGTTTTTTAATAGAAATGCTTGTCCCTGAAGATGAGGCTCCAGCATTATAAAGTGTATTAGGTGACTGGTCAGGCAGTAAACTGTCTTAAGCTACTAACCCACACTGCTTATTCACTCAGGAATTTAAGTTTTATTCCTTCTCAAGTCTCTGAGGGGCATTGAAGACAAGATAATATAGTTCTATAACCAAGTTTAGCTGTATAGGAGACAAGCCCGTTTTAGATCAAGATAAAGAAGTTAAGTTATTAGAGGTGAGATAAGATAGATATTGAATCTCATTTGGAAATCTAGACTCAACAAGACAGGAAAAACAGTTACTTCAAACGAGATGAATGCAGATGGCCAAGTCACTATGAATGTAACATATATAGAACTCATTATTCTCATGATTGTCACATGGTTCTCCCTGCTGTATGTAGTTTGTTTTATACACATGTAATAAAATAAAAGTATTAATTTAAAAAGAGAAATGCTTGTCCACTAAAATATGCTGCATGTTTCTTTCAGCCCTCATTACATCTTGGTAAGGAGGCCACATTGAATATAGCTCAGTTACCACTTTATTTCCTGCCTTCTGTTTCTAAGGGGGTGATATCAGATACTAAGGATGTTATGGAAAATAGCTATGACTAACAAAAACATCAGTGAAGTCTACGGCTATTACTACAGTTTGAAATTTTGCTTCACTAACCACATCTCTGCCTAAAACCAGGAGCCAGAAAAATTCATGGTTGAATTAAGTCTGGACAGTCATAACAAGTGCAGCTGTAGGAAATGGAGCAAGTCCTTTAATCTTGCTAGCTAGAGGTGAAGAATAGTCACAGCCTTCACAGAAAAAGAGAAAGTGCAGATGTGGAGAAAAGAGGAGAACAGGAGATAAAACTGAAACCATGTCATGGGCATATGGGTCCACTATCACTGAAGTAAGGGTGTCAGGACATCACATGGGCATCAGGATCTTACTGATGGGCTTCTGTGTGGCATGAAGACGTCAGATAAGATAGCCACTTCTGTAGGGATGTCTCCAGTCTAAAGACTAAAAGTCCACTTAAGGGGTAAATAGTATCCTCCTGGTTCCAGACAGCTGAGAGCAAGTCCCTTCTAACTGACACATTCTCTCCTAGAGGAAGGAAGGAGAATCCTGAGGCTGTCTGACCAGCTGAGTCTGCCTGAGCAAGACTCTTGTAATTAATATGTCCTATTGCCTTCAGGTCCTTCAGGAAGCTCCAAGGCTGCATTATTCATTAGTTGTCATCAGTGCTATGGTGGCTATTTAAGGTGCAGCTATCCCTGAGTCATTCAGGCTCCTGTAAGTAACCCCTCATCCACACTCTACTAGTAATCCTTTATTCATAGTCCTGTAAGACATTCTTATAAACTAATTGGTCACCACATAGAATTTTGGTAGAATGGTTACATTGCTCATCATGAGATTCCTGGATAAGTAGATGTTTATTCACATCTTCCCCGAAAAGTTACACAGCCACTTGGTGTCCAAACATGACCAACAGAATTAAAGAAGGGTTAGAGGATACATGGACCCTGAAATGCACATAGCAAAATGCACATGGCGTTCTGAAATGCACATAACCCTCTAGGGTCAAGAACAATGTTAAGTTTGAGTGAGAAAAACATTCTATAGGTTTAAATGCTTTAAATGCTTCCTCACCAGAGGATAGAGCTACATGGGAGACTGCAGGAACTTTACAAGCTACAATACACTAAGTAAGTAACCCAGTGGGAGATATCCCTTACCACTTCCTGTCACATTCTGTGTCCTGTCTTCCATAGTGTGACCTTTCATCTGATATGTGTTCTGACTTTGATTATACTCTTCTCAGGTACATGGTAACAAATAAGCTTGGATGCAAACCTCAACATATAAATATAAGTAAACTGTTTCAGTCTCGTTATTTTGTAAAACATTTTATCACAAGTGTTTAAAAACTAATCCAGCACATTTACTCCTCACACTATGCTAAGTACCTATGCACTGCAATCAGCTGCAATTACTGTAGTGAATAATCTCTCTTCATTTTCATTAATGTTTTGAGAGTGTTTTTTTTTAATGTTACTCTATAGTTCCTCATGCAAGTCATGTCTGTTCCTATATAAATGGCAGTCAGGACTAGCCAATGAACTGTAGCTCAGAGACTTTTATTGTGGGCTCAGTATCATGCTTTTTCTTAAGATTTCAGTGTGTGTGTGTGTGTGTGTGTGTGTGTGTGTGTGTGTGTGTGTGTGTGTGTGTGCCTGTCTGTGTCTGTTCTTTGCCTGTTTGTATCTGTGTCTGTTCTTTGCCTGTGTGTATCTGTGTCTGTGTGGTGGGAGAATATGGACTTATGGAGGCCCAAGGCATTGGATCCCTCTAGCTATAATTACATGTGGCTGTGAGATGCATTGTATGGGTGCTAGAAGCAGCTCCAATCCTCCACAAGTGCAGTGTGTGCTTTTAACTGCTGAGTCACATCTCCATCCTTATCATTTTTGTGTCTTCAAGAATGTTTCTTGATGAGGGGTGGTGTGTACATCTACAGGTATGTCCACTTCTATTAAGTTACCATCTTCGTGCATCTGTACTCTCATAACAGCCACTAATGATTCTGTTAGTTCCATGACATCAATGCTTAAGTCTTGTTCACTGATGATATTGCTAATTTCATTCCTACATCTCTTTCTCTAAGTTAGTCTGGATAAAGGGTTTTGCAATTAAGTTTCTGATTTCTATGAATCTCAGAAATGGACTCACTTTTTCAGGGTCAGGATCAAGAGATCCTACTGAGTCCAGCTGATACTGATGACATGTTCACAGGTTTTGGGTCATCTTGTGGATAAAGACAACCTACCTACCAGTGCCCACACCCCCACTGAAAAATAAAACTCCTTCCTCAACAACCATCCTCTGCCAAAAGTCCATCAGGCAGAGTTGGTTCTGAGGGAACCTCTCTTAATGTCATTATGGAATGTTTTAATTCCCTTCTCTACCACAACTCCTTGTGTGCCCCGTAATCTTTTTCAAATCCAAGAAATTATCTTCTTCATTACTATTACATGCATATACACATACCTGGATATGTGTATTGAGCATATGTATAAAATGCACTGAGTCTGTGTAGTGCTGTTTCTAAGTACATGTGTTGATGGCTGATCACTTCAAGTTGAGAAACTGGTCAGGAGATTTATCTCTGAAGAAGAATGTATATCCCTCTCTCAGCAGCCACTGATTGCTTGCAGCTCTTCACCTAGGGATGAGTCATTGTGTGATTTTCTTATCCTCACTGGCATGTCTACTGGTGTTATTGTTAGGCGGTCATTTGGGCCACCATATCTTTGAGACTGAGTGGGAGCCTTCCTGTCATGTCTATAAGACACTGTCTAGCTACAGTTTCAATGGTCTCCTCGATCTTATAACCATTCTGTCCCATTTTCCATAAAGGTCCCTGAGTCTTAGGTGTAGAAGTTGTGTTAGAGATATAATTCTTTGGCTTTTGCATCCTTATAGGCACTTATTTGAAATACCTTGACAAGTTGTGGATTTTCTTGGTAGGTTCAGTCTTCTCCAAAAGGAAATCTCTTTAATAATAAATGTGATAGATTTCTTTTTTTTTAACTAATAAAAAATTGTATTTACTTAGAAGCATTCAGAATGTCAACAAAACAGCCGCAATTTTTTTTTTTTTGCAATTACAGAGTGGTATTCAGTTAACAGAACAACAATTATCTTCGTATAAGCTGCATCACAGACAACTGAAGATGGAAAAAAACCAAAAAACAAAAAAACAAAAACAAAAAAGGGGGGGGAAAGAAAAGAAAAATTAACAAAACAAAACCTACCATCCCCATATATAACTAATTTGTTCTGTGCACCAAGAACCTGCTTTAAATTTCCATGCCAATTTACAACCCCCAGACTGTACCAGGCAAGGTCAGTGGCCATTGAAAATACCACCAGGACAGGGCTAGCTAAAGACACATTCGGTAGTGTGTTAACTATACAAAAAAAGACACTGTACAGTTTAAAAACAAATCTTACACAGCCTTACATTTCAATTTTTTTTCTTTAAAAAGAGGGAGTTGTGTACAGGGGGGTTAAATGCTTTATAGACAAGAAAAAAAACTGTGCTAGAACCAACTTATTCATCATCATCTTCTTCTTCCTCATCCTCATCTTCCTCTTCTTCCTCCTCTTCCTCATCTTCTTCATCCTCCTCATTGTCTTCCTCTTTCTTCTTTTTCCTGCTCTTTTCAGCCTTGACCACCCCCTTTTTCGCTGCATCAGGCTTTCCTTTAGCTCTGTGGGCAGCAGTATCCTTTTTGTGCTTCTCCTTCAGCATGGCCGCCTTCTTCCCACAGGGCTGCTTGTCGTCCGCAGCCGTATCGTTCCACATCTCTCCTAGCTTCTTTGCAACATCACCAATGGATAAGCCGGGGTGCTCTCCCTTGATTTTGGGGCGGTACTCAGAACAGAACAAGAAGAAGGCCGAAGGAGGCCTCTTGGGTGCATTGGGGTCCTTGAACTTCTTTTTGGTCTCCCCTTTGGGGGGGATGTAGGTTTTCATTTCTCTTTCGTAACGAGCCTTGTCAGCGTTTGCCATGTCTTCAAATTTCCCCTTTTCCTTGGCAGACATGGTCTTCCACCTCTCTGAGCACTTCTTGGAGAACTCTGAGAAGTTGACAGAAGCATCCAGGTGCTTCTTCTTGTGCTCCTCCCGGCAGGTTTGCACAAAGAATGCGTATGAAGACATTTTGCCTCTCGGCTTCTTAGGATCTCCTTTGCCCATGTTTAGTTGATTTTCGTCCGCGAGGCTCAGAGTCACCCGGTTGCCCGTCCGGCTCACGCTTGCCCCGGCGCTGTCTCTATGGAGCTCAATGTACTGCCGTGATAGATTTCTTATTATACTATAAGGATAGGCATTTAGATTGGGTGACATTTTGGGAGGGACTTTAATCCCAGCACTCAGGATACAGAGGCAGGTGGATCTGTGTGTGAGTCCAGCCTGGTCTGTAGCTCCTGGCCCTGCTTCCACACCCATAAATGCTTGACTGCCCATGATCATAACCAGTGAATCTTGGAAGTGAGAGCAAACCAGAAAGGGCTAGGAGATAAAGCCGTCGGGTGGTGGTAAGCACTCAAGAAACAGACTTCCAGGGAGGCAGGCTTCAGTGAGACAGCTCATTTAATTTGAGGAAAAATTTTGTAGTAGGTAGAGGCTTTCGAGGTGAATGGACATCATTCACAGGGGCCAAGCTGTTGGGAATGCCTTATTTGCATGAAGAGGAATACCAAGTGCTTGTTGAACAGGACCTTATACTGTGAGAGGAAGTTTGTCCTGTATTCTGGTCACCAGGCTATGTGACCATCTCAAGTTTTACAGAGCTTGGGACTCTAAGGCTACAGGCACCAGGACACACAGGCAGTCCTCCTCTTACCTGTGTCAAGGTGAGATTTGGGGGGTTGGACACATCTCAACCTCACTCTTAATCCAGACTGGCTTTCCTTGTTGCACTGATCCCCAGCCCCACATCTCCCCCTTTTTGTTTTATAAAGGGGAGGCATCATCATGATGGCTAGTCATCAGTCTCTAGGTTGGGAAGGGTTTGGTATTGAACCAGAACCTACATGGTAGTGACTCTGTCAATGTTGCTTAATTTCTCTTATTTCTCTTTTAGAAAATGGATGAAAACAAGGGCCAGGAGCATGAAAGTTCTAATGGCCAGTAGGGATTGTGATCCTCAAAGGCTCCTGGCACCCTTTTGGAGGGCAATCTCCTGTTCCTAAGAATTTGTTGTGTCTGCAATAAGTTTCTGTAGCAAAAATTGCAGTGGTGGGTATTGGGTGGATTACGAGGGACTAGGTGGTAGCTGAGTTATAAAGGAGAGTAACAAACACAGCCATAAAAACGAAGGGGACTGAGGCGTGTGGAGGACATATGGTCTTGGGCAGCAGCTATTAGTTCATGGATGTTCTTCCAGATCTTGTTATCCAGTCAGGCAGGGGTGTTGTCTCCTTCACCTCCTCAGTCCTTGACCCATCAATGAAAGACTGTCCAGCTTTGTGTTTTGTGGGTTGATATCAGAAATGTCTGACTGGGACTCAAATAGGGCTGGGCAGGTCCTGTTGAAAGAAGGAAAACCCCTTCCTATTGTGATAATATGCTTGGGTCCTTTCCGTATTCCATGTAAGGCATCAGAATTGTTCCTGTTGTGTGCCAGTTGAGGAAGAGAGGAGGATGTTTGAATTTTTGTAAATGTTAAATATAGTTAAGAGTGGGTATGACTAGATCACATAGTATCAGAAGTTGGTAATGCAAAATTATAAAAGATAAAAATCAATACCCCTCCCCAGCTGTAAAGCCTAAAAACCAAAAGGAGATACATTCTGGCAAGATATTCCCCATGGTACAATGATGGCACATTTATCTTGTGGTAACAAACAGCTGTCTAACTGAATACAAGCCTACCTGATGGAAGGAACGCATGCCTACTCTTCTCATCTGCAATGAGTGGGTCTATTAGCAACATACATTGCTAACTGTATGTTGGTGTTAGGATTTTGTTTTTTAAGTTGAAACTTGAATGGACAGAACACTCTCCACAGTAGAGTGGAGAGTGGAGAGTGGGATATTACTTTCTCACATACTCTGGTGCCTCACCTTTGACCATGTCCCCTGGAGGGGGAGACCTGGTGGCACTCAGAGGAAGGACAGCAGGTTACCAAGAAGAGACTTGATACCCTATGAACATATACAGGGGGAGGTAATCCCCCTCAGGAACAGTCATAGGGGAGGGGAATAAGGGGAAAATGGGAGGGAGGGAAGAATGGGAGGATACAAGGGATGTGCCAACAGTGACAAACCCATATTTTTGGTGATTGAATTGGGGAATATGCCATCCCATTTTCCTGTAATTGAATACGTTTATTAACGGTATAACTAATTTCCACAGTTTCATTTAAAATATTTTTATCACACAGCAGTTCCCTCTTTGGTTCACCTTGCACAACCCTAGACTCCAGTCCTGGTCATATTTCCCCAACCCCCCTTCAGCGGGAGCAACAGAGGCGAGTGTCACCACCACCACCACCACCACCCCTGCCCAAGGACACACAGACAGGACCTCAATGATGTCACTCACCAGGTGTGCATTCTTGGGAAGCCACCTCCAATGCTGCCCAGGGCCAGAGTGTGTGACCTCATCTGCCACCACAGGATTTCATTTCCACCCCTCCCTCACCTGCCATGTAAACAAAGCTAACCTTAACCTATGGATTCACCTTTGACCTCTTAGGGGATAGGGGGAATGTTCAGACCTGCAGTCTGCCTCACTTTCCCCTCTGTGTGTCTACTTTAAGTTCCCCACTTCCCCCCAGCCTGTCTCCGCATGACATCACGGCCCCCTCCATCCGCCCCCTGCAACATAAAGGAACAACACACTACACACTACAACTCTGTGACCCATGACCCTGTGATGTCACTTCTGCCCACTTCATAAACAAGCCAGAAGCCAGTGTATACGTGTAGCAGTGGACCACTCTTCCCCCACCACCACAGGCCACACCTGTGCCTCAGTTTCCCCTCCATGACCCGCTTAACCTATACACTGAGGCCCAGACTCTTAACCCCTGCCTCAGTTTCCTCTCTGTGCCTTCCAGTGCTGGGTGTGACTCCAGTGACATCACAATCACCCCAGGATCTAAACAAGCTGCACACATCCCTACACCTTAGCATATACTTTGAGGCCAGGCCTCCCCGCTGAGTCACCTGAATCACACAGAACTGGTCCAGACCAGTCTCCTGTGGCTGCTGTTGTGGCTGCTGACCCTGTGACCTCACTGTGACCCCGCCCTCCCGCCCCAGGGATAAAAACACCCAGGGCACTGCGGAGCTGAAAGAAGTCTGCTCCTGCTGCTGCCACCAAGCTGCTGACCCCCGTGACCCCACTGTGACCCCAACCTCCTGCCCCAGGGATAAAAACACCTGGGGCACTGCAGAGCTGGAACAAGTCTGCGCCTCCTTGCTGCTGCCACCATCAGGGTCTGGGCTGTCACTTCTGGGGTCACGTGGCGGTCACGAGGTCACAGAGTCAGGAGGAGCTGCACAGACTACAGGAACAAAGATGCCACCCTTTCCCCTCCACTTCCCCCTCCTCCTCCTCCTCCTTCTCCTGGTGGGCTCAGCCTCTGCGGGCCCTGGCCCCAACTTCGTGCTCATCATGGCCGACGACTTAGGCATTGGGGACCCAGGATGCTATGGCAATACCACACTCAGGACACCCAACATTGACCGCCTGGCTCGCGAGGGTGTGAAGCTGACACAGCACCTGGCAGCCTCTCCCCTGTGCACACCAAGCCGAGCGGCCTTCCTCACAGGGCGGTACCCGGTGCGATCCGGCATGGCGTCCCGGAACCTCGTGGGCGTCTTCCTCTTCACTGCTTCCTCGGGTGGGATCCCCCCAAATGAGGTCACGTTCGCGCAGCTGCTGAGGGAGCAGGGGTATAGCACGGGGCTAGTAGGGAAGTGGCACCTGGGCCTGAGCTGCCACACAGCCCACGACTTCTGCCACCACCCACTGCACCACGGGTTCGAGTTCTTCCACGGGATTCCGACCACCAACCTGCGTGACTGCCGGGTGGGAGCAGGCTCTGTGTTCGGCCGCGCTTACCGCGTGCTAGTGTGGATGCCTCTGCAGACGCTGTGCGCCTTGGCGCTGGGGCTGGCGGCGCTGCGCGCGCTAGGGACCCTGGCAGTGCCACCCTTCGCATTCCTGGCCCTAGCCATCGCGGCCGGCGCCCTCACTGGCGCCTACTTCGCCTTCCGGCACTACTTCCGGCCCGCCAACTGCTTCCTCATGACCGGCTTCGAGGTTGTGCAGAGACCCACGGAGTATGCAGGGCTGGCCGGGAGGCTCGCCGAGGAAGCCGTCGGGTTCCTGCACAGACACGCCCACGGCCCGTTCCTGCTCTTCCTGTCCTTCCTGCACGTGCACACGGCCCACTTCGCGGGTCCCGAGTTCGCGGGGCGGAGCCGACACGGGGCTTATGGGGACGCAGCCGAGGAGATGGACTGGAGCGTTGGACGCGTGCTGGACACGCTGGACGAACTGGGGCTGACCAACAACACACTCGTGTACTTCTCGTCAGACCATGGCGCGCACGTGGAGGAGGTCAGTGCCTGGGGCGAGATGCACGGCGGGAGCAACGGCGCCTACAAGGGCGGCAAGGGTAACAACTGGGAGGGCGGCATCCGCGTGCCCGGCCTGGTGCGCTGGCCAGGCGTGCTCCCAGCGGGCGTGGAGATCGATGAGCCCACGAGCAACATGGACGTGTTCCCCACCGTGGTCAGGCTGGCAGGCGCGGAGCTGCCAAGGGACAGGATCATCGATGGCCGTGACCTGATGCCTTTGCTGCGTGGTCACAGGACGCGCTCGGAGCATGATTTCCTGTTCCACTACTGCAATGCCTACATGAATGCCGTTCGCTGGCGGCCACCCAACAGCACCTCAGTGTGGAAAGCCTTCTTCTTCACGCCCAACTTCAGCCCTGCCGGCGCCAACGGCTGCCCAGATGCGCATGTGTGCCCCTGCTCTGGTGCTGGTGTCACACATCATGACCCACCACTGCTGTTCGACGTCACACATGACCCAGGTGAGCGCCGCCCAGTGACCACAAGGGAAGAGCCGCGCTTTCATGCCATCTTGGCCACTATGCAGGACGCCACTGCCCGCCATCTGCGCTCTGTGTCCCCAACAGTGCCAGACCAGCTCTCTGTGACCAACCTCATGTGGAAGCCATGGCTGCAGCTCTAATAACTTCATGCAGGCTGCCCCGTCCCACGAAACCCGCCATGGTCATCCATGGTCATATGTGTTGTGTTTTCCAGACCCCTACAAGGGGGTCACACACGCTGGGTCCTGCCCACATCACGGGGTTGCTCTGGAACACATGTGTCCCTTGCTCTGACCTCCCAAACTCCAAGCTTTCCCATGTGCCCCTCCACACCCACATGAAGGTCACGTGACAAATATGTCCCTTCTGGTCTCTTGTTGATGGCATAACCTTCGGGGCAGATGGATGCTGATGTCATCCATGAGTTCCACATCCAGTGGACCACGCCTTCACGACATGTGATGTCAGGTGAGTCACATCCCCCCCAACACCTCCCCTTCCCTGCCATCACTCAAGACAGCACAAGGACACAGACGTCCAGCTCAGCACCGCACAAGGCACCTCAGTCAATTAGAGGCATGAAGGAGGGTCGCTGGGTTCTACCAGATCAGTGTTAAGGGTGGGCTGGGACTCTATGTTGCACAAACGTGTCCCGCCTGCCCAGCGTCATGTGTGTACACCTTCCTTTCCCACTTCTATTTAAATAAAATGGAAACCAAGAAAAAATAAAATAAATCTTTTTCATGTCAATTCTGAGTGAGTCAATTCCGACTCAATTTAGCAGTTTTTTTCCCACAATCCAATCAATGCTGTTTAGCAGCTGTTGTCCTTGCTTAAATAGCATTTAAGAAATTTAAAGTTAGCAAAGCATAGTGCAGTTTATCCCTAGAAGTCCTCATATTTTTCTGATGATTAAAAAGAATCTCTTGCAGAGTGTAATTAGATTTTTCAACAATTGCTTGTTGTAGTTACATGAATACCAATGTTTATTCTGAATTATCAGGAAGAAGTAGAGCATTTCTATATGCAACATAACCCCTTCTGCATATTGAGAATCAGTGGTTATATTAAAATATTTACTAAATTTTAATAAAATCATTAGAATTGCACATAACTCTGATTTTTTTGGACTTTAATATATGGACTTTGAATTGTTCATGATTCCTTTAAAGGAGTTGGCTGAGCTTTCAAGGACCTATTTTTGTATTGGCAGTCTCAGAAGCCAAAAACTTAATTCTTGCTTGAGCCATATTATTTAATAAGTTAATAATTTGTTTTGTTTTTATGTGTTATATCATACAGAATTTAACTGAGCGTTTTCAGAAAGAGACTCAAAGAAGAGAGCCAAAACCAGATAAGAGTGTACTCAGTGGTATGGCTTAAAGTTGTCAATTTTGTTTTCCTTTTGTTTATTATGAAAATTAATCAGAGGAGGACATCCTATTGGGACTTTAGGTGAGAGAAGCATGGGAGAATGGGGGAAATAGAAGGATCCAGAGGGTCCTGGAAACCTACAAGAAGAACATTATGATGGGCAGATCTGGGTCCTGGGGTCTTGCTCAAACTATGGCACCAGCCAAGGAAAATATAGGTAGTAAACTTCGAACCCCTACCCAGACCTAGCCGATGGACAGGACATTCTCCACCGTTGAGTGGAGAGTGAGGTCTGACTTTCACACAAACTCTGGTGCCCCATTTTTGACCATGTCCCCTTGATTGGGAGGCCTGGTGGCACCAAGAAGAGATTTGATACCCTATGAGCATATACATGGGGAGGAGGTCCCCCTCAGTCACAGTCATAGGGGAGAGGAGTAGGGAGAAAGCAGGAAGGAGAGAGGAATGGGAGGATACAAGGGATGGGCTAACAATTGAGATGTAATATGAATAAATTAATAAAATATTTTTAAAAAGAAAATTCACCGTGAAAGCATAATTAGATGACCAAAATAAGATCCTACATACTTAGTGACTAATACATCTGAAATTTTAACTAGTATTGGCTTAGTACTTTCTGTCTTAGTTGTGATTGTTTTGTATTAGAAGTTCAGCTCATCCTAGATATTTTTTCCCATGAAGGAATCATTAAAAGTGAGTTATTCCCGCTATTAGGGAATTTTTTCCTATGAAGGGACCTTTAAAATTGAGTTATTCCCATTATGAGGGGAAAATTTTCAAACAAAAATGAAGCAAACAAACAAGAAAATTCTAAGTTCTGGGCTAGCTGTGTTAGCTCAGGGTTCAGGAGCAGAGCCAAGACTAACATTCTTTGGAATTCAGGTATTATTGTTTTGTGTTGGCAGGCCCTTAGTGGAAAGAGCTGGAAAAGAGCTAAGTACCTCTCCAGTGTAGTGCTTTACTTTGCTACCATGCCCCCCTGCTACCCTGGCCTACAGCATGCCAGGCTGGGGACGGTGGCACCAGTGGAACCTGAGTGAGATCATGAGGGACTGCATTTTCATCCTGGGTTGGACCAGAGTATGCTGGTAGCATCTATCGTTGAATCCCAGTGCAGACTAGGTGGGGCCAGAGGGAGCCTCCAAGACTGAAGAGTCCATTGTTTTGTGAATCTCCTCTAGAAGCCTGACTGCAAATATCAGAAAAACCTGGGACCTCCCTAAATGGCTTTTAACTGGGCTATGAGTTAGTGGGTTTCCCACTTTTAACAGAATAAAAGATAAGAGCTATTCGCTGAAACCCTAGAGGGCTGTCAAGGTCTCAAAGAGGATTAGAGACCTTCTGCCAATGCCAAGAAGTATCCTTGGCCAGAGGGTTTCAATTTTCCCTTCACCTTACTCAGTCCTATGGAATGGCATAAACCTGGAAGAAAGAAAGAGAAGGAAAATACACACTTCCAGCTCTCATATGGAGAGGCAAGATGGGTGGGGGTGATTGGTGTGCCTCAGAGAGGATCACTCACCATCCTCCCCACCTATTCTGGCAGATTCTCCAAGCCTCATGTTGTGGCACCAGCTGGGGTTCCTGACAATACTTTCATACCTGTAATGGCATAACCACCTGCAATCACATCCTTTGGATCCTAAGAAGGGGAGCAATGCAGAAACAGCTGGAGGATGGAGATTTCAGAATGCCATGAATGCAGGAAACAGATTTTCTGGGATTCATGCTTCAGTGAGGTTAGACTTTAGTTGGGGGGAAACTATTGCTGTATAAACCATTGGGGAATGGGTAGAGGCTTTTAGGGTGAGTGTACATTCATTGCCCAGGGCCAATGAGCTGGGAATGCTTTATTAGCATGACGAGGAATTCCAGGTACTTGCTGGACATAACCTTATGGTGTGAGAGGAAAGTCAACAGTAGCCTCCAGAGTAAGTGGCCACCACAAGGGGTGAAGAGGTGAGTGCCATAAGGCTACTTGTGCCAGTACATGCAAGCCCAGGACAGGGAGGGAGCAGTCCTCTTCCTGCCTGTCTCAAGATGAGATTTTGTGTGTTTGGGTAAAATCACCATCACTCTTGGTCCAGCTCTGCTATCTCTGGGCTTGCTCCCCAGCCCAGCACTAGTCTACATAGTGAGTTCCAGGACAGGCCAACCAGAAAGAGCTACACAGAGAAACTCTGCCTTGAATAACCAAAAAAAGAAAGAAGAAAGAGAGAAACAAACAATATGTGTGGGTGAGTATATGTGTGTGTGTGTATATATATATATACTCACCCTCTGTTTATATTAGTATTGTTCACCTTCAGCAGTTAAATCTTCTCTTTTTTTTTTCATTTCCTCTTCACAGGACCTGTATTCTACTGTCCACCTCTCTTCATCCTCTTCTCTGCCATAACCCTAAGATTACTTTCTACTATCCTGGAAAGTGGGTCAGTATTTCTCAACTCAACAAAAACCTACACATATCTTGAAAGAAGAACTCCTAAATAAGAACTTTTCCTCATAAGCTGGCCTGTAGGCTAACTGAGGGAATTTTATTGATTAATCATTGATGTAGGAGGGAGCTACTATGGCATCTGTAACTGTCCCTGCTCAGGTGGTCCTGTGTGGTATAAGAAAGCGGACTGAGCAAACCATAGAGAGAAAGCCAGTAGGCAGCATTACTCCATGCCTTCTGTTCCAGTTCCAAACTGCAGGTTCCTGCCCTGAGTTTCTGCTATGACTTCCATCAGTAAACTCAACTCAAGATATATAAGGCAAATAATTACTTTCCTTCCTATGTTGCTTTTGGTTGTGGTCTTTATCACAACAATAGAAACCAAAGTAGGACATTTGGCTCTTTCAGGTTATATGTGCAAATACAAAAATTTGAAGTTAGGATCAACAAAGAAGAAATAACATGTAATGTTAAATTTTCTTGATCTGTGTTTTTTCACTCAGTTCCATCCATTTACCCTCACATTTCATGATCCCATTTTCTTTATACTTGAACACTATCCACAGCACATTATCCATTCATCAGATAAAGGATATTTAGGTTGTTTCCATTTTCCTACTATTTTGAGGATAGTGTCAATGAGTATGTACCAAGGAATAGTATAGCTTAGCCATATAACTGATCACTTGTAAAATTTTTAGAATTATCCACACTGATTTACATTGTGGTCACACCAGTTTGCAACTCTAATAGTGACAGGGAACCAACTGGAATTTTTGGATGAGTGGATCTTGTGTAGGTATCCACAGCTGCTGCAGGTTGATGTGTTTAACAGCTATGCCATGGAATGTGGTTGGCAATTTATCAAATGTTTTATCATTATGAAGCCTATATTTTTCTTCGTCATCATCTGGATTTTTCTCTATAGGTATTTGTTAGAAATTCCCTATTTAGTATGTCTTTCACAATGTAAAGTAGGTGTTGGTATATGGTGAAGTTTCCCATGCACACAAGCATCTCTCTGGTGCCAAAGTCATCTCACATATGTGGTTCATCACGTGATTGTAATCACTGATTTTTTTTCATTAGCCCTAGACAGGAGAGTAATCATTGATATAAGAATATCTCAAGATCCCATATTATACCAAATCTGTACAATGAAGCCAAGGTTGACATACTATGAACTCACAGCCTATCAAAATAAGCACAGTCCTGAAATAACATGAAAATTCACACTACTATCGAGATGGACTTGTGATCTCATTATAATATGTTGAACCCTGGCTCAAATAGCTATCATATACACTAGAACCTTGTGCAATCCTTTGGACTATACTACAGAACTTCCCAGTATAAAGTACAAATATCAAGGACAAAGAGTTCTGCTTATTCTTATGTCTTATCTCCAATACATTAGGCTTTGACACATACTATAAATCTCAAGATCACAGTACTATTAATGAAGACAAAAGCCCCTTTGCACACCAAGACTGATTCTGTGCTAGGTGGTACTGAGTCACAAAGCTTTAGGAATCTTCAGACCTTGAGATTGTCCCAAAACTCAAAGGAAACCTGGTCATGATGTGCATCAAAACATTGATCTGTACCACTGGAGCAGATTTTTCTGCCTTGTCTAAAGGACTTTTAGCTTTTGGTTTATGGCTGTTGGCTTGGTCATGGTTGTATTGCTCAAGGATAGGGGGTAATTGATAGAGACAGTCCCTTGACCACCAAGACCAATAACAAAGAGATGTGTACTTGAGTCTCATAACCACAGCCAAATATACAATTTATGTAAGGAAGCATGTGCCTATAATACAATTGAAAGTGATGTGGGCAGATGCTCAAGCCTGTCCAGTGAGTACCTGGGTCTCAGTTGCTTCTGCAGCCAGCTCTGTCCCCAGTCTTAGTTGGTAGATTGTGTTTTCTACTATTGCTAGATCATTTTGTGAATGGCTTGGCACTGAGCTCTAAACAATGCCCTCTGCGATTATCCTAGGCAGCAGATACAGTCTTGCTTTTCCCTCACTTTGCCACTCACCATCGCAGGATGCGGTATTAGATGAAGATGTTTCTTTTTAGTAATGCTGTTTTAGTGGCTCACCTGTGAACACTGATTTGGAAAGAGTCAAGAGGATTCCACCCAACACTCCAACACTAAACTTCTCAAAGAGGGCCTGGTACTGGCTCCAAATAAAAACATATACATACTTTTCTGTTCATTCCCAAACCTCGTAGTGTTCCCGTCCACACAGTGCCGTTCACATTTAGAGGAAGTATTACAAGCCACTTTTTCCATCTCCACTAATGTGCCCAAATTTCACTCATACTATGATGAGAAACTGTTCTTTTCCACCCACTTCCTTAGCTGTTGTTAATGGCTGTGCATCTTCATGTGATTATGAGGGAGTAGTCACAGAGAATCATAGTGAGCCAAAATATCTCTGTACATTTCATTTTTAACTTCAAATTTACATTATAAATCCTAGGATGGTAAGTAAATGAACGTTTAAAGTTTTTAATTTTTTTTATTTTGTGTATGCCTCTGTATGTGTGCTATGCAATCACATAGGTGATGTGTATAACATGTGGAGGTCAAAAGAGAACTCTGAAAAGTTGATTCTCCACTGCTACCTTATGGAATCCAGAGGTTGAAATCAGGTCATCAGCCTGCATGTGAGAATCCTTGACCCTGAGCCAGCTCATAGATGAATATTTTTGAATAATGTCATGTTGTGACATTAAAAAATGCAGTGAAAAATGTCAGTTGAGCAAAAAGAAGATCAAAAGATATAGAAATGCAAAAAATCAAAATATTGAATAAGGATGGAAAATGTAGCTCACTATTCATGAGAAACTGAACTTAATACCTAGAAGTACAAACAGCCATGAGTGAAAGGTCCCAAGCAGATGAGCACTATGTATTTGATCAATAATTATCTACCTATATAAATATTCACTTAAAATACATTGTCTAACTCAGAAACTAAATATATTTATATTATATTTAAATGTAGATACTCCTAAAACATATGGGATAATTCTCTTGATTTCTCTCCAAGAGGTAGAAAGTAAGACCCTATTGCTAAGGATCCAATTCAGTTTAGACACAAAGCCCCGAGGCTCCTGACCTGGAACTCACTTGAATACCTCCTCAGTGAGGACTAACATTACTGGATGAAAAGGAACCTTACAAGGTTGCTAAGGAGGGAAAGAACCAACAGTCCTACCCAGCTATAAACCACAACAATGCCCAGCACATCATGGAAACCATAAGGGTAAATAGTGTCACATATACCTTGCTGTAGTTAGACATAAGGTGAGCTAAACAAGAAGGAAATTCCACCTATCACTGAAAAACATAGCCGCCTAGCAAGAACTAGTGAAGTCAATATCTTGGAAGAGTACCCACAGCCACAACTTTACTAAACCCCAGGATAAGTCTCATACCCAATGATTAATCCTCACATATCATCAAATAAATGTCTCTTTGCAACAGATGGAGAGTAATAAAGAAGATGACAACCAATCAAAAAGCTTCTGCGGAGCCTAGTCACAATGAGTACATATGCAATGCAAACCCCTACATCCAAGGCATTCGTATCATTCCAGAAGGTTGGTGGATGTGGGGTGGCAGATTTTGAGAGCATGACGGTCTGGAAGTTCGCTGTGAGATTTGTGTCTCCAAGTAATATCAGAAGCTACACACATAAACCCTCACCAACATGAATCCACAAAGATAAGCTGAACAAGGACAGCAACAATAGAAATGGCAAACTGCATAGGGATAAGACCGCAAGACCTGAAAACTACACAAGAAGCAACAAGCAATGAAGGAATGCCAAGAGTGGGAGAAACAGTCTTCCCCTAAGAAAACCACACCATCTGGTTATAAAACAGAAGTGTCAGTTATAATAACACGTAATATATAGACTGAGCACATATTTGAGAATATATGTGTATATTTGTGTATGTAATAACAATTAGGAATAAAAGTGGTGGTTAATGTGAGGCAAAACAAGTAAGGAGATAAGGTAGGTTTTGGAGGGAGAAAAGTGAAGGGAAATTATATTATTAAATAATAATCTCAAAAATTAAAGAAAACGTAAAATAAAAAGAGGTAAAAAATGGTACCAGATGCCTATTTGGAAAAAGCCATTTCAGATTAAAATTAGTGATGGACAAAGATATATAATTCTACAGAAAGTATGTTTTGCATGTTTATTGAGTAATTATTCCCAATATTACAGGTAGGAGAGTAATGCAGACAAGGACCAATGGAAGAACTGGCCATGAAACTGTGGCAGTCAGATACAGAACATGATTACTCACCTCTTAAGAGCAAGAACCTTGGTCATTTGCTGTTGTATGGGTGATTTAATGTACATTATGCAATTCCTAAAAATATATGAAGAGAAAATCACATAATCTCACTTACAAGTGGAATGAATTTTAATGAGCCAGTGTATACAGAACAACAATAAAGTGGTTGACAACTCTTTTGATAAGTCAGGGACAGAAAACAAAAATCATATATCAGTAATATTGAGTAATATAAATATAGGCTGAAGTAAAACCATCATCTTAGTTCATTTTGTATTGCTGCAATGAGACACCATAAACAAGACAACTTATAAAATAAAATATTTAATTTGGGGGCTTATAGTTCCAGAGGGGAAGGTCCACGAGCATCATGGGAGAAAGCATGGCAGTAGGTAAGCATGGCCCTGGAACAATATCTGACAGCTCACGTCTGATCCACAAGAATGAAGCAAGTAGAGGGAAGGGTACAATAACTGGGAATGAGACAGGTTTTTTTTTTAACCTGAAATCTCACCCTAAGAGACATGCTTTGCCCAACAAAGCCTCATCTCATCATCTTTCTGAAACATTCCACCAACTTTGGACCAGTCATTCAAATACATGAGCCTACTTGGGCTATTCTCATTCAAGCCAACACAGTCCACTCACTGGCCACCATTGGCTTGTAGCCATATCATAATGGCAAATGTACTCAGTCCAACTTCAAAAGTCCTCTGAGGCTGTGACAGTCTCAAGACTGTCTGAAAATGCAAAGTCTCTGCTGACACTCAAGACAATCTTATAATTGTAACCACCCTTCAAATAAAAAAAAAAAAAACCAAAGTTCATATTGCCAACATTCAGCGGCACAGATTATACATTATAATCCCAAATGAGAGGCATGGGGAATAGTGAGGAGAAACTTGGCCAACACAAAATGAAAATCCAGAGGGGTAATTCCAAATCCAGTAGCTCCATGGCTTAGTGTCAATGGGCTGAGATAGCTCCACGCTTTCAGATGTGCAACTGCAATGCACTTTTCTCTCTCACTCTCTCTCTCTTGTGCTGGCTTCGTACCCTCTATTCACCTCTCCTGAGTAGGAATCCCAATGTTCTGGCATCTCCAACATCTTGGGTCTCCAGTAAAAATCTAGGCTTCATTTTCACAGCTTCACACAGTGGCCTCTCCAGGCCTTGGCACACAGAATATCCTCCCACATGCCTGGCCTCAGTGGCTTTCCTTAACCTTGGAGGAAGATTCCCACCACACCTTTACTCCTGCATCCTTCTCGACTGGAAGGGCAGAACCATGTGACTGATGCTCCCAAGTTCTACTCCCATCTTAGAATGGAACCTCAACCCTTCCTGGAATTATATTTGCATAAGCCGTGATTTATTGCTTTCATTAGGTGAATAGATTTCTCTTTGTTTTAGGAGTCTCTAGGCATTTCCTTTTTGAAAGTTGGAAGCTCAGCTGGGTAGGATCTTGCCCCGGAGCAGCGCTCCTTTTATTCCATTCCACATTGGGCCTTTCTTTAAATTACTCATATCTCTGAGCACAACACTTAGTTCCAACTTTAAACTTCCTGGTGTATTTTTTTTCTCCTCAAATTGTACAATTTGTGATTCTTTTTGTCCTTATTGCTCCTCTTCATGGTTTACCTAATCCCCTCTGAAAACAAAATTAACCCAAAAGTTTTCAGTTTAGCTTCAGGTAAATCTTAGAACAAGCACAAAAAGCTCATACATTCTTTGCAAAATATCACACTAATGGTCTTCTAGCCCAATCGCTGACATTGTTCCCTTCTGACACCTCCTGAGTTCTTCTTTATAGTCCTTTCTGTTTGCAGGGCAGTGTCTTCCATGCTTCCACTTAAGGCCACCTATAGCATTCAACTGCTTTCCTATTCCATTGTCCCCACATCTTCCACATAATCCCAAAGAGCACCATAGTCAGGCCTGCCCCAGCCATATCCCAGTACCTGATATCAGCTTATGTCTTGGTTATTTTTCTACTTCCCCTAAGCAAGGATACTTCTAAACATTTAATTTAGGGACTCACGGTTCCAGAAGGTTTAGATCCAACACCACCATGACAGCAAGCATGGCAGCATGGCACTTTAGCAGTAGCTAATTGCATACATCCGATATACCTAAGCATAAGACAGACAGAAAGAAACACACACACACACACACACACACACACACACACACACACAGAGAGAGAGAGAGAGAGAGAGAGAGAGAGAGAGAGAGAGAGAGAGAGGATGAAAATAATGTCTACTTTTGCAATCTCAAAGTGAACCCCCAGTGACACATCTCCAATGAAGCCTAAGCTCCTATCATTCCCAAACAATTCCCCCAAGTGGGGACCAAGAATTTAAATTTATGAGCCTATGGGGGCCATTCTCATTCAAATCAACAAAGTGATAAAGAGCATAAGATCATTACATAATAACGGTGTATTGCACATAGGGCTTCTTCTAACTTTGACATTTTTGCCACAAGAAGAAAAAGGAGTATTTATATGATATATATATATATATATATATATATATATATATATATATATATATATATATATATATGTTTGTTCAACTATATAAACCATTTCAACACATTCAACAATATTTACATTACATCTTTTCAATTTGCACTCCAAATTTTAGTATAGGACAGATATATGGAGCGTACTGATCTTGAGGCAAAGAGTTATGACTGAAGGAACTGGAAATGAAGAAATATAAAGATATCTTTGTCTCTTGATTGTTTCTCAATCCTGTAGCCACACTCACTTAATAAAATTTGTTGAACTGTTTCCTTTAATCTTCACATATTGTGCTTTCTTAATTGTGCTTCAGCTGAAAATATCACATAGTGCAGCTTTCGATTTGAAGTGTTATTATGTAGAAAATATAACTAAAATATGCATAACTCATGTAATAAATGCTGTGGGGTCTGGAGAATGATGTAAACTTGAGACAGGATTGATTTCATGGGAACCTAATCCAGAAAACCTCATTGGAAGTCTGTTGTGAGGGATTAGACGGTTGGGAAGAAAAGGAGTCATGGCAAAGACAAGGGAGAAAAAAGAAAAATCTTGACTATGGGATGCTAAGCCAGGCATTGAAAAGAGAACCTCATAAGACAATCTCTCTCCACTTTCATGTGTGTGGATGTTGATGTATCTCATTACAAAACCTCACCACACATTTCCAATGTTGAAAATGCAAGATATGGTGAACCTGAAGGTTAGGACTCCATTAGGTGAGAAGAGATTGAACAGACTTCTCTTGAAAATGAATATTTGTTTACTAGGCACCATATATAGCAAAGATCATCACTTCATTTATTCTCTATAACCTGGAGAAATTAATAAGTACTGGAATTATAAAGTATACTATCTAACTCTTGAAACACTGAGAATGTGGTTTTTAAGATTTTTTTCAATATCTAACATTTGTTTAAGCACTATAAAATTCAGCAACTAAAGAAATGCGTTCTTTCTTGCACTTTGTTTAGCCTTCTAACAAAAGAGGGGTTTGTCAACAGTAGAAGCAGACCTTAAAGTCAGGATGCTTTGGAGGAGTCTTATCAGAAGGAGATGGTGAAGCCCTGAGTGACACCGCTCCGTGAATGCTGCAGTCTGTATCTGTATAACAAGCTCTGTATCAATAAACTTCCACAAAAATAAATTTTTTTTACCGGATTGAAGGTCAGGCAACATACTGAACACAGTTGTGAAAATAGCCCACACAAATAAGAAAAAAATCTCTCTCAGAACCATATTTTTCTGATCAAAACAGCACTCAGCTACAGTACTAGACTGTTTCCACATCTTCAGGATTTCTTGAAGAACCCTTCTCTCCACCTTCTTCCTCCTCTGGAGTGTCCTGCATGGCCCTCTGCAGAAGCAGCTTGAGAGTTCTGCGCTGGAACCTGCGGTGCCTAATGGAGCCAACGAAGAAGTAAATGATGGGGTTGGCACAGCTGTTAATACAGGATAGGAGGAAGGTTTCATGATAAAAATCACAGATTTTACCATCATACAAATGTTCAATCCATTCAGAGATGAGCCAGTAGATGCCAAAGGGAAGACCAAAGAACAGGAAGAACAGCACTGTGAGTGCAATGGTCACATACAGTCTGGTCACAGGAATCCTGTGTGAGCTACAGAAGATCCTGACAAACAGGATGAGGCTGAACCCACAGAGAATCACAAATAAAACAATTGACCATACAGCCATGATGAGATAATAAAATGTGTGACACCAAAATGGATCAAAATGAGTATACAGTAAGCCACATGCTTTCCCTCTCAGGAGACCCAACAATAAGGACAGAGCCCAAAGCAAGGCACAGGTGACAGCTGATGTATGTCTTGGACGTTGGCAGCGATACCAGATGGGCCACATGACGGACACACAGCGCTCAATGCTAATGGTGCTGAGAATGCTCAGGCCAGAAAGATAAGCAAATTGTGACAGAGCATAAATAAATAGGGAAATATCTGTGTACGTGATACCGAAGACGTAGAGGACAACAAGAAGGCAAAGCAGAAATTGAAAACACAGGAAGAGAAAGTCAGCCACAGCCAGGTTGATGATGTAAACAGAGAAGGCATTCCTGTGCATCTGGAAGCCCAGGATCCACAGCACTATGGCATTTAGTACCATTCCAGCCAGGGAAATGATGAGAGAAAACCAAATCATGACATAGTCCTTGATGTCACAAGATGTAAAATAGATGTGGTAAGTTCCATTCAGTGATACAGTCTTAGGTTCCAAGGTTGAGAAGCTTAGATCCTTGTTTAGGAAATCTCCACTTTGGTTCCTGAAACAACAACAACAAAAGACATGAGCATAGGCTGTGTACTCTCTGATTCTCAGGACAAACCTATTATGTGGCAATGACTGACCTGCTTCACAAGGAACGGAATCCAGATTGTAGAAATGAAGTAATTTATAAAAACCAATTATTTCTGGAACCTTAATTTAAATCCAGATTGTATTTGGGCCATCTACAACCCATTGGCTGTGCTGATGTGAGAGTAGTACAGACACTCAGGATAGACTCAGTGTCCCAGTATAGATACTCGGTGTGTCAGGATGTATCAGAGAGAAATAGAGCACTGAACCTGCCCCTCCCCAAGACCAGCTCCAGGAATGGCAAAAAGAAGAAAAGTGGTTCTGCAGAAGGGAGAATTGAGCAGGCAGTGAATGGCTGGTTAAGGGAAACCAACCGTCGATTGAACAACTAGCTAGAGGAACCAGTTGTTGAGGAGAAGTTGAGGAACGGAGGAAAAGAAATACTCTGAGACTCAGCCACACATGGTACGAGCTGAGGGTCTTAAAGCCTAGGAGACCGTCTCTATCTGGCTCTCTGTATTCTCCATCTCTGTCTCACTTGCTTTCTGTCTGTCCAACTAACTCCTTGCTCACTTACTAGCTTCCTGTCTGTCTGTCTGTCTATCTATCTATCTATGTATCTATTTATCTGTTTTCTAATTATCTACATATCATATAGCTAGCTAGCTTGCTTGCTTGCTGTTACCTGTCTTTCTATCTCTTGATTCCTTGTTCCCCATCTATTTCTCTTCCTACTGTTCCACATCTCACTCTAGCTCTCTCTCTCTCTCTCTCTCTCTCTCTCTCTCTCTCTCTCTCTCTCTCTCTCTCTCTCTCTCTCCCTCATATCTGCTAATTGCATGTCTTTGTAAACTAGCCATAGTTAACCTGATGCAGGGCAGACATTAATCCTTTAAACTACTTCCCAGAGTGGGGCAGGTATCACCCATAATCCTATGCCATCTGCTTCTAATAACTTCTAATCAAGCTACCTCCCATCCATAATTCCAAATATTTGCTAATGTTCTTCATCTGGGATAAATCTCCATCAATGCCTGCCACATGTTTCTCTTGCATCTAACCCATGGCAGCCTTCTTTTCTCTTCTCAAGGCCTCTCTTCTCTTGCTTGCCTTTTTTTTTACCATTCCCCATCTACCCATCTCTCTTGCTGTTCCTCACCTCACTCTAGCTTACTCGCTCATGTCTGTTACTTGCTTGCCCCCTTGCTTGTTGTCCAACTAACGCTCTCCATAGGCCAATCCCAGTATTTTATTAAAGTGAGGTTTAATTTTTCATTACATATTTACATCATGATTTTTCTCATCTTTTATAATCAATAGGGTATTCAAAATCAACAAAGCAATAGAACAGTCTAACAAGAAAACACAAACAGTTCTGTATAACCTACAATAAAACATACAGTAAAAATCAATTAATTTCCAAGCAATGGTTGGCATAAACTTATTATTATTTCTTAAACAATACTGGGAAAGTTTAATCATAAATTCCCTGAGCTAAAGCCAATGTGTTTAGAAGATGGCCATAGCAACATAGCTGAGCTAAATGTTCTCTAAAGAAAAAACTTGACCCACGTCTAGTCCCAGACCAACAGGTGTGCTATCCAAGCCTAGATTAACTGCCAATGGATACTCTATTGTAAAATATCTGTAAAGCATTATATTCAATGCTTCTATTGTTCTCAGAGCAGATTCTAAGGAAATGTTTCTACAGGTAACAGCATCTAGCCACTTACTGTTATGTCCAGGTCTTAACTTTCTTACATACAGTTTCTGTTTGTCTCAAGCCTTTGGCCATATGCTCTCTTTCAATATTCTCTGTGGGAAAAAGCTTTCCCTATGTGATTTTCCTTAGGGCTGATAAATAAAGAGAAAAAATAGTTTAAGGAGAAATAGCAGATATCTAAACATTACACCTGGACCATAGATGATATTTGGGTGACAATGGTGATCAGCCAAGAGATCTTTGGAACGTTGTCAAGCAAATTCTCAACAGCTGCTCTGGATGTCTAGTGATCATGCTGGACAGGCAGAGGTCTCTGGAACTTTGTCAAAGCCTCTATGATTTATCTCCATATCTGCGACAAATAAGAGAATCTTCTTTTACAAGAAAATGGTTTAAGAGATACTTAGCAGCACAAGGTACAAAAAAAGAGAAATTGCTGAATACTTAACCCTAAGAAAGTCATTCATATCATCTCTCCTAAAGCTCAAGGAACATCACAGAAGAAAAATAAGAAAGAATGTAAGAACAGAAAAAGAGAGGAGGAGAGCTTCAAAATAACATCTTCTTACCAAGATACACTCATTCCAGTAACAGACTCAGAGCAGTTGGGAATTACCACAGAGGTTATGCACAAAACTGCCAGGCATGGTGGAGGATAAATTCTGGAAGGGCTATCTCTCCTAGCTGAATAATTGACTAACAACAATTTCAAGGAGAGGAAAATGGAATTACTTCCTAGTAATTCCTAGTAATACATGAGTAACCAAACCAGAAGACAATAGATAGTTTAAATTACCAATTGGCATACAGAATGAATTTTACAAAACAAAACTAAAAATGATATCTCAATAGAACTCATAAAGGTGCCAACTAGTACAGCCACTTTGGAAATCTATCTGGTGCTATCTCAGAAAAATGGGAATAGGGCTTCCTCAAGACCCAGCTATTCTACTCCTGGGAATATACCCAGAAGATGCTCCAGCACACAACAAGAAAATTTGCTCAACCATGTTCATAGCAGCCTTATTCATAATAGCCAGAACATGGAAACAGCCTAAGTGTCCATCAGTAGAAGAATGGATAAAGAAACTGTGGTACATATACACTATGGAATACTACTCAGCTATTAAAAACAAGGAATTCCCGAAATTTGTGGATAAATGGATTGAGCTAGAAATGATCATAATGAGTGAGTTAACCCAGAAGCAGAAAGACTCAAATGGTATATACTCACTTATATCTGCATATTAGCCCAAGGGGCATGTCCCACGAAAGCCTTCACTTACCAGGAAACTGAGACAGAGGGGAGGACATTCTATTGGGACTCTAGATGAGAGAAGCATGGGAGAATGACAAAGTAGAAGGATCCAGAGGGTCCTAGAAACCTACAAGTAGAACATTATGATAGGCAGATTTGGGCCCAGGGGTCCTGCTCAAACTAAGGCACCAGCCAAGGACAATACAGGCGGTAAACCTTTAAACCCCGACCCAGATCTAGCCAATGGTCAGAACATTCTCCACAGTAGAGTGGAGAGTGGGATATGACTTTCTCACATACTCTGGTGCCTAACCTTTGACCATGTCCCCTGGAGGCACTCAGAGGAAGAACAGCAGGTTACCAAGAAGAGACTTGATACCCTATGAACATATACAGGGGGAGGTAATCCCCCTCAGGAACAGTCATAGGGGAGGGGAATAAGGGGAAAATGGGAGGGAGGGAAGAATGGGAGGATACAAGGGATGGGATAACCATTGAAATGTAACAAGAATAAATTAATAAAAAAGGAAAAAATTCTAAAAAAAAAAAAAACTAAAAAAATAAAGATGGAGACTGATAGAGATGGGAGGAATGGATTAGAGAGCTGGGGAGAGTACATTGAGGCATAAATACAATTATCAAAAGCTGAAATTAAGCAATATGTAATGCCTTGGGCAGAGCACAGGTACCACACAATCACAACAACATCAAGGTCTGGGAGCAGATGACTTCTATTTTTGACAGTTGATAAAGCTCCACACTTCATGTTTTTAGGGGGTGTTGGAGACAGGTTAAACATTTCATGTAACTCATAATTAATAAGCATATTTTACATAATTGTGGTCCTCACAGTCACTCAGCTTTAGACAATCCGTTGCCTACTGAGACAGAAATGCACAAGTCTCTATTGCAAGTTTCTATTGTAGCAAGTCAGGTGACTGAGGAACTGACAGAACTGTGCTTATAAAGTAGTGCCTGTACCCACACTACCCCAAGGGGCATGTCCCATGGAAGTCTTCACTTATTAGGAAAGTGGGATAGATGTGAGGACTTCCTATTGGTAGTCTAGGTGAGAGAAGTATGGGAGAATGGGGAAATAGAAGGATCCAGAGGGTCTTAGAATCCTATAAGAAGAACATTATGACAGGTGGATCTGGGCCCAGGGGTTCTGCACTGTGGCATGAATCAAGGACAATATGTGCAGTAAACACTGAACCCCTACCTAGGTCAGAACATTCTCCACAGTTGAGTAGAGAGTGGGGACTGACTTTCACATGAACTCTGGTGCTCCATATTTGACCACCTCCCATTGATGAGGAGGCCCGGTGGCACTCAGAGGAAGGATAACAGGCTATCAACAAGAGATTTGATACCCTATGACCATATATATGGGGAAGTAGTCCCCCTCAGTAGCAGACTTAGGGGAAGGGAATAGGGTGAAAGTGGGAGAGAGGGAGGAATGGGAGGAAACAAAGGGTGGGATAACAATTTAGGTGCAATATAAATAATAAAAAAGATTAAATAAATAAATAGAGCAGTGCCTGTACCCATATGCTTGCAAAGTCAAGGAGAGTGGTGAAAGAATTCTCACAATAGAAGCATGTTTGAGTAATTGGTATAGAGGAGAATGGAGGAAAGTACAAAGGAAGGAAAATATTTTGGTTTACTGGCTTCACACAGTCCAGTCTGGCTGCCTACAATGCTGTCATGAAGGACTTTCATGACTTGTTTCTGCATAAACACATGAGTCTCATTGAATTTCCACCTCAGGTTGTAGTTATATGGTCATGGACTAAGAAGATAGATGATACTTTTAGGAAGAATGTCTTAAAAGCATCCTACCTTTCCTCCATTCTTCTTATGAGAGGTTGTAAGCTGGTCTGTGGCAAGGAGAAGAGTCTTCTGAGTCAGTTGTCAATATGAAAGACGTATCACAGAGACTGAAGATAAACTGGTGCTTCAGGGAGGAATATTAAGAGGGGACAAAAGACCTGTGGTTTCCTGTGCTTGATCTGCATTGAGGGTCACTCCTTTGAGTCATGCTCTTCACGAGACTGTTCTCAACATTTGTCTGGCTCCTATCTCTCATCTTCTGGTCATACCAACCCCTGTTAGGGCTCCTCTTCCCTGTTAGTGCTTGTTTTTTTTTAACTTCTTGCATTCAGAAGTTGATCAATGCCAAGCAATGCAATCCAGTTCTGTAGTATTATCTGGGTATCAGATATGACTTTATGTTTTCAAAGCTACACAATGGTGAATCAATAAACATAAAAATGGTGGTCAGATCTGGTGGCTTTGATGAAGAATGACTTGAAAAGACTTCAGATAGGAGTTGTAGTTTTAAAACTCAAATAGTTTCTTCTGTCAGGAGCCCAGCCTAGGGAAGTATATAAGGGAATACGTGGCCTAAAGGCTCCTGGGACATCTTTTTTTACAGCCGGCCAAGAAATAGCTCAACTCAGCCCTCAGTAGTAGGGCCATAAAGAAAGAAATCAAGATGTTGTCTGCAGCAGTGGCTGGCTAAAAACCTGGTTCTGCAACAGTGGAAATGAAGAAAATAAAAAAGTCAACAGAAAAGGATACATCTCCAGTAAAAACCATGAAACTAGAATGAAAGGGGAGGGAAAAAAGGAAAGCATATCCAAACCAAGAAAATGATGATTTAGTTGCAGTTGGTGACGGATGTGAAAGGGTGAGCCTGGCCTCTGATAAACCAGGAGATAAAGGAGCCAGGACAGTTCAGTCTCAGAGCTGTCTCCTCAGTAACTCCTGCCTCATATTTTTTTGTGATTCAAAGTACTTTCATAACTATTTTACAAGTGTAAATTTAGTAGACATAGAACATTTTAAAAGTTTTTTATTTATTGTGTATATGTGTGTTTGCACGTGTGTTGGTAAACTGGATGCTCTTACACGTATTCACACATATGTGTACAAAGGTCAGTGAAAACCAGAGTTTGATTTCTGCATATTCCTCTATCACTCTTGATCTTATATCTCGAATAAAGTACTTTCACTTAAAACCAGAACTTATCTGTTGAGCTATTGTTTTTAACTCTCATTCTCCAGGGTCTCCCAAGTGCTGAAATTATAGTCAGGCTGCAAACCTGCATCAATGTGGGTGATGGGGATTGGACCTCAGTTCCTCACAATTGCATGGCAAGTGCTTTGCCCATTGAACCATTTCCCAGGTCTAGTTAGGAACATATTTTTTGTTATGCTTCTTTTTTATGTATACATTTATACTATATACACATGAATAAAATAAACTACATACAGCAAGAACCATGAGACAGTCGGGAATTATATAAATGTTACATTCATAGTGATTTGGCTATTTGTATTTGGCAAAATTGAAGTAAACATCTTTCCTATCTTGTTGGGTCTAAATTTCTGAATGAAGGTCAATATCTATCATATCTCCTCTGTATTAACTTAAAACATGTATCTTGATCTAAAAACATCTTAACCCCTAACCTACTAAGCTTAATAGTAAGACTAAACTTACTCAACCCCATCAGAGATTTGAGAATGACTACAACTCAAATACCTGAGTGAACTGGAAGTGCAGGTTAGCAGCTTCCAAAATGGAAAAAAAAAATGGCTGAGACAGTTTACTGCCTGAACAGTCACCCAACACTCTCTATAACGTTGGGGCATCGTCTGCAGCCTTTTAGCCCAAATATCTGACAGACATATTTGTGAGTCAGGAACTATTGAGGTCTTTCTTACCTGTCTTGACAGAGTTTGGTGGTCGACTCCGCCTGCTTGCAAGCTTGCTTATTTTTAGGAAGAATTCAGTCTGTGGCAGAAACAATGACATTTTGCCAGAAATCACTGTTCATTATGATTTTTAAGAGAAGGGACTATTGAATGTGTCTGCAAGTTTATTTGTTTTAGATTGGATTGTGGTTGGATGGTTAATTGACTGGCTACTTAGTTTTGTTTGTTTGTTTGTTTAGTTGGTTGCTTCATTGGTTGGTTGATTGGCTCACTGAGTGGTTGGTGGTTTGTTGGTTCATTGTTAGGCTGGTTGGTTTAATCGTTGTTTGGTTTGTTGGTTGGTTGATTACTTGGTGGGTTGATTAATTCCTTGTTTGATTGGTTGACTTTCTTGATAACTAGGAAAGAACAAGATGTTAATTTCAAGACGGTTGGGTTATCTACTTCTTCAGCACTACATTCCACATGGAAAAGTTATTAACTTCTCATTCTACAATACAGTAAAGTTGTTAACTTTTCACTCTACAATACTATGCATACTAAGTGGCAACTATAATTCAACTATACATATCAATATGTATAAGATATTTTAAAATACTTCTATCCATCCCCATATGATATTTTAGAGATTTTTTTCTACAAAAAGCTGCTCCTTGATCTTGGTCCTCTCAAAGCTGTGTGAGTTTCATAATGCCTTTTGTGGTGGTATTATTTTTTTTTAATTTTGGGGGGATCTGAAAGAAAATGTGAGTATGTGATATATATGATGTAAAACTGTGAATGAGTGAGACATGTAAAATCTTATCAGAACTTGAAAGTAATGGCACTTGAGGAAAATCTTCTTCTAAATGTAAAGATTATATTTTCCTAGAGTAACTTAAACAAGAATTGTAGTAAATGGCTTTTTAGATATTTAGTGCTGAATGATTGACATGTCTGTGCACATATTAAACAAATTTAAAATGTGTCAAGTCTCTTCTTGGTAACCTGCTGTCCTTCCTCTGAGTGCCACCAGGTCTCCCCCTCCAGGGGACATGGTCAAAGGTGAGGCACCAGAGTACGTGAGAAAGTCATATCCCACTCTCCACTCTACTGTGGAGAATGTTCTGTCCATTGTCTAGATCCGGGTAGGGGTTTAAGGTTTACCGCCTGTATTGTCCTTGGCTGGTGCCTTAGTTTGAGCGGGACCCCTGGGCCCAAATCTGCCTATCATAATGTTCTACTTGTAGGTTTCTAGGACCCTCTGGATCCTTCTACTTTGCCATTCTCCCATGCTTCTCTCATCTAGAGTCCCACTAGAATGTCCTCCCCTCTGTCTCAGTGTGTTTAAAATCATTTCTTTTCCTTACTCAATTAACATTTATTAACTGGGGATGTCCTTCAAGGCCTGCTGACAGTCAAGAAGACTACTCCTTGTGGGGGCAATTGAAATTATGTCTTTTATTTTAATCAGACATAAACAGGAGTAAATTGAAAAAACTCACTAGAAATGGGACATTCATTCTGTGTCTTTTATAAGCTGTGGTATAGGAAACCTTGGCCTTTCTGCATTGGTTTCAGTTCTATGAAAGAGGAGATTGGTCAACATCAGGAACCTTTCCAGACTCAAGAGATGGATGACGTGACTCTATTGGACACTCTTGTCGCTTTTGCATAACAGTCCCTGTCCTGTTTAATGTTCAAGAGCATGTTTGGTATCTTAACCATTGTGGGATCAGGTACCAAGGGGGAAAAGTTTTTTTTAATCCTCCAAACTGAAAAAGGGCATTAACTCTCAAAACATATGTTTACCGAAAGCAGAGATTTTGCAACTGTTCCATTGCTGGCCTAAATCTCCAGGACTCACTGAAGAAAACTAGTTCTACATTAATCCCCCATAAGAGGGTGCTACAAAGGGCTCTGTAGAATCAACTACATAGAGTTAAGAGCTGGTGTTGCTGACACACCTGTTGAAAGAGTGTAGAACCAATGCACTTGAAGAACAACCAAGGAGTGTATCCAAATCAGTCTGAACCTAGAAGAGTGTGGCACAACGGATGCATGAACACGGGCTACACATGAGGAAGAGCCACACTGTGAACACAAGGGTCGCATAAAGCCTTGCCATGTATATCTGTCTGGAACCTTAAAGGTTCTGACCAGAAGAGACAGGCAAACACAGATAGAACCAACAGCAAAATAATCGACCACAGACTATGATGAAATAACTTGACGGATGCAATTCCGAGCCAACTGTTTTAAGTAGCCAGCCACATCAGGCTTCTATAGGATACTATGCTACTGAGCAGCTAGAATTCAGAGCAGGAAAAAAATGCTAGCTGACCAGTGTTTTAGATAAAATTGGTAATACTGGATAGGTTACAAGCAGACAGCCAATGTTCAGTGGTAATAGCACTGATCCTGTTCAAGCCTGCAGTATAGGGAAAGGGTAACACAGTGGTGATGAACCTAGAGATAAAGACTGCATGATGCATAAAGTGAAGGTGAAATTATATCATGACACTAGAGGAGGTAGAAACCAGCCCATAAAAATGTGACATTTTTAGGCAGAGAAGATATCCTTGCCTATGCAGACTGTTAATGGCAGAGACCAATCCATTTCCTGCCAGCCTCTCAAAGGCATTGAGGGTCAGCAAGTCAATAATGGGAGTATGTTTATCTGGAGTTCTCTATTCTTTGACAAAAGTCTTCTACTTGACATTAGAATATTGAATAGTCCCAATGCTCTAACACAGTGTCCTAAGCCATATTATGTCTTGAAAGCAGGAGAAACGTCTGAACAGGCTGTATGGGACAGGGATAGAACTATGCCCTTGTCTCTGCTTCTTTCCTGGAACAGGGGCAGAAAAACTGGAACTCTCCATCATTAAATATGCTCAGTCTTAGCGACTTGGAAGGTTCATTCAAGATGGAATAAGAAAATCATGGCAAGATTCATGAAGGCACAGTCACCTCTTGCTAAAGCAATTGCAGAGGTGGTCATATGTTGTGAGTGTGGTATGGTTAGATTTACATGAAGGCTTTGTAATTTATTTATTTATTTATCCACTTTACAAGCTGGTCATATTCAGCCACCTCCCAGTCACACCCTCTCCCCCATCCCTGTCTCTTATTCCTCAGAAAGGGGGAGCTCTACTTCCAATCCACCTCAGCTCATCAAGTTCCATCAGTACTGAGCACATTCTCTTCCCTTGTGGCCTGGTAAGGCAGTCCCACCAGGGAGAAATGACCAAAAATCTGACAACAGAATCCATATCAGAGAAATCCCCCGCTCCCCTTACTAGAAGACTCACATGAAGACTCAGCTGATCGTGGCCTACACCTTTGTAGGGAGTCAAGGTCTAGTCCATGGGTGATGCTCCAATCTCAGCAAGCCCCTCTGAAGCTTGATTAGTTGGCACTATTGATCTTCTTCTGAATATCTTGTCTCCTCCAGGTCCTTTATTTCTTCCCCACACTTTTCTACAACACTCCCTATGCATCACCCAATGTTTGGCTGTGAGTCTCAGCATCTGTTTTGAAATGCTGCTGGGAGGAGTCCCTCAGAAGACAACTCTACTAGGCTCTTTTCTATAAGGGTAGCAGAGTATCATTAATAGTGCCAGGGATTAGCTCTCTCCAATGTGGGGGATCCTGGGTTGGGCCAGGCATTGGTTGGACAGTCTCACAATCTCTGCTCTATCTTTTATATCTTTTAACCTTGCACATCTTGTAGGAAGGGTGAGTTTGGAGTTAATTTTTTTGTGGGTGAGTTGCTGTTCCACTCCTTCTAGTAGGAGATTTGTGTAGTGAAAGGTCCTCTTCAATCTCTATGACCCCTGCTACTAGGAGTCTTTGCTTTAGTCTCCCTCATATCCTCCCAGGAGCCTACCATGACTTATTTCTCAAGATCCTCACAGAGATGATTTTTTTCTCTACAGAGAAAAGAGTTTCTCTTTTCTCTATAGACCTTCTTTCCTTCTCCCAACTCACCACCTACTGCTATCCCCAAATCTGATCTCCCTTATTTCTCTTTGCACTTCCTGACTACTTTGTTCACTCTCTTGGAGCACTACCTCTGTCTATTCTATTTTCCCCTTCTGGGTAAGATTTATGCATCTTTCCTTGGATCCTCTTTGTTATTTATCTTCTTTGAGTCTGCATTGTAGTATGTTTATTCTGTACTATAACGCCAAAGGCCACTAATAAGTGAGTACATACCATGTATGCCTTTCTGATTCTGGGTTTTGTCACTCAGTAAGATCTTTTCTAATTCCATAATTTTGCCTGAAATTTTCATGGTTTCTTTGTTTTAGATAGCTGAGTAGTATTGCATTGTGTAAATGTACCACAATGTCTTTATCCATTCTTTGCTTAAGCAACATCTAAGTTGTTTCCAGATTCTGGCTGCTATGAATAAAGATGCTATGAAAAGAGTTGAGCAAATGCTCTGGTTGCATGGTGGAGTATCTTTTGGTTATATGTCCAGAAGTGGTATAGCTGTGTCTTGAGGTAGATCTATTCCCAATTTTCTGAGAGCACAAAATGGATTTACAAAGTGGTTCTACAGTTTTGCACTCCTACCAGGAATGGAGGTGTGTTCCCCTTTCTCCACATGTGCTTTCACTTGAGATTTTTATATTAGCCATTTTGACCTGTGTAAGATGGAGTATCAGAGTCATTTTGATTTGCATGTCAATGATGACTACTGATGTTGAACATTTTAAGTGCATCTAGGTCATTTCACATTCCTCTTTTGAGAATTCTCTGTTTAGTTCTGTGCCCCATTTTTAATTGGATTATTTTGTTTGTTAGTGTTTAATTTCTTGAGTTCTCTATATATTGTGGATATTAGCCCTTTGTTGGATGTAGGATTGGTGAAGATCTTTTCCCAATCAGTGGACTGTCATTTCTTTTTGTTGACAGTGTCCTTTGCCTTACAAAAACTGTTCAGTTTTAAGAAGTCCCATTTACTAATAGTTGTTATTAGAGCCTGAGTTATTGGTGTTCTGTTCAGAAAGTTGTCTCCTGTTCCAGTGATTTCAGGGTTCTTTACCACTTTCCCTTCTAATAGATTTAGTGCGTCTGGTATTATATTGGGTTCTTTGATCCACTTGGACTTGATTTCTGTGTACGATGGTAAATATTGATCTATTTGTATTTTCTACATGTAGACATCCAGTAAGACCAGCACCATTTGTTGAAAATGCAGTCTTTTTTCCATTGAATGGTTTTGGGCTCCTTTGTCAAAAAGTAAGGATCCATAGATGTGTGGATTCATTTCTGGGTCTTCAATGGAATCCATTGAGCAATCAGTCTGTTTCTATGCTAGTACCATGCTGTTTTTATTACTATTGCTCTGTAGTATAGCTTCAAGTCAGGATGGAGATAGCTCCATGAGTTCTTTTATTGTATATGAGTGTCTTAGCTATTTTGAGTTGCTTTTCCATATACAGATTAGAATTGCTCTTTCAAGATCTGTAAAGAATTGTGTTGGTATTTGATGGGGATTGCATTGACTCTTTAAATGGCTTTTGATAAGATAGCCATTTTACTATTGATCCATGAAAATGGGAGATCTTTCAATCTTTTGTTAGATTCTTCAGTTTCTTTCTTCAGAGACTTGAAGGTCTTGTCATGTAGTTATTTGACTTGCTTGGTTAGAGTTACACCAAGATATGTTATACTATCTGTGGTTGTGAAGGGTGTTATTTCCCTAATTTCTTGCTCAGCCAATTTGTTTTTGTATACAAGAGAGCTACTTATTAATCGTTTAACCTGCCACTTTGCTAAAGGTGTTTTCAGATTTAGGAGTTCTCTCATGGAATTTATGGGGTCACTTATGCATACTATCATATCTTCTGTGAATACTTTGACTGTGATACTTTGACTTCTTCCTTTCTGATAGGTATTCTCTTGGCCTCCTTAAGTTGTTTTACTAACCCAGATGGAATTTCAAATACTATATTGAAGATATATTGGTAGACTGGGCAGCCTTTTCTTGTCCCTGATTTCAGTGGAATTGATTTGAGTTTCTTTCATTTAGTTTGATGTTGGCTATAAGTTTGCTGTATATAATATTTGTTATGTTTAGGTATGGGCCTTGTATCCCTGAACTCTCCAAGATTTTCATGATGAAGTAGTTTTGTATTTTGTCAAAGGTTTTTTTCTGCATCTAATGAGATGGTGATGGTTTTTTTTCCAGCTTATTCATATGATGTATTACATTGATGAATTTTCATGTGTTGAACCATCCATCCATGCC
Organism: Acomys minous; assembly: GCF_964271855.1. Classification (NCBI taxonomy): domain Eukaryota; kingdom Metazoa; phylum Chordata; class Mammalia; order Rodentia; family Muridae; genus Acomys; species Acomys minous. The sequence goes on from NC_140484.1 coordinate 88,160,457, forward strand.
TGGGATGAAGCCTATTTGATCATGGTGAATGTTGTAATTCATGTGTTTAAATATTTGCAAGTATTTAATTGAGTACTTTTGCATCAAATTTTGTGAGTGAAATTAATACGAAATTCTTTTTTGTTAAGTCTTTCTATAGTTCAGGTGTCAAGGTGAATGTGGTTTCATAGAATGAGTTCTGCAGGAAGGAATTTGATGGCTGTTTCTGTATCATTAGGGATTGTAAGACTGTTTAAACTGTTTACTTTGTAAACTTTGATAAGTGAAATCAAAAGAATAATTCATTTCCTTTAGATTTTTCAAATTTGTAGAACACAGGCTTTTGAAATAAGGCCTAATTATTTTTTGGATTTCCTAAGTGTCTGTCATTAAGTCCCACTTCTCATTTCTAATTTTGTTAAATTTGATATGCTTCCTCTGCCTTTTAGTTAGTTTGGCTAAGGGTTTGTCTATCTTCTTGATTTAAAAAAAAATACAGATCCTGGTTTCATTGATTATTTGTATTGTTCTTTCCTCATTGATTTTAGCTTTGAGCTATATGATTGCCTGTTGTCTATTCCTCTTTTGTGTGTGTGTTTCCTTTTGTACTAGACCTTTCAGATGTGCTGTTAAGTTGCTAGAATGTGGTCTCTCCAAATTCTTTATGAAGGTGCTTAGTGCTATGAACGTTCCTCTTAGAACTGCTTTCGTTGTTCCCATGAGTTTAGATACATTGTGACTTCATTTTCATTAAATTCTAGAAAGTCTTTAACTTCTTTCTTTATTTTCTCCCTCACCCAAATGTCATTGAGTAGGTAGTTCTTCAGTTTCCACAAATTTGTAGGTTTTCTGTTGTTTTTGTTATTCTTGAGTTCCAGCTTTAATCCTGATAAGATTTATCTGTTGAGGTCTGTTTTGTTACAGACTATATGGTTGATTTTGCAGAAGGTTCCATGTGGTACTGAGAAGAAAGTATATTCTTTGTGTTTGGGTGAAAAGTTCTGTAGACATCTATTAAGGTCCATTTGATTCATGACCTCTGTTACTTTGATTATTTTTTGTTTAGTTTCTGCTTTTGATGATCTGTCCATTTGTAAGAGTGGATTGTTGAAGTCTCCCACTATTAATATGTGGTGATGAATTGTGATTTAAGCTTTAATAATGTTTCTCTTACAAATACAGGTGCCCTTGTATTTGGGGCATAGATGTTCAGGATTGAGATGTTCTCTTGGTAGATTTTTCCTTTGGTGAGAATGAAGTGTCCTTCCCTGTCTCTTTTGATTAATTTTGGTTGAAAATCTATTTTATTAGATATTAGGATGGCTACTTCAGCTTGCTTCTTGGGCCTGTTTACTTGAAAAACCTTTTTCTAGCCCTTTACTCTGAAGTAATGCTGGAAATGTTTCTTGTATGCAGCAGAGTGTTGGGTCCTGTTTTTACAACTGTTCTATTAGCCTGTGTCATTTTATTATAGAGTTAAGGCCATTTATATGGATAGATATTAGTGGCCAATGACTGTTAGTTCTTTTTATTGTGCTGTTGGTGGTGATTATGTGTTTTTCTCTGCTTGCCTTCTTTTGCTTCTGCTAATGCGAAGTTATCTATAATCTGTGTTCTCTTGAGTGTGGTCGACCTTGATGGGATATAGTTTTCCTTCTAGTATCTTCTGTAGGGCTGGGTTGGTGCATAAATATTGTTTGAATTTGGTTTTGTCATGTGACATCTTGTTTTCTCCCTCTGTGATGATTGAAAGCTTTGCTGGGTGTAGAAGTCTGGGCTGGCATCTATACTCTCTTGGTGTCTGCATGACATCTACCCAGCCTCTCCTGTCTTTCATAGTCTATGTTGAGAATTCAGGTGTGATTCTGATCACTCTGCCTTTTATATGCTACTTAGCCTTTTTCCTTTGCTGCTTTTCACATTTTTCTTTATTATTTACATTTAATATTTTTATTATTATGCAGCAAGAGAAATTACTTTTCTGGTCTAGTCTATTTGTTGTTCTGTTAGCCTCTTGTATGTTCAAAGGCAGCTCTTTCTTTAGGCTGGGGAAACTTTCTTCTATGATTTTCATGAGAATAGTTTCTTGTCCTTGAAGCCTGGAATCTTCTTTCTAATTTATTCCTATAATTCTTAGAGTTTGTCATTTCATGATATCCTTGTTTTTTGGATGTTTTGTGTCAGGAACTTTTTGATTTAACATTTTCATTGACAGATGAGTCAATTTCTTCAACTGTGTCTTCTAGGCCTAAGATTCTATCCTCTATCTCTTATAATCTGTTGGTGATGCTTACAACTATGGTTCTTATTTTCTTCTCTAAGTTTTCCACCTCCAGAGTTTTTCTCAGTTTGTATTTTCTTTATTGATTCTATTTCCATTTTTAGGTTCTGAACCATTTTATTCATTTCATTCATCTACTTGACTGTATTTTCCTGAATTTCTTTGAGATATTTATTTATTTCCTCTTTAAATGTCTCAAACAACTCCATAAACATAGCTTTAAGGTCTTTTTCCTGTGTTTCAGCTACATTAAAATATCAAGTGTTTGGGAAGGGTTCTGGTGGATCCATGTTTGTGGAGGAATGCTGAGTGAATTTATAAACTGTCAATTAAGTCTCTATGGCAGAAGGCTCCTGGATCCTCTTTGCCTGTTCTTGGCTTTTGTTATTCAGGGAGAAAGGCAGAAAGCTGAGAGATGCCAGGCTAAGTTACCAACAATGAGACAGGAAGAAGGTACCAAACTCTTTTCCATAGAGTTGGTAATGGCTGAAATTCAGAACTTATTAGCTGCAAGGTGTTTGTCAGCTCTTTCTGGAAAGGGTCCACCTATGGACATTAGCAATAACTAAATTCAAAAGAATGGTGGACAGGCAGGGCTTCACTTACTGATGCCTAAATTGGTGCAACTGACCCAAGACTTAGAATTTTTATTTTTGTAGATTTTGACAGGAATTGAGACAAAATATTTGTGCAGGGTGGTGGTGGCACACACCATTAATCTTAACCCAATGGAGAAAAAGACAAGTGGATCTCTATGAGTTTAGGACTAGCCTGGTCTTCACAGGGTGTGACACCTCTGCTTATAAGTTACTTGCAAAAACAGTCTAGGATTTAAACAGACATGCAAACTGCATGCCTCCCACATTGAAAAGCCTTTGTTTGTGGAGTTAGTGTGTCACTGCTCTGGCAGCTGGCTTATCCCTCTAAACGTGAGCTGCTTTCATGGGGGACAGGTGGCGGTCACACCAGATACAAAAAGACTTGCAAGTGACAAAGTATACATCAGCCTAGTTAGATCCCCAAAACTCAAAGGATAGAATTCACATACTTAAAAGGGTAGCCTTAATGCCTTCTCTTCTTTTGCTCAGGCAACTAGCTTGTCTCTAAAATGGGGTACATTTCCTCAGGAGACAGGTAGTGGCTTAACCTATCCATCAGGTGTCATCGAGCTCAGAGGACATATACTTTAAAAGGTGGACGTGTCCATCCCCTATGGAGCAAAGAGGTGAGACAAAAACACCTGCAACAAGTGTGAAAACCCATGTACATGGTGCCTAGGGTATGCATAAACTCCTCAAAAATGGGAGTTTATGTAAGTGTATAAACCCTGGTACTAATGCCTAGGGTATGCATAAGTTTATTTAAGGCTTAATGCCTTCTCTTCTTTTGCTCAGGGCAACCAGCTTGTCTCTACTACTGGGTGCATTTCCTTGGGAGACAGGTAGCAGCTTAATCTTTCAATCAGGTGCCATAGAGCCTAGAGAAGGATATTTAGTTTAAAGGGTGAAAGTGTCCATCCCCTATGGAGAGACAAAAGCATCTGCAACAAATGTGAAAACCCAGGTACATGGTGCCTAGGGTATGCATAAATTCCTCAAGAATGGGAGTTTCTGTAACTGAATGCCTAGGGTATACATAAGTTTATTTAAGGCTTAATGTCTCTTCTTTTGCTCAGGCAACCAGCTTGTCTCTACAATGGGGTGCATTTCCTCAGGAGACAGGTAGTGGCTTAACCTATTCAAATACTGGCATACTCTCATTTTATTCACTTCCTTTCATTCTATGGTAGCTCTGGTGACAGTGAGATCGCTCACACAGTGACACTACATAAGAAAACACAATCAACCTGATAGAAGTAATAAAAAAAACAGTTGGTAACACTGAGATAGAGAAAGCTCTTGGAAATACAAACTGTGTGGAGACTCCAGAAAGACATAAAATACTTTCATTTTTCACTAGGTCATATATTTTCTCTAGGCACTATGCATCCTCAGAAAAGACAAGCCTGCATCTCATCAATGGGTTTTCCTATTTTACATAGATAAAACCACACACTGACATTAGTCTGAAGGCAACGCATTTGTGCATTTATTGTTGTGGTGGGTTTTTTGTTTTTGTTTTTGTTTTTTGCTTCACTTTTAATTCTCTCTCTTTTTCTAAATCTCACTGTCTCTTTCTGTATCTCTTTGTCTCTATCATTGTGCCCCTGGGGGGGGAGGGGGACTATCAACTGACAGTGTCATAGAAACCTTAACTTCCCAATGTTCCATTCGTTCCAACAACAACAGATACCTATAGTCAATTCCAAATTTGTATAACTTCTCTCCGTCCCTTCAGTTCTTTAATAGGAATGCTTCTCCACTAAAATAGGCTGTAGGTTTCTTTCAGCTCTTGGTAAGACAGCCACACTGAAAATAGTTCAGTTACAATTTTATTTCCTATCTTCTGTTTCTAAGGGACAATAACAGATACTAAGGGTATTGTGGGAAATAGCTGTGAATAATGAGAAAAATCAATAAATCCTAAGGATATTACAACAGTTTGGATATTTGCCTTCACTAAACACATCTATTCCTAAATCTAGGACCAGAAAACAAGGCATGGCCATATTAACTGTATGTTAATGTGTGGGTGGGGGATATGGAGCAACTCATTTTAAGCTTGCTAGATATAGGAGAAGAACAGCCCAAGCCTTCACACACAGAAAGAGAAGGAGCAGATGTGAACACTTAGAGGAGGGTAAGAGATAAAAGTGAAACTATGTCGTAAGCACACGGAGTCCATAATCACTGATTTAAGGGGTACAGGACATCACCTGGGCATCAGATTCTTACTGAATGTGGATCCTTTTCCTACCAAAGGACAGCACATAGGCTTCTGTGGGGCCTGAGGAAACCAGATAAGACATCCTCTCCTGTAAAGCTGTGCCCAGTCTGAAGATGTGAGGTTTATTCTAGGATCAAGTAATGGCCTCTTGGTTCCCGAGAGATCAGAGATGCTCATGTGAAGCAAATTTCTTCTAACTGAAAAATTCTCTTCTAGAGGAAAGAAAGAGACTCTCATGGCTCTCTGCCCAGTTGAGGCTGCCTAGAGAAGACCCTTACAATTAACATGCCCTACTGTCTCAGGTCTGGCAGGGGGCTCCAAGGCTGCAGCTTTCATTGGTTGTCATCCATGCTAGCTATGGTGGCCTTTTTAAGGTGCAGCTGTCCCTGAATCGTCTGGGCTCCTTTAAGTAACCCTCATCCACATTTCGCTATTGATCCTTCATTCATAGCCCCATAAAACACTCCAATAATTTAATTGGTTCACCAAGGAGAACTTTGGTAGAGTTGTTAATACACTCTTCGTGAGTTTTGTGGGTAAATAGATATTTATTCACATCTGCCCTGAAAATCACACAGCCACTTGGTGTCCAAACATGGCCAACAGAATCAAAGAGGAATTTGAGAGGAAGGTGTGTGGGGCCCTGCAGTGTAGCTGGTGCCCTGAAATGTGCATGACTCTCTATGGTCAAGAGCAGAATGTTATGGTTTGAGTGTAGAAAACACACTATAGGTCTAAATTCTTTAAATGCTTGCTCACCAGATGCTGGAACTTCTTGGGGAAACTGCGGGAACTTTAAAAGCTACAATACACTAAGTAAGTAAGGCAATGGAAGTGATACCTTGTCCCTTCCTATCACACTCTGTGTCCTGTCCTTCGTAGAGGGACTTTCCATCTTCAGCTGTGTGTTCTGACTTCCATTATATTCTGCTCAGGTGAAAAACAAACAAACAAACAAACAACAACAACAACAAAACATGGGCCAAGCCCTCAAAACATAAAGATAAGCAAACTGTTCCTGTGTTGTTGTTCTGTGAAGAATTTTATCACAGTGTTTGTAACTACCCCAGCACATTTACTGCTCAGCATTTGCTGGAGTACCTTTGCACTGCAATCAGCTGCAATTACTTCGGCGAATAATTATTCTAGAGCACTGTTAGATTTGCTTTGTTATTTTTTCAATGTTTTCTCAAGTGTTTTAAAAAAGATAATAGTTTATAGTTCTTCACAGGACTCATCTGGACCTCCTTAAATATTACATGGTCCTCAGCAGTGAGCATGTGTTTCAGAGATTTTTCTTCCACTGAGATTTTTTTATATTGCTGGTCATTTATTTAGTGATACACTTGACTTCTTTTTTTATTATTATTAACTTATTCAGATTACAATTCAATTGTTATCCCATCACTTGTATCCTCCCTTTCCTCCCTCCCTCCCGCTTTCCCCCTAATCCTCTCCCCTAGGTCTACAACGAGGGTGACCTCCTCTCCCACTATATGGTCATAGGCTATGAAGTCTCATCTTGGTAGCCTGCTTATTTTTTCTTTGAGTGCCACCAGGCCTCCCCACCAAGGGGAAGTGGTCAAATATGGGGCACCAGAGTTCATGTCAGAGTCAGTCCCTGCTCTCCACATAACTGTGGAGAATGTCCTGTTCATTGGGTAGATCAGAGTAGGGGTTCGATGTTTCCTACTTGTATTGTCCTTGGTTAAGATGTCAAGATGTTCTTCTTGTAGGTTTCTAGGACCCTATGGGTCCTTCTATTTCCCCATCTCCTATATTTCTCTTACCTAGAGTCTCAGTAGGATGTCCTCACATCTATCCCAATCTTCTGGTAAGTGAAGACTTTTGTGGGACATGTCTTTTGGGCTAGTGCACAATTATAAGTGAGTATATACCATGTGAGTCTTTCTGCTTCTGGGTTAACTCACTCAGTATGATCATTTCTAGTTCCATCCATTGGTCCACAAATTTCAGTATTTCCTTGTTTTTAATAGCTGAGTAGTATTCCATATTTCCACTGAGATTTTTATTGTGGACTCAGAATAACTTTTTTCTTAAGGTTTATTTCATGTATAATTCTCTTTCTCTTCCGCCTCCTCTGTGTCTCTATCTCTGTGTCTCTCTGTGTCTCTCTGTCTCTCTGTGTCCCTCTGTGTGTGTGTGTGTGTGTGTGTGCGCGCGCGCGCACGCACATGCGCGTCTGTGTATGTATGTGTATCTATGTGTCTGTCTGTGTGCACGTGCGTGTTTCTGTTTTGGATCTGTGTGTATTTGTATCTGTGTGGTCCTATCACCTGCACTTATTAAGGCCCAAGACATTGTATCCCTCTAGCTGTAGTTACAGGTGCCTGTGAGGTGTGTTGTGTGGATGTAGGAACAAACTCAGTGCTCTGCAAGAGCAGTGTGTGCTTTAACTGCTGAGTCACATCTCCATCCCATCAATTTAGTGTCTTCAAGAATGACTCTTGGTGGTGTGTGATATGTTCATCTGTAAGAATGTCCATTTCAGTTAAGCTACCAAGATTTTTGCACCTATACTTTCAATTATCTCTAAAGATCTTTTTTCATTTCCATGACACCAGTGCTAAAGTCTTTCTCTCCAATGATATTGATTATTTGAATCCTACATCTCTTTCTCTGTGTTGGTCTGGATGGAAGCTTTTCAATTCAGTTTCCCCTTTCTATGATGCAGTTCTTTGTTTTGTTCACCATTGTTGTGTTTGAATCTTACTTACTCTATGACTTTTCTTATTGTTATCCCACATTCCCTTCTACTAATTTTGATTTTGTCTTTCTTTCTTGTGTTCTAGCTCCTTGAGTTGTCCAGATATTTTTCATTATTTATGTATTTGTATAGGAGATGGAATGATGCCCACATCAATGGTGCGATTGTAAAGATCAGAGAATGATGTTGGGAGTCAGTTCTGTCCTTACATTACATGAGTCTCAGAAGTGGAACGCAGGTGCTCAGGGTCGGGATCAAGAGATCCCACTGAGACCTGTTGATGTTGGTTGTATATTCACAGGTTTGGTGTCATTTTTGGAATACAGACAACCTACATACCACTGCCCACATCCCCAGTGAAAAATAAGTCTTCATCCCCAGCAACCATCCTCTGCCAAGAGTGCCTCAGGCAGAGTTGGTTCCTAGGGGACCTCTCTTAATTTCATGATGTAACGGTTTTAATTTTTTAAATATATCATACATGAGTACTGTATTTATGTATTTCTACCCCTTCTCTACCACAATTCCTTATCTAATTCAAGAACTTTTATTCTTCATTACCATTATATACATGTACATATACCTGAATGTGTGTTTCTAAGTATATGAATAAAACCCACTGAGTCTATTTAGTACTGTTCTTAAGTACATGTGTTTAAGACTGACCCCTATGGGTTGAGAAACCTGTCAGGGGATTTGTCTCTACAGACTGAGTCTCCCTCTCTCAGCAGCCACTGATTGCTTGCAGCTCTTCATCTAGGGATGAGTCTTTGTGTGATTTCCTTGTCCACATTGTCATTTCTACTGGTGTTATCATTAGGCAGGTTATTTAGGCAACCATATTGTTGATATAATATTACTTAATTATTAAATATTTCTGTCATGTTTAGAAGATATAGTCTATCCAGAGTTACAGTTTTCTTCTGGATCATATAGTCTTTCTGCCCCATTTTACACAATGTTGCCTGAGTCTTAGGCGTAAATGTTGTATTGTAGAAGTAATTTGAGTGTTTAGACACCCTCATGGACACTTATTTGTTACACCTTGACAAGTTGTAGATTTTCATAATAGGCTCAATCTGCGCTGAAAGGAAATTTCCTTGATAAAAAATTAGATGTATTTCTTATTATAATATACAAATAGAAATTTAGATTGGGGACATTTTGGGAGCAAGGTAGAAATCTTGGAATGGAGCAATGGAAACTATGGAATCTATGAGGATGACACTAGCAAAGAGGTCTAGTAGTGAGAGACACAAAGCCTGAATGAGCCACCCTTGGTAATGTCAAGCCCTCATGTGGAGGGATTGGGACCCCATCCCAGCTACAAATCCTCTGACCTAAAGTTTGCCATAGCTACAAGATGTGCTTGGACCAGAGCCTAGAGTAATGATCATCAGAAAGACTTTATCCAGCAACTGATGGGAAGAGATGCAGAGTCCCACAGCCAAATATATTGGATAGATCTGGAGAAGTCCTGTGCAGGAGAGGATGAATGGTTAGGGGATCCAGCAGGATCAAGTACATCACAAGAACACAGCCCGCACAATCAACTAACTGGGACTCAAATGGGTTCACAGAGATCGGGGAGCCTGAGTGGGTCTGACAAGGCCCTCTGCATGTGTTATAGTCATAGGGCTCAATATTCTTGTGGAGGTCCTAACAGTGGGAGTGGGGCCTGTTTCTGGCTCTTTTTCCTGCCTTTGGGGCCCTTTTCCTTCTACTGGGTTGCCTTTTCCAGCCTGATGTGAGAATGTACGTTTGGTCTTATTGTAGTTTCTGATGCCTTATTTGGCTGATGGCCCTGGAAGGCCTATTATTTTCTGAGGGGAGGTGAAGAGAGTGCATCTGGGGGAGGAGATAATGGTGGAGGACATGGAGAGGAAACTGCAGTCAGTATGTAATATATGAAAGAAGAATAAATAAAAAGGAAAAATTAAACAATTCTTAAAAGACAATAAATAAATGTTGCAGATGGAAAAAAGGTATAGGCATCTAGAATGCAGGCACGAGTTCTTCCCATCAGGCAGGCTTGTATCCAATTAGACAGTCTTTGGTTACCACAAGATAAAAGTGCCATTATTATGCCATGAGGATGTCTTGCCAGGGTGTATCTTCTTATGGTTTTTAGGCTTTACAGATGGATAGGATTCTTGATTTTTCTCTTTCTTAATTTTGCATACCAACACTGATTCTATGAATTCTATCAAGTTTCAGCTTGATTCTTACACATTGTTTGTCTGAAATATATAAAGTTTGGCAACAGTGTCCTCCCTTCATGCTTCAAGGAGAAATCAAATGGGTGCCAATAGCCTATATTGCTTTAGGAGTCTCTTGGACATCCATGACCATTAATTCAAAAAGAGGTATCGCATATCTAGAACTGGGAATTTTGATAGATAGCCTATGATTCTTGACAGGATCAGTATCCTATATAGCAGAACTCCATTTACAATATATTGTTTAAGAAAGCTTATAGAAGCCAAGTGGTGGTGCTGCATGCCTTTAATGCTAGCACTTGGGATGCAGAAGCAGATGGATTTCTGAGTTGGAAGCCAGCCTGGTCTGCCGTTCCTCACCACACTTCCAGAGCTGTAAAGGTGTGACTGCCCATGATCACAATTGATGGATCCTGGGAGGGGAAGAAAGATGGAGGGGAAGGGATGGAGGATGAAGACCCTCAGGTTGCAGTTAGCATGCAAGAAACAGACTTCCAGGGAGACCGGCTTCAGTGAGACAGTCCATTTAACTGTAGGGAACAACAGCTATTAAAATCTCTGGGGAGTAGGCAGAGGCTTTCCAGGTGAGTATACATCATTGGCTGGGGCTACACTGTTGGGAATGAAAGTCTTATTTTTCTTGAACAGGAATTCAAAGTGAGAGAAAGTTTAATCTGTAACCTGGTCACCAGGCTATGTGACCACATCAAGGGTTACAGAGGTTGAGGCTATAAGGCCACACATGGAGGGACACGCAGGCCCAAGGAAGGGAAGAAACTGTCCTACTCCTGACAGTCTCAAGGTGGGATTTTGAGGTCTGGGCACACCTCAACTTCAACCTTGCTCCAGACTGGCTCCCCTTCTGGTGCAGCTCCCTAATGACACATCTCCTTGTTTTTGTTTTCTAAAGGGGGAGGCATCATCATAGTAATCAGCCTCTGGGTTAGGAATGGTTTGGTACTGGGCCAGAACTTGCTTGGTAGTGACTCTGGCAATGTTGATTACTTGTTGTTTCAGAAATTGGATGAAACAGGGGTCAGGAGGAGGAAGGTCCCAGTGGCCAACATGGATGGGAATTCTTAAAGGCCCCTGGCACCTTTTTGGATGTGATGTACTGTTCCTATGAATTTATTGTGTCCGTAACAAAAAATCCAGTGGTAGATATAGGAAATGATTGGGGTGCAGGGCTGTGTGTTAGCAGAGTTAGAATGGATAATAATAACAAAGACAGCCACAAGAATGGAGAGAGAAAGGCTTGTGGAGGGCAAGGGCATATGGCCTGGGAAGTGGACACTAGGTCATGGATGTTCTTCCAGGAGAGCTTTTTTTTGTATTGGCACTCTCAAAAGCCAAAGACTCAATTAAAGATTGTTCAGGCCATATTATTTAATAAGGTAATACTCTTCTTAGTTTTTAGCTCTTACATTTTATAGAATTTAACTGAAAGTTTTCAGAAAGCAACTTAAGGAACAGAGCCCAAAACAGATAAGAGTGTACCCAGCGGTATGGTTTTAAATTGAATATTTTGCATTCCTTTTATTTATTTAATCAGAAAATTGAGCATTTAAGCACTAATTTGATGATCAAGAGAAGATCCTCCATATAATGAATGACTAATATCTCTGAAATTTTAATAGCATTGGCTTAGTACTTCATGCCTTAGCTGTGATCATTTTTGTATTACAAGTTTAGCTCATCCTAGATATTTTTCCCATGAAGGAACATTGACAGTGAGTTATTGGAAAAACATTTCCTTTAATATTTAGCTATCCCATTATGAGGGAAGAACAAAGAAACACTCAAAAAAAAGTGAAGCGCACAAATAACAGGAAATGTCTACGCTCTTGTACTAGCTGTGTTAACTCAGGCTGCAGGCACAGAGCTCTGCCTGTCATTCTTTGGAATTCAGACAGTATTGTTTTGTGTTGGCAGGGCTTTCACAGAAAGAGCTTGTCAACAGCAAAAGAGGTAGAAAGGTGGGTGACAGCAAGTAAGAAGAGAGATAAACTCTGGTGCCTCATATTTGACCACGTCCCTTGGAGGGAAAGACCTGGTGGCACTCAGAGGAAGGACAGCAGGCTACCAAGAAGAGAACTGATACCCTGTAGGCATATACATGGGGAAGAGGTCCCCCTCAGTCACAGTCATAGGGGAGGGGAGTATGGGGAAAATGGGAGGGAGGGAGGAATGGGAGGATACAAGGGATGAAATAACCTTTGAGATGTAATATGAATAAATTAATAAAATAAAATTTAAAAAAAGAAAAGAGATTAAAAGATAGGTAACAACAAGCAGGAAGACAATTAGAAAGATGGGCAGCAAGTTTGCGAGCCACGTGAGTGGTTCCCTAGCACAGTGCTAGACTTTACTACCCTGTGTCCCTGCTTCCCTGGCATGCAGCAGTCCAGGGCAGGGGCAGGAGGCAGGGACACCAACAGGACCAGGAACGGGGTCATAGGGGATTGCTGCTGACTGGCAACTGGCTGCCAATAGTGTGTCTTCACCATGGGTGTGACCAGAGAGTGCTGGTAGAGGTGCTCTTCGAATCCTGGGGCAGACTGGTTGTGGCGATAGTGTGCTGCCAAGACTGATGAAGCTATAGTTTTATGAATCTCTACGGCCATTTTTAGGTTTTTCACAACTGGGGAATGGAAAGATGTGATAAGACAAAGTGGGCAAACATAAATGAAGTGGTCAGAAGAGCCCAAAGCATTGCCCCCCAACCTTCCCAATTAACTCAGACTGTGAGTGGTTGCCCCATCTCTGTTGGGCTTTGATTCATACAAGCCACTTGGCATTACAGCAGCAGTAGACATAGGTCCTCAGAACCCCTGGGTTGTGGAACCAACTGGGGACAGTTCATTAGCTCCTTTGAGAGCCAACGTTGTACTAGGCTTTGCTAGAGATGCCTATGTTGAGCCCATGGGGTTTGGGGGCACAGGCAGATGAACTAACCATGTTTTCATGACCTGTGCTACCCAGAGGCTATGGAGCCTAGAGGCAAAGGGATAATGAGTACTCCACAGGGCATGGCATATCTGAGGCAAGATGAGATGACCATTCCTGACACATAGAGATGAAGTATCATCAAGTAGAAAAGACAGCTGAGGAGGATGAAGGGTGGTCCACAAGGTCCCAAGGGGCTGATGTAAGTTGGTGAAGTATTTTTGGACCTGTCCCAGCTCATGACATCTTGTTGGCTGGCTCTTGATCCTGATCCTTTCACACCTTGGGCATCCAGCTGCCCGTGGCTACCTCAGGAGCTGTAACTGAAGAGGTTTGTATGATCTGGTGTGTAGTTGCTCATGGCAACTGGCCATTGTACACACCTTCACATCCATAGACCCTCTGGGGACCAGTGTCAGTCAAAACCTAGAAGCCAACTGTGACAAAGTAGTTGCATGACAGTGAGTCTGAGCGCTGGGACAACAATGACCACTGTTCTCATGGCAACACATGTAGGGCTGAACTGGACATCTTGGTTTGACACCTGTGAAATGTTCTGGCCCAAATTCAGAGGCCTGGGACAGATGTCCTTTTCAAACAACAGATCTCTAGTTGAAGTGTCCTCTAGACAGTGTGGTGGTGCTGGCTGAGAGGAGTTGGTGCCCTTGTACTATGTCCCTGCAGTGCTGGGTGCCATTCCTCTCAAAGCATGCTGTGTCAGTCATCACCAGGTCAGAGCACAAGACAGAAGCATTTGGAGCTGTTGTTGGCAGGTGGATGCTCCACAGGTGAGCTGTTTGTGGAGACTTGAGCTTGTGGCCAGACACAGCACCCTGGCAGCCAAGTTTCCATCCAGGTAGGCACCCAGTCACCTCCACAGAAAGCAGGGTTCCATCACTGCTCTCTGGACGTCCAGTGTGTGTGCTGCAGGAAGAGTCTGTAGTTGTCTAAAGTGCATTGGAGGCCTGTTTCCTCAGTGTCATCATGAGATGCATGGACCACTTGAGCCTGCTGACCAGCGGGGTCAGAGGTGATCAGTGCATCTTGCAGGGTCCTGCGTGAAGCAGTCAATTGTGTAGTCTTCCAGGAGGGATCCAGTGGCCTTGTGGGATTCCTGCAATAGGCAATGGTCAGTTGTAGGGTAGCCAGTGGGTGCCACTGGGAGGCTGGAGCATATGCCTGGGTCCTCACGGGTGACCCAGGTAAGGGAGGATTTTTCTTTCTTTCTTGGGTAAGTGGTCATCACACATGTGCTAAGAGACTCTGGTCACTAACAGCACATACATTAGTCACAATTATGAACGTTCCCAGGGAGTCACAGGAGTCTTGTCAGGTGAGCTGATGGCCATATATTACCACACAGCTGCCCAGAGTCTCTTGGTCAGTGGGGAGGGCAAGCAGAATGGGCAGGTGACAAAAGGAGTGACTCACCCAAGCCGCCCCATCAGTATTCCAGATACCGGGTGGGAGATGTCTTCTCTCACAGGAGACTGTGGGCTCCTCAGGACTGGGGGATTTGCTGGCACTGGCTAGGGCTGGGTGGGAGCCATACAGCTACACTCTGTTCTGTGCAGAAACTGTACTTGTACTCCTTTTTAGTTTTTGCCAGAGACTTGATGGTGATCCCCAAGAGATCAAAGGGCTTCATACTTTCTGGAATTCAGGAGAACTTCTCTGAAATCATCCATTGCTGATATGGCATACAGATTGGAAATCTGGTACTCATAGTCTGTGCTGGTGTTGTTCCTGCCTCAGAAGGTAGCTGATAGCATTAGTGAGATGTGCCTGGGAAGGATTGGGGCTGAGGTGTAAACAGCTGACAACTATGAAGGTGTGGTGGGTTGGGATGAGTCATGGCTTCTTGGCACTTTGCCCATGTGATACCAGATGCCCACGCTGTTCAGTTCCCCAATAAACATGTACTGGGGAGGTGCCTGTTTGGTCTGGCCCATGATGCAAATGTCACAAATGGCAGTGTCGGTTGACATTCCTGAGGAATAAATTTAATGCATAGCCTCTTCTTCCTGAAGACCACTTCCTGTGTGTCCACCATCTCCTGGATGGGGATGAAGCCCACAGGCAATGTATCCTGACACTGATGAGCTTCATGTCCACCAGCACATTCCCCAAGAGACTATTTTCTTTGGAAAATGATCTTGTGAAACACAGGTATCTGGTAACCTTGGACTTGAAAAAGCTGTCCTTCCCAAGGTCAGCATCCGTGCCATCTGCTGTCTACTCAACCTGGCTCCATCCTCAGAACACTGCTGCCATTCGAGTCCCCAGCTCGCTCCAGGTGTGAGGCCGAGCTGAAGCACCAAGAGCCCGCGGTGTGGCATCGTGCCAGGCAGAGGCCACCCTCTGGGGCCTGCCCTCTGGAACTGACTTCAATGCCTCCCTAACAACCAGCTTTACTGAATGAAAAGGAACCATACAAACTTCCTAAGGGAGGAAATAGCTAACAATCCTACCCAGCTATAAACCACAACAATACCCAGCATGTCGTGATAAGGGTAAATAGTGGCACACATACCTTAATGGTAAGCAACAACTGTAATTGTACTAAAGGTGATCTCAACAAAAAGGAAATGATTCAGGCACTAAAAACCTAGCTATCTACCAAGGGCTAGCAAAATCGCTGATCTCGGAAGAGAACCTACAACCACAACTTTACTAAGCCACAGGATAATTCTTAACTGTATTCTAGACTTATGTGCTTAGACACACTGATGAGTACAGTCCTCACTTCTCATCAAATACACTTCTCTTTGAAACATATGGATATTAATATGCAGATTGACTCAGCTAGGCTTGTACAGGAACTGGGCGGAAAGTGAAACATCCAGCCCTTGCAGGACTCCCAGGGCCTGGCCAGCATTCGAATTCTCTTAGGGTTCTCAAAGATGCCATAACCCCAAGGCAGTCAGAAGCCATCTAAAGAACACAATGCCCTCATTCCTGAGAGGTGGGATGGGCAGTTATTGGTGTTCAGAGTGTTAAGCATGTTTGTTGTCACTTAGCGAGTTGGTTAAAGTTATAGGTAGGAAATACAAATAACCAAAGCACTATGAATGTAACATGTATATAATTCTTGATGGTTTTGTGCATCTTCTTGCTGAATGTAGTTTATTGCATATATGTGTGTAATATAAATGTATATGTAAAAAATAAAAAATATTTAATAATAAAAAAATTTAAGTTATTACTGGTCATTGTCATGGAGGAAACAAAGGAAAATTGGTTAAATTTAAGAATTTTTTCTCTCTCCCCCTCTATCTTTTTTTCCTATCTACTGTTATGGGGGGAAAGGGGAAAGCAGTTAAAGGGAAAATGAGGCTAAATTATTGTATCTCCTTGGTAGGAAAAAAAGGGGGTGGATTATTATATGTTCTTTATAAGAAAAAGAAGGGTGTGTTATTGTATCCTTATTTAAACTGGAAAGCAACAACAAACCTCAAATATTTTAGATTGGCATGTAATTTTGTATGATAGAAATTTAATGTCATATTTGCCACAATATATTGTATATATGATTCAACTCTTACTCAGGGTTTATGTGTGTATAATTTCAATGCAATTCATTTAAATATGTTATGTATGTCCTAGTCTTGTGAAAACTACCGTCATAAATTTTCACGGATAATTAAGAAATACAAGTTAGTAGTCAGTCACCTAGAAATAATCAAATTTTTTTTAAAAAATAATTTATTCAGATTATATCTCAATTGTTATCAACTCACTTGTATCTTCTGGTTCCCCCTCCCTCTCTCTTTCACCATATACCCCTCCCCTAGGCCTGTGACAGAAGAGGACCTCCTCCTCACCATATGACCACAGTCTATCAGGTCTCATCTGCATAGCCTACATCCTCTTCCTCTGAGTGCCATCAGGCATCCCCCACCAAGGGGAAGTGGTCAAATAGGAGACACCAGAGTTCATGTCTGAGTCAGTCCCCCTCTTCCCATGACCATGGAGAATGAGCTGTCCATTTTCTAGATCTGAATAGGGGATCTATGTTTACTGCATGCATTGTCCTTGGCTGACACAGCAGTTTGTGCAGGCCCCCCTGGGTCCAGATTTGCCAGCCTTGATGGCCTTATTGTTGGTTTCCTGGACCCTCTGTGTCCTTCTATCTCCCCATTGTTCCATACCACTCTCACCAGGAGTCCAATAGTGAGTCCCAGCATCTGTCTCTGATCCCCCCACCTCTGAGTGAGGACTCTCAGAGGACATACATGTTGGGCTAATATCCAATTATAAGTAAGTATACACCATGAGTGTCATTCTAAGTCTAGGTTATCTCACTCAAGATGACCATTTCTAGTTGTATCCATTTGCCCGCAATTTTCAAGATTTCCTTCCTTTTAATAGCTGAGTAGTATACCATAGTGTAAATGTACCACAGTTTAATTATCCTTTCTTCAACTGAGGGACATCTAGGTTGTTTCCAGCTTCTGACTATTATGAATAAGGCTGCTTTTAACAGAGTGGAACAAATGTCCTTGTTGTGTCATAGGGCATCTTTTGGGTATATCCCAAGCAGTGGAAGAGCTGGGTCTTGAGATAGCACTATTCCTAATTTTCTGAGAAAACACAAGACTGATTTCCAAAGTAGTTGTGAAAGTTTGCACTTCCACCAGAAGTGAAGGAGTGTTCCCCTTTCTCCACAACCTCGCCAGCATGTGATGTCTCTTGAGTTTTTGATCTTAGCCATTCTGAAAGGTGTAAATGGAATCTCATAGTCATTTTGATTTGCATTTCTCAGATGACTAAGGAAGTTGAGCACTTCTTTAAGTGTTTCTCGGCCATTCAATATTACTCTGTTGAGATTTGTTTAGCTCTGAACCCCATTTCTAAATTGGGTCATTTGGTTTGGTGGTATTTAATTTCTTGAGGTCTTTATATATTTTGGATATTAGACCTTTATCAGATGTAGGCTTGGTGAAGATCTTCTTCCAATCTGTAGGCTGTCATTTTGTTATGTTGTATGTTTCTTTTACCTTACAGAAGCGTTTCAGTTTCATGAGGTCCCATATATTGGTTGTTGATCTTAGAGCCTGACTGCTGGTGTTCTGTTCAGGAAGTTATCCCCTGTGACAATGAGTTCAAGGCTCTTCCCTACTTTTTCTTCTAACAGACTTAGTATATCTGGTTTTATGTTGAGGTCTTTAATCCACTTTGACTTGAGTTTTGTGCATGGTGACAAATATGGGTCCAGTTGCATTTTTCTACATGTAGTCATCCAGTTAGACCAGCACCATTTGTCAAAGATGTGTGTTATTTTTCCATTGTATAGATTTGGCTTCATTGTCAAAAATCAGGTGCCCATAGGTGTGTGTATTTATTTATGGGTCTTTGATTCAATTCCATCGACCAACCAGCCTGTTGTTATGCCAGTACCATGTTGTTTTAATTATTGTTGCTCTATAGTACAGCTTGAGATCAGGTATGAAGATTCCTCCGGAGGATATTTTATTGTACAGGATTGTTTTAGCTATTCTGTGCTTTTTTGTTTTTCCATATGAAGTTGAGAATTGATCTTTCAAGGTCTTTAAAAATTCTATAGGTATTTTGATAGAGATTGCATTGAATCTGTAAATTGCTTTTGGTAAGATGACCATGCTCACTATGTGAATTCTCCTGATCCATTGACAAGGGAGATCTTTGCATCTTCTGATATGATCTTCAATTTCCTTCTTCATAGACTTGAAGGTTTTTTTCATACAAGTCTTTCACTTTCTTGGTTAGAGTTACACTTAGATACTTTATATTATTTGTGGCTATTGTGAAGGATGTAGTTTCCCTAATTTCTTTCTCAGCATGATTGTCATTTGTAAACAAGAGGGCTACTGGTTTTTTAATTGATTTTGTATCTGCCACTTTCCTGAAGGTGTTTATCAGCTGTAGGATTTCTCTGGAGGAATTTTGAGCATCACTTATGTACACTATCATATCATCTGTGAACAGGGATAATTTGACTTCCTCTTTTCTGGTGTGGATCCCCTTGATCTCCTTTAGTTGTCTTATTGCTCTAGCTAGAACTTCAAGTACTATGTTGAAGAGATATGGAGTGAGCAGCCTTGTCTAATCCCTGATTTTAGTGGAATTTCCTTGAGTTTATCTCTATTTAATTTGATGATGGCTATTGGCTTGCTACATACAGCATTTATTAAGTTTAGGCATGTGCCTTCTATTGCTGCTCACTCCAAGACTTTAAACATGAATAGGTGTTGGATTTTGTCAAATGCTTTTTCAGCATCTAAGAAGATGATTATGTGTTTTTTTTCTTACAGTTTGTTTATATGCTGGATTACATTGATGGATTTCCATATATTAAACCACCCCTGCATGCCTGGGATGAAGCCATATGGTCATGGTGAATGATATCCTTTTGTGTTCCTGGATTTGGTTTGCAAGTATTTTATTGAATATTTTTGCATCAATGTTCATAAGAAAAATTGGTCTGAAATTCTTTTTCTTTGTCGGGCCTTTGTGAGGTTAAGGATCAATGTGACTGTTCCATCCATTTCCATTTTGTGGAGTAGTTTGAAGAGTGTCTATATTAGCTCTTCTTTGAAGTTCTGATAGAATTCTGTGCTGAAATGATCAGGCCCTGGGCTTTTTTTGGTTGGGAGACATTGAATGACTGCTTTATTTCTATAGGAGAAATGTGACTTTTTAATTTCTTTATCTGATTTTGATTCAACTTTGGCAAGTGGAATCTATCAAACACTTGTCCATTTCCTTTAGAGTTTCTAATTTCATGTGTATAGGCTTTTGAAGTAAAAGTTGCTGATTGTTTGTATTTCCTCAGTGTCTGTTGTTATATCTTGCTTTTCATTTCTGATTTTGTTGATTTGGATAATGTCTTTCTGCCTTTTAGTTAGTTTCTCTACTAATTTGTCTATCTTGTTGATTTTCTCATAGAACTAGCTCTTGGTTTTGTTTATTTTTTGAATTATTCTCTTTGCTTCTAATTTATTGATTTCAGCCCTGAGTTTGATGATTTCCTCTTAGGTGTTTCTGCTTTTTTTTTTCTAGAGCTTCGAGATGTGTCCATAAGTTGCCTATATGAGATGTTTCTAATCTCTTTATGAAGGCACTTAGTGCTATGAGCTTGCTCTTAGCCCTACTTTCAATGTGCCCCATAGATTTGGGTATGTTGTACCTTCATTTTCTTTGAATTTTAGGGAATCTCTAATTTCTTTCTTTATTTCTTCCCTGACCCAGTTGTCATTGAGTAGAGAGTTGTCCAGTTTCCATGTACATGTAGGCTTTTTGTTATTTCTGTTGTTGTGGAAGTTCAGCTTTAGTCCATGGTATTCTCATAGGTTACAAGGCATTATTTCAATCTTCTTATATCTGTTGAGGCTTGCTATGTGACCTATTATATGATCAACTTTGGAGATGTTTTCGTGAGGTACTGAGAAGAAGGTAGAATCTTTTGTGTTTGGTTAAAAAGTTCTGTAGACATCTGTTATATCCATTTGATTCATGACATTGGTTAGTGTCATTATGCCTCAGTTTGTTTCTGTTTCATTGACCTATCCTTGAAAGCAGAATGTTGAATTCTCCTATTAGTGTGGGGGGGATCAAAGTATGATTTAAGCTTTATTACAGTTTCTTTTGCAAATGTGGGTGCCCTTGCATTTGGGGAATAGATGTTCAGAATTGGGATGTCATCTTGGTTAAATTTTCCTTTGATGAATATGAAGTGTCCTTCCTCATCTCTTTTAATTAATTTTGGTTGAAAGTATGTTTTATTAGCTATTAGAATGACTACACAAGTTTGTTTCTTGTGTCTGCTTGCTTGAAAGACCTTTTTCTAGTCTATTACCCTGAGGTAATATCTATCATTGTAGCTAGGCAGAACCCCTGGGCCCATATCTGGCCATCATAGTGTTCTTGTATGTTTCTAAGACCTTCTGGATCCTTCTATTTCCCCATTCTCCCATACTTCTCTCTCACCTAAAGTCACAATAGGATGTCCTCACCTCTATACCACTTTCCTGGTAGGTGAAGACTTTCATAGGACATGCCCCTTGGGCTATTGTCCAGTTACAAGTGAGTGTCGGGTCCCAGCCCACGGGAAAAATTGAATCAGGGTTCACCTTAAAGAGGGAGTGGGGATTGAAAGTAGGATACAGAGATGAGAGAAATAACGAATCAAGTCAGGAAATTTCTGATCAAGATTCACTTTATTGCCAACTAGCAGGAACATATATAGGGCAAGGTCAATAGGATCTGTTCTTATCCCACTCACCCTAGCCCCCAGGCAAGAATGCAATAGCCTAAATCGCTCCCTGTAGAACTTCCTAGTTCTCTGAGTAGTTCCTTGTAAGAACTTCCTAGATCCTCTGGGTGGTTCCAAGTTGAGACTTCTCTACTTCTTTCAAAAGTAAATAGTCCAAGGATAGCCTAGAACACAAGACCTTGTGGTAAGGTAAAGGTCAGCAACTCGAAGGTCACAGCATACAGCCTAAGCACAGGATTTCTGACATGGCAGAATTTGGCATGGGTTCCCACAAGTGAGTATATTCCATTTGAGTATTTCTGCTTCTGGGTTAACTCACTGATTATGATCATTTCTAGTTCCATCCATTTGTCCACAAATTTCGGGATTTCCTTGTTTTTAATAGCTGAGTAGTATTCCATGGTGTAAATGTATCAAAGTTTCTTTATGCATTCTTCTACTGAGGGACATTTAGGCTGTTTCCATGTTCTGGCTATTATGAATAAGACTGCTATGAACATGATTGACCAAACGTTCTTGTTGTGTCCTGGAGCATCTTCTGGGTATATTCCAAGGAGTGGAATAGCTGGTTCTTGAGGAAGCCTTAGTCCCAGTTTTCTGAAAAAGTGCCAGATATATTTCCAAAGTGCTTGTACTAGTTTGCATTCCCACCAGCAATGAAGGAGTGTTCCTCTTTGTCCACATCCTCGCCAGCATGTGGTGTCGCTAGAATTTTTGATCTTAGCCATTCTGATGGGTGTAAGATGGAATCTCAGAGTCATTTTGATTTGCACTTCCTTGATGACTAAGGACATTGAGCATTTCTTTAAGTGTTTCTTAGCTATTCAATATTTCTCTGTTGAGAATTCTGTTTTGTTCTGAGCCCCATTTCTCTATTGGGTTATTTGGTTTGGTGGTGTTTAATTTCTTGAGTTCTTTATAGATTTTGGATATTAGCCCTTTGTCAGATGTAGAGTTGGTGAAGATCTTTTCCCAGTCTGTAGGCTGTCAATTTGCTCTGTTGACAGTGTCTTCTGCCTTACAGAAGCTTCTCAGCCTCATTAGGTCCTGTTTATTAATGGTTGACCTTAAGGCCTGGGCTGTTGGTGTTCTGTTGAGGAAGTTGTCTTCTGTGCCAATGTGTTCCATGTTCTTCTCCACTTTTTTCTAACTGATTTAATGTGTCTGGTTTTATGTTGAGGTCTTTAATCCACTTGGACTTGAGTTTTATGCATGGTGACAAATATGGGTCCACTTGCATTTTTCTACATGTAGACATCCAGTTAGACAAGCCCATTTGTTGAAGATGCTATCCTATTTCCATTGAATAGATTTGGCTTCTTTGTCAAAAATCAAGTGACCATATGGGTGTGGATTCATTTCTGGGTCTTCGATTCAATTCCATTGATCCACCAGCCTATTGCTGTGCCAGTACCATGCAGTTTTAATTGCTATTGCTCTATAGTACAGCTTGAGATCAGGAATGGAGATTCTTCCAGATGATCTTTTATTGTATAGGATTGTTTTTGCTATTCTGGGTTTTTGTTTTTCCATATGAAGTTGAGAATTGATCTTTCAATGTCTTTAAAATTTTTTGTAGTTATTTTGATAGGGATTGCATTGAATCTGTAAATTGCTTTTGGTAAGATGGCCATTTTTAATGTTAATTATCCCAATCCACAAACACAGGAGGTCCTTCCATCTTCTGATGTCATTTTCAATCTCTTTCTTCAGAGATTTAAAGTTGTTTTTTTCAAACAAGTCGTTCACTTGCTTGGTTAGAGTTACTCCTAGATATTTTATATTGCTTGTGGCTATCATGAAGGGTATAGTTTTCCTAAT
Organism: Acomys minous; assembly: GCF_964271855.1. Lineage (NCBI taxonomy): Eukaryota > Metazoa > Chordata > Mammalia > Rodentia > Muridae > Acomys > Acomys minous. The sequence continues at coordinate 88,183,511 of NC_140484.1, forward strand.
TTCTTCTTCTTCATGTTTGTTATTTGCATATAGGAAAGTTACTGTGTTTCTTGAATACAGCAGAATGTTGGGTCTTGTTTATACATCCACTCTGTTAGTCTGTGTCTTTTTATTGCAGAGTTGAGATCATTGATGTTGAGAGAAATTAATAACCAGTGCCTGTTACATCCCTTGATTTTTATGTTGGCTGTAGTAGTGTGTTTGTGTGTTTGTCTGGATTTTGTTTTGTTTAAATTAACTTTTATATTTCCTGTGTTATTCTGGTTGTATTTAGCCACTTTGGGCTGGAGTTTCTATTAACTTCTGTAGAGATGGATTTATGGATAGGTACTGCTTGAATTTGTTTTTGTCATGGAATATCTTGCTTTCTCCATCTGTGGTTACTGTAAGTTTCAGGAGGTATAGTAGTCTGGACTGGCATCTGTGGTCTCTTAGGGTTTGCAAGACCTCTGCAAAGACCCTTTTGTCTTTTGTGGTCTCTGCTGAGAAGTCAGGTGTGATTCTGATAGCTTTGCCATTATATGTTACTTGGCCTTTTTCCCTTGACACTTTTAATATTTTTTCTTTGTTCCACACATTTTGTGTCTTAATTATTATGTTGTGGGAGGATTTTCTTTTTTGGGTTATTCTATTTGGTGTTCTGTGGCCTCTTGTATATTTATATGCATCTCTGTCTTTAAATTTGGAATATTTTCTTCTTTGATTTTGTTGAAGATATTTTCTGGGCCTTGGAGCCAGCCATCTTCTCTTTCCTCAATTTCTATTATTCTTAGGTTTCATCTTTTCATGGTGTTCTTGATTTCTTGGATGCTTTGTGTCAAGAATTTTTCAGACTTAACATTTTCTTTGATGATTTCATCAAATTCTTTATTGTATCTTTTACACCCAAAATTCTTTCATGCATCACTATTATTCTATTGGTGATGCTTACCTCTGCATTTCCCTTTTTCTTCTCTAAGTTATCTCCCAGCTTTCCTCTGTTTGTGCTTCTATCATTGTTTCCATTTTCATCTTCAAATCTTGGGTCTTTTTATTGATTTCCTTCACCTGATTGTTTGCATTTTCCTGAATTTCTTCCAGTGAATTTTTCATTTCCTTTCCATTGGCATCTGTCATGGCCTCTCTAAGGTTTTCATTCTGTTTGGCTACATCTTCCTGTATTTGTTTACAGATTTTACTTGCTTCTTCCATTATAATCTTCATTATGAAGGATTTGAGGTCATTTTTCTTGTGTTTTAATTGTGTTTGAGTTTCTAAGGTTGATTGTTTGGGGATAACTAGGTTATGGAGATGTCATATTATTTTGGCTTTTTCTTGTTTGTCTTTTGGGGCTGGCCTGTAGTCATCTTGCTGTTTCTGACATTGGATGGTAGTTTCTGGTGTCCTTCACTGGCCATTGAGAGCAGTTTGTAGGTGAGTGGCTATAAGATGAGACACCTCTCCTGTGGGGATCAGGGAACCTGTCAGGGACTGTAAATTGTGCCTCAGCTTGTGGCTAAGCTCAGTAGGAGCTGCACTTGCAGTGCTGCCATGCTGTGGTCTTTGAGCTGTTGACCCCTGCTGGGAGGACCCTCTGTGCTGCATATTATACTCTTTGAGTTGCTAATGTTTGTTTTGGTAAAGAAACAAAGGAGCTATTCTGGAGAATGCACTCTTTTCAGCCTGCCCAAGGGGCTGGGAGGGATGGAGTCTGTGCAGGTGCCAGTGTGTCTTTGCTATGTAAACCGCACTTCTTTGAAATAAAGGGAGCCTTGATCAGGATTTGCTTGTCTTGGCTCCATTTCCTTTATGTCTCTTCTCTTCCATCTGCACCCCCTTTTTCAGATTGATCTGTTCAATATCACCCACAGGACAGCACAGGAACCCTTCCCTGGATCAGGCAGGTGACCTGTGTTGAGGTCCAGGGGATTTTGCTCCACATCCTGGGCTCCCACTAGGCCAGCAGACACTGATGCTGGTGTTCTTTAGCCTAAGGTTCAGTCCAAGAGAGTGTAGGTAGGTACATCCCACTATCCTGCATTTGGGCTATGGACACCTTGCCCATGGCTAACTAGGCTCTGGGGCCTTAGTTCAATCCTCCTGGGAGTGCGAGTACTTAAAGCTAGCCTACAGGATTTGGCTGGGCTTTGGTGTGCATGCTTGTGCCCTCCCAGGCACAGAGCCTTGCTTTAGTTGACAGAAAGTGCAGGTACTACACATAGCCTGTGGCGTTTAACTGGGCTTTAGAGAATACAACCACAACTGCCTGGGCCCTGGGTCCCACTGTGGACTGGCGGGGTGATCTGAGGTCATCCCTATCCCAGGTCCACACTCTGGGCTCCACTCCGGGCCAGCAGACACTGTCACTGATGCTCTGTGTCTCGCTAGCCTGCATTTGACTGGGCTTTGGTGAGCTTGCCTGCACCCACTCAGGCCCTGGGGTTTTCTGTCGACTGATGAGGTGGTCTGAGGTCAGATCCACTCATTCTCCTGGGCTCTTCCCTGGGCCAGATGCTTGTACTTCATCATCCATAGTTCATCGGGTGGATGATGAACCCATCACCCGGATACAGAGTCTGAAATATAGAGCACAGATGTAGCTCACAGGGAGTTATGTGTCCAGACTCAGAACTGGGCAGCCGTCCTCGGTGGACCAGTTGGATGGCCTGAGGCCAGACTCATGTTCTCTACACCATGTGGACCCCTCACACCAAGCATTTTCCAGGTCTTGTGGTCTGTAGCTCTCAGCCTAATCCCTAGATTCAGTCCTGCCAATCAGACATTGTGTGTGGCCTGTGCCACCATCTTGGATCGAAGCTCTGATTTTATGAGACCACACACAGCTGGCCACATATGAGACCTTTGCTCAATATCCTATTATCAAATTATTTAATTACATTCAGAACTATATTGTGGTCATCCTAAGTGTTAATGTAGTTGATTGCAGGGATAAGCTTTATTTAACCTCCTATATAAGCAAAAGACAAGTAAATAGAAATAGACAATTTTGTCTATTTAGATGACTTTAGATAGATAGCTGGTTCTCAGATTCTTCAGAGATCTGCAGAATATGGCATTTAAGATGTTTTAAAAATAAAAGACTTTTCTAACAGTAAAACACATCAGCTTCTGACAGCACCTCCATTCTCCTCCAAAGTAGATGAGAATGAAATAACCTCTACCTGGAGCTTGATTCAAAGTAACAAAGCAGGCCACTGGGCTGTAAACTGCCCTTTCCCTCAGCTGCCAACAGGATGCTGTCCAAACTGTTCACAAGCAGAAAACTAGGAAATTGATTACCCTACTTTGCCTGGACAAACTGGGACAGAGATCCAGCCCCCCAGCACACAGTCTAGGCAGGGCTTTTCAAACATGCCTTTAAAAAATCCCAGCTGGCTCCAGAAAAAAACAGCTGATGATATGATGATGAAAGGCCAGTGTAAAAATACAATTAACAAAAACCAGGGCAATATCGATCTACCACAACCAAAAAACCAAACCAAACCAAACAAAACAAAAAGATATCCTAATACAGCTGAAATACAGGAAAATCTCTTAAATCTATGAAGATGTTAGAGTATTTTAAGGGGCAAAAATAAATCCCTCAAAGAAATACAGGAAAATACAATCAAACAAATAGAAGCCTTCAAAGACATAGAGGAAAATACAATAAAACAAGTGAAAGAAATGAGTAAAATGGTTCAAGATCTGAAAATGGAAATGGAATCAATGAAGAAAAGACAAACCAAAGAAATACTGGAGATAGAAAACATAGGGATAAAAAGGAGCTACACAAATAAGCATTGCCAACAGGATACAAGAGATGGAGGAGACAAGATAAAATTGAAAAAAAATTGATATGCCTGTCAAAGTAAACATTAAAATCTGAAAAATTCCTGACACTACACATCCAAAAATCAAGGCGACAGTGAAAAGACAGAACCTAAGGATAATAAGAATAGAAGGAAATGAAGACTTCCAACTCCAAGGACAACAAAATATTTTCAACAAAATCATAGAAGAAAAATCTCCCAACCTAACATTCTCTACAGTAGAGTGGAGAGTGGGATATGACTTTCTCACATACTTTGGTGCCTCACCTTTGACCATGTCCCCTGGAAGGGGAGACCTGGTGGCACTCAGAGGAAGGACAGCAGGTTACCAAGAAGAGACTTGATATCCTATGAGCATATACAGGGGGAGGTAATTCCCCTCAGGAACAGTCAAAGGGGAGGGGAATAAGGGTAAAATGGGAGGGAGGGAAGAATGGGAGGATAAAAGGGATAGGATAACCATTGAGATGTAACAAGAATAAATTAATAAAAAATTTAATAAAAAAAGGAAAAAATATAAATAAATAAATAAATAAATAAATAAATAAATAAATCTCCCAACCTAAAGGAAGGAATGCCTTTGAACATAAAAGTCTAGTAGATTAGACAAAAAATAAATTCTTCCTGTCATATAATAATAAAAAATTTAAATGTACAGAGCAAAGAATAAATATTAAAAGCTTCTAGGGTAAACAATCAAATAACATATAAAGGCAGACCAATCAGAATAATACCTCACTTCTCAACAGAGACTATGAAGGGCAGAAGGGCCTACACAGATGTCATGCAGACCCTTGAGAGCATAGATGTCAGCCCAGACTACTATACACAGCAAAACTTTCAATTGCCATAGATGGAGAAAATAAGATACTCCATGACAAAACCAAATTTGAACAACATCTATGCAGCCCTACTGAAGATACTAAAAGCAAAACTCCAACCAAAGGAGGCTAACTACACCCAGAAAGACACAGGAAACAAATAATCCCACATCAGCAAAATGAAAAAAATGGAAACACACACACACACACACACACACACACACACACACACACACACACACTACTGCTACCACCAACATCAAAATAATAGGAATTAACAATCACTGGACACTAATATCTGTCAACATCAATGGACCAAGTGCCACAATAAAAAGACACAGACTAGCAAAATGGATGCAAAAACAGGATCCATCAATCTTCTCCAAACAAGAATCACACCTCAGCAATACAGATAGAAAAAAGTATTCCAAGCCAATGGAATTGAATAGCAAGCTGGGGTAGTCATTATAGTATCAAATAAAATAAACTTTCAAAAAAATTAATCAAGAGAGATAGAGAAGGACACTTCATACTCCTGAAATGAAAAAAAAAAAAATCCACCAATATAACCTCTCAATTTGGAACATATATGCCCCAAATGCAAGGACACCCACATTCATAAAAGAAACATTACTAAAGCTTAATTTACACATTGAATATTACATACTAATAATGGGAGATATAAACACTATAGTCTCACCAATGGCCAGGTGATCTAGACAGAAACTAAACAGGGAAATAATGAAGTTAACAGATGCCATGACTCAAATGGACCTAACACATATCTACAGAACATTTTACCCAAGCACAAAAGAATATACATTTTTCTCACCACATTATGGAACCTTCTCCCAAATTTACCATATACTTGATCAGAAAGTAAGCCTCAAGAGATTCAAGAAAACTGAAATAACCCCATATATCTTATCACACCTCCGTGGATTAAAGCTAGATATCAACAACAGAAACAAGAAAAAACTTACAAACTAATAGAAACCTAACAACTCTTTACTCAATGACCACTGGGTCAGAAAAGAAATAAAGAAAGAAATTAAAGACTTCCTAGAATTCAGTGAAAATGAAGGCACAACATACCCAAACTCATGGGACACAGTGAAAGCAGTGCTAAGAGGAAAGCTCATAGCACTAAGAAACTTTGTAAAGAAATTGGAGATATCTCATACTAGCAACTTAACAGCATACCTGAAAGCACTAGAACAAATAAAAGCAAACACATCAAAGATGGGTAGATGGAAAGAAATAGTCAAACTCAGGGCTGAAATCAATAACTTAGAAACAAAGAGAACAATACAAAGAATCAATGAAAGTAAGAGATGGTTCTTTGATAAAATTAATAAGACAATCAAACCGCTATCCAAACTAACTAAAAGGCATAGAAACAGTATCCAAATTAACAAAATCCAAAATGAAAAAGGGGACATAACAACGGACAGTGAGGAAATTTAAAAATTGTTAGGTCTTACTTCAAAAGCCTGTATTCCACAAAATTAGAAAATCTAAAGGAAATGGACAATTTTCTTGATAGATTTCATCTACCAAAGTAAAATCAAGACAAGGTAAACAGTTTAACAAGTCCTATATCCTCTAAGGAAATAAAAGACATCAAAAGTCTCCCAATGGGTGTACGGGGGAAAGCCCAGAGTGGTTTAAGCCCAGAATTCTACCACACTTTCAAAAAAAGAGCTAATACCAATATTCCTAAAATTCTTCCACATTTTAGAAACTGAAGAAATATTACCAAACTCATTCAATGAATCCACAATCACATTGATAACTAAACCAAACAAAGGCTCAACAAAAAATAATAATTTCAGAACAATTTCACTCATGAACATTGACAAAAAATACTCAATCAAAAAATACTCAATAAAATACCTTCAAACACATCAAATACTTCATCAACCATGATCAAGTAGGCTTCATTCCAGGCATGCAGGAATGGTTCAACATATGAAAAACCATCAATGCAATCCACCCATATAAACTGAAAAAACTCATAATCATCTCTTTACATACTGAAAAAGGCTTTGACAAAATCCAGCACCCCTTTATGATAAAAAGTCTTGGAGAGATCAGAGACACAAGGACCATACCTAAACATAATGATGGCAATACACAGCAAGACAATGGTCAAAATCAAATTAAATGGAGATAAACACAAAACAACTCCACTAAATTCAGGGACAAGACAAGGCTGCCCACTCCTTCCATATCTCTTCAATATGGTACTTGAAGTTCTAGCCAGAGCAATAAGACAACTAAATGATACCAAGGTGACACACATCGAAAAGGAAGAAGTAAAGTATCCCTGTTAGCAAATGATATAATAGTATACATACGTGACACCCAAAATTCTACCGGATAACTCCTACAGCTGATAAACCCTTCAGCAAAGTGGCTGAATACAAAAATCAATTCCAAAAAATCAGTAGCCCTCCTGTATACAGATGATAAACAGGCTGAGAAAGGAATTAAGGACACAACACCCATCACAATAGCCACAAATAATATAAAGTATCATTGTGTAACTCTAACCAAGCAAGTGAAAGACCTTTATTACAAAAACTCTATGTCTCGGAAGAAAGATATACAAGAAAATATCAGAAGACAGAAAGATCTCCTGTGCCTTCAGTAGACTAATAGTAAAATTGGCCATCTTACCAAAAGCAGTCTAAAGATTCAATGTATATCCATTAAAATATCAAAATAATTCTTTACTACCTTGAAAAAAAACTTCTCAACTTCATATAGAAATAAACAGAATAGCTAAAGAAATTCTATGCAATAACAGAACTTCTGGAGTTATCTCCATCCCTGACTTCAAGTTATACTACAGAGCAATAGTAATAAAAAACTGCATGGTCTTGGCATAGAGACAGACTGGGTGATCAATGGAATTGGATGAAAAACTGAGACATAAACACACATACCTATGGACACTTGATTTTTAACAAAGAAGCCAAAAACCATAAAAAGGAATAAAAGAAAGCATCTTCAACAAATGGTGCTGGTCTAACTGGATGCCTATATGTAGAAAATGCAAATAGACTCACATACATCATCCTACACAAAACTTTAGTCGAAGTGGATCAAAGATTTCAATATAAAACCAGAAACACTAAATCTATTGGAAGAAAAAGTAGGAAGGAGCCTTGAACTCATTGGCACAGAAGACAACTTCCTGGAAAAAAAACACCAACAGCTCAGTCTCTAAGATCAACAATTAATAAATGGGCCCTCTTGAAACTGAAAAGCTTCTGTAGGGCAAAGGAATTATCAACAGAAGAAAATGACAGTCCACAGACTACGAAAAGATCTTCACCAACCCCTGACAAATGATAAAGGACTAATGTTCAATATATATTTGGTTTGGTGTGTGTGTGTGTGTGTGTGTGTGTGTGTGTGTGTACACTCAAGAAATTAAACACCACCAAGCCAAATTATTCAATTTAAAAAATGGGTTATAGATCTAAAATAGAATTCTCAATAGAGGAATCTTAAATGGCTAAGAAGAACTTAAAAAAATGCTTAACCATCAGGGAACTGCAAATCAAAATGATTCTAAGATTCTATTCTACACCTGTTAGAATGTCCAAGAACAAAAATCAAGTGACAGAATATGCTGGCAAGGATGTAGAAAAAGGGAAACACTCCTCCATTTCTGGTGGGAATGCAAACTTGTACAGCCACTTTGGAAATTAATCTTGCACTTTGTCAGAAACTCATCAATAGCTCTACCTCAAGACCCCCGCTTTACCACTCCTGAGTATATACCCAAGAAATTCCCTACCATACAATAAGGACATTTGTTCAACACTGTTCACAGTAGCTTTATTTATAATATCCAAAACCTGGAAACAGCCCAGATGGCCCTCAACAGAAGAATGGATAAGGAAACTGTGGTACATTTACACAATGGAACACTACTCAGCTATTAAAAACAAAGATATCATGAAATTTGCAGGCAAATTGATGGATCTGGAAAAGGTCATCCTGGGTGAGGTAATAGAGACTCAGAAAAATACACATGGTATGTACTCACTTATAAGTGGATATTGGACATATAGTACAGGATAAACACACTACAATTCCCAGACCCAAAGAAGCTATGTAACAAAGGAGGCCAATGGGGGGATGCTTGATTCTCACTCAGAAGGGGAAATAGAATAGATGGTGGAAGCAGTTAAAGAGAAGGAACGGGATAGGTGAGGTAGCATTGAGGGAAATGAGGGTGGGTATCAGATGTGGAAAGAGTGGAGGTGGGAGGACAGAGGGCTTGCAGAGAGAAAAGAAACCATGGGCAGAGGCATATCTGAGACAAACAGGAGACCTACAACAAGGTAGGCTTCAGGAAGGATATTGGGGTGACCTTAGCTGAGACCCCTTCTAGTGGCAGACTGGGAAACCGAAGAGGCTACCCTCTAACTAGATAGGACTCCTAGGAGAGGGAGGGGAACACCAATCCACCCACAAAAATGTTGACCCAAAATTTACTCTGCCTACAAGATGTGCAGGGATAAAGATAGAGCAGAGATTAAGAGAATGCCCAACAAATACCTGGTCCACACCTGAGACCCACACCGTTGGAGAAACCCAGCTCTTGAGACTATTAAGGGCATTCTGTTATGTTTGCAGATAAAGCCTTGCATGGCTATCCTCCGAGAGGCTCTACACAGCAGTGCACTGAAACAGAAGCTGAAACAGCCAAACATTGGGTGGAGCATAGGAAGCCTTGTGGAAGAGTTGGGTGAGGGATGGAAGGACCCAGAGGGGACAAGAGCCCCATACAAATACCAAGAATGCCAACTAACCAGGGACCTAGGAGGCTTGCAGAGACTGAAGCATGCACTAAGGACCATGCATGGTCTGGACATAGGCTCCCTACATATATGTACCCAATAAGCAGCTTGTTTTTCATGTGCATCCCCTAGAATAGGGAGTAGGGTCTGTCTGTGACATGGCCTCTCTTGCATGCTTTTTGATCAATGCCAGGACACTGTAAAAGAGGAAGAGCTCAGTCCCCATACAACTGGATTGCTGGTGTGGGTTAGAAGAGGAGGCTCCCCTTTAATGAGGGGGTGTGAGGGGGACAAGGGGAAGAAGGAGGGAGGGAGCAGAGAGGCTGGTAAAAGAGGAGGGAAGGGGCTATGATTGAGTCATAAAGTGAATAACTAAATAAATAATTTTTAAGCTAAACAAGAAAATTTGTTGAACTGTTTTCTTTGGTCTGTGCCTATTGTGCTCTCTTAATTGTGTTTCAGTTGAAACTATCACATACTGCAGCTTTAAAACTGAAATACTGCTTTGTAGAAAATGTTACTAAATATGCATAATTCAAGTAATAAATGCTGAGGGCTCCTCAGAATTATGTAAACTTTAGGCATGTTGGGTTTTGGGGGACCTAATCTAGAGGACTTCATTGGGAACTTGTCATGGGGGGATCATACAGTCAGAGAAACAGGGAATCATGGCAAAGAAAATAGAGGAAAGAGAAAAGACTTGACCATGGGATGCTAAGCAGGGCATGTGAAGAGAACCGCAGAGGACAGTCTCTCTCCACCTTCACGCCTGCATGGATGTTGATGGTTCTCAGGACACAGCTTGACTGCACTCTTCCAAGGCTGAAAATGAGAGACACGCTGAACATGAAGGTGAGGGCTCCAGTGGGTGAATAGAGGTTTAACAGACTTCTCTTGAGAATGTATATTTGTTTACAGACAATACAGGCGGTAAACCTCAAACCCCTACCCAGATCTAGCCAATGGACAGAACACTCTCCACAGTAGAGTGGAGAGTGAGATATTACTTTCTCACATACTCTGGTGCCTCACCTTTGACCATGTCCCCTGGAGGGAGAGACCTGGTGGCACTCAGAGGAAGGACAGCAGGTTACCAAGAAGAGACTTGATACCCTATGAACATATACAGGGGGAGGTAATCCCCCTCAGGTACAGTCATAGGGGAGGGGAATAAGGGGAAAATGGGAGGGAGGGAAGAATGGGAGGATACAAGGGATGGGATAACCATTGAGATGTAACAAGAATAAATTAATAAAGGAGAAAAAAGGAAGATGATCATTCCATACATTCTCTGTAACCTGCAGAAACTAATAGGGACTGTGGACTATAAATTGTGTCTACTTAACTCTTGTAAGACGGAGAAAATGTTGCTTTTTAAAAAGAATTTTTGTGAGATATAGCATTTGTTTAAGCACTATAAATTTCAATGACTAAGGAGATGTAACTCTTTTCTGCACTTTCCTTGTCTGATGAAGAAGGGATTTGTCCACAGTGTGAGCAGTCCTTGACCTAAAATACACTGTCGAAGAGTACCATGAAAAAGAGATAGTGAAGCCCTGCGGAACACAGTTCCAGAAATGCTGAGTCAATATTTGTATAACAAGTTCTGTATCACTCAGCTTTCACACACACACAAAAGATTATTTCTTTAACTGATTAAAGATCAGGTAGCAAACTGAACAATGTGGTGAAAATATCCAGATTGTTTAAAAAAAATGTCTCTCTCAAAACTGATTCTGTCTGATCAAAAGAAATCTCCGTTTCTGCTTTAGACAGTTTCCACATCTTCAGAATTTCCTGAAGGACTCCTCTCTCCACTTTCTTCCTCCTCGGGAGTGTCCTGCATGGCCCTCTGCAGAAGCAGCTTCAGAGACTTCCACTGGAACCTGCGGTGTCTAATGGACCCAACGAGGAAGTAAATGATAGGATTGGCACAGCTGTTAACACAGGACAGAAATAATGCATCGTAATAAAAACCATAAAATGAAGTAGACGTGTTTTCGACTAATTGGTGGAAAAACCAGTAGACCACAAAGGGAAGACAAAAGATCAGGAAGAATAGAACTGTGAGTGCAATGGTCACATACAGCCTGGTCACTGGAATCCGCTTTGAGCCACAGAAGATCTTGACAAGCAGCGTGAGGCTGAACCCACAGAGAACCACAATTAAAACAATTGACCATGCGCCTGTGATTAAATTAAATGTCTTACACCAATGCTCATTCAAACTACTAAACAGAAAGCCACATGCCTTCCCTTCCAGGAGACACAATAGCAGGGAGAGAGCCCAAAGGAAAACACAGGTGACAGCTGATGTGTGTCTTGGACGTTGGCAGCGATACCAGATGGGCCACATCACCGACAGACAGCGTTCAATACTAATGACACTGAGAATGCTCAGGCCAGAAAAATAAGGAAATTTTGGCAAAACATATAAAAACAAATCCATTTGGTAGGAAATAGGGTTCATATTGGTATTATCAGTGTCAAAAATGATATTTAAAAGGCAAAAAAAAAATTGAAAGCACAGGTAGAGAAAGTCGGCCACAGCCAGGTTGAGGATGTAAACAGAGAAGGCATTCCTCTGCATCTGGAAGCCCAGGATCCTCAGCACTATGCCATTTATGACCATCCCAACCAAGGAAATGACGAGGGAAAGCAAAATCATGGCTTGGAACTTGCTGCCATACTGAGAAATATCAAAGTCACTTTCATTCCGTGCTAAGAGGCCAGATGAGATGTTTAGGTCCTTGCTTGGGATATTTCCACTGGTGTTCCTGGAATAAAAAAAACAACAAGAAGAAAGGACATGAGCACATGCTGTGTACTCTGATTCTCTGGACTGCCCTGCTACAGGATAATGACTGACCAGGTCCATGCAGAGAAACAAGATTGTAGAAATTAAGTAATTTATCAAAACCCAGTCTTTCTGGAGCCTTAATTTAAATCAAGTTTGCATTTTGGGAGCTATCTATAAGCCATGTTCTGTGCTGATATGAGAGTACTTAACGGCCTCAGTATAGACACTCAGTGTCTCAGACTGTGTCAGAAGAAATAGAACTTGAGGCAAACTTTCCTTCTGTTCTAAGGCTGATTCTTCTCTGCTGCAGGAACTTGGAAGCCAGAAGCATTAACAGCAGATGCTCGGTCATGGTGGTGTAGGGAGACTATCAAATGGGAAACTATGGAAGTCATGAATGGCAGCCATGAAGGGGATGCCATGCCATAGTAAGACCAGTATGGAGAGGACCAGACCTATAGGGTAATGTGACTCAGTCTCCATTTCAGATTTGAAACTAGAAAGTAAGACAGCCTTTAAGGACATTAAGCACTTTTCCACTGTCTGTGGCTATATCACAAATGTACATCTCTATTGTGACACAGTGAATGAGAATTTTCACTGATTTATTATTATTCACAGATTATATATATATATATATATATATATATATATATATCACATATAAATTATATATAGCATACATTAATGATTAAACCCAACAGTAACTACAAATTTAGACTAAACATTTCTGCAAATATTTTACAGCAAGTTTAGCATCACAAAACATATTAAAAATGAAGAAAATTCATTTCTGATGGTTTTGCCAGAGGAAGTTCTAGTGCATTTGAAAGAACGGCTTGTACTGAAATGATGGACTTGTCATGTCCCAACCTAGCAATGTCCATCAAAAGGTTATATTGATGATATAGAAGAGTGACGACAGCATAGAATTTAGACATTGATTCTTAGATTACTTGAACTTCTAACACTCATCAGAAATAAAAAGAGAAAATTTAAAGAAAAATAAAAAGGAGAAAAAGAAGTGACAACTGCCTTAAAGAGAGGGCTTTGTAACACAGAAATATCTATAGGAAATGACAGAGTACAAAAGACATCATTCACCAGACATATTAGCTTACTTGTTGAATATCAGACTCTATAGGCTGGGCAGGAACTTTTCAATGTGCTCAAGGACAGTCTAAGCCACATAGTGAGATACAGAAAAGCCAGAGCTGAAGAAAAAAAGAAGCAATGAAAGAAGGACAAAGAAAAGGATGGAATAAAGGAAGGAAAATAGAAAAAAATCTCAATTTGGAAGATCCTAGGTATCTTTTGTGCAAAGGATGGGTCTGAGATGTGGACTAAAGGAAAGAAAACTAATTCCATGATGTTATATCATTAAGGATTTTCCTAAACCTACAAAAATATAGGGACATTCCAACTGTGGAGGAATGGCAAATGGGCATTAATATTTTTTTAAAAGGAACCAGTATATAACAAAATGTAGTGACAAGGGTCAGAAGTAGATGACACATAAAGAATGCTGATGTTAAAGGCTTCAGGAGCATGTGACAGTTTACTTTCAGTGTAAAACCTATCAGCAAAATAACAGAGTTCAGTGTAAAAATCTTAGGGCTGGAAGAGCAAAGGAAGATAATATTTCACATCCTGAAAGATGTGATTGCCAATCAAGTGCCACACCGATGATGATAGAAACCACTCTTCTTGTTTACACCCTCTTGGTCTACTCTAGCTATCTGGCTAGATACCCCATCATGATTACAGGTCTCTGATAAGAGACTCCCACCCCTGTTTTTTTGTTTGCTGCTTTTTTTTTTGGAGATTCCTCCAAAGTACGTAATCCATGACACACCTGTGCACTCCAAAATGGTGACCAAAATCTTATAACAAAAGACATAATCAATAACCAAACTTCAGTGCTCAGTTCCTATCACAAAATTATAAACTTGAAAAATAAAAACAATATGTCTCCCATAAAGATCATGAATCCTATAGTATATGTTCCCAGTGAGTATAAGACACGGGATTCAAAAGAACAACTACAAGCATGTTCAGGAGTTCAAGGAATTCAAGAAGAATTTAAATAAACACCTGAATGAACTTAAATAAGACAGCAAAAAATCTGATTAAAGTAAACACAACACAATTGGCCATCTATACGTTCAGCAGAAGATTGTCTAGAAAAATAAAGATCTCAAAGAATAAAACATCGAGAAAAAAATCAACTCAACAAAGGAAAGAATCATATGTTTGAACAGAAACCTCACCCAAAAAAAGAAAAATGAATAACTGCTAACATTTTGAAAAGTGTCCATCAGGAAAATGCAAATTAAAATTGCCTAGAGATTCTATCTTATCCCAGGTAGAATGATTATCAGCAAGAATCCAATGAACAAGAAATGATAAAGATGATATAGGGGGAAAGAACACTAATTAACTGTTGTTGATAATAATACAACCACTATAGAAACTGGTACTGGGATAGCTAAAAAAAATCAACATAGAACTGTTATATAGCACCTATACTGGCTAGTTTTATGTCAAATTGACATAAGCTGTAATCACCAAAAAGAAGGGAGCCTCCCAGTGGCACTCAGAGGAAGGATAGCAGACTACCAAGAAGAGACTTGATACCCTAGGACCATATTCAGGGGGAGTAGATCCTCCTCAGCCACAGACATAGTGGAGGGGAATAGGGTGAAAACGAGAGGGAAGGAGGAATGGGAGGATACACGGGATGGGATAACAATTGAGATGTAATATGAATGAATTAATTAAAAAATTATGATGCAAAAAAAGAAGGGAGCCTCAACTGAGAAAAATGCTTCCATAAGATTGGACTTAGACAAGTCTATAGAGCATTTTCTTAGTTATTGATTGATAGGGAAGGGCCTGGCCCATTATTAGTGGTGCCATCACTGAGCTGGTAGTCCTAGGTTCTATCAGAAAGCAGGTTTAACAAGCCATAAGGAGCAAGCTAGGAAGCAGCACTCCTCTGTGGCCTCTGAATGAGCTCCTATCCCCAACTTCCTACCCTGATTGACTTCTTGACTTTCTTTGATGGTGAACTGTGACGTGGAAGCCTAAGCCAAATAAATCCTTTCCTCTCCTAAGTAGCTGTGGTCATAGTATTTCATCACAGCAATAGTAACCCTAACTAAGTAGTACCTGACTATAACATACCTTGGCATGTATCCTAAATACTTTATATACCAATAAAAATCATTCAGTATCTATGTTTATTGTTTTTCTATTCACAATAACCAGGATAGGTAATAAACCTAGATGTCAATCAGCCAATGGATGGAAAATGAAATATTGTACAAGTATATAATGGGTCTTTACTCAGCTGTAAAGATATTTTATATTGTGAAAGTTTCATGTAAATGGTTGTAACTAAAAAAAAAATTAAGAGAGAATCCCCAGGAACAACAAAAATACGAATAGTTTAAATTACCTAATTGGTATACAGAATATGTTTTATAAAATAAAACTAAAAACAATAATCTCAAAAAAGAACTAGTAGAGATGGAGACTGACAGAGATGGGAAGAATAGCTGAGAGAGCTGGGAGAGTAATCAGAATATATTGTGGCATAAATGAAAGTATCAAATAACAAAAGTAATCAAAATTGAATGCCTGGGACAGGGCTCAGGTACCCTGAAATCACAGTAACAACCAGCTCTGGGTGCAGATGACTTCTGCTTTATGGCAATTGATAAAACTCTTCACTCCGTGTTCTTTTTTTTTTTTTCCGCTTGGAGATGGGTTAAATATCTCACATAACTTTCCCTAAATATGCACATTATTAATAAATTATAGTTAATTTAGTTCCTCACAGTCACTCAATTTTGTACAATCTATTGCCTACTGAGACAGAAATACACAAAGTCAAGTAATCATTCATTTATAGGTACAGGTGACTGATGGACTGACAGAGCTGTGCTTTTAGAGTAAATCTTGTACTCATTTGCTTGCCAAGCCAAGAAGAGTGGAAGAACCTCACAAAAACAGCATGTTTGAGTAATTGAGATAGAAAAAGAACAGAAGAATGTACAAGAAGACACTGCCTCGGTTGCCTTGGTTGCCCTGGTTCGCTGGCTTCCAGCAGCCCTGGATGCCAGCCCACAATGGTGGCACGAAGGACTTTCATGACTCCTGTTTCTGTAGAAACACATGCTGCTCCTTGGATTTTCCATGGTCACAGACTAAGAAAATTATATTATAGGTGTGGGAAGAATGTCTCAAAAAGCTTCTTACCTTTTCTCCATTCTTCTTAAGGAAAGTGGTAAGCTGGTCTGTGGCAAACAGAAGAGGAGTCACCTGAGTCAGTTGTCAATGTGAAATATGTCATAGCATAGAGACTACAAAGAAACAGGTACTCGAGGAGAGATAATCAAAACAGTAAGGAAGACCAGTGCTTTCCTGTGCTTGGATCTGCACTGAGAGTCACACCTTTGAGTCATGCTCTTCATGAGACTATTCTTAACATTTGGCCTGGCTCCTATCTCTCAATCTCTGGTCATACCAACTCCTCTTGCCTGGCAGTTCTTGCATCTATCAGGTGAGAAACGCCAAGAATGTGATTCAGTTTTGTAACATTATCTGGAAATTAGACCTAACTTTATGTTTGCAAAGCTAGACAGTGATACAATAAACATAAAAATAATGATCAAATCTGATGAATTTGGAGAACACTGACTTGAAAATATGTCCGGTAGGAGTCTCAGGTTTGAAACACCAGATTTATAGATCCTGGGTCTTCCACTATCATTCTCTACCTTATATCTTGGATCAAGGAATTCCAGTTGAAACCAGAACTTACTTGTTGGGCTATTCTCCTTAATTCTCTTTCACCAGGGTCTCTCAAGTGCTGAGATTATATTTAGGCTACCAACATGTATCAGTGTGGATAATAGGAGTTAAACTCAGTCCGTCATGGTGGCATGGCAAGTGATTCATTCACTGAGCCATTTCCCGTGTCTAGTTAGGACCATTTTTATGAAGAAGGAAATCTGACTTCATCATCTTTATATAAATGATTTTTCAAGAGATGGGATTATTCACTGAGTTTGTAAGTTTGTATTAGGTTGGTTGGTTAAATGGTTGGATGGTTGGGTGGCTGATTAGTAAGCTGGTTAATAGGTTGATTGGGTTGTTGGTTGGTTAGTTGATTTGTTGGGTGCTTGGTTGTGTGATTGTTTAGTTGGTTGAGTCATTGGCTCATTGATTGGTAGGTTTGTTGGTTCGTTGATTGGTTGGCAGTTGGTTGGTTGGGTTTGTTCACTGGCTGAGTAGCTGGTTGTTTTGATAACTAAGAAACAGTAGGATACCACTTAAAGAATGGCTGTTGCAATATTCAGCTTTACATTCCGTAGGGTAACATGATTAGCTTCTCATCCTACAATACTATGCATGCTAAATGGGAATTTAAATTCAACTACTATATTTATTGTCTAAAATATTTTAAATTATTTCTATTCCCATATGATATTTTTTTAATTTTTTTCTTTTTTTTCTCCTTTATTAATTTATTCTTGTTACATCTCAATGGTTATCCCATCCCTTGTATCCTCCCATTCTTCCCTCCCTCCCATTTTCCCCTTATTCCCCTCCCCTATGACTGTTCCTGAGGGGGATTACCTCCCCCTGTATATGTTCATAGGGTATCAAGTCTCTTCTTGGTAACCTGCTGTCCTTCCTCTGAGTGCCACCAGGTCTCCCCCTCCAGGGGACATGGTCAAAGGTGAGGCACCAGAGTATGTGAGAAAGTAATATCCCACTCTCCACTCTACTGTGGAGAATGTTCTGACCATTGGCTAGATCTGGGTAGGGGTTTAAGGTTTACCGCCTGTATTGTCCTTGGCTGGTGCCTTAGTTTGAGTGGAACCCCTGAGCCCAAATCTGCCTATCATAATGTTCTACTTGTAGGCTTCTAGGACCCTCTGGATCCTTCTACTTTGCCATTCTCCCATGCTTCTCTCATCTAGAGTCCCACTAGAGTGTCCTCTCCTCTGTCTCAGTTTCCTGGTAAGTGAAGGCTTTGGTGGGACATGCCCCTTGGGCTAATATGCAGATATAAGTGAGGATGTGGGAAGAGAGGAACACTCCTTCATTGCTGGTGGGAATGCAAACTAGTACAGCCACTTTGGAAATCTATCTGGTGCTATCTCAGAAAAATGGGAATAGGGCTTCCTCAAGACCCAGCTATTCCCACTCCTTAGAATATACCCAGAAGATGCTCCAGCACACAACAAGAAAATTTGCTCAACCATGTTCATAGCAGCCTTATTCATAATAGCCAGAACATGGAAACAGCCTAAGTGTCCCTCAATAGAAGAATGGATAAAGAAACTGTGGTACATATACACTATGGAATACTACTCAGCTATTAAAAACAAGGAATTCCAGAAATTTGTGGATAAATGGATTGAGCTAGAAATGATCATAATGAGTGAGTTAACCCAGAAGCAGAAAGACTCAAATGGTATATTCCCATTTGATATTTTAGTAGATTTCTTTTACAAAAAGCTTCTCTTTGATCTTGGTCCTCTCAAAGATGTGTGAACTTTGTAATGCCTTTGGTGGCAGTATAATAGTTTCCTGATTTTGTTAAAGGTATATGAAAGAAAATTTGAGTGCGTGTTATAGATTATGGAAAACTGTGAATTGGTGAGACATGTAACATCATATCAGTACTTGAAAGTAATCTCACTTAACCTGCGAAGGAGGATGGGGGGAAGGTTTCTGGAGTTGGGACATGCTCTGACCCACTTTTACTCCAGAACAGCTCCTTGTGGTCCCAGGACTCCCTGGCCCCACAACCCCTGAGGATGCTATACTTCATAACTCTGAGATGGCAATAGAGACAGGAAGACCTTCATATAGATTGTGTAGTGCAAAAGTCTATTTCCACTTGCAGGATATAGGAGTAGTCATGAAATACAGGATAAACAAATGAATAATTAAAGAAAGGAAAGAAGCAAAGACAGGAAGAAAAAGTGAAGGGAAGAAGTAACAGAAAGCATTATTGTAACTGAAAATTTTAGTCAATATTACAAATATTTTTGTTAATAAATTTAATACTTTGACAAGTTCATACACATTTAAAATGCCTCCATTACTCTTTTCACCCACCCTCTCACCTTCTCCTCACCCACTGTCAGCCTCAGTTATTTATTACATCTCTCTCTCTCTCTCTCTCTCTCTCTCTCTCTCTCTCTCTCTCTCTCTCTCTCTGTGTGTGTGTGTGTGTGTGTGTGTGTGTGTGTCTGTCTGTCTGTCTGTCTGTCTGTCTGTCTCTGTCTCTCTCTCTCTGTCTCTCTCTGTCTCTGTCTGTCTGTCTGTCTGTCTGTCTGTCTGTCTGTCTGTCTCTCTCTCTCTCTCTCTCTCTCTCTCTCTCTCTCTCTCTCTCTTTGTGTGTGTGTATTTGTGTTTGTGTGTGTGTGTGTGTTTGTCCCAGAGTTAAATTAGGGTCATCTATATGAAAATGGCTTTGGAACTATTCATCACTGCCTGGTGGGATACAATGTTTCCCTCTTCTTCCAGAAACTATTATCTGCCAATCTTTCAGGAGCAAGTAGTAGGGCCCTCTGATCCCCTTCTCTATCCATAGCTGACTGTCTCATGGGCCCAACTTGTGTAGGCCCAGTGCCAATAGACAAAACAGCTGTGAGTTCATGATTGCCTTGACCATGTCATGCTTAGAAGAAGGCATTTCACAACTCTTATCTCTATCTTCTGCTCTTAAATTATATCAGCCCCCTCTTTGATAATATTTCATGAGCATTAAGGGTGATGGTATGAATGCCTCATTTAGGGCTGAGCCTTGCAACATCCTTTATTCTGAATACCTTGCGCAGCCTAATATCTCTGAATTCTCCTGCAGTCATTGCAAAAAGTAGCCTTTGTCCATGTTTGTAAATATAAATATTTGAAGATGTTTTGAAGTTACATCAAAAGAGGTAAGAAACGGTAGTAGGTTCTTACCTAGGCATTAAGACTTCATCAATAATAGGCTCTTGATTGAATTTACAGTACTGTGCTTGGATTTGTTCTTGTGGCACAGGCCTCAGATCCAACCAGGGAGCACTTAGTTACTCTCATGACAATCACGCCACTATTGCATCAGCAGGCACATCTTGCCTGGCAGTTTGGAGAATGTTATTCATAGAGTTTATGGCATGCTAAGAAATCACACTTCATGATTCTATCAGTGGAACATTCTAGTTTGATGTGAAGAGTTCCTTGTGCTCACCAATATGGCTACTATCATTCATGAGCATGTGTCTCAAACAAGGAATAGACAGTGCTACTGGGAATCTAAGGTACCCTTTTATGAATATGTTTTTTGTTTTTGTTTTTGCTTTTATTTCAAGGCAGCATTTCTCTGTGTAAACTTGGCTCTCATGGATTCACTTTGTAGACCAGGCTGGCCTTGAACTCACAGAGATCTGCCTGCCTCTGCCTCCCAAGTGCTAGAATTAAAGGCATGTGCCAACACTGCCAGGTGTTTTATGAATATGTACAATGTTGAACTGTATTTCTGACTGTTTATTAGATTAAAGCAAATGTGAGGAAGGCAACGCAGCTGATCAGGGAAGGTGAGGCAAGATAATGTTGGGGATAGTTATTAAGTGATTTTTTACTCTATGGCCTCATTTTAAAAAAATAACCCATTCCTTTCCCCAGGTGAACAGAATAGGAATTTGCTCCCAATTTAGATATTATAGAATGCATTAAACACATAAGTGGAAACAGAAAATGGACAAAGTATGCTGAGCAAGATTGTGGGTGATAAGATAGATACCCATGTTTCACCTTGGGAAAGAATAATGAGTCATTTTAAGTGTGTATATTAGAAGCTGACTGAGTTTTTTAAAGCCTATTGAGGTAACTGTTGTTAATATTTTCATTTTACTGGTGAGGAGAAGGAAACACAGAGGGGTTGAAGACATGTTCCAAGAATATAAATTTGGGCTATGTCAGAGTCCTTGTTTTTTTTATTATTTCTGCAGGTTTCATGGCCAGCTGTACATGGAGGAAAGGACACCAAGAACATATGACTAAGTCAAATCCAGAAAGGACCATCACACACGCGGCATTTCAGCAAAATTCTGAAATCAAGGGAAATGAAGCACTCAAATAAGAAATGGGAATTCAAATAGTGCAAACTGATATAGACAGCTGAATGTATGAGCTCTTTCTTGCTCCAGAAAAGACAACAGTTAATCACCCACAGCTGAGGACTCACCTGGCCAGCAGACTCTAAATAGAAAGAAATTGAATTCTCTAATAGAGATGAGTGTCAGCACTTGGCTGAAGCATCTGGCACACGCTTCTCAAGTTCTGCATTGTAGCTAGTTAATGAGTTGCAGGAAAACCACAAGGTCTCTTATCCTCTCTCAGGCCAACAGTATCTTTTTATTCCTTTGCAGCAAACACACTGTGCTGCTCTATTTATGAATGTGGTTTTTTCCTTGGTCATTCATCACACGCAAAACCCTATAAAGTCAAGACTTGCCTTGTGTCTGTGGTTTCTATCTCCAGCCTCCAGCACATGCACATCAGATAATCTGAGGCTCAGCATACAGTGATCTTTCTGACATCACAAGGTCCAGAGTGGGTGAAATAACAGCATGAGTCATGTGGATCATGTTCTAATTTATCCTTTGCACAGCTATAAGAAATGATACCTGTGTGGTGTTCCTGGAAAAAAAACCCCTTCATATGCATGTAGAATGTGACTATCAAGTAGAAGCTTATAGACACTTGCAATTTCCTCTCATCTGTCTTCCTCTGCAACATAGTGAGCGAATCTTAGAGTTTAAGCTCTAAAATATTATGGCAATTCTCACCCTCTTTTGATACTACATGACAGTGTGTGACTTTATGCTAACAAGTAGAAAGTGGATTGGGTTTTTTGCAAATATCCTGAAGTCCTGATGAATGTAGGGGAATTGATCCAAAGTGCTGATGCGTTTTGGAGACAGATAGGACCCAGATGTTCAGAGAAGTCCTCCCCAGGTACATCAAGACCTAACAAATCTCCATTCCATTTACTATTCCTTTGTATAGAATCAAACCCCATAATTTTTAAAAACACAAATACTAGTGTCCTCCCATTATTCACTGCCTTCTGTTCTCATGGCAGCTATGGTGGCAGTAAGCTGGTGGCAGTAAGATACTTCCAATGAAATGACACTGCATAAGATGTAATCAAACCCATAAAGGTAATAAGAATACCCAGTTTTTCACCCTGAGATAAAGTTCTTAGAGATACAAAATGTGTAGATATTGCAAGAAGACATAAAGACACACATTTTCCATTACTTTTGTTCATTTCACTTAACGAGAGAAAAGACCATTTACACAAATTAAGTAAGCTTGATTTCCTTTTAGACAGGGATAGCTCCCTAAGGCAGGGTTTCAAAAATAGCATCAAACATAAGAAAAGGTAGGTTTATATAACATAAGAAAAGGTAGGTTTATATAACACAAGAGTAGGCAGTTTTCAGGGTTTGGGAGATTTCTAGAGGAACTGAGGTTATGTCGAACCTTGGCTGAACATTTCAAAATCATTTGTCAGAATATCTTCTCTTCTCATACTCATTTAAAGTGTGAGTCAAACTCCATAGGGTGTGGAGCATTGTCAAACTTGAGAAACAGGTTAAAACCAAGCCAAGCTTCAATTTTTCAGCAAACACACATGAATTTAATCTGATCCTATAACAAAATGGCATCCATCCTTAAGCTGGATTCAAGCTGGTCCATCAGTATCTTATTTGTCTTCTTCGTGTTTTTCTTTATCCTGTGGGAAAACATCAACATGTCTCATCAGTGTGTTAATGCTGATTTCTCACTGAACATAGGTAAAGCCATATACTTACAGTAGTCAATAGGACATTAGCATGACGGTATGTCTATTATTTTCTTTGTATTCATTTTTCATTTTTTTCACTTTACATCCTGATTATAGCCCCCTCCCTCATCACCTCTAGATCTGACTCTGCCTCCCTCATCTCACTCCCTCCCCTAGTCCTCAGAATTGGGAGCCCTCCTCCCCTCTCATCTGACCTCAACCTATCAAGTCTCATCTGAACTGTCTGTATCCTCTTCCCCTATGGCTTAGCAAGGCCACACCACCAAGGGGAAGTGGTCAATGAATGAGCACCAGAGTCCATGTCAGAGGCAGCCCCTACTCCCCACATTATGGGACGAGAGGGTCTAGGTCCTCACCATACATGGTCCTTGGTTGATGCATCAGTCCCTGAAGCATGCCATGGATTTGTTAGCCCCATTGGTCTCCTTGAGGAGCTCCTGTCCCTTCCATGTCCTGCAGTCCCCCAACTCTTCCATAAGACATCCTATGCTCCACCTCCAGTTTGGCTTCGATCCCCTGCTGGATTGAGTCTTTCAGAGGACCTCTATGATAGGCCCCCATCCAGCTTATCTTCAACTGCTTCTGGTGTCTATTCTATTTGCCCTTCTGAATGAGAACATTCTTCCTAGGGTCTCCTCTCTCTCTCTCTCTCTCTCTCTCTCTCTCTCTCTCTCTCTCTCTCTCTCTCTCTCTCAGTTTTTTTGATACAGGGTTTCTTTGTGTACCATTGGCTATCATGGACTCTCTTTGTAGACCAGACTGGCCTCGAACTCAGAGATCTGCCTGCCTCTGCCTCCCAAGTACTGGGATTAAAGGCATGTGCCACCACACCTGGCTGTTATTTCCTTTCTTTATGTATGTGTATTATAGTGTGGTTTCCTGTATTATGTGGCTAATATCAGAATATAAATGAATATATATCATGCTTGTATTTCTGAGTCTTGAGTTACCTCACTCAGGATGATTGTTTATAGTTCCATTCATTTACCTGCAAATTTCAAGATTTCTTTATTTTCAATAGCTGAGTATTATTCCATTGTGTAAATGTTTCAGTTTCTTTATCCATTCTTCAGTTGAGGGACATATGTTTGTTTCCAAGTTCTAGAGATTACTAAAGAAGCTGCTATGAACATAGTTGAGCAAATGTCCTTGTTGGATGGTGGAGCATCTTTCAAGTATATTCCCAGAAGTGGTATGGCTGGGTCTTGAGGTAGCACTGCTCCCAATTTTCTGAGAAAGCACCAGATTGATTTCCAAAAAGGTTGTACAAATTTTCACTCCTACCAACAATAAAGGAGTGTTCCCTTTCCTCCACATCCTATCAACATGTGTTGTCACTTGAGTTTTTCTCTTAGCCATTCTGATAGGTATAAGATGGAATCTGAGAGTTGTTTTGATTTTCATTTCCCTGATTTTCCAAGCCATTAAATAGTCCTGTGTTGAGAATTCTCTGTTTAACACTGTGCCCCATTTTTAATTGGATTGTTTGGTTTGATGTGTTTACTTTCTTGAAAACTTTATATATTTTGGATATTAGGCCTTTGTCAGATGTAGGGTTGGTGAAGATATTTTCCCAGACTGTAGGCTGTCATTTTCTTCTATTGACAGTGTCCTTTGCCTTACAGAAGCTTCTCAGTTTCATGAGGTCCCATGTATTAATTGTTGATCTTAGAGACTAAGATGTTGGCATTCTGTTCAGGAAGTTGTCTCCTGTGCCAATAAGCTCAAGGCTTTCCCCCACTTTTTTTCTAACAGATTTAGTGTGTCTGGATCCTTAATCCATTTGGACTTTAGTTTTGTGCAAGGTGATAAATAAGGGTCTATTTGCATTTTTCTACAAGCAGACATCCACTTAGACCAGCACCATTTGTTGAAGATGCTATCTTTTTTTCCATGGTATGGACTTGGCTTCTTTGTCAAATATCAAGTGTTTGTAGGTACGTGGGTTTATTTCTGGGTCTTTGATTCAATTCCACTGATCAACCATCCTATTTCTATGCCAATACCATGTGGATTTACTACTGTTGCTATACAGTCTGCTTGAGTTCAGGGCCAGAGATCTTCCAGAAGATCTTTTATTGTATAGGATTGTCTTAGCTATTCAAGGCTTTTTGTTTTTCCATATGAAGTTGAGGATTGATCTTTCAACATTTACAAAGAATTTTGTGTGTGTTTTGATGGGAATTGTATTAAATATGTAGATTGCTTTTGGTAAGATGGCCATTTTTATGTTAATCCTAGCAATTCATGAGCATGGGAGATCTTTCTATCTGGTTGTCTCTGGTGTTAACAGGCCTGGAAGTTCCTTGATGAGGTCACTGTCTGTGTCCCAAGTGGGCCAGGCAGATCATGAGCGGGCAAAAAAAAAAAAAATCCAAGCTGAATGCTATTTGCTAGGGCTCCCCAGAGGCCTCCTGAGGATCACAGGCAATGAATGGGTGATGGACCCTGCACCCAGCTCAGCTCTTCTGAGTTCGCTGTGTGTGTGCCAGTTGGGTCAAGCAGGAGAGGAGCAGGCTGAGAGAGCTCCATGCTGAAAACTACTTGGCTGCCTTTCAGGCCTCCTTGGTATGATGGATAATGTGAATTGTGGCCCACACCCAACTCACCTCTGCTGGTTCACTTTCTGTGACCCAGATAGACCAGGCCACTAAGCAGTGGCAGAGAGAGATCCAAGCCCAGAGCTGTTCAGATGTCTTACAAATCAACTCAGGATAGCAGCTAATGTGGGTTGTGGCCCACGCCCAACCCAGCTCTACCTGTCTAAACTAGACTTTCAACAACAAATTAAAAGGAGAAAAACTTAAAGCAATTCCACTGGAATCAGGGACCAGACAAAGCTTCCAATCTTTTAAAATTAATTTTTTTTAAAGAAATTTTTAAAAAATCAGTATACAATACTGTATACAAATGACAAATGGGCTGAGAATCAGGGGAACCACACCCTTCACAAACAGCAACAAATAATATCAGGTCTCTTGGTATGCTTCTAACCAAGCAACTGAAAGACCTGTGCGACAAGAACTTCAAGCCGCTGAAGAAAAAACTTGAAAATGATATCAGAAGATGGAAAGATAGTCAACCTGTTCTGTTACCTTCAGGTCCTGCGTGGAGCTCCAAGGCTGCAGCTTTCGATAGTTGTCCTCCACACTGAGGTGGGCTTTTTGAGGTGCAGCTGTCCCTGAGTCATCCGGGCTCCTGTAAGTAACCCCTCAGCCACCCATCACTAATAATCCCTTCACTCATAGTTCTATAAAACATGCCAGTAAACTCATTGGTTCACCAAGCAGAACTTTGGTAGAACTGGTACTTTGTTCCCCACGGGTTTCATAGGTAAGTAGATGTTTATTCACATTGCCCCAGAAAAGTCACACAGCCACTTGGTGGTCAAACATGGCCAACAGAATCAAAGATAAGTTTGAGAGGATGCTGTGTGGACCACCCCCACTGCACCCCCACCCCCATCACCCCCACCCCCCCGCCCTGCAATGAAGATACCTAAATGCACCTGGCGTTCTGAAATGCACATGAACTTCTAGGGTCATGAGCATAGTCATGTTTGAGTGTGGAATACACTTTATAGATTTTAATGCTTTAAATGCTTCCTCACAATATCCTGGAGCTACCTGGGGAGACATTACAAACTTCAGAAGGGTGACTATACTAAAGAAGTAAGCCAGTGGGAGTGATGTCTTGTCCCTTCCTGTCAACTCTGTGTCCTGTCTTCCATCTTCTGCTATGTGCTCTGATTTCCATTATATTGTGCTCAGGTGCATGGTACCAAACAAGCATGGACCGAACTCTCAAAGCATAATATAAGTAAACTGTTCCTGTCTGGTTATTCTGTAAAATATTTGATCACAGTGTTTAAAAACTTACCCCAGCACATTTACCACTCAGCGTGTGCTAGAGTACCTTTGCATTGCAATCAGCTGCAGTCGTTGTTGTTAATACGCTCTCTAGGACACAGTTGATTTCCTTCACTGTTGTTTTCTTTAATGTTTTGGCAAGTATTTTTTTAAGATACTAGCATATAATTCTGCAAGGGACTCATGTGTGTTCCTCTGTAAGTGTTAAATGGACCTCAGCGGCTAGCTGTCTGATTCTATATGTAACTAGCCAGTAAGCTGTGTAGTTCAAATTTTTTTTTCTTACACTGATATTTGTATTCTGAACACTGTATCACAGTTTTTCTCAATATTTCATTTCATGTATAATTGTGTGTGTGTGTGTGTGTGTGTGTGTGTGTGTTTGTGTGTTCTGTGTCTGTATATATCTGTGTCTGTTTGGTGGTAGAACATGTACTTATGAAGTCCAGACACATTGGCTCCCTCTAGCTATGGTGACAGGTGGTTGTGAGGCGCCTTTTGTGGATTCTGGAACCCAACTCAGTCCTCTGAAAGAGCAGTGTGTGGTTTTAACTGCTGAGTCAAATCTGCATTCCCCATCATTTTCGTGTCTTTGAGAATGTCTTTTGGTTAAGGGTGACGTGTACATCTCCAGGTACATCCATTTCTATTAAGCTACTAATCTTTTTCCTTCTATATTCTTATAACAATCTTTAATACTCTCTTTTTATTTCCACAATATTAGTGCTAAAGTCTTTTTCACAAATGTTATTAATTATCTGACTCTTGTATCTCTCTCTCTATGTTGGCATGAATGGTGGTCTTTCAGTTTAGTTTCTGCTTTCTATGAAGCAGGCCTTTGTTTTGTTCATCGTTATCCTGTTTGAATCTTTACTTCATGTATGTCTTCTCTGGTCTTTATCACTTATTGCCTTCTACAAATTTTGATTTGGGTTCTCTTTCTGATTTTCTAACTCCTTAACTTGTCTGGATAGTTTTTCGTTATTTACATACTTGTGTGGGTGAGAGGATGCCTCACACATCAAAGGTGCACCTGCAGATGTCAGAGAATAATTTGGGGAGTCAGTTCTGTCCTTGCACTGTGTGAGTCTCAGAAATGGAACTCAGGTGCTCAAAGTCTGGATCAAGAGATACCACTGAGTTCTGTTGATGCTGAAGACATGTTCATGGGTTTGGGATCATTTTGGGGATACAGACAACCAGTGCCCACATCCACAATGAAAAATAAATCTCCCTGACCAGAAACCATCAACTGCCAAGAGTGCCTCAGGTAGAGTTGGTTCCTTTGGAGATCAACTTAGCTTCATAATGAAATGCTTTTAAGTGTTTTCAGTGCCATACATTAGTACTGACACACCAGGCAAGGACATTGCAAGCAGAGAACCTCGACCCCCTATTTAGATAGAGCTGATGGACAGCTCATTATCCACATGGGAGAAAGGGCAGCGGGAGAGGTGACTGCCTCTGACTTGAACTCTGGTGCCACCAATTTGATCCCTACCCCTTGGCAGGGCTGCCTTGCTGGCACACAGAGGAAGGGGATGCGAGCTATCCTGATGAGATCTGGTAAGCTGAGGTTAAACAGTGGGGGAAGAGGACCCTCCCCCATCAGAGGTCTAGGGGAGGGGAATAGGGCAGAAAAGGAAGATAAGGTGGGAATGGAAAGATAAGAGAGAGGATAACAATTTGGATGTAATGGGAATAAATATAATGAAAGAATTTTAAGAAAATTCATTAAGCATCATAGGAATATTTAAATCTCCCAAACATACTCTTACATTAATTGGAAGATTAGGTCAAGTCTCTGAGGGGTGTTAAAGATCAGATAGGTTAGTTTTACAATCAAGTTTAGTTTGTTAGGGGATAAGATCTTTTTAGATCAAGATAAAGGAGTTAAGTTAAAAGAGATGAGATAGGATAGATTCATTCAGAAATTTAGACCCAACAAGACAGGAAAGATGTTTACTTCAAGTTTGACAAATACAAACAGCCAAATCACTATGAATGTAACATTTATATAACTCATGATTGTCACATGGTTCTCCCTGCTGTATGTAGTTTGTTTTATGCATGTATAATATATATATATATATAATTGGATTAAACAAGAATAATAGCAATAATTGGAAAACATGAATAAAATATTTATATTACTGGGAAAAAAAGAAATATAGGCCCAATGTCTATGAATGATCCTTGTTTCCTGTACAGTTACCATAGACAGCATAGCAAGCAACAAGTAGTAGCATTCATGATGGTATCCATAACTATTAGTCTCCTGTTGAAACATAAGCATGCAACTTTCTTGGCCCAATCTTAATACCTTTCCTGGTTTTCACTCTGAAGTTAAGACATTCTTGTAGTACACAGACTGACACAATTTAGCAATTTTTTCCTACAATCCATTGCCTTTTAGCAGCTGCTATCCTTGCTTCATTAGCATTTAAAACATTTAACGTTAGCAAAGAATTATGTAATCTGTCCCGGGGTGTCCTCGTATCTTTGTGTTGTTCAAAAAGCAACTCTTTTAGAGTGCAAATTAGATCTTTTACAATTGTTTGTTGTAGTTACATGAATAGCAAGGACAATTCTAAATTGTCAGAAATAAGTTGAACAGTTTCTTTATGCAATATAACTACTTCTTCATATTGAGAATCAGTAGACACATTAAGAGATTTATTAAATTTTAATAAAACCATTATAATGGCACATAACTGATTTTTGAATGGAAGTCTATGAACTTTAAACAACTTAGGTTTCTTGATTTATAACCAGCCATTCCTCTCCAGGAGCTTGCTCAGCTTTCACTGGCCTTTTTTTTTTTAAATTGGCAAGCTCAAAAGCCAGACTCAACCCTTATTTAGGCCATATTATTTAATATGATAATAATTTGTTTAGTTTTTAAGTGTTACATTTTATTGAACTTAACAGAGTTTTCAGAGCCAAACATAAATAAGAGTGTACCCAATTAGATATAGTTTAAAATCATGATTTTTTTCCTTTTGCTTGCTTAGTATGAAAATTAAGCATGTAAGCATTAATTAGAGAAGATCCTCCATATAACAAATTACTAATACCTCTGAATTTTTAAATAGATTGGCTTAGTACTTTGTCTTAATTGTGATCATTTTTGTATTAGAAATTTAGCTCATCCTAGATATTTTTTCCCATGAAGTGATCATTGACAATGAGTTATTCCCACCATTGGGGGAAAAAATGCTTCATTCCTTTTGAAGATCCTTATGAAGGAACCTTTAATATTGAGTTATTCACATTATGAGTGAAAAAATTCAA
Source organism: Acomys minous (assembly GCF_964271855.1). NCBI lineage: Eukaryota > Metazoa > Chordata > Mammalia > Rodentia > Muridae > Acomys > Acomys minous. Next base: position 88,213,812 of record NC_140484.1, read on the forward strand.
TCAAAAGTGAAGCAATCAAACAACCAGAAAACTGTAAGTTCTAGGCTACCTGTGCCGCTCTGCTCCAGGAGCAGAGCCCCGCCTGTCATTCATTGGAATTCAGGTACTATTGTTTTGTGTTGGCAGGCCCTCAGCAGAAAGAGCTGGCAGGGAACTGAGCACTTGTCTCGTGTAGCTCTAGGCTTCCTTGCCATGTCCCCCTGCTGCTCTGACATGCGGCACGCCAGGGCAGGTGTGGGGGCACCAGTAGAGCTGGGGCAGCAATGCAGGTTGAATGCCAGGATGGATTGAGTGAGGCCAGAGCGTGCGGGGAGCAGCAATCCTTGAATCCCGGGTTAAACTGGGTAGGACCAGAGTGTGCTGCTGAGACTGATGAAGCAAGTACTTTGTGAATCCCATCTGTGTCCTCCCTTTTTAGGTTGTTTGTGATACAGTTTTTTTTTCCCTCCTTTATTAATTTATTCTTGTTACATCTCAATGGTTATCCCATCCCTTGTATCCTCCCATTCTTCCCTCCCTCCCATTTTCCCCTTATTCCCCTCCCCTATGACTGTTCCTGAGGGAGATTACCTCCCCCTGTATATGTTCATAGGGTATCAAGTCTCTTCTTGGTAACTTTCTGTCCTTCCTCTGAGTGCCACCAGGTCTCCCCCTCCAGGGGACATGGTCAAAGGTGAGGCACCAGAGTATGTGAGAAAGTAATATCCCACTCTCCACTCTACTGTGGAGAGTGTTCTGTCCATTGATACAGTTTTTAAGTGCCGAAGTCAGAAAGGACTTTTCCCGGGAGGCCATGCAGTTTCTACAAGGGGATTTCCCAAAGTCCCCCCATGTAAACCTGACCGCAAATATCAGGAAAACAGGCAAACTTCCTAAATGGTCTATGTGTAACCGGATTTTTTAAAGAGGAAAAAAAGATAAGGGGTTCTTGTTGACATCTAAGCTGTTGGGGTCTGGGAAGAGGGTTAGGGACCTTCTACCAAGCCCAAGAAGTATCCTTGACCAGGTTTCAATTTTCCCCTCACCTTACTCTGTCCTGGAGCATAGCACATAAGCCCAGAAGTAAGAGAGAGAAGGAAAAGACTGACTGCCAGCACGCAATAGGAAAGGCAGGATCGGGTGGGGCCGACTGGCATTCCTGTGGGAGGAACGCTCACCCCCCTCCTGCATGTCCTGGCAGTTACTTCAAGCTCCACCTTGTGGCACAAGCTGGCGTTCCTGGCCCTACTTCTCCACCTGTAACGGCGTTGCCACCTGCAACCACAACCAGTGGATCCTGGGATGGGGAGCAAGGCTGGAACACTTAAAGGATGGAGTCTGCAGGGGGCGGTGAGTGTGGGAGAAACAGACTTCCTGAGGGGCAGACTTCTGTAAGACAGTTCGTTTAACTTGGGAGAACAAAGCCTACTTAAGCCTCTGGGGAGTAGAGAGAGACTTTTAGGGTAGATGTACATCATTGGCCAGGGAGAAGGTGGTGGGAATGCCTTATTTGTATGAAGAGGAATTCCAGGTGCTTGCCGGACAAGACCTTACTAGCCTGTAACCTGGACTCCAGGCTGTGTGACCACCTCAAGGATGGCAGAGGTGAGAGCCATAAGGCTACCTGTGCCAGGACATGCAGGCTCAGGACAGGGGGAGAGCAATCTTAGTCCCGTCTGCCTCAAGATGGGATTTGGGGGGATTGGACACACCTCAACATCACTATTGCTCCAGGCCAGCTCTCCCTGGTGGAATGGCTCCCCAGCACCACATTGGTCTACGTAATGAGTTCCAGGACAGTCAGAGCTACACAGAGAACCGCTGCCTCAAAAATACAAAAGAAAAAGAAACAAACAAATCCATAAAGTAATATATATCCCCTTTGCCTTTTGAGATATCCATAGTGTTTCTTATCCCTCTCCCTTAACAGTACAATTACATACAATACATCTGCATTTAAGTCTTCTCTCATGTTCTCATTTCCTCTTAATAAGACCTGGGTTCTACTCTCCACCTTTCTTGATCCCCATCTCTCCCCTACTCCCATATTGCCTTCTGCTATCCTGGAATGTGGCTCAGTATTTGTTAGCTTAACACAAACCTAGACATATCTGGACAGAAGGACACCAAAATGAGGAACTGCCTTCATAAAACTGACCTGTAGACAGTCTTTGGGGGAGTTATCTTGATTAAGCACTGATGTAGGAGGGAGCGACTGTGGTAACCACAGCCTTCCCTGCTCAGGTGGTCCTGAGAAAGCCGACTGAGCGAGCCATAGAGAGCAGTGTTGCTTTTGGTCATGGCCTTTATCACAATGATAGAAACAAAAATAGGGACATTTTGGCTTCTTTGGTTACTTCAGGTTACAAGTTTAATAACAAAGATGTGAAGTTGGGATCCATAAATAAGATGTAACATGAATTGTTAAAACTTCTTAGTCTGTGTTATTTCACTCAGTTCCATCTAGTTACCTCCGAAATTCATGATTCCATGTTCTTTATTCTATCAACTATGTCTGATTCATTTATCACTTGAGAGAGATTTAGGTTGTTTCCATTTCCTCCCTGTGGTGAGGAGAGTGTCAATGAGCATTGCTGAGGAAGCATCTGTGGAGTAGGATGTCAAGTCCTGTGGGCACATGCCAAGGCTTAGTATAACTGGGCCCAACAACAGATCGGTCTCAGGTTCTTTATAAATATCCACACTGATTTCCACAGCAGCTGCACCAGTTTGCAATCTACAAAGAGTGACTGGCGACCAACTGGACTCTTTCACTGTCTTGATAGTAGTTCCCCACTCCACATCTGCCTCCACGGGTGCCCAGGCACTGCTGCACACTGGCCTGGGAAGGGTGAAGTGGGGGCCTGAATGGCTGACATCTGCAAGATTCTGGTCCAGCTGGGAATTCAGGGACCAAGGCCTTCTAAGAGGGTTTCAGTGTTACAGCTTTTAGGGGCAATAATAGCCCAGGGGTCTGCTTCTTACCTTCAGAGTGTTCGGGCACTGGAGTGTGCTGACACTGGACCAGACTGGCAAGACAGGGGAGTCAAAGGATCCCAGTCTAGGGGTGAGTGCCGCAGAGGGGGGTAAATCTTCTCCAGAACAGCTCTTTAAGTGTTACAGCACTAGTGTAGCTCAGACCCCTCCCAGTGGCATGGCAATACAATAGCTTTTAGGTGATAAATAGCTTTTTCGAGTTTTTTCAGGGTGAGCAAGAGCTATATGAACCTTTGGGAGTTGGAAGGGATTTTCAAGGTTCATTTCAGTGGCTGGAACTAAGAGACTGGCTAATAGAAGGATCTGGAGAGAACAGGAGCCCCACAAGAAGACCAATAGGGCCAACTAACCAAGCCCCAGAGGGACTTGCTGAGACTGAAGCACAAAGCAAGGACCATGCATGGACTGGACCCTTTTTGATCACTTCCTCCTGGCAGGGCTGCCTCACCAGGCCACAGAGAAAGTGGAAACACTCAGTCCTGATGCAACTTGATGTGCTGGGTGGGTTAGTAAGGGGAGGGGGTCTCCCCTTTTCTGAGGAGTAGGGGCGGGGGAATAGAGGGAGAAGGGAAGGTGAATGGGGCCAGGAGGAAAGGGTGGAGGGTGCTACGATCAGGATGTAAAGTGAATAAATAAATAAATAATTTGTAACAGATGCTGGGGATGCTTTATTTGCATGAAGAGGAATTCCATGTGTCCTGACTGCCCATAGAACTGCAAAGGTATGGGTCATTTAGACTTCCTGCACTGGCGCATGCAGGCACAGAACAGAGAGGGAAAGATCTTGACACCTATAGGTCTCAAGATTGAGGTTTTCAGGGTTTGAGCATGTCTGAACCCCAGTCTAGGTACATGCTAATTTCCCAGGTTCATGGTCCATGTGCCCTACAATTGATCTTGTGCTGGTATCCACAGCTGCTGCAGGTTCACGTATTTAACAGCCATGCCATGGAATGCGGTCCACAGTTTATCAAAGTCCGTCCCGTTATCAGCCTTTTAATTTTTTCCACAATTCCCACTTGCTGGACTACATTTTTCTTTGACATCTTTTTAAATTTTTTCGTTAGGTATTTGTTAGAAATTGTCTATTTAGTATGGCTTTTACATTAAGTAGGTCTTTGGATGTTACGAGGTTTCCTACATCCATAAGCACCTCTCTGGTGCCAGGGTAGTGTCATATATGTGGCTCATCACAGAACTGTAGTCACAGACTTTAGCATTAGTCCTGGGTGTGAAAATAATCTCTGAGTATATATTACCTTGGGCTTAATATTTTACTGACTCCCGGTGATGGTTTTTCTGCCTGGTTGAAAGCATTTTTAGAGTTTGGTGTATGCCCATTGGCTTGGTCATAGATGTCTTACTGTAGGTTGAGGATAAGTGAAGGAGACAGTCCCTTGTTCGTCAAGCTTATTCCTTATGCCTTATGCCTTAACATAAATTAGGCCTTATCACACAATAAACATCTCAAGATTGCAGTAGTACTAATGAAGCTAACAGTCCCCTTCGACACCCAGACTGATTCTGGCTTAGGGGCTTTGAGTCACAAAGCTTTAGGAATCTTCAGAACTTGGGATTGTCTCAAAGCTCAATGGAAACCTGGTGATGGTTTTTCTGCCTGGTTGAAAGCATTTTTAGAGTTTGGTGTATGACCATTGACTTGGTCATAGATGTGTTACTGGAGGTTGAGGATAATTGAAAGAGACAGTCCCTTGTCCACCAAGACTAATAACAAACTGGTGTGTACTTGAGACCCATAATCACAGCCACATACACATTCTTTGCAAGAGGGCACATGCCTACAGTACGATTGGCAGTGATGTAGGCAAATACTCAAGCCTGCCCAGTTAGTTCCTAGGTCTCTGTTAGATGCTTCTGCAGGCAGCTCTGTCCCCAGGTCCTAATCTCTGTTCACAGCTTGGTTTTCTACTAGTGCCAGATCATTTTGTAAGAGACTTGGTTGGCACTGAGCTCTAAACAAAGCCTTCCGCCATTCTTCTTGCCTTCTGCACAGCAGGTACAGTCTTCCTCTTCCCTCACTCTGCCACTCACCATTGGAGGTTGGAGGATGGTTATTGGATGAAGGGTTTTTTTGGTTTCTTGTTGTTGTTTTGTTTTGTTTTGTTTTGTTTTGTTTTGTTTTTGCTAATGCTGTTTTAGTGGCTCTCCTATGAACACTGGTTTGGAAGTTGGTGGGGTGAACTTCCCCCACATTATATGAAGGTGTGTTTCTGTAATTTCAATTGTTAGTTGAAAATTAACAAATGATATGTGCTGGCAGAACATTTGATACTATCCTCTCTATGGACTATCATCTGCTCTCTCTATATAAATATTTATCCTTCCTCGCCTGTCCAAAAGATGTTTCTCCGAGATTATCATGTTAAAGGGCAAGCTGCAGTGGTGAAGTTCACCCAGCCCTCCAGGTCAAAGGACAATCCAAAGCAATGGATCAGACATTGCCCTGCTGCTGATTGGTTCAGACTAGAACGTGTCTTTGGCAGAATAAAAAGCTGGCAGTTTTGCTGGGGCAGAGTGTGAAGATCAGGTAGAAGCAGTGAGAAACATGTGAAGAGTCACAGTGGCAGGGAAACTGGGTGACAAGTTAAATGACTGTCTACCCCATCAAAGGGTCAACAGCCTTAAACTATATAGATGTTGAAGTGTATTAATTAAACCTCAAGCAGGATCTGAAATCCCCAATATCTGGCTCACCAACCTGGGCCTAAGATCTAGATTAGGGCACAAGTTCCAAACAGGAAAGCTGGATGAGAGAATCCAGGCATAGAAGCATGGAGCAGAGACATCTGTGGAAGACAGAGAAGCCGAAATCCCAGACTTCTGAGTCAGTAATGTATGCTCAGTGTGGACATCCCCAGGTGACAGAGTTTAGGCAAGCTTAAGTACAGAAATGAACATGAAGTTTAGAAACAGTAAAAAAGAAATAAGTAGAAATGTCTTGTAAATGTGGGTACTTAAAAAAAGAAAGAATATAAGTATATACCATCCTAAAAATAGTGTTTGAATATAATAAAATGAAGTCTCTGAAGGAAGGAGATAGAGAAATAAGTAGAAATGTTTTGCAAATGTGCATAGATAATGAAGTCTCTGAAGGAAGGAGAGCATTAACAAAACTGAAAAGAAAATATTTTTCTTGTTAAAAAAATTAAAAATATTATAGAAGAAGGCACATAGCTCCATTTTAGTGTGTGTCATCATGGGACCAATTACAATATGTTCAGTAACGATCACAGTTTTCTGGGCCCTCTCTAGGAAAAAATAATAAATCAGACTCTGATAAGGAGGTAACTGAGAGATGGAACGCTAAATTACAAGCCAGAGGACTAGATGAAAGAAAAGCTTTTCCTGCTAGCAAATAAAAAAATTGATGGCAGCTGGAAATCAGAGCTCTCTAACTGTGACATGCCTGTCAGCTCTTCCTGCTGAGGGCCCACCAGCTCAGAGAGAAAACAGCTAAATTTCAAATAATAATGGTCAGGGTTCTGCTGCACCATGAGATATCACAGTTGGCCCAAAGCTCAGAGTTTTCTTGTTTTTTGCTTTATTTTCATTTTAAGGTGGTGTTGTTGTTTTTGTTGTTGTTGTTGATGATGATGATGATGATGATGTTCTAATAGTGGGATAACTCAATATTAAAGGTCCCTTCACTGGAAATGATCCCCTCAATAGTGGGGATAACTCAATACTAAAGGAACATCTTGCCTCAGGGGACATTAAACACCCCCACCTTGTGTCAGTATTGAGTACAGCAGACCCTATAAATAAGTCATAAACAGTTTCCTCAGTCTGTAATCTATTATCTTGCCAGATGATTCTGATACAGATACCTTAGGAAAAAATGTTTGTTGAATAAAACACAATTTTTCCTTTTTGGAGATTACAAATCGCTCCTGAAAAAAATACAAAAAGGATAATTCTTTCAGTTATCTAGGATATAAGTTATGTCTGCATAAATCCCAACCACATGAGATACAGATAAGAAGAGATCAGTTACAAATTTTTAATGATGTTTAAAAATTGCTGGGAAATATAACTGGATTAACTACCGAAGAATTAAGTAACGTTTTTCAAACCTGATTAGATAATCTGGATTTAAATAGTCCAATAAAATTATCAGATGAAGCTGAAAGAGAACTGGCTCTGTCAGAGAAGAGATGACAGGATGCACACTGGGACCACTTAGAGCCCAGGCTTCATCGCATTTTAGTTATTTTGCCTTCTACTCATTCTCCCACAGAAACTCATATGCAGAGAGAAGATAACATCATAGAATGGATATCTTAGCACATAAACAGAATAAAGAATTAAAAATCTATATAGAAATGGTTTCTGGCTGGCTTTTGAAAGGAAGAAGAAGACTTTGGCAGAGACTATACTGCTTTAGACTAATGCTGAAATAACCTCATTATGGGGAGACAGTGAAGACTGGCAAAAAGCTTGCAGTAAGTTTTTTAGAGAAATTAACAAGTACACCAAAGCCAGAAAGAACTGGTTGGATTCTTCGTCATCTAGTGTAAGGCTCTCTCTTTCAGCCAGCTTGGGAATGTGACCCAGACAAGCTTGGGAAAATGACCCAGAGAGAACCAAAGGCCAGCTTAGCTTCAGTTTCTGAGACCAAGGTGGCCAACCGAGATAAACAATTTCACCTAAGGTAAACAATTACCATTTGGAAATTCTCTGGAAACTCCCCAACACCCCTCTTTGCCAAGAACAGCTCCAGAGGCCAACGACCCCTGCAATAGCCAATAATAATTAGACAAGCACCCCTAGCGACCACCAGAGCCAATCCTAACATAGGACACGCAGCCCCTCCTAACCTTTGCGGTTTTAGCCTTTAAGAATAGTCTGTAACAGTAACTCAGGGTGCCTCCCCTCCCGAGTGAGTGCTGAGGTCCCCTGACGCGCGTCAGCAATAAACCTTGTGCTTTTGCATCAACACTGTGGTCCTCGAGTGGTCTCTCGTGACGACCCCCTACTACCCTAGTGGACTCTAGGGTCCAACACTAGTAAGAGGAACACCAATTCCTAAATTTACCTTTCATACAGATACCAACTAATTAGGAATGGCAGATTATAAATCAGGAAATCTAATTTAAGTAATTCAAAGTCCAAGGGCTTCAGTTCAAAAACCAGAACTATATGCTATTCTCGTGGCTCTTTTAAGATAATTACTGAGTTTGGAGGAAATTAATGTATATACACTATAAAATTGATAGCTGTGCAGGATTCCAATAGGCTTCTACCTTGAGTTCTAAAAAGGCAGATTACACACTTATTAAAAGTTAAGGATATCTTAGAAACATCTTTATGGATTAAAACTGACCATGCTCTGACATATGTATCCCATAAAATGACACATCTTTAAACATATTAGCATACACATGTCACAGGTATACCTTACAATCCTACAGGTCAAGCAATTGTGGAAAAAAAATCTAACCACACTTTAAAAGAAATGCTCATAAACCTGAAGGGGATATGAGATCACCCAAAGATAGATCACATACTGCTTTGTTAACTTGAAATTTTTAACATCAATGACACAGGTAGCCCAGCTGCTGAAAAACTCTGAATTTTTAGAAAAGGGTGCTAAAGTAAAAACAGCATGTATAATTTAAGGTTGTGTTAATTTCAAAATGAAAGTCAAAAAATGTGTTGCCTTCATGAAGAGGCTAAGCATTTATCTCCACAGGAAACGAAAAGCTATGGATTCCTTCAAAGTTGACAAAGATAAAACTTGACTACAGGAGACTTCCTGAAAACCTTGGCCTCTGACGTGAAAGCTGTGAAGAAAGAGACACAGAAGAGCAACAAAACAGGCGACACGAATGCTGATCCTCCTACGTGTGAACAGCTTGGGAGACTGGCTAATAGCTGTATCTCTGTAGTAGCTAATAAGTCTTTTTTAGCTACCAGGTTCTCATAACTTACTATTACATGCCTGTCTTTCATATGGCATGGATGGCCCATATGACCCATAGGCATATAACACCCTATTACCATTTGGTTATGCAGTCCAGATGGGCTTATGATGACTGAAAGATTCTTTTCACCTGCTCAGAGAGTACAGAATCATTACCTGATTTGTTCACATGGCACATTCCAAAAATGTGCTAATGCAGAAATGTCCCTACAATGTTACTTTTAAAAATTTGTGTGTTTTCGGAGCAAAACGACCAGACACGGATGAAGTCAAAGCTAATCACTGCTCCGTCCGTCTCACTTCCTGGCCAGCTTAAACAGCAATAGTCAACTGTTTCTGCTGACATCCACTCAGATTCCTTCCCTGGGTGAAGGTATCTCCTACCTGTGTGGTATTCTTTACCTCTTTCTCTCATGCCAAAACCCCTGGTGCTAGGTGAAATGGGGCTGCTCGTGTATCTGAGCAGGCCACTGGCAAACCGTGTCATGACACATTTGACTATGTTGTGCTAACTCATTTCTAGTTTCCCGAGTCTTCTGGGATGCCATTGATCAGGCTTGGGACCAATTTATTTCTCTTTTCACCCACCCAAGGGGACAGAGCCCCCAACTCAAACCTACAAGCTTTTTGGAGACATGTAGCTGCTAAATTGTCTAATTATACCACGCACGTAATTGGAGGAAACATAAGAAAAAGTTTCTTTCCTGTGCCTTTTTTTTTTTCCTCAAAAACTTGGTTTTACTCAGCCTGAGCACTGTTCCTGCCCTCAGCTACAGACCAAGCTGGGAACTTAACCACTCCTTTACAGGTAGCCTGTACCTCATGCCTCCTTATGTGTCTGCCCTCCTGGAGCCTGGTGGCAGGGATGACTGCTTCCGCACACATTTGCCTTGCTACTGCCACCACGGAAGCCACAGTCCTGCCTGCCCACCACTTTTACAGGTATGCCTGGACCACTTGTTCATTTTGATTCTAAATTCTACTTACAGATTCTCCTCTGTGGCTCTGACTCCAGCTTTCTTCCACTTCTGGCAGCTTTCCTCTGTAACTACAGCTCCAGGTCCAGCCTACCCCACAGCCAGGTGTGGTATTGGCAGGTGCTGATGACAACAGCAGCCACAGCAGCTCTAGCCATGGCTCTGATGGCAGCAGCTGCTGGCAGTGGCAACCCCAGCTGTGGTGAACCAGGCAGCAGAGGCTAGAAGCCATGGCAGACCCAGCAGTACTTTCAAAACTGCCGACTTCCAGCTGCTTAAAACACATGGTTGATTGCCATGTTGCTTTGGGGATAAAAGGGGTTAGGCTATAGTTTCATCACCATCTTGCCTAAGGGAATCATATAACTAGCTGCCATCTTTTGGGGGGGACAGGGGGGATAACTCTGGCTCTGCAGCCATCTTTACTGAGGGCTACCAGCCCCATTCAAATCCTTGTTAAACTCCAAATGCAACTTCTGTCTTTTAAGCTTGTGTTGTTCAGTCTACCATTACAGAATTCAGCTTTACCTAGTCTCTGGTTTTACATTTTTTCAAGGTTACACTTTGGGACAGGTAACTAAAAAACAACAGAACTCAAAATTAAAAATTATGTTTTTACAATATGGTACACATATGATTCAACACTGGTTCAAATGTTTTTATATAGTGTTTTGTTTCCATGTTATCAGGGTCTATCTAAATTAACAAGCTAATTTTAAATGTATGTCTAACCACTTAATGTCTTTATTAGATTCTCCTGTGTGGCTCTGACACCAGCTTTCCTCCACTTCTGGCAGGTGACCTCTGTACCTACAGCTGCAGGTCCAGCCTACCCAACACCCATGCATGGTATTGACAGGTGCATGAATGAACAAATGCTGATTCTCCTGTCACCAACTGCACTGGGTTCACCTTCTGGCTTCCTGGCCAATGCCTTTGATATAATAAATTCAAAGGTAATTTTAAATTTTTTCTATAGTATCATAGTATATTGCCAGCTATGGGAACTCTGATATATTAGTTTTAGAGACATTTATTTATTTCAGTGTTAGAACTTGGCTATTATGCCCTATCTTCATTCTAAAAAGCTTAAAAATCACTGCCTTATAAATATGTTTAGCCTTGTTTTCTGAATATTAATATGTTAATGTAGCCTTAAACTTTTATAGGCTATGGACTTTTTTTCTCCTTTATTAATTTATTCTTGTTACATCTCAATGGTTATCCCATCCCTTGTATCCTCCCATTCTTCCTTCCCTCCCATTTTCCCCTTACTCCCCTCCCCTATGACTGTTCCTAGGGGGATTACCTCCCGCTGTATATGTTCATAGGGTATCAAGTCTCTTCTTGGTAACCTGCTGTCCTTCCTCTGAGTGCCACCAGGTCTCCCCCTCCAGGGGACATGGTCAAAGGTGAGGCACCAGAGTATGCGAGAAAGTAATATCCCACTCTCCACTCTACTGTGGAGAGTGTTCTGTCCATTGTCTAGATCTGGGTAGGGGTTTAAGGTTTACCGCCTGTATTGTCCTTGGCTGGTGCCTTAGTTTGAGCAGGACCCCTGTGCCCAAATTTGCCTATCCTAATGTTCTACTTGTAGGTTTCTAGGACCCTCTGGATCCTTCTACTTTGCCATTCTCCCATGCTTCTCTCATCTAGAGTCCCAATAGAATGTCCTCCCTTCTGTCTCAGTTTCCTGGTAAGTGAAGGCTTTGGTGGGACATGCCCCTTGGGCTAATATGCAGATATAAGTGAGTATATACCTTTTGAGTCTTTCTGCTTCTGGGTTAACTCACTCATTATGATCATTTCTAGCTCAATCCATTTATCCACAAATTTCTGGAATTCCTTGTTTTTAATAGCTGAATAGTATTACATAGTGTATATGTACCACAGTTTCTTTATCCATTCTTCTATTGAGGGACATTTTGGCTGCTCCCATGTTCTGGCTATTATGAATAAGGCTGCTATGAACATGGTTGAGCAAATTTTCTTGTTGTATGCTGGAGCATCTTCTGGGTATATTCCAAGGAGTGGAATAGCTGGGTCTTGAGGAAGCCCTATTCCCATTTTTCTGAGATAGCACCAGATAGATTTCCAAAGTGGTTGTACTAGTTTGCATTCCCACCAGCAATGAAGGAGTGTTCCTCTCTCCCCACATCCTCGTCAGCATGTGGTGTCGCTTGAATTTTTGATCTTAGCCATTCTGATGAGTGTAAGATGGAATCTCAGAGTTGTTTTGATTTGCATTTCCCTGATGATTAAGGAGGTTGAGCATTTCTTTAAGTGTTTCTCAGCCATTTGATATTCCTCTGTTGAGAATTCTCTGTTTAGTTCCAAGCCCCATTTCTCTATTGGGTTATTTGGTTTGGTGGTGTTTAATTTCTTGAATTCTTTATATATTTTGGATATTAGCCCTTTGTCAGATGTAGAGTTGGTGAAGATCTTTTCCCAGTCTGTAGGCTGTCGCTTTGTTCTCTTGACAGTGTCTCCTGCCTTACAGAAGCTTCTCAGCCTCATGAGGTCCCATTTATTAATTGTTAACATTAATGCCTGGGCTGTTGGTGTTCTGTTCAGGAAGTTGTCTCCTGTGCCAATATGTTCCAGGCTCTTCCCCACTTTTTCTTCTAAGTGACTTAGTGTCTCTGGTTTTATGTTGAGGTCTTTAATGGGCTATGGACTTTTTATAAATTAAATCATATTGGAAACTGTTAATGCTCCAAACTGCTATACCATAAAAGATCAAAAGGTTCCAAATTTCTTTTTTACTTTTTACATATGCATTTATATTACATTTATATTATATTATTACATATTATATTACATATATCATACATATATATAATGCATACAGCAAGAAGAACCATTAAACAATCAGGAATTATATAAATGTTACATTCATAGTGCTTTGCTTATTTCTATTTGACAACCTTGAAGAAAACATTTTTCCTATCTTGGTGAGTCTAAAATTCTGCATGTAAATCAATATCTATCATATTTCATCTTTATTAACTGAAAAAAATCTATCTAGACCTAAAAATATCTTAACCCCTAAACAACAAAGCTTTATTGTAAAACTAAACTATCTAGTTTTCATCCTCATCAGAGACTTTAGAAGGACTAAAATTAATTACCTGAGTGAACATGAAGTGCTGGTTAGCAGCTTTGAAAATGAAAAAAATGACAGAGACAGTTTGCTACCTGAACAGTCACCCAACACTCTATAACGCTGGATCATCATCTTCAGCCTTCTGGCCCAATATATCTGACAGACATATTTGTGAAGCTGGAATGATTGAGGAATTGTTTACCCTGTCTTGGCAGAGTTTGGCCATCAGGTCTGCATGCATCCAGTGTTGCCTATTTTTAGGCAAAAACAAGGATATTTTGCTCAGTGGCTGGCTTGCCACTTTTGAAGCCATCTCCATAAGGAAGTTCTTTGATGCTCATTATCTTCTTTGAGGCAGGCTGGGTGTTGCCAGGAGTTAACATGTCTTATTGTCAAAGAGTCCTTTTAAAAAAAATATTTAAATGCAGTATTCTGTAAGTCTCTGAGGTTTTTGAAGACTTTATCTATTTTACCTTATCTATCTATAAAATTATATATATATATATATATATACATATATATATATATATATATATAATCCTAGGATGTATATTCTAGAACTGTAAGTTGATCAACTAGCAATTAATTTGTACTATTTAATTATCCTAAATAGCCTGCAATAGCACTTTCAAAGAATTGGAAGCAAACCTTGTATTATAATTTAGTTGTATGGGTACAATACCTCTTATTAGAATAAAAATATAGATACCACCAATAGAGTTCACTGTACCTAATAAAATAAAATATATTTCTTGAGAATGAACATTTGTTTACTAGTATATATATATATATATAAAAGAAAGACCATAACTCCATATATTATTTTTAACCTGCAGAGACTAAGGATTAGAATATAAGGTATATCTATTTAACTGTTAAAACACTGAGAAATGTTTTTTAAAGGATTTTTTCAAGATATAACATTTGTTTAAGCACTCTAAGTTTCCTGAACTTTCTTTAGCCTTTTGATGAACGAAGGATTTGTCAAGAACAGCAGCAGTCCTTGACTGCAGAACGCTTTTGAGGCATCCCATCAGAAGGCGACGAAGCACTGAGTGACGCAGCTCCTGAAATGCTACAAGCAGTGTTTGTATGACAAATCCTGTATCTCTCAACTTTTACAAAATGAATGTTTTTTCCCTTTACCAATTGAAGATCAGACAACAAACTGAAAAATGTTATGCAAACAGCCCACACAGATAAGAAAAAAATTCTCTCTGAAAATTATATCAGCTCTCAGCAGATGCACTAGATTTTTTTCCCCACATCTTCAGGATGTTCTGAAGGTCCCTCCACCTTCCTCCTCTGGAGTGTCCTGCATGGCTCTCTGAAGAATCACCTTGAGAGTCTCCCACTGGAATCTGTGGTGCCTAAGGGAGCCAACAAGGAAGTAAATGATAGGGTTGCCACAGCTGTTAATGCAGGATAGCAATTGTATCTTATTTAAGAAGTCACAATATCTATCAGGACACAAATCTTCATTCCATTGGAGAACCCAGGAGATCCCAAAGGGAAGACCAAAGATCAAGAAGAACAGCACTGTGAGTGCAATGGTCACATACAGCCTGGTCACAGGGATCCTGTGTGAGCCACAGAAGATCCTCACAAGCAAGGTGAGACTGAACCCACAGAGAACCACAAATAAAGCAATTGACCATACAGCCGTGATAAAATCAAATGTCTGACACCAAAAGGAGTTAGAACTATTAAACAGTAAATCACATGCCTTCCCTTCTAGAAAAGCAAACAACAGAGACAGAGCCCAAAGCAAGACACAGGTGGCAGCTGACGTGTGACTCCAACGTTGGCAGCGATACCAGATGGGCCACATGACAGACAGGCAGCGTTCAATGCTAATGACACTGAGAATGCTCAGGCCAGAAAGATAAGGAAATATTGACATGGAATCCAAAATATATACAGTGTGGATAGGAATGCAGTTGAGAGTGTAAATGATAGCAAGAAGGCAAAACAGAAACTGGGAACACAGGAAGAGAAAGTCGGCCACAGCCAGGTTGAGGATGTAAACAGAGAAGGCATTCCTGTGCATCTGGGAGCCCAGGAACCATATCACTATGGCATTCAGTACCATCCCAACCAGGGAAATGATGAAGGAAAGGGAAATTAGGACATGGCATTGGATGTCACAAAGTGAAGTGTCATTGTTGCTTCCATTCGGTGCTGTAAAGCTTGTTTCCCAGGTTGAGATGCTTAGATGCTTGGTTAGGAGATCTCCACTAGTGTCCCTGGAACAACAACAATGAAAAGACATGAGCGCATGCTGTGCACTCTCTCATCCTCAAGACCGCTCTGCTACGTGGTAATGACTGACCTGGTTCATAAGGAAAGAAACAGGGCTGTAAAGATTAAGTACTTATCAAAACTCATTATTTCTGGAGCCTTAATTTAAATCCATTTTGCCTTTATGTAGGCTATTTACAACCCACGTCCAGTGCTGATATAAGAGTAGTTCATGGCTCCAGTGTAGACATTAAGTTTTTCAGCTGTGTCAGAAAGGAATAGAACTCTGAACCCAACTTTTCTTCTGTCCTAAGGCTGGTTCTTCTCTGCTACGGAAACTAGGAAGCCAGATACATGACCAACAGTGCCTCTCAGTCCTTGTGTAGCTTAGGCTATCAAATGGGAAACTATGGAAATCATGAATTACAGTCATGACGGTAATGCCAAGTCATAGTAAGACCAGCATGAAAAGAACCACACCTATAGGCTAATGTGACTCAGTATCGAATTCAGATTTGAAACTAGAAAGCAAGAAAGCCTTTGAGGACGGTAAGCACTTTTCCATTTTCTATTGCTACATCACAAGTATCCATTTCTCCATAAGGGCACAGTGAATAGCTGAGAATTTTCACTGACTTATTATTAGTCACAAAGTATTATATACATATATGTATATATCACATAATAATTATACATGTGATAATTATTCACAATAAAATTATGATAATAGTAGCTATAAATTTAGCTTAAATGTTCTTGCAAATATTTTAGAGCTAGTTTAGTACCACAGAACACAGGAAAAAATAAGAAAATATTGCTGATGGCTCTGCCATCAGAAAATTCTAGTGTGTTTGAAATGATAGCTTCTGCTGAAAGATAGCTATTGGTGGTCTTTGCCATTCCCCCACCCAGGAATGTACAATAAATGGCTATATTAATGACCTAGAACAGTTTCAGCCCAGAATGGAGAGATTGAATCTGAGATTAGCTGAATTTCTAACACTCTTGAGAAATAAAAACGCAAATTTGGAGAAAAAATAAGGAAAATAATAACAACTGAATTGCTCTCTCCTCCCCTTCTCTCTCTGTACTCTCTCTTCCTGTCTCTGTCTCTTTCTGGGGTACCTCTTCCCCCTTCCCCCCCCCAGGTTTATTTAATAACCTCCTCTACAACATAAAAAAAAAAACTGAATTAAATAGATGGCATTGTAACACAGAAAAATCTACAGGAGAAGACAGAATATAATAGAAACCATCCATCAGATGTGGTAGATTATTTCTGAAATTCCAGACTCTAGAGCATGGGTCATGAAGATTTCTATGAGATTTAGGACAGTCTAAGGCATATTGTGAGTTCCAGAAAAGCCTAGGCTGAAGGAAAAGAAAAGATGTAAGGAAGGAAAGAAGGAAGGAAGGAAGGAAGGAAGGGGGAAATCTCAACTTTAGAGACTCTAGGTGTCCTTTGTGCAAGCTATGGGTCTGACATGAAGACTAAAGCACAGAAAACTAAGTACATAGTGTAATTACAAAAATATGGGAATATTCCAACAATAGAGGCATTCCAAACAGACATGAATAAAAAAAAGAACTTCTACATAACAATATATAGTGACAAATGTCAGAAGTAGATGACACATTAAAAATGATGATGTCAAAGACCACAGAAGCCCCTATGATCATATAGAGGGGGAGGTAATCCCCCTCAGGAACAGTCTTAGGGGAGGGGAATAAGGGGAAATTGGGAGGGAGGGAAGAATGGGAGGATACAAGGGATGGGATAACCATTGAGATGTAACAAGAATAAGTTAATAAAGGAGGAAAAAAAAAGACCACAGAAGCATGTGACAGTTCACTTGCAAAGTAAAACCTATCAACAAAATAACAGAGTTATCTGGAAGAGCATAGAGAGATAATGATCCACACCCAGAGATAATATTACTGCCAATCAAGTGTCACGCCCATTCTAGTAGAAACCACTCTCCGCCCTCTTAAGACTACTTTAGCTATCCAGCTAAATACCTCACCACTATAGGAACGCACAGATCTCTGATAAAAGACTCTCTCCTCCAACTCTGTTGTTTTAGGGGATTCTCCCAAAGTAGCCAATGACCTGACTGTGCATTCCAAAATGATGACCACAGTCTTATACCCCCCCCCAAAAAAAAACCTAAGAACGAAACATCAGATGCTCAGGTCCTATCATAAAACTGCACACTGTATGAAAAGTAAGAAGAATGCATCTTTCCTCTCCTTGCTGAATAAGTAACTGAAAACAGATTCAAGAAGAGGAGAGATGATTGCCTTCAATCAGGCACCCACTAGTAACCAAACCAGGTTCCAATAGTTTAAATCACCCAGTTGGCCTAGAGAATACATTTTACAAAACAAAAGTAAAAATGGCATTCTCAAAAAGGAACTAATAGGGATGGAGATTAACAGAGATGGGAAAATAGTTTAGAGAACTGAGGGGAGTAATCACAGTACATTGTGGCATAGATAAAATTAACAAAGAACAAAATTATTGTTGTATGTATTGAATGCCTTGTTCATAGCCCAGGTACCCTGCAACCACAGCAACAGCCAGCTCTGGGTGCAGATAACGTCTATTTTATGACCATTGATAAAGCTCCACACTTCATGTATTTTGGGGGAGTTGGAGATGCATTAAAAATCTCACATAACTTTCCCTAAATATGCACATTATTAATAAACTATAGTTGTGTCCCTTGCAGTCACTCAATTTTAAACCATCTGTTGCCTCCTGAGACATAAATGCACAAAGGAAAAAAATCTTTCCATTATAGGCCATGCAGGTGACTGAGGTGCTGACAGACTGTGCTTTTAAGAGGAGTGCTTGTACCCATATGTTTACCAGGTAAAGGAAAGTGGCAGAGTTCTCACAATAGCAGCAGGTTGAGTAGTTGGGATAGGAGGATAATGGAGGAAAGTACAAGAGGAAGACACTACCTGGGTTCACTAAACTTCAGTAATCCATCCTGCCAGCCCACAATGCTGTCATGAAGAACATTCATGAATCCTGTTTCTGCAGAAAGAAAAGCTGGTCCTTGGATTTTCCACCTCAAAGTATATGGTCACCAAATTAGAAAAAAAATATATGATAGCTTTGGGAATAATGTGTCCAAAAAAGCATCTTACCTTTCCTCCATGCTCCTCATGGGAGGTGGTAAGATGATCTGTGGCAAAGAAAAGAGTCCCTTGAGTCAGGTACCAATACAAAACATGTTGTAGCACAGAGACCGAAGAGAAACAGGTGCAAAGGAAGCATTATCAAGAGGAAAAGAAATACCTGCGGTTTCCTGTACCTCGATCTGCACTGGGTGCCACTCCTTTCAATCATGTTCTTCGTGAAGACTACTCTCAACATTTAGCCAGGCTCCAGGCTCTCATCTTCTGGCTATACCAACCCATATAACTCCTCTTCTCTGGTAGTTCTTGGGGTTTTTTAGCTTCTTGCATCCAGCAGGTGAGCAATGCCAAGCAATATGACTCAGTGCTGTAGCATCATCTGGAAATCATACCCAACTTTGTGCTTGCAAAGCTAGACCATGTTGAAGCAATTAAGCATAAAGATAATGATCAAATCTGATGTATTTGCAGAACACTCACTTGAAAATGCATCAGGTAGGAGTCTCTGGTTTGAAACTAGAAGAGTTCCTTCTGTCAGAAGCCCAGCCTAAGGAAGGATCTAGGGAGCGTGTGAACAGTAGGCCCCTGGAATATCCTCCTTACTGCTAAGGTGGCCGAGAAGGAGGTCAGCTCAGCATGCAGCAGCTTGAAAAAGAACTCAAGATGTGGGCTGCAGGAGTGCTGGCTAAACCTGACTGTGCAAAGGTAGAAATTAAGATAACCCAAAAAAGGCAGCAGAAAATGATTCATCTTCAGAAAAAAAAAAAACATGCAACTAAATTGGAAGGAAAGAAAAAGGAAAACAGATCAGAACCAAGAAACTGGTTCTGATTTAGTTGTGGTGAGTGGTGGACAGTAAGGGGGAGTCCCTGGCCTCTGAGAAACCGGGAAAGACAGGAGCCAGGTCTGATTGGTCTCAGAGCTATATCTCTCCAGTAATTTCCTGCTTTCCTCTCATGATGAAAAAGCTATTTTGCAAAGGCAAAGTTAGTGGCTATAGGACATTTTAATTTTTGTTCTGTGTATGTGGATTTGCTTGTGCATTGGTAAGTTATATGCTCATACAAGTATTAACACATATGCGTGCACATAATCAGAGCCCATTGTCCAGGGTCTTCCTCTATCACTCTCCACCTTATATCTTGAATCAAGGGCTTCCACTTGAAACCAGGACTTATCTGTTGAGCTGTTCTCCTTAACTCTCTTTCACCAAAGTGTCCCAAGTGCTGAGATTATGACCAGGCTACCAACCTGCATCAATGTAGGCATAAGGTTATTTTGTAATTAAAATGCTGATTTCTGTAACTCCCATATCTGGTTGCTATCTTTATTCTGAGAATCTCCTGTCTCAATGTTGTGTAAACACTGGTCTTCAATTGTCCCCTGGTATGCCAATAAAGCTGCTTACATCCAATTGCTGAGCAGGGGGAGAGAATAGAGCTAGCCTTCCTGCCAGTCATGGGGAAGAGAAGTTAGAAATAGAGGATTCAGCCACAAAGAGGGCCAGGAAACAACAGGAGAGAGGAATGGAGTACAGAAATCTACACAGTGCAAGTGTCTCTAAGATGTAAGCTGGGAGGAAAGGAAATTAGCTTAAAGCATTAAGAATATAGTGATAGTTTCTCAGGTCTTATGACGTGAAACTTGTTTGAATAACATAATACAGTCTTGATTATTTGTGTGATACTTGGGTTAAGACAGAAATTCAGGGCTGGAGAGATGGCTCGGAGGTTGAGAGCAACACCTGCTCTTTCAGAGGGCCTGAGTTCAATTCCCAGCAACCACAAGTTGGCTCACAACCATCTATGATGAGATTTGGTGCCCTCTTCTGGCCTCCAAGTATAAAACAGTCATATACATTAACTAAATAAACCTTTTTTTAAAAAACAATAAAATTATTTATTTTAAAAAAGACAAGAGATTGAGAAACAAACACAGTTATATAAAAATAACATTAAAACATCGATGTGGATGATGGGAGTTTAAATTCAGTTCTTCACAATTGCACAGCAAGTGTTTTACCCACTGAACCATCTCCCAGGTTTAGTTGGGAGCATTTTTATGAAGAAGTAAATCCCTTCACCATCTCCTAAATATAAATGATTTTTAAGAGATGGGATTTTTTACTGAGTTTGTAAATTTGTGTTAGGTTGGTTGTTTGGTTGGCTGGATAGTTGGTTGGTTGTGTGGTTGGTTGTGTGGTTGTTTAGTTGGTTGGTTGGTTGGTTGGTTGGTTGGTTGGTTGGTTGGTTTCTCAGTTGGTTTCTTGCTTCATTGGTTGTATGGTATGGATGTTGTCTTTCTTAATAACCATAAAAACAGTAGTATATGACTTAAAAGATGCTATGGTTGTCTGCATCTTCAGCTTTACATTCATAGATTAAAGTGATTAACTTCTCATTCTATAGTACTAGGCAGAGTAAATGGCAACTTAAATTCAACTACTGTATTTACTATGTCCAAAATGTGTTAAATTACTTCTGTCTCATATGACACTTTAGTAGATTTTTTTCCTTAAAAAACAAAAACAAAAAACAAAACAAAAAAAACTTCTCCTTGATCTTGGTCCTCTCAAAGCTGTGTGAACTTCAAAATGTTTTTGGTGGCAGAATTACAATTTTCTGGCTTTTGTTTAAGGGCTATGAAAGAAAATATGAGTATATTATATATTATGGAAAACTGTGAAGTTGTGAGACATGTGGAAATAATGACACTTAAGGAAAATTGGCCTAGATTGGGAAGGGGGAGAGGATCCTAATTATCCTGATCTCAGAAAAAGATTTCTGGGATTTGGACATTGCCTGGAGACCACTCTTGCTCCAGACTGGCTCCTTGTTGTCCAAGGGCTCCCCAGCCCTATAACCGCTTCCTAAGACAGAGGTGAGTGTGACTGTACTTCATAACTCTGAGATGGCAATAGAGACCTTTATACATATTGTGTAGTGCAGAAGTCTATGTCCATGTGGAGGTTATAATGAATAGTCATGAATTACAGGATCAAAAATGAATAATTAAAGAAAGAAAGGAGAGAAAGACAGGAAGAAAAATAGAAAAGAAAGAAGTAATTGAAAGCATTATTGTTGCTGAAAGTTATAGTCATGATCACACAAATATTTTTGTTAATAAATTTAGTTCTTCGTCAAGTTCATACATACTTACAATGCCTCTGGTTACTATTTTCTACCACTCTCTCTTCTTTATCTCACACTTGTCAGCCTCAGTTCTTTCTTACAACTGCTTTTTCCATATTCATAAGTGTGTGTGTGTGTGTGTGTGTGTGTGTGTGTGTGTGTTCCAGAGTTAAATTGGGGTCATCTGTGTGAAAATGGGTTTGAACTATCCATCACTTCCTGGTGGGATACTGTTTTCCCTTCTTCCAGAATCTGTTATATGCCAATATTTCAGCAGCAACCAGAAGGGCCCTCTGCTCACTTTCTCTATGACTGTCTCATGGGTCTAACCTGCGTAGGCCCAGTGCCAGTAGACAAAACATCTGTGAGTTCATTATTGCCTTGATCCTGTCATGCTTAGAAGATGGCATTTCACAGCTCTTCTTTCTATCTTCTGCTCTTAAATTATTTCATCCCCCTCTATGGTAAGATTTCCTGAATGTTAAGGGTGTGAGGTATGAATGCTTCATTTACAGCTGAACCCTGCATCGTACTTCTGGATACCTTGTACAGCCATGCATCTCTGAATTCTCCTGCATTCACTGCAAAAAAAAAAAGACATTTCTCAGGTTAAGGCTAAGAGTAGCCTTTGTCCACATTTATAAATATAAATAGTTGAAGATGTTTTGATATTATGTCAAAAGAGATAAGAAACACTAGTAGGTTCCTACATAGGACTTAAGACCTCATCAATTATAGGTTCTTGGTTGAATTTACAGTGCTATGCATGGATCTGTACTTGTGGTGCAGGCCTCAGATCCAGCCAGGGAGCAGTTGGTTACTGTTTTAACAGTCATGCCACTTTTGCACCAACAGGCACGTCTTGCTTGGAAGTTTTGAGAATGTTAGTCATAGAGTTTGTGGGAAGTTAAGAAATCACACTTATGAGTATATTAGTGGAACATTCTAGTTTGTTGTGAAGAGTTCCTTGTGCTTGCCAATATGGCTACTATCATTCATGAGCATGTGTCCCAAACAGGGAGGTGCAGTAGATGGTGCTACTGGGAATCTAAGGTACTGTTTTATGAATATGTACAAGGTTGAACTGTATTTCTGACTATTTATTAGATTAAAGCAAATGTGAGGAAGGCAATGCAGCTGATCAGGGAAGGTGAGGAAAGGGAATGTTGGGGATAGTTATTAAGTGATTTTTTTTTCTCTATGGCCTCATTACAAAATAACCCATTACTTTCCTCAGGTGAACAGAATAGGAATTTGCCCCCAATTTAGATATTAGAGAATTCATTAAAGACATAAATGAAAACAAAAAATGAACTTAGTATGAAGAGCAAGATCCGTGGGTGATAAGATAGATGTTCATGTGAGTTTTAGCCTGGGAAAGAGTAATGGGTTATTTAAGTGTGTATATTAGAAGCAAACTGAGTTATTTTAGAGCCCACTGAGGTAACAGCTGTTAATATTTTCACTTTACTGGTGAGGAGAAAGAAGCACCGAGGGGTTGAAAACATATTCCAAGGATATATTCACAGGGCTACAGCAGAGTCCTTGTTTTTTATTACCTCTACAGATAAAATCTCCAAGGCTCATGAAGGAAGGAACACCAACAAAATATGATTAAGTCAAATACAGAAAACGACCATGACACATGATGAATTTTAGCAAATTTCTGAAATCAAGGAAGATGAAGGCATCAAATAAGAGAAGGAAATGCAAATAGAGCCAGTGAGGATAGACAACTGAATGCACAAGTGATTTCTTGCTTCGGAAAAGAAACTGTCATGTTCATCCACCGCTGAGGACTCCCCGGCAGGCAGAATCTGAGTGGGAAGAAGTTGCATGCTCTTTTAGAGCTGAGTGTCGGTGCTGGGCTGAAGCCTCTGACACATGATCCTCCAGTCCTGCATCATGGCTGGTTAATGAGTTGTAAAAAAAACCACAAAGTCTCTTATCCTCTCTCAGGCCAAATTTGTCTTTTTATTCCCCCACACTTTGTAGCTTTATTTATGAATGTGGTTTTTTTTCCCCTTGGTCCTTCATTAAACTCCAATCCCAATGAAGTCTAGACGTGTCTAGTGTTTGTGGATGTTCCTCCAGGCTCTAGCACATGCACATTAGATAATCTGAGGCTCTACATACAGAAACGTTGCTGAGATCACAAGGTCCAGAGTGGGTTAAACAACAGCACGAGTCACCTGGATTGTGTTCTAATTTATCCCTTACACAGCTGTGACAAACGATACCTGTGTGATATCCCTGAGAAAAACCTTCACATGCATGCAGAATGTGACCGTCAGCCATAAGCTTACAGACACCTGCAATTTCCGCTCAACTGTCTTCTTCTACAACATAATGGTTCTTAGAGTTTAAGCACAGAAAAATGATAAAAAATAAAAATAAAATTCTCAGCCTCTCTTGATACTAGATGACAGTGTACGGCCTGATGTTCACAAATAGAAGGTGGATAGCGTGTTTTTGCAAATAGCCTCTGGGTCCTGGTGAGTGTATGAGGATCACAGGTTCATCTTTACTCAACCCACAATGCGCATTTCAGACTCAGGTAGGCAAAGGATGTTGAGAGAAGTCCTCCTCAAGTGCAACAAGGCCTAATAAACTCTTCATTCTATTCAAGTCATTATTCCTTTGTGCAGAACCAAGCCCCGTAATTTTTATAACACAAATACTAGTGTGCTCCCATGAGTCATTTCATTCTTTTCTCATGGGAGCTACGGTGGCGGTAAGATCATCACACTGAAATGACACTGCATAAGGTCAAACTGGTAGAAAATAAAGAGCAAGAGCCAGTTTGTCACACTGAGATAAAGTTCTTAGAAATACAAACCATGCAAATATTGCAGGAACACACACATACAGAAAGACACAAATTTTCCATTAGTATTGTTTAACCCCACTGAACGAGAGCAAAGATGATTACCCAAATTAAGCAAGCTTGATTTTCCTGTCAAACACAGCTATCTCCTTGATGCAGGGTTTGGAAAAAAATAACATCAAACATAGAAAAAGATAGGGTTTTTACAATGCAAGAGTAGGTACTCCTCAAGGTCTGAGAGATTTCCTGAGGAATGGTGGTGGTTCTATAGGAACTTGGCTAAGCATTTCAAAATTACTTGGCAGAACACCTTATCTTATCAGGCCACATCAAAAATGTGAGCCAAACCCCATAGGGTTGGGAGCATTTCAAACTTGAGAAACAGGTTAAAGTATACTCAAGCTTTAAACTTAATCCGACCTTATAACAAAGTAACATCTATCCTTAAGAAGGAGTCAGGCTGATCCAACAGTATCTTATGTGTCCTCTTCATATTCTTCTTTATCCTGGGGGAAAGACATCAGTATGTCTCATCAATAGGTTTCATCCATGCCGATTTCTCACTGAATATAAGTAAAGCCATACATTTACAGTAGTCAATAGGAGAGTAACTTGGTGGTGCTTTTAATGTTTTGGTATTTTCTTTGTTTTTAAGTCTCTCCCTCCCTCTCCCTCTCCCTCTCCCTCTCCCTCTCCCTCTCCCTCTCCCTCTCCCTCTCACTCTCCCTCTCACTCTCACTCTTCCCCGTGTGTGTGTGTGTGTGTGTGTGTGTGTGTGTGTGTGTGTACAAGGCTGTGAGCTGATAGTACATAGGTACACTGCCTGTGCAAAGCAATAGTACCTTGCAGTGGTCCTTTCCCACAGCCACAGCCACAGCCAATTCTCAATTCTTATAATTTCTCTCCATCCCTTCAGTCCTGGAAATAGGAATGCTTCTCCACTAAAATATGTTGCGTGCTTCTCTCAGCCCTCCCTATGTCTCTGTAGAGAGTCTGCACTGAAGATATTCCAGTTACCCTTTAATTTCCTGCCTTCTGTTTCCGAGGGGTGATTGTAGATATGAGCCATATCATGGTAAATAGCCATGAATAACAAAAAAAATCAGTGAATAACAACAACAGTTTGGGAGGTGGTCTTCATTATCTTCGTCTCTTTCTAAAACCAGGGCCAGAAAACCAGGCATGGGCAGTTTCACTGTGGACACTCTCATCGCACATGATGGAGGAAATGAAGCAATTTATTTAAGCTTGCTAGCTGGAGGGGACAGACAGCCACAGCTTTCACAGAAGGATGGAAGAGGCAGATGTGGAGACTGGAGAAGGGAGAAGATAAAAACAAAATCATGTCATGAGCACATGGAGTCCACTATCACTGAATTAAGGGGTCTATTCCTCCATGAGACATCAGAGTATCTTCTGGTACTTACTGACTGTGGAGCCTTTTGTTACCACAGGACAGCACATGGGCTTCTCTGTGGCCTGGGGACACCAGATAAGACATCATCTTCTATATGGATGTCCTCATCCTGAAGACTGTGGTTCATCTTAGTGTCAAGTAATGGCCTTCTGCTTCTAAACAGCTCAGAGTTGCTGTGAAGCAAGTTCCTTCTAACTGAAACATTCTCTTCTAGGGAGAGGAAAGAGGAGCCTGTGATTAACTGCAAATAACTGGAGAAGACTGCAAGTTAACATGCACAGCTGCCGTCAGGTTTTGCAGGAGTCTAATGTTGAAGATATCATGAGATGTCACCCATGCTGGGGTGGCCTTTTGGTGATAGAGCTGCCCTTGGGTCATCTATGCTTCTGTAATCCCTCATTCATACTCCATTAATAACACCTCGCCCTCATACTTTTGTGAGTTACCACAATAAACTTTTTGATTTTCCAAGATAGAACTCAATAGAATTGTTGCTTGTTGCCTATTATAAATTGGCATGCCCCCTTCATGAGTAGAGATCCCCATATGAGTAAAAAGACACCTAAGAATTAGTTGAAGATTTAGCGCAAACTCTGATAGCCAGGTAATAACTAGATGTGCACTGCTTATACTGGAAAATATTTTTAAAACAATCACTGAAAGAGCCTGTCATAGCCTATGTATGAGGTTGTTGGACATGGGAGTGGATTATAGCATTCTGAGCAGCATAAAGGAAGAAAACTTGAATACTATAACTACCCATCTCTCCATAAGAAAATGGCTGTATAACATGGGATGATACGAAAGAAAGCAGTCCCTGAAGGGTTGGCTCATACAAGCATTCATAACACTTGATTATAGCAGGCTGAGGTTCCCATGACTATCAAGGCGAGACAATGGAGGAAGGATGTGGATTACTGAAGAAACTGAGAATAAGAGAGATGGTATCTGATGCTCTCTATATATAAGACGATTGGTTAAGAAAGAAGTTTATTCCTCAAGGATCATGAGACTGGTATGAGGCTTTAGTGGCTTTCCTAAGTCCTATAGTGGACTAATGTTTACAAGGTCAGAGAGGCTTTGGTGAACATGAGCAATTCAGTGGGTCTTAAAAAGCATTAAGGCAATGGAATATATGAAGTTACAAATGGCCTCCACTGTATTCTGTGCTGTGGAAGATGTACTTCCTGGATGTAAATGATCAAAGCCCTCCTCTGATGGAGTATTCAAGGTGTTCTACAAGTTAGAGTCATAAACCCGTAACCATAAATTTGGCAGGCATATGACCTGAGACCGCATGTCAAATCACAGAATTATTGGTTGTGCATTAATGTGCAGAATCCTTGGGTCTTAATAAATACTGGAGCAGAGTTTACCTTTATTTATACTAACCCCCAAAATCACCAGGGTCATTGAGCATCAGTGAGTAGATATGGGAATGAGAGAAGGTAAAACAAAGGTTTGCACCTGGAATACTCAAAGGCTAGTGTGGCAAGATTTGAGTTGAGCCAGATTTACTAGGAAAAATTAACAGAAAACCAATGCTGTGCTAGTCATCTGCTGGGATGTAGGATGTAATAAAGCCTGAACAGCTGTTCACAGAAATAATGGATGAGAGAGAGAGAGAGAGAGAGAGAGAGAGAGAGAGAGAGAGAGAGTTGAAGCTAGGCGTGGGCAGTTATCCCCACGCCAAAATGAGTGGTGTAAAGTATACTGGAGATGAAAATCATAAGTTTTAAGGTTGTTATGACTCTCTAGATTACTTTTTTGTATGATTTCCATTTTCACAATATTAACTATTCCAATTCATAAGTATGGAAGCTCTTTCCATTGTCTGCTTTCTTCTTTGATTTTTTTGTTTGTTTGTTGTTTGTTTTTCAGTGTCTGAAAGCTGATATAGAATTATGTACTCTTCTTCCCATTATCCAGAAATTTCTCTAGTTTATGCCACAAAACAAAACAATATTCTTGTTTTTTTAGAAAGTCTTAAATAAGAATGTTCACAGCAGATTTATTTGTAACAACAAAAAGTTAAAAATAATTCATGTCTTGAACTCTGGTGCCCCATATTTGACCACTTTCTTGAAGTGGGGAGACCTGGTGGCACTCAGAGAAAGAATAGGCAGGCTAACAAGATGAAACTTGATAGGCTGTGACCATATGCTGGAGGAGGAGGTCCCTTTCTGTCTCAGACCTAGGGGAGGGGAATAGGGTGAAAAAGGGAGGTATGGAGGGAGGGAGGAATGGGAGGAGACAAGTAAGGGGATAACAATTTAGATGTAATCTGAATAAATTAATAAAAAAAGAAGTAAACCAGGCACACAAAAAAAAACAAAAAAAAAAGAAAAAACATTCATGTCTTACATATACCTACTAAAATGAAAATAGTTAAATGTGGTAAAGTTAAATACAATAAATAAATGTATCAGCTTCATAAATGCTGCTAATGGAATGAAATAGCATAGGTAAATCTAAACATATGTATCACATTAATCTAAGCAAATAAATTAAATGCCAAGTAAAACTTTGCTTCTAGAAGTAACCACAGTGTCTGGTGCTCAGGGTAGCAAGAACAGTAGGAAGCTTGAAGGGAATTTTTAGAGGATGAAAATATTCTGTCTTCATTGACCTATACTCACATGGGTGTACTCGTCTACCAAAACTTATCAACTGCATGCTTATGGCATTTGCATAATCACTGTACATTATAATTATGACTCATATCTATAAAATACTCGTGACAAATTTTTATAATGATTAAAGTATGTGAGCTCTTGAAAATTAAAGAGAAAATTTAAATATATTCATCTAATGTTAAAAAGCATGGAATGTGTCACAAGGTTTTGGAGGTAGACAGAGGGCTAGAACATTCAAGAAGATCTGGAAAGAGTTCTCCTGGGAATTAATGGAAGGTGTGTGAGAAACTGTGGGAAGATAATCTACCTCAAACCCTAGATAAGCAGATTGGTTTATCTGGTTACAAAATTTCTTACTTGTCAAACCTGTAGATAGTCAGAGAGATAAATATAAAGATGGTGACTCAAAGTTCTGAATGGAGATTTCATGCAGGCTTCTCATTTAAAAAGGCAGAATCATGGGGGCTGGAGAGATGTTTTGGAAGTTATGGGTATTTGTTCTTGCAAAGGACCTGAATTCAGTTCTGAACAGCAATGTTACTCACAACCATCTGTAACTTGAATTCTAGGGGATCTGATCCTCTCTTCTGGACTCTTCAGGTACATATGCACACATGAAGACAAACATTCACACATAAAATAAAAATAAATAAGAAACCAAGGCTTATTTATTCATTAAATCATTTATTCAATAGGCATACAAAATTTAAAGGAAACTAGGATTATGTAGCTAATAATTATTTTAATATAATTAGAACAGAAAGTATAAGGAATAGATATATCATGTCAAAACTAAATAAATTTTTTTAAGAAATCAAAGATTAGGACTTCCAAGATGGCAGTGGCATACTGTATCTGAGTGACAGAACATCAGAGACTGTGGTTACAGTGAATAACACAGCAACTGACTCCAAAACACCAATATGTCGGTGTTTCCCAAATGAGGGGGGACATCCTGGGAGCTGGGGATGCACAATTCCAGGACCCCCACAGCCATCTCCTGGGTCCAGGAGTTGAGGTGCCTGGTGCTTTCTGATTATAATGAGTATGGGTCCCCAGTCCCTGAAGAGCTCTGCTCCAGCACTAAACCTCAGATTCCTCTTGCTCGCCTGATGACAGTGCTTCGATACCAAGGTCAGTATCCCAACCCCAATACACAGTTCTATTAGTCCCCCTGTGGAAGCCAGCTGGTCAGTATGAGCATACAAGGCCCCAGGTCCAGGATTGAGGATCCCACTCAAATCTGAGTACTGAGAGTGCAATGCCTGCTAGGCTACCAAGCTACTTGGGCTGAATCCACATTTATAAAGCCAGCACCCATTTGCTGCACAGCTGACTTTGTAATGCCAATGCCCACTCATAATCTGCCTGATCTCCCCAGCCCACCCGGGACACAACCAGGAGAGAGGTGAGCTATAAGCAGAACCCAAGCCCCATTGTCTACCATCCTTCGGAGGCCAGTCGGGGTCAGGGTCCATGCAACATTCAGCTTAGAGACCTCTCCCTGCTGACTCTAGATCTGCCTGACTCACTTAGGACAAGGCCAGCAGAGGTGAGCAGTACTTGGGTTCCAACCCACATCATCCATCTGCCATCCCAATGAGGCCTGTATGAGGTCCAAGCAACATCCAGCTTAGAGCCCTCTCTGCCTACTCCCAAACTGCCTGACAATCAGGAACCACCATTCCCTAACACCAAAGACAATCAGATGGCTATACATCAGCTTAAGCACACAGCAACAAAACCTAGGACCATCTGACAACACCAGATACCAGCTATCCCACCACAGCAAGCCCTGAATTGAAAAAAACAAAAACCTTAACTTTGAGGTTATAAAAATGAGAGGCCTTAAAGAGGGAAAATAAATCCCTCAAAGAAATACAAGAAAATGTTATCAAATGGGTGAAGGAATTGAATAAATCTCCTAAAGAAATACAGAAAAATACAATCAAAGAGGAGAAGGAAATGAATAAAACTTATCAAGACCTAAAAATCTAACTAGAAACAATAAAGAAAACAGAATTAGGGGCAACCCTGGAGATGGAAAACCTAGGGACGAAAACAGGAACTACAGACACAAGCAGCACCAATAGAATACAAGATATGGGAGAAAGAATCTCAGGTGTAGAAGAGATAAATGAAGAAATAGATACATCAGTCAAAGAAAATGTTAAATCTAAGAGGTTTATGACACAAAGCATTAAAGAAATGAACTACACTATGAAAACCTAAGAATAATAGGAATAGGAAAAGAAGAAGCCCAGCTCCATGGACCAGAAAATATTTTCAACAAAATCATAAAAGAAAACTTCCCCAATCTAAAGAAAGAGAGGCCTATAAACATACAAGAAGTTTACAGAACACCAAATAGACTGAAGCAGAAAAGAAAATCATCCTGCAACATATGTTAGAATGGGCTGGAAAAAGGGTTTTTCAAGCAAAAAAACTCAAGAAGCAAGCTGGAGTATACATTTTAGCATCTAATAAACTAGGCTTTCAACCAAAACTAATCAAAGGAGATGGGGAAGGATGCTTCATACTCATCAAAGGAAAAATACACCAAGATGATGTCTCATTTATGAACATTTGTGCCCCAAATGCAAGGGCACCCACATTCATAAAAGAAACATTACTAAAGCTTAAATCACACATCAAATCCCACACATTAATACTGGGAGACTTCAACAAACCACTGTCATCAATAGACAGATCATCAAGAAGAAACTAAATGGAGAAATAGTGAAACTAATAGATGTAATTAAGCAAATGAAATTAGCAGATATCTGCAGAACATTTCACCAAAACACAAAAGAATATACCTTCTTCTCAGAACCTTCTCAAAACATATACTCAGTCACAGAGCATGCCCCAACAGATACAAGAAGATTGATATAACCCCTTGTATCTTATCAGACCGCCATGGATTAATGCTGAAACTCAACAACAAAAAGGCCTACAAACTCATAGAAACTGAACAATTCCCTATTCAATGATCACTGAGACAGGGATGAAATGAAGAAATTAAAGACTTTCTAGAATTCAATGAAAATGAAGTCACAGCATACCCAAACTTACGGGACACAATGAAAGCAGTGCTAAGAAGTTCATAGCACTAAGTGCTTTCATAAAGAACCTGGGGATATCTAATACCAGAAATGTAATAGCACACCTGAAAGCTCAAGAACAAATAGAAGTAAACGCACTCAAGAGTAGGAGACAACAGGAAATAATCAACCTTAGGTCTGAAATCAATAAAATAGAAACAAAGAGAACAATACAAAGACTCAATGAAACCCAGAGCTGGTTCTTTGAAAAAAATTATCAAGATGGACAAACCCTTAGCCAAACTAACTAAAATGGAGAGGGGAAAGTATACAGATTAACAAAATCAGATATGAAAAGGGGGACATAATGACAGATAGCAGGGAAATCAAAGAATCTTACTTCAAAAGCCTGCATTCCACAAAATTGAAAAATGTAAAAGAAATGGATGGTTTTTCTTGATGGATTTCACTTACCAAGTTTAAATCAAGATCAAGTAAACACTTTGAACAGTCCTATAACTCCTAAGGAAACAGAAGGAGTAATCAAAAGTCTCCCAACAACAACAACAACAACAACAACAACAACAAAAAGGCCCAGGGTCAGATGGTTCCAGCACAGAATTCTACTAGACATTCAAAGAAGAACTAACACCAATACTCCTCAAACTATTCCACAAAACAGAAACAGAAGGAACATTGTTGAACTCATTCTATGAAACCACTGTCACCGTGATCCACACACAGACTCAACGAAGAAGAGAATTTTAAAACAACTTCATTCATGAACATTCATACAAAAATACTCAATAAAATACTCACAAACTAAATCCAAGAACACATCAAATACATTACCCGCTATGATCAAATAGGCTTCATCCCAGGGATGCACAGATAGTTCAACATATGAAAATCCATCAATGTAACCCACAATATAAACAAACTGAAAGAAAAAACACATGATCACCTCATTAGATGCATAAAAAGCCTTTGACAAAAATTGGAAGTCTTGGAGAGATCAGAAATACAAGGCCCATACCTAAACATAATAAAGGCTGTACACAGCATGTTGGTAGCCAACATCAAATTAAATGGAGAGAAACTCAGAGCAATTTCACTAGAATCAGAAGACAAAACAAGGTATATCTTTACAATATGATACTTGAAGGTCTAGCTTGAAGTTCTAGCTAGAGCAAGGACAATGAAAGGAGATCAGCGGATACAAATTGGAAAGGAAGAGGTCAAAGTATCAGTATTCACAGATAATATGATGTACATAAGTGATTCCAAAATTTTCACTAGAGAACTCCTACAACTGATAAACACCTTCAACAAAATGACTAGATACAAGATTCATTTTTAAAAAATCAATTGCCCTCCTATACAAACAACAAATGGGCTGAGAAAGAAATTAGCCTTCACAATAGCCACAAATAATATAAAGTATCTTAGTGTAACTCTACCCAAGCAAGTCAAAGTCCTGTATGACAAGAACATCAACTCTCTGAAGAAAGAAATTGAAAAGGATATCCATGCTCATGGATTGGTAGGATTAACAGAGCAAAAATGGCCATTTTACCAAAAGCAATCTACAGATTCAATGCAATCCCCCATCAAAATACAAACAATTCTTTACAGGCATTGAAAGAACAATTCTAAATTTCATATGGAAGAACAAAACCCCCACGAATTGCTAAAACAATCCTATACCATAAAATAAAAAATAAAACTTCTGCAGGTATCTCCATACTTTACTTCAAGCCATATTGTGGAGCAATAGTAATAAAAGCTGTGTGGTACTGGCAAAGAAATATACTGGCTGATCAATGGTATCAAATAAAAGATGCAGAAATAAATCCGCACGCCTATGGACACTTGATTTTTGACAAAGGAGCCAAAACCATACAATGGAAAAAAGTTAGCATCTTCAATGAATGGTTCTGGTCCAATTGGATGCCTACATGTAGAATATGCAAACCGATCCATATTTATCACCTTGCACAAACTTAAGCCCAAGTGGATCAAAGACCTCAAAATAAAACCAGATATACTAAGTCTATTAGAAGAGAAAATGGGGAAGAGTCTCGAACTCATTGGCACATGAGACAACTTTCTGAACAGAGAACTAAACGTTCAGGCTTAATAAATGGGACCTCTTGAAACTGAAAACCTTCCATAAGGCAAAGGACACTGCCAATAGAATAAAAAGACAGTCTACAGATTGGGAAAAAATCTTTGCCCTCCTACATCTGACAAACTAACACCCAAAATATATAAAGAACACAAAACATTAAAAACCAACAAACAGAATAACCCAATTTAAAAATGGAGCAAAGATCTAAACAGAGAATTCTCAACAGAGGAATATTTAGTGGTTGAGAAGCACTTAAAGAAATGCTCAACATCCTTAGTCATCAGGGAACTACAAATCAACCTTTCTGAGATTCCATCTTACACTCATCAGAAAGTTGTGGAGAAAGGGGAACACTCTGCCACTGGTGGTGCTTAAACTTGTACAATCGCTTTGGAAATCAATCTGGTGCTTCCTCAGAAAACTGGGAATAGGAATAGGGCTACCAGCAGACCCAGCTACACCACTCCTAGGTATATACCTAAAAGATGTTTCACCATACAACACTTGCTCAACTATGTTTATAGTAGCATTATTTATAATAGCCAGAATCTAAAAACAACCTAGATGCCCCTAAACCAAAGAATGGATGAAGAAACTGGTACATTTACACAACAGATTACTACTCAGCTATCAAAAACAAGGAAATCTTGAAATTTTCAGGTTAAGGATATGGAACTAGAAAAGATCATCCTGAGCGACATAACCCAGACTCATAAAGACACACATGGTATGTAACTCACTTATAAATGGATTTTAGCCATATAGTGCAGGATAAACATAATGTAATTCACAGACCCAAAGAAGATAAGTAACAAGGAGGATCTAAAGGAGGGTGCTGCACTCTCTCTCAGAAGGAGAAATAGAATAGACAGAGGTAGTGGTTGAAGGGAGGGAACAAGATAGGAGAGGGAGTGCAGTGAGACATATGAGGGTAGAGATCAGACCGGGGAAGAGTGGAGGTAGAAGGACAGAAGGTCTGTAGAGAAAAGAGAAACTGTGAGTGGGGCATCTCTGTGAGAAGCTGGAGCCCTAAGTCGGGGTAGGCTCTTGGGAGGATATGACAGGGACTCTAGCAGACACTCTGGTAGCAGGTCCCATCCACTTAACTAGACAAGAGGAGGGAAACACCAACCCACCCACAAAAACTTCAACCCAAGGTTCACCCTGCCTACAAGATGTGCATGGATAAACACAGAGCAGATAGAGCAGAGACTGATGGAATGCCCAACCAATGCCTGGCCCAGCCAAGACCCACCCCTGAGAGAAAGCCAGCCCTTGACACTATTAACGATGTTCTGCTATACTTGCAGACAGGAGGCTAGCAGAGTTGTCCTCTGAGAGGCTCCACCCAGCAGTAGTTCTAAACAGATGCTGAGACTCACAGCCAAATTTGGGTGATGCCTAGGGGAAAGGATAAAAGGACCTGGAGGAGACAGGAGCTCCACAAGAAGATCAGCAGTGCCAACTAATGAGGACCTGGAGAGGCTTGCTGAGACTGAAGCACCAACCAAGGACCATGCATGGACTGGACCTAGGTCCCCTACAAAGATGTAGCCAATGGGAAGTGCAGGCTTCATTCGTGTCCTCTATTAGGGGGACTGCAGGCTGCCTCTGACATGGACTCTGTTGCCAGCTTTTTATCACTTCCCCCCAGCAGGACTGCCTTGCTAGGGAGAGGAAAGGCTCAGCCCTGATGCAATTTGATGAGCTGGGGCAGATGGGAAGTTGGTCTCCCCTTTTCTGAGGAGTAGGGGAGGGCTATGGGGAAGAGGGAGAAAGAATAATACTAGGAAGTCAGGAAGGGTGGGGCTATGACCAGGTTATAAAGTGAATACATGAATTAATTTTTAAAAAAGAAATCAAGGATTATATTTATTAATTAAATCATTTATTCAATAGGCCTACCAAAATCAAAGGAAGCTAAGATTATGTAGATAATTAATTATTTTAATATAATTAGAACAAAAAGTATAAGGAACGGAAAGAAAATTGTATCAAAAATGTTGGGGCTACAGCATTGGTTCAGTTGGTGAAATGCTTGTTCCCCAGAAGCCATGTTTTGTTTTGTTTTGTTTTAAAGAGCTGGGCACAGCAGAGAATCTCTGTAACCCAAGTGCTGGGGCGGTGGAGACAGATCCCTGGGCTTGCTAGCCAGCTAGTATTGACAAAGAAGTGATTCCTGTGTTCAATGGAAGGTTCTGTCTTTTAAATGAATGAGAAGGACGGTGATAGAGTAAGATAATTAGAATCAATGTCAGGTCACACATGTGCACACATACACAGGGACATGTATCTACAAACATACATG
This sequence comes from Acomys minous, assembly GCF_964271855.1. Classification (NCBI taxonomy): domain Eukaryota; kingdom Metazoa; phylum Chordata; class Mammalia; order Rodentia; family Muridae; genus Acomys; species Acomys minous. Next base: position 88,249,697 of record NC_140484.1, read on the forward strand.
AACATGTGAACACTCACACACACACACACACACACACTGCAACACCTGTTTGTGTTGTCAAGTGCCATACGGAAATAAATTTTTGACATTTTCCACAGTGCTTTACCTGTCTGCCAGAGGAAGGTTTTGCCAAAAGTGGACATAGTCCTGCACCCTAGAATTTGCTGGGGTGCGGTTCTGAGAGAGGCACTTGTAGAGACACTGGAGTGGGTGTTTGTTTGGCAGGTCCTATCTCATATCTCATGAGGGTGATTATTATCTTAACTGCTTTCAGGTCAACTGAACAAGGCTAAGAAATAAGCCTGCAAACTGATCGAGGAAACGCTGAAGCCATATCTGTGTGTCTAAAACAGAGGCTCTTAAGTGCTCGGCAGAATGTCTATGATTCTGAAAGCCTGCTCCCCAGAAGATCCTCCATGGCACATGGAGAAGCATCCAAAGGTTCTGCCACATCAACCTCCACTGCCTAAAGAGACCAACAGAGAAGTGAGTAGCAGAGTAGGCACAGCTGCTATCACAGGACAGGAAAACTGTCACCAGATAAAGATGACAAGAGATACTGCCTTGATAACATCCAAGGAAGAAGTGGCAGAGATGAGAGAGCCAGATAGTCCCAGTGCCTGGAGCTTTCCTCAGCAGACATCCCATGATCCTGGCAGGCCAAAGAGGAGAAAGACCAACCCCAGAGTACTATGATCTCCTTGCAACCAGGTCAATGGGATTGGACAATGCCTGCAGAGAGATAGATGGGACAAATCAGCCATGCGGTAGTGACAAAATTAAAAGCCCAACAACAATCTTGATTAACATCCTTAAACAAGAAGCTGTGACTGCCCCCTTCTGAGGCGTTCAGCAATAGGGAGGGAGTGCAGACTAAGGCACACATGGTGTCTGAAAAAACTCTTGGGCTGTGTCAGAAGTACCATACGGGGCCAGGTGTGGTGTTGCACCCCCTTAATCCCGGCCTTGGAAGACAGAGGCAGGAGGGTCCCTGTGAATTCAAGGACAGCCTATCTACATAATGAGTTCCAGGGCAGCCTGGATACTCTGTCTCAAAACTCAAAAACAAAAGAAGAGGGAGAGGGTGGAGAAGAAGGAGGAAGAGGAAGAGGAAGGGGAAGAGGAGGGGGAGGAAGAGGAGGAAACGTGTCCTAAGATGGACACACGGTGCCCAAAGGTAATGGTACTGAGCATGTTATGGGATGGTGAAGTAGGTAACTGAACTTCTCCAGGTCATCAGTAATCTGGAAGCAGAGGGAAGTGGTGTTGGCCATGTTGAAAACGTAGACAGGGAGACAATTGAATTTGATATACACTTACCAAGCAGAAATAACAACTGGAATTTCACTTACCTAAAACAAGCCCCGTTTCCTACGTATGTTTGCAGACTTTTGTTTCATGGATGTAAATAGGACAGGCGCTTGGATTTTAATCTGGCAGGCTTACTTCTTGTTGTTGTTTTGGCTTTTATTCATTTTATTAATTCTTGGGATTTCATACAGCGTGTTTTGATAATGCTCAACCACCTCAGCTCCTCTTAGCTTTACCCGTGTTCCTAGTCATACAGTTTTGTGTCGTCTTTTCTTTAACCCATCCAGTTCAGTTTCTGCTACGTATATATCCCTGGGTACCTGAACATCCTCTGGAGCATGCCTGACCTACTAGGGACCACACTTTTAAGGAGAGGCTTGAGGATCACTGCTGGGAGGAGGCAGAAAAGTTTGGAGGCAGTGACAGTGATGACCACAAGGAAACAACATTTTCAAGCAAAGCAGCAGTTTATATAAACTCAGCACTGTGACAGCATCACAAGACCTCTGCAGCCTCCATCAGGACAGCATCCCAGCATGGAGAAGGGGGGCAATACAACCCCCCAGCATGGAGAAGGGGGGCAATACAACCCCCAGCACGGAGAAAAGGGGCAATACAACCCCCCAGCATGGAGAAGGGGGCAATACAACCCCCCAGCATGGAGAAGGGGGCAATACAACCCCCCAGCATGGAGAAGGGGGCAATACAGCCCAGCAGAGGAAGTATTGGTAATTGATAGCTGACAAATTTACTTCTAATCCTCAGGGCATAGGACAAACCTGGCACACACTGGCATTTCATAAGTATGTGTAAATGGATGTATGTGATGCATGTTTAAAAAAAAAAAAAAGGATCAGCCTAGGACAAAGAGAGCACTGTCTGTCCTACTTTTCCATTCCTGAATTCCTCCAGGACCACATCTCATGCTGCCTGAACTGAACAAATTCTGGATGGTAGCAATATTAAGTAGGTAAAGAAAGCAAAAGCTAAATCATAGTGTGCCGAAATCACTGTGCATTTAGAAGATGTAGCCTTCACTCCCAGCTCTGCTCCGGTGAAGAAAGAAAATGAGCCAAAAACAAAAAACAAAACAAAGAAACTAAAATAAGCCAAATGCTTGAAAATAGTTAAATGTAGAAAAATCTCAGCATGAAATTAAATAAATTCACCATCTTAATAACTTCACTCAAAAATAAAACAAAAATAAAAATGTATGCATAAAAAAGGTTAAAAGGAAAAAGCTCAAGAAATTTGTGGCTAAAATTTAGTTCTGTGAGAGTTCTGTCTGCATGTACACCTGCAGGCCAGAAGAGGGCACCAAACCCTTTTTTATATGAGCCACCATGTGGTTGCTGAGACTTGAACTCAGGACCTATGGAAGAGCAGTCGGTAGCCAGACAGGACTTCCAGGGGAGAGATAAGGACACCAAACAACCCACAAAGCCTTCAACCTAAAATTTGTCCTGCCTACAAGATGCACAGGGACACAGATGGAACAAAGATTGAGGGAATGGCCAATCAAAGACTGGCCTTACTTGAGGCCTATTCCATGGGAGAGAGCCAAACACTATTAATGTTACTCTGCTGTGCTTGCAGACAGGAGCCTTGCATGGCTCCTATGAGAGGCTTCATCCAGCAGCTGATGGAAACAGATGCAGAGACCCCCATCCAAACATTAGACAGAGCTCGGGGAGTCACACAGAAGAACTGGGGCAATGACTGAGGGCGCTGGAGGGGTCAAGGGCAGCACAAGAAGTCAGAGTCAACTAACTTGGGACCATAGGGCCTTACAGAGACAGAATCACCAACCAAAAGCACATACATGGACTGGTCCTAGGACCCCTGCACGTACGTAGCAGATGCTCAGTCTTCATGTGGGTCCCCTAGAAACTGGAGTGGGAGCCCCCTATGACTCTGAGGCCTGCCTCTGCATCCTAACTGGGCTGCCTTGTCTGGCTTCCGTGGAAGAGAATGTCCCTAGTCCTTT